>NC_057409.1:37662646-38325941 GCF_019320065.1 Cervus canadensis
CAGCAATGCCAATAAAATTATTAGATCTTTAATATTCTCCCAAGGGATAATCCTTCACAATTTCTAAAATTCACAAATTTTATTATGACATAATTTTTCCAATAAAAGGCAACAAACCCATAAATGGAAAAAAAAAAAAAAATCTACATGACTCCTTCATATTCTCACTGGAAGGGTCTCTGTTTAATGACACGTGGGCAAACTGCACACACACACACACACACATAAGTAGGAAAAGTTTGAAATCCCTGCTTTCTGCCACACCTCAAAAGCACAATTCTGTTCACTTACTGAGAAAACTGCCCTTAGGACTTTCAGGATGTGAAATGGACCAGTAAACTCTAGTTACAGATCAGGGTTTGGGTCTCTACCTTTTGCTGAACGGCGTTTGTAATGTAATTGAAGTAGTGTGGTGCGAAGTCAAGAAAAGACTGAACTTCCAGACGAGGCATTTGCTTCAAAATGAATCTGTCATCTAAAAGGCAAAAATTTCACATTTATTCAGTTGCAATATTTACTGAGGTAATCTAAAATAAATCATTCTAAGAATCCTAAATGACTTGCTCACTTCATGTTTTGAAGGGATATTTTCTAGATGATAACACTGAGAAGATTTTGATCAGAACATAGTTCTCAAGTTGAAGGTTTGGAAGGGCTTCTGAGCATCTATATAGTCAAGAAAACTCTACATTTGACAGTTACACACCTGAAGTCATAGCTAGATGATTTACTTTTTAAAACTACCAAGTAAAATGTTACAAACTCCTTTGTTAGCAACCCAGGAACTAACAGTCATGAAAGCGCCTATCAAGCACATCTTTCCTGATGCATTTTCTCAAGTAACTGCACTCCTGAAGTCATAGCTAGATGATTTACTTTTTAAAACTACCAAGTAAAATGTTACAAACTCCTTTGTTAGCAACCCAGGAACTAACAGTCATGAAAGCGCCTATCAAGCACATCTTTCCTGATGCATTTTCTCAAGTAACTGCACTTTCATTGAGTATGGAGAACTCAACGTGTAGTACAAATGGTCACAATCTGCTGTAAACTTCTGCAGGTTAAGGACTTGGCCTTCCAGTTTTCAAGTCAAATGTTTCTATTTTTATCTTTCTCCCATCAGCTCTGAGGTACCTTGTGAGTTTTCTAGATGTTCTCTGTTACTATTTACATGTGGAAAACTCTGGACTAGAAAGAATTTAGGGATTTAATCAATGCTTGTCTTTCATTATACACTATACACCATGTATTTTTTCAATGTTCTTCTTTCATCCTCTCAAGCATTAAAAGAAAAACATGTTTGCTAAATGACACATCACATTACCTCAGTTCAAGGGATTCATAAATTACCCGAGGGAAAAAAGATGGATGCCGCTTAATTGGCAAATGGTCAAAAAGGCCTTGGAGAAGGAAATGGCAACCCACTCCAGTATTCTTGCCTGGAGAAATTCTTGCCTCCAGTATTCTTGCATGGACAGAGGAGCCTGGCAGGCTACAGTCTATGGGGCTGCAAACAGTCGGACACAGCTGAGCAACTAAACAACAGCAAAAAGGCCTACCTTCAGTAGCGTAAAAGGCAGCTCCTGATTTGCCTCCTCGGGCCTGCCACGGAGAAGAGTGAGAAAGGGAACGAATGAAATCTTCTTCGCTGCTGCCCAGAATCACTTCTCGCATCTTATGAAACTCTCCCGCATAGTAGAGCCGACAGTAAAACTTGGCGTTGGCATCTGAAAATTCTATAAACAGAAATGTTTTTAGAAAAAAGCTCTTCTGAATCAGAAATATCTTTTCCTTCTTGCCCACTCCCACCCCCACACCAAATGCAAGCATTTAATTTTCTCCATGACAGTATTTTTCATGTTAAGTCTACTACAATCCTGTTTATCACTATTCTGTTATCTTCAGGAAGGATTAAGAGAGTACCTTAGGACCACCCTTACATATTTCTAGGAAAAAAACATAAAATAAGACTCGGTTCTAATTTTATGCTGGTTACAGCATTTTCATTGTTGTATGGTTACATCCTCAATTTCACTGTATGTGTTACTATTCTGGGTAACAAAACTTGTACACACAATTCTAGATGCCTTGGTAAGGCTCTGTGGCTCTAAATTATACAAGAACGAATTATTTAAACCTTATACATCTAGTTAAATTAAAATTTATAAATTAAATTATATTTCAATTAAATTTACAAATAGATTTCCTTTTAAATAATTAAATAATGTATACGTTATAAACTAAATCTAGATGAAACAAATGCTCATCAGCACAAAGACTTAGTATTCATTTCAAGAGATAGGATATTTATTTAGTGTGAAGCTAGGAGCTTCAAATAGTGGAGTTTGTTCAATTATAGTCCTGGGTCCCCAAACCAGAGATTTATCTCATACTTACGAAGCTCCACGTGAGGATTTGTAAGTTGTTTCTTCTGTGTATCTCCTCCATCTACTTCATCTAAAAGATTTAACATCATTAGTAAAGCCAAAGTTTTAGGCAGTTATCAGCTCATTTTGTGTATTCTTTTTCCCTGATATAAACTAAAAACTAAGTCAGTTAGTATTATCCTAGTCAAGCCACACTCAAGCAAGCATCATGTATACAATTAACTGTAAATTATTACGATAAAAATGTATGTACCTTTTGAAAGATCAAGTTTTAGATTAAAAATCAGAGAATTCAGATTGAAGAATAATTTTTCTTATAGTTAAATAATCCCTATGATAGCAATAAACTTACTCAATTCTAACATCAAGACTTTCTGTGGCTATTTTACCAGAGTTTATGATCAGTTTTTCCTGTGTATAGAGTAATGTTTTCCCAATATTCTGAGATGCTTTCTTTATCGTATACTAAGATATATAAAATATACTAATATCTACTTCAGAGCTGTTTTTTTTTTTTTATTTTTTATTTGACTAATGTGTCCAGGCAAACTTATTGCCAATTACTGCGGAGTTGTAATATATTTTAACATCTAGAAGAACAAGTCATCCTCTAAGTTTCCCATTTCAAAATTAATTTTTTCAAAGCACCAATACCTTCTAAGGATCACAGCCTATAGAATACCAAACACAGATCTTAAATATTAATGAAAACATATCATGCAGTTTCTATTTTCTAAACTACTAATTCATGCTGTAACCCAGGGGTTGCCAAACTACTCCTCTAAAGGGCCAGATGGTAGGTATTTCACTCAGTTGCCGCTACTCAACCTGCCAATATAGTGGGAAAGCAGCCAGACAGTAAGTAAATGAAAGGGCGTGTCTGTGTTCCACCACAACTTTATTTACAAAGACAGGTCAGCTTAGTTATCTGACTCCTGGTCTAACCCTGTATTCAAACACCATCAGGGAGACGTATTTTTTTAAATACCTAAACGAAGGTGGGTATCAGTAGCTTCCACCTTACAGAGACTGGAGAAGAAAGGGGATGTCTGAGAGGGCAATGGGATGACCTCTCAGTGTATTGAACATACACTGTGAGCTACAGGGTGAGACAGATGCGTAATGTCACTTAGTCCTCAGTAAACCTTGGAAGACACTGCTTTTCCACTTTATCGGTACAGCAAGTAAGGATTTCTGATTCCTCCACCTGGTAAGTAAGAACAGTGATACCTGAAACCAGCTGGATTCTCCCAGCACCAGGCTTTTCCCACTTGACCCCACCACGGTGTGAGAAGAGCGGGAAGGCCCTGGTTTCTGCAAGAAGCATCTACTTAAAGCTATAAGGAACATAACCAACTGAAGTAAGTAAATCCAAGCCTAGAACAAGCACATTTGGTCTCCTTCAACACACCTTGAGGCTCAATGCCTTGATTCTCCGTCCCCTCCTTGCCCGTCTGCCCCACTTGGTAGTAAGCACTATCTGCTCCACGTAAGGTCTCTCTCTTCTGGGAAGAGAGGTCAGGGCTTTTCCCTGCTGTCCCTCGGAAGAAGGACAACATTCCAGAAGCCTTTTTGGCTAAAAATAAGAGGTAACATATTAAGTACCGGTCACTGCAGGTAGAAAAATAAAAATTTTCAATTCATTCCTATGTAAGCAGTAACCATTATATGAAAGTAATAAATAAGAGTAACACTGATAGATTCATTTGCACAGATTATTATTCCACATGGTTTATGGGGGCTTTAGGGGGCAATCAAGCACTCTTATTATCAAAAACAGGAGAAAAGTAATGTTCAGATAGCTACATATCAAAATGTGAGAAATTATTAAATACAGAGAAAGACTTTAAAAAATTTCTTTCCAAGGCTGTCACAGTATCTTAAGCAACAAGTTTAAGATGGGGCTAGGTTCTTATAGTATTACAGTACACCTCATTAAACTAATACAGAACAGTATTTCAAGCTACGAGGATTCAGTTAAAAGTAACATATTTATATCAGCTGTGTTCCTATATTTTAACACAGCAAAATATATAATTTGAGTTTTAGCATTTTTCAAAAATAAGTAATACAGGATGACAAAAGATATCACTAAAGCTTGCTCTATACTTTTATTCTTCCTTTTGAGCCTCATCATATCATTAATACATATGATCCTAATTTTGGGGTAGCCTTTCCCTCCTCCAAGGAATCTTCCCAAGCCAGGGATCTAACCGAGGTCTCCTACACTGCAGGTGGATTCTTCACGAGCTGAGCCACGAGGAAAGCCCAAGAATACTGGAGTGGGTAGCCTATCCCTTCTCCAGCGGATCTTCCTGACCCAGGAATCGAAACTGGGTCTCCTGCATTGCAGGCAGATTCTTTACCAACTGAGCTATCAGGGAAGCCCTTTGTACATTTACTATTAACAAAATCCACACCAAATCTCAATCATTAAGTGCTTACTTAGGGTAGCAGACACTATCAGAGTCTCCTCAATATCCAATCCCACTTTCTTCCTTGCTAACAGAGCTCCAGTTTTCTTTGGGGCAGCAGCATGCAGTGTTAAGGAAATGAATCATGATTTGTATAAGCTAGCCAGGACAATGCTGCTCACCACTTTCTCAGTCTCCTTTACAGGAAAGGGTGGCCATGAGACTCAGTTCTAACCAATGAGACTGAAAAGAAAAGGGAATTTCCTAATAAAAGGGAAGAGCAGAAGCTTGTACCTCCCTTCCTTCTGCCTCAAATGCAGACAATAGGTGGGACATCTCTGACCATGAGTAAAATTTAAGAGAATCAAAGAGAAACTAACCCCTATGTTGTCATGACAAAGCTAAGTGGCTGAACCAATGCCTGAAACTGCCCACCTGCAGATGTTGCTATTTTAGAAAAATAAACTATCCTTTGTGTAAGCCCCAGTAGTCATTTGAGTTTTCTGTTCAGTTCAGTCACTCAGTTGTGTCCAACTCTTTGTGACCTCATGGACTGGAGCATGCCAGGCTCCCCTGCCCATCACCAACTGGGTTTTCTGTTACTTGTAGGGAATATTCCTAACTGACAAAGTCAAAGAGACACAACTTCAAATCCCTGCTCCCCACTACCTGTGTAACCTTGAGCGAAATGCTTAATCTAGGTCTTAACTTACTTTCTGAAAAATGGAGATATGTCAAATATGGGGTTATTGTGGGAATTAAAGGAGATAAGACATGAAAAGTTCTTTTCACAATGCCAACAATGCTGCAAAAACAAACAAACAAAAAACTGATGTTATATTTTTTATGCTGCATGCTTTAAACTGAAAGCTCTAGCCAAGAAGGCCAATCCTGTTTCTTTTTGCATGGACCTTCTTTTTGCATGAAATGCTTCTAGGCATTTCAAACTCAAAAACTTAAAAATCAAAGAAAAGTGAAATATACACAAAAGAAGATATATAAAAATTTTACATCCATATTATATTTCAAAGATCAGAAATAATAAGTCCTTGCCAGATGGCATTTCTTACTTAATGTGTTTTCTTCTCCAAACCACAATTACACACACAAGTACTTCTCCACTTATAATCTTACTTGGTTGTGGTTCTGTGTCTACAGCACGGTTTGTCTGTCCTCCACTGATCTCAGGTAATCTAATTGGGCTGCTACTCTTTGGTCTGCTGTCTAAAGAACTAAAATGAGAAACAGAAGAAAAGTTGGTTTTACATGATTCAGACACAAAATAACAAGTATTCTAATTCATGTGTGAATCTACTTTCCACCTAACCCCACCCACAATATCAGAAATCTGGTTCATAATTTATATAAACACAGGTTAGCATGGAAGAAAGTCTTGAAATGTATACCAGACTTTTAAGAAAACGAAAAATGTTAAAGCTATAAGAGTATAGGGTCTTAAAATATTTTTCTCAAGTCTATCAGAGCTATATTATAGCACCCACCAAGTCAATGGTGACAATTATGACAATTTCTGCCTCAAATACCTAAAATACTGAAAATACTTAAAGAGCTGATTTGGCAGAGGTTTGCTTTGCTTTTTAGCTGTTAAGATCTTTAATTATTACGGAAAACTCTTAAATTATTTAAAGTACAAAGCTAGGCAGTAGTTTACCAATTTTAGAAGTTAGTATTTTTTAAATATTAACAGCAAAGAGAACTTAAAAACTTAAAAATGTAAATATGCAAAACACTTTGAACTTCTATGACAATTATAAGAAAACTGCAACCTAGTGGACTTTTTTTAAGGTCTTTTGCTATACCCGAATTTTGTTCTGTCAATTACTGGCTAAAAAATGAGTGCCACTGATTATATTCTAGAAACTTTTACATCAACAATAAGCTGTAATAAAACTGAAATAGGAACACCTAGAAAATGATACAGTTCAATTAAAATAAATTTTCCTCAATCACAGATCACCTGTTTGTTGGAAGCCCTTCTTCAGCACTGTTCCGCTGAGTGGCTTTGGACAATTCCTCTAAGGCATTCCGGTATTCTTTACAGCTTAGGATAGAAACAGGTTGAAATATGTTAAACATTGAGGTATTTTTTTAAAGTAAATCATATGCTTTAGAATAAGCTTTGCATTATAGAAACACAAACATTATAAGCATCCACATCTAATGTACTTAGACAAATACATTAGAATTAACTAACAAAAGTTATCAAGTAGAAGCTTCATGAAGAAAGTCAATATATTCATCAAAAAATAATACAAAATATAATCCAACACACCAACCAGACTCAATATACTAAACAATGATTGTGAAGGCCTTCATACTAACATTTAGATCAAATGCCTTCTGGGGTTGAAGAGCTAATTGACAAGCATGAAACTTCACCATTTAGTGTAATAGGAAAGGGACTTGAGAGTGCTTTTCAACTTAAAAGTACTCAACTTTAAGGAAAAAACACTGTTTCTTTTTAAGGTTGCACTGTCCAACAAAATCCAACTAGCAGCCTGGGAGCCCTGATTTAGATAAATCAGATGTGAGCATGTATTATTTTTCCAAGATATTAGAAAAAGGTGACATCAGCTAGAAAACCTGCTTCCTAATAGTACAAAACACATGTTTTTTTTGGTTGACTTTCCCGCTTTTCATGTAGTATAACTAACCAATAAAATGAGAAGCAAATACTTCATGAACATCAAAAGGCAATGATAAAAGAATGTATCATATGGAATCTTCTAAAGGAAAAAATTCCTTATTACCCAAATAGTAACTCTAAACTCCATAAATGCTGAAGTCTATAAATCCATCTTATTTATTCCTTATACCCAGTACCTAGTATACCACACATTGCAACATTCAAATATTGGGTGAACAAGTGGACAACTTGTAACCAATATTAAAAATAAAATTTTAATTTCAATGTCTTTCAATAAGGAGAAAAACTTTTTTTATTAAACATCTTAGATTCTACTCAAACTAGGTACTATCACTGCCAAGACATCATTAAGATTAAAAAGCTTTGTTATTTTAGACACGATATATAAAGATTTTTAAACAGGGGTCCTTCTTTAGGACACATAACTGTGGGCATGTAAATGAGTTAAGGCATAGGAACAGCATTACTCTAAAGAAACTTTACCTTCTATGTGTGGGAAGCAGGAAGGAAGTGAATGAAGAATACAAAAAAGATATTCAGAGGATATAAGGCAGATATGTTCCAAGTATTATATCAATAAATAAACCAAAGGAAAGGCTACAATGGACACATATTATAATATAGAGAATGGACAGAGAATATAAGAATTAGCAAATAACTTGCCTAGTTAAGTTAATTATTAGGAGCTTGCTTAAGAATCATCCTGTTAATATTTGGGTAAACAGTACATTACCAGATACAAAAAGAATAAACTGTCTCACCCAAAGGATATATATTCTGCACTTTTATTTACTACTTTACATTTACTTATATTTTGCTCTACTCTATGTAACAGAGCTCAACAATACAGCAATTAATAAATAAATACACATAAAATATAAAAATACAAACACAGGTGAAAAAGTCCCATGAGTAATACCTGAGAGCAAAAGCAATGATGGAGCTGGGCTCCTTCTCACAGACTGCAATGGGCACTCGTTCATGTTCATACATTAAGTAGTGTTTATCTGGATCGCTGTTCAAAAACAAATAAATCAGAACAAAATTAGCAAAAAACCACATATATGACCCATTAGCACAATTACAAGTAAATCTCAGGACAATTTTAAGTTAACTAAATAATGCACAATTACATGAACATAATTAAGCCAAAATGTATGCAGAACCTGAACGAACAGCCAAGGAAAAAAGATCAACAGAAAGTTTTTAAAGGCAACTGAAAATTATTAGAACTGTTTTTCAAATCAGAGGGTCCTGGAATCATCAAACAAAGTTTTCTACATTGGCAAGACGATGTGCCATATTTATCTCAAAAAGTATTTACAATGAATAGCAGAAGTTTAAGAGATTTTGTTCTACTATAAGTTTGAAAGAAAAGTCTTCTGGAAATTGTGGAAATGTACCACTAATCCAGCAGTAAATGACATAAAGTATTCAAGCCTTTTATACATTTATACCACAGAACATACAGCTCAAGACATGAGCTCCTGAGAGCAGGAATTTCCCTTATTGATCTTTCTCTACATCCTGAGATGTAGACTCAGGTGACACTCAAGCTGACACTCCATAAGTTTAAACATTAACTGAATAAATAAATACAGAAGCCAGCTGAGAACAAAATTAACAAAGGTCCATCTTTTGGATACATCTGTTTCACTGGAGCAAGCATCATCAGCTGATAACCAGACATGTCAACCAGTAGAAGAAACACTCTCACAGCCAGCCTATGTTTTTCCCCCACTGTGAGAGAACCTGGTACAAACAAGATTACACAAAAACTTGCATGGGCCATTGCAAATCATCACCACTGTTATGCACCATGTCCCAGTAAAGTACTGGGTCACTAATACCCTCATATACAATTAGCAATATGTTTTTATGATCATGAGATCAATTGTTGATGTTATTTAATCGCTAAGTCATGTTCAACTCTTTGCAATCCCATGAACTGCAGCATGCCAGGCTCCCCTGTCATTTTTGGCTTCGACTCAAGAGGAATACCAACTTTCCACAAGCACCTCAAGAGGAGGCTTCTCTCAGCTATAGGCATGTGAGAGGGACCCTGAGTTTGTGGCCTCAAGTGGAATGGACTATCTCCGGGAGTTTGCTCAAACTCAAGTCCATTGAGTCAGTGATGCTATCCAACCATCTCATCCTTTGTCACCCTCTTCCCCTCCTGCCCTCAATGTAGCAGTATATCTTTTAAAATGTGTGTGTGTGTATATAAGCAATTTGTTATCAATCTACTTATCCACTGTTAATATATAAAGACTACATGTTCCACAAAGTACATTATACAAAAAGACAACTCTTTTATGGTAATGGAGGGTAATTTTGGATTGAGAAATACATATATAAAGTTAAATAAACATATTTAAATATGGAGAGTATATCCATAGCTGCTGCTGCTAAGCTACTTCAGTCATGTCTGACTCTGTGCGACCCCATAGACAGCAGCCCCCCATAGACAGCAGCCCACCAGGCTCCATCGTCCCTGGGATTCTCCAGGCAAGAACACTGGAGTGGGTTGCCATTTCCTTCTCCAATGAAGGAAAGTGAAAAGTGAAAGTGAAGTCGCTCAGTCGTGTCCGACTCTTCGCGACCCCATGGACTGCAGCCTACCAGGCTCCTCCGCCCACGGGATTTTCCAGGCAAGAGTACTGGAGTGGGTTGCCATTGCCTTCTCCAGTATATCCACAGAGAAATCTTTAAAATGAAGTGAAAATAAAACCACCCAACAGCCACTGGCTTATATAATACTTACAAAGGAAACGGAATAGGATTATAGCTATTTCCTGGAAGCAAATTTGCAAAGATGGCTTTCATGGTTGATTTTTCCTTCACCTGGCTGTCTGTAGATCCCAGCAAATGTCCATCAAATACATCTAGAATGAAAAATATTCTACTTATATATTAATATTCAGGAAGAGTAAAAGTATAAAGTGTCAACTATATTTCTTTTCCTTTTTGGAACAGACATGGGTACACCATAATTACCGATTATGGTGTAAAATTTTTGATCTAGGAATAATGACTATCTAACAGGAAGCAACGATGAAGCATACACAGCTCTGACCCCGAGGGGCTTATTTTTTTTACATTTCAACATGTTTGAAGTTGAGATCATCCTGCAATCAATGGCCTCTTACCCTCAAGGGGCCAGGCAGCAGCCATGGTGAAATTACTGGCCAAGCATGCATGAACTCAGTCCCAGCTGTTCCTGTTGGCACTTCAACTCAGCTATGAGTACTGTGGCTATTACACCTGAGTTTAATTGCAATTTAAAAGTTATGTTTAAAGTTTGCACTACAATTAAGTAGTTGGTGCTTAAACAGAAAGCAAGGAAAGAAAGGGAAAAGGCATACATCTATTATTGGCGAAACAAATGTCTGTCATTGCAGAAGTGGTTGCAATTTTTCTTTCTTTCTTATAAGGGAACAATCGTGCGCTTTATGAGACTTAAGAAAATATTAATAATATCCCCAGAAAGTAGATAAAGTTGAATAGCATTTGTTACTGAGACAGTCAAGCAGTGCAACTGAAGAAGGGATATGGTAACAAGCTACATCTAAAGGAGCACTTTCAATGGTAAAAATTTTAAATTGCAAGGGCTGAGAAAGCATTGTGCCCCAGCACTCAGGGTGTTTGTCTCTACCGGACAAAGTACAGAAATAGTGACTTGACCTGTACCTTCAGAACTGCTGGCAGTATCGAGCTCGGGGGGCCCTCCCATGGCCTGCTCAGGCACGCCTTCAGGAGAAGTAGGCAGCTGGAGATGGGGGGAACTGGTGGAGCTCTGACTGGACAGGGTGGTCAAGAAGCGGTCCTCTAAAGAAAAGCACCATTCAAATGAGCCACTTTAAAACATCACGTCCATGTCTACCTAATAACAACGTTTTTAAAATGCCAAAACCTTTTTCTACTTCATAAACGAAATAATTTTAGCTTCTTAAATAAAGTTATATAGGTCATTTCACAAATTAATTTCAGAAATTTCAGAAATGGATATAAAAATCCAGGCAGGTTATATGACTCGACCATAATCAGATCTTAGTGACAGCAGGATGACTGGCAACCAAGTCTAGCACCGCTCCAATACTCCCTGCACTGGACCATAATGCCTGGGCTTCCCTAGGAGCTCAGCTGGTAAAGAATCTGCCTACAATGCAGGAGACCCCAGTTTGATTCCCAGGTCGGGAAGATTCGCTGGAGAAGGGATAGGCTACACACTCCAGTATTCTTGGGTTTCCTTGATGGCTCAGCTGGAAAGGAATCTGCCTGCAATGCAGGAGACCTGTGTTCAATCCCTGTGTTGGGAAGATCTCCTGGAGAAGGGAACAGCTACCCACTCCAGTACTCTGGCCTGGAGAATTCCATGAACTTTTTATTTTAGCCCATAGGGTCACAGAGTCAGACATGACTGAGTGACTTTTCATTTTCATAATGCCCACCTAAATATTTTGTTCATTCAATTTAATAAGGAATGAAATTATGACACTATTAAGGGGGAAAAAAAATCAGGTTTATTCTCAAGGGGGAAATTCACTTAATTATAATAGAAAAATGCCAAGAATTCCAAGTTGAGTTTCTATTCTACCAAGATAGTCTAAGTAAATTTCCCTTCCAATTTCCTACAATGATGCCAAGTTATTCAATAAAATATTGAGGAAAAACAGCTTAAGTCTAGAAAAGATTTTAGCGATATAAAAATATCAACTAAGCTTTGTCTGATTTTTTTTTCCTACAAAACCAGGGACTTAACTGTAGCACAATCAAGACACAAATTCAGTTTCCTTTCATCTTTCTGTTCTTCCCCTAAAAAGCAGCCTTCTCTACTGATCATCTGGCTTCCCTGGTAGCTCAGCTGGTAAAGAATCTGCCTGCAATGCAGGACACCCTGGTTCGATTCCTGGGTTGGGAAGGTCCACTGAAGAAGGGATAGGCTAACCCACTCCAGTATTCTTGGGCTTCCCTGGTGGCTTAAGCTGGTAAAGAATCCACCTGCAATGAGGGAGATCTGGGTTAGATTCCTGGGTTGGGAAAGCCCTGGAGAAGGGAAAGGCTACCCACGCCAATATTCTGGCCTGGAGAATTCCATGGACTGTAGAGTCCATGGGGTTGCAAAGAGTCAGACACTACTGAGTGACTTTCACTCGCTTCACTATTGATCGTCTATTTCTCTATCCTAACTTAGGCAATGTATTTTATAATAATCTTAAACTGACACTGCTTACAAATGCTTTACAGCAAGGAAAAAAATGTCTCTGACCAACTGCATCAGAAAAAATTCTCACAATTTAGTGTTTAAAACAACTTTTAGACTAAGAAACGTCTTTAAATTCAATGACAGGTGATCACTAGACTCAAGGACCAACCTTTTTCTCCGTTTGGAAGTCCTGGAGAAGCATTCCGTGGAGATGCATCCACTGCACTTATCTGTAGAGAAGGAAATATTCTGTTCTTGAGGAAATGTTAAAATCACACTAAAAAAATTTTTAACAAAGTGAATCTTACTCTTTCAACCTCTTAAGAATTATTAATACTGATTCATTTAAAAATAACAATAAACCCATTACATATTACTATAAACAACACATTTTAATTAAAAACAGATTTTTTTAATTGGTAAAAGAGTGGCCTTGTTTTATGCTTTTACAAATACTTTAATGTCTAGAAGACATTAAAGTCTTCTTTTAATAAAAGACAGTTAAATTCCTCTCTGACTTCTGCATTTAATCTGTTGAGCTGTATTATTATGACTAAACTTATAAAGATACTCTAGCCTCACACAGTTATGTAGTTGAAAAAGGGAAATCTCTCAGAGCCCTTGAAAGGGTCTAGGAACTCTGGGGTCCTTGAACTACATTTTGAGAATACCTTCTAAACAGTAGCTCACAGACTCAATAAAATATCCAGGAACTACTTATGATTATCCATTAAGCCCAGCAACCTTTTGTTATCCACTGGACTTTCTCAAGTCCCATAATCCATTGATAAAATATATGTTTAAATGATTGTCAGCCCTGTGTACAATGTCATTAAAAGTCATTTCTTACATTGCTACTTACAATGTCCTTTGATTTGCTTACCCAAACAGAGACCTCCCTGGTCATCCTACATAAAATAACTCATCATCACCTACTCCCTTGTCATTACTCTCCATTTCTCGTTAATTTTTTCCTCATAGCTTTGCTTCCACCTGTTTTTTAAATGTTTATTGGTTCATCTGTTTATTGTCAGTCTCACAAACAAACGTTCCATGGGAATAATAACTATGGCCTTCATCCACAATTGTGAACTTTCGTGTTCACGTTTGTGAACCCTGAGAGCCCTGCACTCAGAACAGTGTCTAAAAGCACTCAATAAGTATTTATCAAATGAATGAATATAAACACAAAGGCAATGCTACAGATTTTCAAATCAACTTTCAATCTTTCAAAAAGAAAATCATCTATTGACTGATTTTATATTTTCAGTTCCATGTCTCCATATTATAAGCAAAGGTCTTACAGCACTAGCTTCACAGTTTCATCAGTAGGCAAACAGAAAGGCCTTTAGCAGTGTGTGAGAATCATTAACAGTCCCAGACTACTTGGAAATACTAATAAATCATCTTCATAATTCTTATTCTCACCCAAACTTTAAAGAAAAGTGATTCCTACACAGTTATTTATGAGACAAAAAGGAGAATTCAGTGACAGTGTTCCTAAATAATACAAAGATCTAAGGCACTTGGACCCATCATTCCATGAAAATACTCTGCTACAAGTACTATACACTTGTACAAAAGAAACATTTTCTCAAAAGCCCTCATGGTATCAGAATAGTAAGTCCTTAAAATATACTGACGTTAATTCATCTGTTCATGGTTAGCACAGTAGCAGAATTTGGTGATGATCCCAAAGAACTGCGCACTCTGGGACACATACACACACACATACCACACACACCTTCAATCAAACATGAATCCAGATACTATTGCGAAGGGATTCTATCATGTATGTAAGATCTCAAATCAGTCAGCCTTAAACTAGGGAAATTAAGCAGGTGGCCTGACCTGCTAATCACGTGTCCTTTAAATCTGTGTCCAGACGTGAGACACAGAACTCAAGAGATCTGAAGCATGAGAAGGATTCAATCCACTGCTGTAGGCTTTGAAGATGAAATGGGCCACGTGCAAGGAATCAGGCAGTCTCGAGGAGTTAAGACTTGCCTCTAGTCAAATGCCAGCAATGAAAGGGGGACCTCAGTCCTATAACCATTAGAGTTGAACTCTGCCAACAACCTAGATGAGCCTGGGAAAAGATGCTGAGCCTCAGATAACCACCCCGCCCAAACCTTCATCTCAGCCATGAGAATGAGCAAAGAACCCAGCCATATACTCTGCCAGAGTCCCGACACACTGTGAGATAACAGATTTATGTCTTAAGTCACTAAGTCTGGGGTAAGGTGTTAAACAGAAGGAGAAAACTAACACAGTTAGGCAAGGTTAATTAAACCACCACATAGAACTAACCTGGTACAGCCTCTTAAGAAAATCTTCTCACTTAAGCACAGAGATGAAGCACACCCAAAATTCATAGTAAAATAGGACTGTGTTACACACCCAGGGCATCCACACCTTCTCCTTCACAGCACCTATTGCCTCTGTGATGCTATCCTCAGTGATGCCAGTAGACAGCAGTTTTTAATAAGTATTTCAAATAAATGAATTATAATGTATTTTATTTCAGGCAAAGATAAAAAAAAAATTAAGCCAGGTCACACCAAGAAACCTGACAGCTTCAAGATTAAAAACACTAATATTATCAATAAAGTATATATTCAATTACCACTTCTAAGTGTTACAAGAGAAATTATTATATTTATCACAATGAAGACCCCAAGACAAAACAACATTACCTTGCTTTCTTCACCCTGTCTCAGTCTTCCAGGACTTGGAGGAACTGAAGGCCGCTTCCTACCCTTTTCTTGTTGGAAAAGGTCTTGCAGCCTACAATTAAAGAAAAAAAGGAAAAGTGAAAAGAAGGACATGGTTTTCTTTCTAATATCCTGAATAATGCATACACATATTCTCCTTATAGCTTTGAAACCACAATAATTAATTTTCCTATTTCAAAAGCAATAGATTTTACAGCTGTACATAACTAAGTTTTGTTTTATTTCTAATCAGCTAATCAGTTATTATTGATATGGTTATGGTTAGTAAAGAATAGCAAGTTATAATGAGACCAACAGACCAAGGCTCAAAGCCCAGCTCTGAAAATCAACAGCTATATAACTTGGGCAAATCCGTTAGTCTCATAGAGCCACAGTTTCCTCTGTAAAATGAAAGCAGTATATACACATGTGGGATTCAAAATCAGATAAAAGAGTGCATGTCCATCTGGTGCCTGACTTAGTGCCCAGCATCATCCAAGTGCTCAATAAATAAATGCTATACTAATCCAACTGAACTTTTCAATATGCATTAAAAGGGAACAATTTCCCCAAATAAATATTTAAATACAGGTATAAAATACACAAAACAATCAGTTGAAACTCATGGCCTAATACCCAATAATTACTCCATGGTTTACTATTACAGATAAATTAGATTCAGTTAGCACACATACTGTATTTGAAATAGCAACAAAGGCTATTCTCATCTCTTTTTTTTTTGTATCTTTGCAAACTGCACTTTAAAGGATGAAAGAAGTGGAGGGTGGTAGGAGCGATAAAAATAAAACCTCCTACAACTTGAGAGTAAAAGGCAACATCCACAACTAACAAGGACATTGAAATCAAAAACATCCTGGCAGAGCACATTTTGCAACAATATGAAAGAAACACCTGACTGCAGAGTCACACCTGTTATTCCAAGCTTGCAGCGCCTCGCAGAGGCTCTGTTTCTTGGCGATGAGCGACTCGAAGACTGACTGCAGCTGCTGGGGGGTCTCCGCGGAGGAAGACAGGAGCCGCGCCTGCATCTTCTCAGTCCAGCCCTTGAACTCGCTGTCTTCCATCTAGGGGGACAAAAACCGCTCCAGCAATCTGAGACGCACCCCAAAGGGAACTTCTAACAAGTTCACAACTGACTGCTGGGTTTCTGTCAGAAAAATGAATTACCTCTTTTTGTGCAAAGATATCTTCCATTTTTTCCTCTCTTGATTTGCTAAATGTATCAGTTTTCAAAGATGCAAGTCTTTCATCCACAGCAAGATATACCTGTGAAACTCTTAACAAACATTAAACATTTTAGAAAAGTTAGAATCAAACTGTCTAATCTCACACAAGTATAAAAAAGATGGGCAAAACCACTACAATATTGTAATTAGCCTCCAATTAAGATAAATAAATTTTTTAAAAAGTAGAAAAAAGATGTACACAGAACTTTAGTAAGAGCTTATCTAACTAAGAATCACATATAATTTTGCAAAACAAAAAAGACCTGAAAGGATGTACATCAAAATATAACAGTTGCTATGCTTGGGAGAGTCTGATTTCTTTATTAATACTTTTGTGTATTGTCTACATTTTCCCATTTCTACATCAGACATATAAAACATACAATTAGAAAAATAGGTTATTTCTGTTTTCAAAGAAAGCTGAATGAACAAACAAGATATTTAAAATAGTTTAGATTTCAGGCAGTACTAAATAAAAACAGATGATCAAAGAAAATGAAACTTACTTTTGAAAGAAGTCCTTCAGATCCTGAAGAAGGGACACTTTTAATGGGACTTGACGTTTAATGAATATTTTGGGAAGTGGAACACACACTTCAAGAAGCCGAATGGGAGAATAACTGTGAGAGGAGAAAATACAAGTAATAGTAGAAAAGTGAAAAATATTTTAATATTTTGAGCAGAAGTGTATCATGACAGCCAACTAAGTCTTATGGGCATAAGAGATCATAAAGTTTCTATAAAATGGCATTTTCAAACAACCAAAAATACTGAAGACCACTTTCAATCATTACCAATATCCTTCCCAGTTTTAAAAAGATTTTGTTCTGTGTTGTTTTCCCCCTGCATTGTGCTATCATCATTTATCCCGGGGCCACCCTCGTGTGCTTTAAAAACAAATGACTGGGATATAAACCTCCATAAAGAGCGAGGAACTCCTTCCTACAATCAGCTTAGACACAGGTATTCACTACCTTCTCAGCTCCCAAGGATTCTTCATGAGTTTCCTTTCTACCTGAAGTTCATGTTGTCTAGTAAATGCTCTTTCCAACCTAGGCCCTAGGTTCATGGTTAATAGCTCTTGCTTAAAAAAGGAAATAGGTTCAATTACAAATATTTTCTGAGGACCTATTATGTGTCAGATGCTGTTTTAGGTGCTGAGCAAGGGCCAAAATTCCTGCTCTCATGATTCAGGAACAACAAGATTTGGGCAATAAATAGAAACAAATACTTAAAACATACCTTATGCCAGAGAGTAGGTGCTACAGGGCAAAATAAAGGGCGAAAAAGAAGCAAGGAGTGCTAGGGGTGAGAAGAAGTCAGGGCAGGTGAAATCTGAACAAAGATCTGAAAAAAGTAAGGAAAAATAAGCAAATGTCTAGAAGCAGGCAGCACAGAGATGGAAGAACAATGAGAGGCTCCCAGGAAGGAGGTTAGCTGGCATAACTGAGGCCCAGCCTGGAGGCCAGCAAGGCTGAAACACGGGGCGTGAGGGGAGAGGAGTGGGGGTGAGAAGCCTGAGTATGAGGGGCTTCGAGGCCCATAAATGGACTCTGGCTTTCACTCGGGATGAAACAGACACCACTGGAGCCTCCAGAGAACAGGAGTGGCCTAAGCTGGTTTTCATATAATAGGACCACTCTGACTGCTGTGCTGCAGGGCGAGGCTAAAGGGAAGCTGGTTGAGGTTATTGCAATAATCTAGGGAAGGACGACAGAGATTCAGTTCAGAATGGGAGTGCTGGAGGTGGTGAGTTATGTTCAGATTCTGGATATATATGGCTATGCTGGGTCTTTGCTGCTGTGCGTGGGCTTCTCACTGCAGTTAGCTTTCTTGTTGCAGAGCGCAGGCTCTAGGGGGCAGGCCCAGGAGTTGTGGCCCTTGGGCTTAGTTGCTCCACAGCATGAGATCTTCCTGGACCAGAGATCAGACTCATGTCCCCTGTGCTGGCAGGCAGATTCTTAACCCCTGGACCACCAGGGAAGTCCCTAGATTCTGGATATATTCTGAGAGTTTTCTCAATCATTTAAAACCATTCTTTGAACTAGTGATTTCAGCTCTATCCAGCTCTATCCAATTATCCTTATGCTAAGTAATGTCTTAGCAAAAATTCTGACAGGCTCTCAGATGCAAAACCAATGTTAAGAGTCACACCTGCAATAGCAAATCTACCAGTTTATATCATGACTCCATCACTTGCTAGCTCTATTAGGTAGCTATAGGGTCTCTAAGTCAGGGTAATAGTAACACATTTCTTAAAGGATTAAATACTGTAATAACACTGAAAGCTCTTTGCAGGGTATGGCCCCGTATTTGCAAGGCTGATGGGGAGGGAACAGCACACACCAAAAGTGAGTTTAATCAAGTAACAGTGGAAATGCGACAAAGCCTTCCAGGGAGTGTGTGTCTGTGACAAGGTTGCTCAGGCTTCTTACCTGAAAGATGCCACCATCTGGTTATAGGAGAAATACTGGTGATAATCATGGTGGATGGAGTGACCACACGGCTCAGCATTGGCTCTGCGGGTATACTGGTGTCCATAAAACCTAAGTTCAAGGTATTTTGCAAATGACATGGACCAAGACTCATTGGAAAGAGCGACAACTGGTGTTACCTGAAATTCAGCATAAATTGTTTGTTATCTAATCACATACTAAGAATCTTTTTTAAAAAAATGTATTTTCTTCTTTAGTACAAGTCTAGTATATTCTGACTGCAGAAAACAAGAAAAAAAAAAATTTAGAGGTGGGTGGGGTGAGGGATGGCTACAGAAACTGTCTCATCAGTAATCCTACCACTACCATCAATATGCTAGTATGTTTGCTTTCTTTCCATACATGAAAACATATATCCTTAGCCAGGATATTTATAAATAAAAACTCTTTCTTATAGCTTCATAACCTTGATTATTAGTAATATATCATATTTTCCCTACATTGAATATTCTTATGCAGCTTGATTTTTAATGGCTGCAGAATATCCTATTATATGGACATGTTTAACCAATCCCTATTGGTGGGCATTTAAAACATTTCAAGCTTTTCATTATTTTGATGAACTTTTCAATGTAGGTATATATAAACACGCTTATAAGTATCCATAACGATTTCCTTGCAATAAATTAATAAAAGTGGAAACTGGTAGGTCAAAGAAAGGCATGAACATTTATCTGGTCTTTGACACTTCCCCACAAAAAGAACTATAGAAAGAAATGATACTACACGCAATAGAACAGCAACAAGGTACACTTACCTGTTTGCAGATTCTGCACCAGGAGTAGGTGAGAATTGTATGCTGATATCCAGGTACTGGAGAATCCAGCTCCTTTAGGATTATCTGCACACAGCCTTGGCCATGGACAAAGCGTCGAATGTGGTGCACCATGGGGGTATCACAGAACATGCTAGGGCACTGATAGGAAGGCCTTTGACAAAAAGAAAGTCCTCACATTAACCATGAAACCAAGGAGCCATGTATAGTGAATGCTGGCTAACCAGGACTGCAGACGAGAAAGTGCAGCATCCTCTCCAGAGTAAGGATGATGGTGGATGGTGTGCTCAGGGTACCACTCGTCCTGCTATGAGCCTGCAGAGCTGAACACCCTGCACCTTCAACCACATCACAGTGATACGTTCCACTTGTTAAGCACCTTCCATTTGCCAAGCATTTCTAAAACGTCATCTCATTTTACTTATTAAAACTCTTGACATTTGTGGAGTTTGTTAATACCTATAAAGGGGGCTTGTAAAGACTAACCCAGCTGATGCTAGTGCTAAAGAACCTGCTTACCACTGCAGGAGACGCAAGACATGCGGATTAGATTCCTTGGTTGGGAAGATCCCCTAGAGAAGGAAACAGCAACCCCCTCCAGTACTCTTGCCTGAAAAATTCCATGGACAGAGGAGTCTGGGGGGCTACAGTCCATGGAGTCGCAAAGAGCTGGACACGACTGAGCACGCACACACAAAGATTAAGTTACTTCCTCTTCGTCATGAAAGTGGCAAGCGAAGGCACTAAGATTTCAACTGAGGTCCTTAGTTTCTCTTGTCTTTCATTTGAATCACTGTAAAAACACACATTCTGAAAAAAAAAAAAAATCTGCAGGACTGCAGGGCAATTAGATGGGCATGGATCTGAAAAATGAACTGAAGAAGACTTCCGGGGTTGAATATAAAACAGATCACTTCTCTGTACAGTAAGCCCTGACGTGAGGCATGAACAGGAAGGTCAAACAACAGTTCTCCAACTCATGTTTATGTTGAAATTCTGTGCATCAAAAAAAACATAAATAGAACATAAGGAGAAAACTGGTTCTTACCGGAAACAGTATCTCTCTAAAAATATTCCTAATGTAAGATCATTTTTTCCATAAAATTCCATTGTTACAATCCTAAAAGAAAAGATCATTTCTTAGAAACATATCATTAAATTACAACCCAGCAAAAACATTTTCATCAGACCCCAAATTGATATCTGTTAGATGTACTTATAATACAGTATTATTACCAACAAAACAGGTAATATTCTTTTGTTGTTACAGAACAGGTTTTACCTTATCTGATATAATAGGTTTGGACTACCATATTACAGCATTGTATCCATTCCCAGTCCATTAGTATCTTATGGAACTATTTAATCAGGATACATAAACAATAACATTAAATGGGTAAGTCTGATTTGCGTTAGGAAGAAGTACAAGTTTCCTTTACAAAGCTTTAAACTCCATCACTATAAAATGGGACTCCTGTCTCTGCTCTCCAGTCTACACCATTACTGAACAGGAAGAGCAGCAGCTCATATTCTTCCAGGAGAGCCAGGTCCTAAATTTACATCCAACTTTACACCTAAATAAGAGAGTTCAGCTACACATACCCTTTTGAAACTGACATCTTATTCAAGCCTCGACCTAAATTCCCAGAGAAAATTCCCATGGGCTCAACCAGGCCCAAGTCAGCCTGGTAGAGCAACACCAGTGTAGAAGACGCCCTGATCTCACTGGTAGAAATAAGTGTTTCTGGTGTCCAAAATTAAAATATGCAAGACATTTTATTGTGGCAAGTACTCCAAAAACAAGCAGTTATGTTCTACAGTACTTAAGACCAGAGGTAAACTGTATAATAACTAGGCTTTGTGACTATCATTGGAAACAAATTATAACATTATAAAATGTGTTTGTATCAATCTACTTGGAATTAAGTTTTAGAATAAAACTTAAGGCAAAAAACTGACTGATTTTATGAAAACAATGCCCAAAGAAAACCTGCCTGATTTGTGCATGTTATCAAAGTGCTTAAAACTAGCTTTTATGTATCAACTTTCACATTTTTATAATTACAAACTGTTCTTGCATCCCTCTTCACTCTTAACATACTTTTATTACCCATGAACAAATCCAAATTTCATAATTTAATTTACAAATTCAAAAGTTCCATCAATTCACTTATGACCAGCAGCTTGCCGTGCACCTACACAGCCCAGTGGCTGAATTTTTTTCACAGCTGCTGGAATTCTGTTCCTAAGCGCAACATGCCAGGGAGGGAAGGGGTCCTACCAAGGGCTGACGCAGGCACTGGGGGCATTGCTGGACTGGGCAGAAGAGCTGCTGAAGAGCACGCACAGCCGCTGGTGGTTGACAGGGCTCAGACAGTCCACCTGGAAGAGAAGAGACATCCGGTGAGACTCCAGCTCCGACGCCCGCCTCCAACATCCAACACGCCACTCGGTTTGTAAGCCTCTATCAACACTACCGGGGTTCCAGCGAAGACCGAAAACTACAGGGAGCTAAATATGAGGAAGAAGAGCAGTTAATTTTTAAGTTAAAACAATCCAAAAGGTTTAAAAATGCAAACATGTCTAAATAACTTGTTTTCTTACTCTTTATTTTTACAAAACTAGGCATTAAATTATTTTAGGAGTTGTTATTTAAATATGACAGTCTGAATTGAGAGCTGGATATAATCTCAACCTGAGATACCCAGAAATCTAAATTCTAAGGTTATTTATTTGTATTTTATACCTGCTTTTGATCATTACAAAGGTAACATCTGTCTCTGTCAAAATTTAAACATTTCAGAGGAAGATGCAAAAGGCCCCGAAGCACATAAAGCCTCTCCTCCTCTGAAGCTGCCCCACCTCCCAAACTGATAAATTTGACTGCGTGGTTAAAAATCATGTGTTTGCTCTAGCTCATACACATATACACATGAAAACACCCACAGAAGTATACACAGGTGATTCCGCTTTTTTATAAAAATGGGATGATGCTACATATATTAAAACACAATCTGCTTTTTAACACAAGAAAATATGTCATGGGCTCTCTCTGGGTCATTCAGTGAGATCCAACTCATCCTTTTAGCAGCAGTCAGTCAGAAATAACCACTTCAGTAAATATCCTTGTACATACATTACAATAAAATGTAAGCATCCTTACACAAAATGCTTACTTATCTGTGTTTTGTAGATAATGTACAAGGAATGAGTTATAAAAGATAGAAATCATGAATCAAAAATATATATGTGCTCATGTAAATTTAAAAGACCCCCAAATCACTTTTAATAAGTTTACATAAATGTATAAAATACATATTTATATAAAGTTTATTGTAAGCCTTTTTCCATACTTCATTAAACATGGCTCTTATCACATCCCTTCTTTCCAGTTTCATGTATTAAAAACAATATACTATCATTATTTAATCCTTTCTAGACTTGTGAAAGTGAACATCTACTTGTTTCATTAAACAACTGTATTTTCTCCTCAAAAGATGGATTTGTTCATGAGTTTTATCACCTATAATTTCCTATAATAAGGAAAAAAACACACCCATTTCCTATAACAAGCTTCCAACTCTACTCTCCCGCTGGCTACCATTAGTAGAATCAAAGACACATCACATTACACCCAAGTCATCATGTCAGAAATGTTAAGCAGCTCCACACTGCCCCCAACCTCAGAGTTCTTCCGAGTTTTCTGTGAGCTTAACCTGAAACCCTCAAATCCAGTTTCATCACATTACACTCCTATTTCATACATTTTAAAGCAACACATAAGACAAAAGAGACCAAAAAAAAAGAAAAAAGCACAGATGAAATATTTAATAAATCTGCATGCAAGCTGTCATATCTGACTTTTTTACCCTGCCATAGCAGAGATTTTCCACCCATCTTAAATGTACACAAGCACAAAAGCGGTCTTGCTCACCTTTGTCGACCACACTGCATCACTTGTAATCAACCCTTTTTCTTCATCACCTTCAGTTCTGCTTCCTGATTTGCCACTTGAGGTACTCGACGCCTCCTTTGAGTAAGCAAAAGGGTCTGAATGTTTTTGCTGGATTCTTCCTCCTCTGGCCCGATAATCGGCTAGCATTCTCCCCAAGCTCTGGCTGTCACCCAGATGCTCAGCAATTCTGGTGCTCACGAGCTCATGTGAAGGTAGGACTTGAATGGACTTGGCTTGAACACTTCCATTCATGCCCTGAAGGCCAGAGAGATCCCTAAGCATCTGTTTCTTCCGCCTGCTCTCCATTTCCTTGAACTCCTTATTGAGGAGAGGAGACCAGTAAACCTGCTCCGCAAAATAATCTCGGGTAGAGCATCTCATGCCCTTGTCAGTTAAAAGGAATGGCTCCCGGAATGTGATGACCGGTGAGATGCAAAGGATCACATCTTTCAACTCTTGTTTAAAGGTCAAAGAATCAGTCTTCCGTTTATCTTCAGAAGAGGTAACTTCCTCGGTAACATACAGGCCGGTGTCATCCTGCAGAGGGTCTCTAAAGGCTCTCATCTGGCTTGTAGGATCCGGAAGCTCCTCTGTTTGCTGCAAAGCCTCTGGCTGCTCGCTGCCTATGGCGTCCTGTTGGTCATCCACATGGAGCGGCAGCAATGACTCTGGTACTGATGGGAAGAGAGCACAGGGGGCACCCACCGGGCAGGCTGCTGGGGCATGCTCTTGAGGCTTCAAAGAGGCAACATCCTGTGGCATGCTCTTATTTTCTTGGTCACCCTTCTCAAACAGAACCCTTGATTCTAGCAAACTGCCATCATCAGAAGGCAGAAAGTCCGGGGGGATGTCAGGCTCCCGGGGGAGGGGACTTCCGCTGAACGGCTCCTGGGCAGCCCCTTCATCCTCCTGTCCCTCAATCAGAGAATGGAAGGAAGGGTTTTGCGTTAATGTAGGAGGCATAGCAAATTCATCCATGAGGAAGGAGATTTCTAGTTGAGAATGATAAGCTACACAGATCATAAATATTAAGATCTCCTTAACGCGAGCCAGCTCATAATCAGAGCCTCCTCTAAGCTTGATTGTACAGCCCAGGTGCTGTGGACAGCCTTCAAAAAACATCAGTGTTTTGGTTTGTTCTACAAATAAACAAACACAAGGTTAAGAAGGTTCAGGTGGCAATCCAGAAGTCCAAACAGAATTAGTTCATTATCTTAACATCTACCAGACAAAAACTCTTAAGTAAGACCATAGTTGTATGCTAATAGTCATTTCCTACTATTAATATATCAACATTATCATTCTGATGAGTTTATTCATTTCCTCAGGCCCCCCCATTTCAGGTAAATGTACACTAAAGATCACTCACCATTAGGCAACTGAAACATCTGCATGTAAAATTTATGACAGGTGCCCAGGTGGGGTTTGGTAAGCAGCTGGTCCATCGACATCACCAAATCACCTTGGGTCATCCGGCTAACTCGTTCTAAAACTTGCTAGAACACAGAACAACATCATATTACAAAACTAAAGAAGAATAAGATTTTAGTACATTTTATATGGAAAAATACTAGAAACATTTGAAAATGCCCTCACCAAAAAAAAAAGAAAACAGAAAATGCCCTATTTTCTTCCAAGATGAATTTCCTTGACTTTAGTAATTATATGACTTATACTGATTCTAGAGAAGTTTACATTTAGCAATCAACATGTGCTTACTAAAATAAACCATACTTACATTAATAACATCAAAAGACATTTAAGCATTATTCATTGGCACAAGATACTGATTCAGGGGTGATGGGTGGGGAATTTCCACAACTGACCTCTACACTGAAGAAGGTAATTTTTCAAGGGAGAGAAAATTTTCTGCTTTGTATGATTCCCCAAACAAAATGACGTCTCTACAAAGACTACTTAATAACTAATGTCAACTACATCTATGGTTTGGTAGACACTTATAATGAGTGTTACATAACTCATTATGTATGAGTGCTACATTAACTATACTTTCTTCGAGCCTGAGATTCTCCAGTCTTAAATAAGGAAAGCGCTGCCGTGCCTGTGCTTCCAATATATATAGTACAGCTAAGAAATAAATAATCAAAGAACCCTTTATATCTACCACACATGCATATAAATTTACAAGCTGTCAATTTTAGAAATAATAGAAAAATAAGAACACTCACTGATTTTACATTAATGACCAAAGTAATGCCGTGTTCCAGCAACATATCCTGTGCAATTCGAGATACCGTTTTCTCAACCAGAACCAGTGTGGGTCGAACATCTACTATTCGCTGAACATAATTCTTTAGGAATTCCCTTTCCTAAGTAAGACAAACAAAAAACACTGTATGTGGTACAAATCAAGATCTAGATATGTAAAAATACTAGGGCAGTGTGACTACAACATCAAACTCAGTCTAAGTTTTCTTCATCCACAAACCACTACTAATAGACATTTCCTACTAAGTAAACATTGTACTAATATGTTAACTCATTTTTCAGGTCCTCAATCTCAGGTAAAAATATGCTAAATACCACTTACCACTGTGTAAGCAAATTAATTCAAACATAACCAAGAATACTCTTTATCATTCTAAACTGCTGACTATGCTGGAAAGAGTTTCCGGAGAAACTTTATTCTCCAACTCACTAATTTTTCTTTGAAGGACTGAGTTCTTAATAACCTGAAATAAAAGCCAAGAATCCAATTAGTTAGCTCTCGAAGCTTAAAAAATCAAAAAATTCTCCAGCTTCCCAAATGAAAGCAACTAAGTATTTTTAACATAATTATGGATTTCCCCTTTTACATTCTGAAACTAACCAGAATCTCTCTTCTTTCAGGTATTTGAATAAATAACTAACAGACACTATTTCAGCTACTTCCTAATTTCTATCTCTCAACAGATAATATTCTACTTAGAACAGTGGTAGTTACAAATTAAAACAATGTTTAATACAATTTCATGACAAAGGCTTACTCTCAAAGCAAATGAATGTTGTAAATAACAACTAGAGTTTAAAAATATAATTAGTTAATTGCTTTATAAAATCTCTGGACTCAGGAGACAATGGAAGGTGGGGACACACCTGTCACTTCTGCTCCAAATGCCCAGTGTTTTCTGAGTCAATTTTGTATTCACGGTCAGAGCCATCAGCAATGGATGAGCCTGTTCCCTGCAATGAACTTGCCCTGGTACATTTCTTTTCACCTTTCTCTGTCTTACTGGTAGAAACTGGACATTCTCAAATTCTCCCATTATTAACAAAAAGAAATATTTTTTTTTTTACACTTAAAGAATTTTTTCTTAATTTTTATTTATTTATTTTTGGTTGCTGCACAAGGGCTTTCTGCAGTTGCAGGGGCCACTCTCTAGTTGCAGAGCTTGGGGCTTCGCATTGCGGTGGTTTGTCCTGTTGCACAGCAACAGGCTCTAGGGCATGCGGGCTCAGCACTTGCGGCACACGGGCTCTGGAGCGCGGGCTCAGCACTTGCGGCACACGGACTCTAGAGAGCCGGCTCAGCAGTTGTGGCACACGGGCTCCAGCACACGCGCTCAGCACTTGCGGCACACGGGCTCCAGCGCGCGGGCTCCAGCGCGCGCGCTCAGCACTTGCGGCACACGGGCTCCGGAGCGCGCGCTCAGCACTTGCGGCACACGGGCTCTGGAGCGCGGGCTCAGCACTTGCGGCACACGGGCCCCAGCGCGCGTGCTCAGCACTTGCGGCACACGGGCCCCGGAGCGCGGGCTCAGCACTTGCGGCACACGGGCCCCAGCGCGCGCGCTCAGCACTTGCGGCACACGGGCCCCAGCGCGCGCGCTCAGCACTTGCGGCACACGGGCCCCAGCGCGCCGGCTCAGCAGTTGCGGCACACGGGCCCCAGCGCGCCGGCTCAGCAGTTGCGGCACACGGGCCCCAGCGCGCGGGCTCAGCAGTTGCGGCACACGGGCTCCAGCGCGCGGGCTCAGCAGTTGCGGCCAATGAGCGGAGCTGCTCTGCAGCACGTGTAACCTTCCAGACCCGCACTGGCAGGCGGGTTCTCAACCACTGGACCAGGGAAGTCCCAACAAAATGAAATTTTTTTCCCTGAAATATGTTAATTTCCTACTCTGCTTATTAAATTGCAATTTAATGACATTTTATTTTATTTGTGCAGCTTCAATAAAGAAGAACTAAAATAAATTCACTTTTTTAAGTTTCTGGCCTCAAATACAAGGAAAGCAAACACATTTCCTCACATTTCCAGCTCCAGTCAACTACTATGATTGTACATGAAGCACCCTGCTAAAATTGGGGCTTGGATCAGGCTCAGCAATGAACGAGTGTCAGGAGGCAGGCCAGGAAGACAGAATGGAGCAGGGGTAGACCAACAGACCTCTGGGGCAGACCTTGTGAAGACAGTATGATGCCCAGCCTAATTTTATCCTTGCCCTTTTTTTCTCATTCTCCTTTTTTAACTAGCTACCTTTCAGCTTCCTCTTTGGTCATGCCACGATGAGCTCCCCCACTCCAAGCAAAGAGCCGGGGGTGGGGACAGGGGGGTCAAATCAACTGACATTTTCTGTCAATTCAAACTAAAAACCTAAATAGGTCAGGACTTAAAGATATAATAAACTATGTTCTGAAGCACTGATGAACAAGACACTTTGTTGCTGTTATTCAGTTGCTCAATCGTGTCTGACTTGTTGAGACCCCATGAACTGCAGCACGCCAGGCTTCCCTGTCCTTCCCCATCTCCCAGAGTTTGCTCAAACTCATGTCCACTGAGTCGGTGATGTCATCCAACCATCTCATCTTCTGTCATCCCCTTCTCCTCCCACCTTCAATCTTTCCCAGCATCAGGGTCTCTTCAAATCAGTCAGTTCCTCGCATCAGGTGGCCGAAGTATTGGAGTTTCAGCTTCAGCATCACTCCTTCCAACGAATATTCAGGATTGATTTCCTTGAGGACTGACTGGTTTGATTTCCTTGCTGTCCAAGAGACTCTCAAGAGTCTTCTCCAACACCACAGTTGAAAACCACCAGTTCTTCAGTGCTCAGCCTTCTTTATGATCCAACTTTCACATCAGTACATGACTACTGGAAAAACCACAGCTTTGAGTATATGGACATTTGTCAGCAGAGTGATGTCTCTACTTTTTAATATGCTGTCTAGGTCTGTCATGGCTTCACTTTCAAGGAGCAAGCGTCTTAATTTCATGGCTGTTGTCACCGTCTGCAGTGATTTTGGAGTGAAAATAAAGTCACTGTTTGTCACTGTTTCCATTGTTTCCCCATCTATTTGCCATAAGGTGACAAGACTGGATGCCATGATCCTAGCTTTTTGAATGTTGAGTTTTAAGCCAGCTTTTTCACTCTCCTCTTTCACTTTCATCAAGAGGCTCTTTAGTTTCTCTTTGCTTTCTGCCCTAAGAGTGGTGCCATCTGCATATCTGAGGTTATTGATTTCTCCCCGCAACCTTGATTGCAGCTTGTGCTTCATCCAGCCTGGCATTAAACATCATCTCCTATCTTAAAGCATCTTTTCAGATTATGGATTTACTCAGACATCCGACTGTGCGGTAGTTTGAACATTCTTTGGCACTGCCCTTCTTTGGGACTGGAATGAAAATTGACCTTCTCCAGTCCTGTGGCCACTGCTGAGTTATCCAAATTTGTTGGCATATTGAGTGCAGCATTTTAACAGTATCATCTTAATATAATTATACAAGTTACAATTAACAAGTTATATTAATTAAATCATGTTTATTAATATACATTTGCCCGGAGCATATGTGTCCAACATGAAGACTTCAGTCTGTTAACCTGGTCATAAAAGAGGAGTTACAATGGATAAATATAAGGACAACTTTTTGGTAACTAAATACAATTTTATACATTTTAACACCTCTGCAATCAGGATGCATCTTGCAAACCATGTGGTTGTGATCTAAGTATGTAAGTCTTCCACTGACACCAGTGACATCACGAAAATTCCCAGCATCAAGGTAGCTCAGTTTTCCACAAACCATAACTGTTTCTTCTGATTCCTTATTTCAGTTCTCACTGAAAAGTCATAGTAAATCAGAGCTAGAAGGAATGGCATAAATCTGGTTGAAACCCCTCATTTTTACTGATACCTAGCTCAATTCCAAAAAGGAAACAGTCCCAGTTAACAGAGTTCATTAAGCAACAGAGCATGGTGCCTTTTACCACAATTAAGTTTTTTCTGTGTCTATGAACTGAGAACAAAAGTTTCCCTGGTGGCTCAGTGGTAAAGAATCTGCCTGCCAACGCAAGAGACATGAGTTTGATCCCAGGTCCGGGAAGATCCCACATGCCTTGGAGCAACTAAGCCTGCGCGCCACAACTACTGAGGCTGTGCTATAGAGCCCAAGAGCTGCAATTACTAAAGCTACACAACCTAGAGTCCATGCTCCACAACAAGAGAAGCTGCCACAATAAGAAGCCTGTGCACCATACCTAGAGAGTAGCCCCCACTCACCACAACCACAGAAAAGTCCATGCAGCAACCAAGACCCAGCATAGCCAGATAAATAATTTTTTTTTTAAAGTGACTGCTCCTATCACTTGCAAAAATGTGCTCATGAATTTCCAAGTAATGCTTTTCCTAAACGTTTCTGGAACCGAATATAAAGTGTTTCTGCTATAATAGGAAAAACACATTTCTGAAAACCTCCCATTTTGAACAACTGCAAATTAATTAATAGCATTTATGGGAGAAAAGAAGTTGGGGCAGATAACCTATGCAACTTCATATCAAGAGCACTAATAAGAATAATAAGTGGTACCTTGACAGAGAACTTGGACAGCCCAGCCAAGCAGCTCAGCCTAGCTGGAGGCAGCCTCAAGGGAAATTTTATTTATTTATTTATTTTTTTTTTTTCCAAGGGAAATTTTAAATGTACAAAATCAAGCGCAACAGTACAACTGGAAACGGAGTTCCGCGCAATGAGCGCCCAAAAGCCACCTAGGACCAGGGGCTCCATCTCCCTGGGGAAAGAGCTCTTCCAGCGGGAAGGCACTTGTAATCTCTTAAAATGGAGCTAAAGGGCTGTGTAGGAACTGAGCCAAGGCTGTTCTTCCTTCCAGCTGAGGGCTATAATCCTACTAAAGCTATTCTGGGCCTCCTCACTTAACAAAAACCACACAGAAATGGACACAATTTCCATCTGACATCACTCCCTTTTACTAACTGTATGTGGGAAGAGAAAACAGGATTTGGATTTTCACCTTTTCTTCAATTATTCCCAAAAAGTCACATGTTGCCATTAACACTTTGCCACTAAAAACAGTGACAAAGGCTTTACTAAGCTTCTAAAGTATGATACATAACAATGTCTTCTATAATACATTTTTTAATGAAACAAGAGCAATAAAGTTTGCCTATCAAATTTAGCCAGCTGGAAGAAAGTATAAGAGTTAGCAAGTATCTTAGTACACAAACATTCCTCCAGATTACGGTTTCAGTAAGGAGTTCTTACCTGAAGCACAATAGGATCAATGCAAGTAAATTTGGTTTCCTCTCTGTAGAGATATTCAATGGAACACTTCAACAGAAGAATTTTGGGGTTTTTAATAGAAGAATTCATCTAAAATATAAATGAACAGTTTGTTAAAACTTTGAAAGTTTGCAATTTATAGACCTCCTTTAATCACAACTCTAAGTTCATACTGGTCATAATTCCTCTTAAATAGATTATCTCATTCTATTCAGATTAAAATACTCTCATTTATTTTGTGCTATTCTTATTTTTTTTCAAAGCAAATAATTAAAGCCATGCAAAATTCTTTAAAAACTGGCTTCTTTTTCACTAATGCTATTTTACCTAATTTTCTATACTCTTAACTATCTTTTTTTTAAATCTCTAATGTTTTAAAAAAAGATATCACACCCTGGGTAGGAGGGAGAGGGACTTAAAAGATAGGCTACTTGATAAACTCCTAGAGATCAGCAATTCTGAAAGCAGAATTTAACTTTTCTAAGATTCAAGAAAAGTAGAGGAGGGAGAGAGGAATTAAAACACCTGCTGAACATATTTTTGATGGAATAAACATCTAAGCAGTCGTAAATTCGCAAGCAAAACTGGGAAACAAGAAGTTACAACAGAAAATCTTAAAGCACATCCAGAAGTAGAGACGCAAACAATATACCCTCACCACACAACTGAAGCCGCGGGCACAGGGGCCTGCATCCTACAACAGAAGTCTCCATCTGACCAAACTTATTAGGTTCAAACTAGCAAATGCTCCTGAAAACAGGGATTCATCAGCTGGGAAACTACATGCAGGGCTTTTTCAGTAACTACAAATTACATACTATCTCTAAACATGGTCACTGGGGCAAGACAGTCATTCATGCATGTGACTACCACACCCACGTAACAGTTTTTAATTCTGGAGATGAGCACAACACACCTACCTCTGAATTCAACAGACATCATTTAATCTGATTTAAAGTACTACTTTGATGGGTAAAGTGCTGTTTTAATAAGACTCTATGTAGAAATATGGACTTTGGATCATTGCTATGAAATAATATCAAATTCAAACGTAATTTTATTTATCTATGGTCACTAATACTTTTCAGGAAGTTTAATACCTTATAAAAAATATATTATTCTTCTCAGCTTAGAAAAGAGTGAAAACAGACTGCAGTTTATCCATCCAGTTACTCAAGCTTGAAATTTGCCTGAGCTCTCACTGTAACCAAACCAATAGTACCAGAGATGAGGGCAGGGTGTCTCTATTTTTAACACGTTCTCTTAGTGACTCTGAAGCACAGCAAGGTTTGAGAACACTGTTACAGATCATTGGTTTCTCTAAAAGTGAGAACCAATAAACAAATAAATAACACTGGAAACACCCAGAGTGACTCCACTAATAAGTAGTCCCACCCAAATGCAAACTGGTGCAGCCACTATGGAAAACAGTACGGAGTCTCCTTAAAAAAAATAAAAACAGAGCTACCACATCATCCTGCAATGTACTCCTGGGCAGACATCCAGAGAGAAACTCCAGTTTGAAAAAATACATGCACCCCAGTGCTCACAGAAGCACTATTTACAATAGCCAAGACACAGAAGCCATCTAAATGTCCATCCACAGATGAATGGATAAAGATGTATGAAATACACACACACACACACACACACACACACACACACACACGAATACTACTCAGCCATAAAAAAGAATGAAATCATGACATTTACAGCAGTAAGGATGGACCTAGAGATTATCATACTAAGTAAGCCAAAGACAAGTATCATATGATATCACTTATATGTGGGATCTAAAATATGATAAAAATGAACTTATTAAAACAGAAACAGATTCACAGACAGAGAAAACAAACTTATGGTTACCACAGGGGAAAGTGCAGTGTGGGGGTAGGGATAAATTAGGAGTTTGGAAATGGCAGCCACGGTGCATAAAACATATGAACAACAAGATCCTACAGTACTGCACAGGAAACTATATTCAATATCCTATAATAAACTTAATGGAAAATATGAAAAAGAATACATATATACACATATACCTATAACTGAATCACTTTGCTATACACGAGAGACACAATACTATTAATTAACTATACTTCATTAAAATAAAATTTCTTTTAATTGGGCTTCCCTGGTAGCTCAGATGGTAAAGTGTCTGCTTACAATGCGGGAGACCTGGACTCAATCCCTGGGTTGGGAAGATCCCCTGGAGAAGGAAATCACCTACTCCGGTATTCATGCCTGAAAAATCCCATGGACTGAGGAGCCTGGTGCACTACAGTTCATGGGGTCGCAAAGAGTCGGACATGACTGAGCGACTTCACCTCACTTCACTTCTTTTAATTAAAAAGTAGTCCCACCCTTCCTCTACCCACCCCCCATTCTCACTCCCCTAAAACTACTAAATGAGAATTTCTAAGGTGTGGGCTTAGGAGTCTACATTTTTAACAAGGTCCTCATACACAGTACACTTTGCTAACCAGCAGCCTTCAGAACAAAGTGATAAGACAAAGCCCTCATCTGCTTCCTCCAGCCTCATTTCCTGCCAGTTCCTATCCAGTACCTTAGGGTCTCAGACTTTCCTTAGTACAAGGGGTTATTTACCCTTCTCTCTATGCTGGTGCTAGAAAGAGGCCTCACGGCTGAAGGTACAGAGAATGATACAGAATTCCAGTCATAATTCTGTGTTCAGCCCTATGAGGAAGAACAGAGTTTTAAAATGTTAGGCCTCTGGAAGAATTCTGATCTGTTAGGAAATCTTTTATCCCTGAGATGTGGCAGGGTCAAGGGACACCAGCGTCCCTTCAGCCTGCTGACAGGGAAGCCTTCTTCTGTCTGATGAGTTCTCACTGTCCAAGCCCCTGTCATCATCAGCTCTGGGAGACTCTCCTTGAACCCCCAAATTTCACTGCTAGTCACTCCTCCCTGTCCAATCTCCTTTTCCTCCATGGTGAGGGGCACCCTCAGCTTGCTGGCTTGGCACACAGTCACAGTTTGCTGAACTTCAGTGTTGAACTGAATCACATTACCTTTTTATGTGCAATATTCTTGGTGCAAACAAATCCATTGACAACCACAGAATCAAACTTCTTTCCACCTGGGATCTAATGAAACAATTAAGAAAACAATATAATCCGATATACATGTTTAGAATGCAGTCAAATGAATTCTATAAGTATTTATTTCCACTTTTTATTTTCACTATTATGTAACCAAATAAGAACAAAAAGTTCTAGGATGCATTTCTTCCTTTCAACCAATAATTAATGGCAACTTCCTACAATCGTCAACTCTCTAACATACTATCTGGTACTCCAAAATATCCATTTGACCAAACAAATAAATGCCAGATGTCAATTAAAACCACTAATAAGTTAAACACCAGAGGCAAAAAATATAGGCAAAACTCCACTATTCTCTAAACAAAACAATTACCCACTGCTTTTCCTCAGAACAGTAACAGCCATGTGTGAAAAGAGGCCTTGTATATGACACATCAAGAAGAGGAAGTAGGAAAGTTTGGGTTCCCAGGGGAAGTAGGAAAGTTTGGGTTTCCAGCTCACTGCAAGCCCAGCTTACCCCCACCCCCACTCACCTCCCACTTCCTAAGAGTGGCTCTTATGACCTTTACGTGCACTGCTACCAAATAGGACAGAAAAACTTTCCACTCCTCACGGAGCATCCTTCCTGGTAGCGACCCTTTCAGATGACCATTAAGAGACAAATTACTATCGGGCCCATCTCATGAACGCCGAACACAAGGAAAACATTGGCAGAGCTCACTTTTTTGATGTGGACAAACTGGCGGATATCCATGTCATCATCCCGGTTCTTGACGTCAGGTCGGACTGTCTGAACAACCTGGCAGACCAGGGATACGATGATGTCCCTCCAAGACGTGGACAGTGACTCACTGTGGAGCAGCTGTTGCAGCAGCGCCATCATGTGGTTATGATTAGCTGAACTACAAAAACGTTACGGGAAAGACATTTGCACAGTTAACACCGCCAGAGACAATAGCTCTGAAGATGCAACACGGTCTGCAAAGCAATCAGCACGTGACTTAACGGCTTACAGGTAAGACCTTCCTGGTCATTTTATTCTTTCAGCATATCTGCGCCTTAATGCTTTGCATATAAAGAAAATCTGAATATCTCCAATTAAGATAACCCATTTAAGGGAGGCTCAAGAGGGAAGAGATATATGCATACTTGTAGCTGATTCATGATGTTGTACAACAGAAACACAACACTGTAAAGCAATTATCCTCCAATTAAAAAATTGAAAAATAAACAAAACAAACAAAAAATCTATGGGTTTGATAAAAAAAAATGCCCCATTTAATTCAATTAAATTTTAACACATAAATAACAATGGGGATAGAAAAGCACAACTAGGACTCTCTGCTTTATTAGAAGTTTCACCAGAACAGGCTTTATTTCCTAAGTAATGTTAGCATTTTTGACTTTATAAGGAAGAACTATACAAATACCTATCAAGTCACTTAAGATTAGAAAAATGGAAAATTAAAATGAATAAGCTCACTGCCTTACAGCAACCTCTCCATAGCTTGTTTCTCTCCATTCTCCTCCCGCAGCAGCTCCAGGTTGTTATGATGCCAGCCCAAAGGTGTGAAAGGCAGTTCTTTGGATTTTTCCTCAACTCGACGGTTAAATAAGGATTCTAAGTGTAAAATAAGAAATTATATTCATTGTCAAGTTTTATACCATCTACTCAGAGATTTAGAAATCACCAACTTATCTTTTTAAATTTTTTAAGTTAGCCAATTCAAATTATTGATCTAAAAAAAGCAAGGACATGTTTAAATTCATAGATAAAAAAAATTAAGTCTGAGTTAGATCAACATTCTCAACAGCCAAAATCAGAGACACAAGTGTAAAGAGTAAATTTACATAAGCAACCAGGGCTCTCAAGAAAGTAACTATAAATACGGCTTTTGAAAAGCAAATGAACTGAGATTTGTTTACAGTCTTTTTATTTATTTGGGGATATTAAAAGAGAGAGGTAGTTAATTTTCCCTATAAAATCACAAACTGAACACTGCATTCAACAGAAATCAGAATGCAAGGAGAACGTGTGACAGTGTGGGTGCTGAGAAAAGCTCAGCATTGATTCGTCCGAACCAGGATATGACAGTCTAGAAAGTCTACTCATACAATCCTGTCAGTGTTTCTTTTTCAGTACTAGAACAAAAAAGGCTTTCTTCTTAACTGGCAAAACTTTTACAAGTCAGACCAAAAAATTAACTGTGAAGAAATCAAAACATGGTAAATAGTAATTTATATAAAATTTTGTAAATGATCAGAACCCAAAAAAAAAAAAAAAATCGGTAATACTAAATACTTTGCAAAAAAGATGCTCACTGAATAACTTTTGAAACTGTGATTGAATAAATGGAAAGAAAAGAGGTAGGAAATGCTTGTAAAAATTCTCTAGTCTTTCCCCTCTTAAAGCAAACTGAACAAACGACAAAAAACCTTCAACTAAACAGTCCAGCAGGCTCCAGAGTAAAGCCAGTGTCCACGACAAGTGAGGTACAAGAACAGCACATTTCAATTATGTAAACTCTTGGTCTATAAACATCTGGTTGAACCAGATGCTTGAAGGTGAATTTAGAAACACTAAGTTGTGACACTATCTGTCAGCAGCTGCCCTTGTACCAGCTCGCCCTACCTTCTCTCTTTTATGTGAAACCCTCCCATTATCTGAGGCCTAGGCTGTAGCGTGTTATGGACCAAATAAGTGTGCCTTCACTCCACAGCAAGCTAAGTAGGGATGGGGATAGGAAAGGTTTGTATTCTTCTGCACTTCTTTCGTCCCCAAGGAAATGATAAGCAGAATTAGTTCTTATTTCCTTCAGTCCACTTGTTGTCCAAATCCAGAGAGCAAGCAGCATCCTCAATTAGATGAGATCTGCCTGTGGCTTTTTGATAAGCTTGACAATCACTTGATGATATGTCTATCAATACTTAATACTATATTCGTGATACAGAAAAGCATATTCGTGATATAGAAAAGCCTTTAAGTGAATAAAATTCAGAATCTAGGTAAAGACTTTTAAACAATTATTTTTCAGATCAGAGACCTCTCAAACTAAGTCCAAGTTTATATTTTTGGTTCTCAGCAGTCTCAAGGCTACTACACATATTGAAAAACTGTGTTCCTATGGTGCTAAAATAATATAATGCATTGTCGGTACTCACTCAGCGCCAGTCAGTATCCTGGGCCCACAGTATATCTCCATGAACAAGAGACATCATCCCATGTATAGATTTTGATAAAATTACCTTTGATGAAGGCGTCGCTTATTGATAGCTGTTGTCCTCCATTGTCAGAAATCAAATACTCTGCATGCCAGGGAGAGAACAGAGAGAGGAGGAAGGAAAGAAGAGGCCTATGACTATAACAGGCTAGCATAATTATACAGAAAACACACCCACACACAGAGTATTACTCACACTAAACCCATAGCAGCCAAGTCACGGAAACTTTAGGCTAACATGTCGGTTTATAACTTGTTCTGCACACTTCATACTAGACTTGATAGACTTAATAACTCAACAGAGCCATGAGACAGCAATGACAGATAATCTTTTTAACAGATCATTTTTCCCTTATCAAATCTGAACTGCTTTATGAAAACTGAGGTCTGTCATGGATTTGCATGACAAGCCTAAAAAGTTACACTCTTTTTCTCATCCATAGCCATATTATGTAACAAACAATGAGTTCAGATAGAGAGCATACTGCATAAAAAAATATAAGGTGGGGTTTTTTGAATTTCAAAATATAAGCTATAAAACAAATTAATACAAAAATGATAATGGAAGGGAATTAAGATATAACTCATCAGGATTATATTAGTTTTTAATTTGAGTTTTACTGTTTCAAAAATTCTAACCAAACACTTTCAAATAGTTGCCAAAAGATAACTTCTGAACACACTCTGAATGGGTTCTTTCAAAACTTTTAGAATATTAAATATTACAAGTGAAGCTTATTCTTTACTTTCACATGACCTTTCCTCTAGATCTGTGACCAAGCACAGCTCAAATGAGGTTCTTTCTACCGTGCAAATTTAACCACAATGCATTTTAAGTCTTTTAAGGTAAAGGTGATCCACAAAATTCTTTCCAAGTAGATCTCATTTATAAAGAAAAGGGCTTCAAAAGTCAATGTGTTTATAATCCAATACACTGATCCTTCAAAACAAAAAAGCAGAGAAAAAAAAATTTAGCAAGTTCAAGTGTGCCATGCCAAATATAATATAATCAAGTATGTGGATCAGTGAAAACAGATATGATACTTTATTTCTACACCTCCCTCACAGAAATTAATAATGCCAATGCCTGTTTATACAGAGGCTTTAGAAGCTTTACTCTTCAGTCTAAAGGATATATATGTACATATATCTATATCTATATAAAATTTCAGAAGCAATGGATTTTCCCCATTTTATTATGAAAAAACTTAAAACATACAGAAAACCCTATATATCCTCCACCAAGACTGAACAATTGTTAATGACTTGCCATATCTGATTTCTCTGTGTGCTTTTTTCCAGACAATTTGAAGTTACACGTATCATGACATTTTACCACTAGTACTTCAGCATGCATCTCTAAAAATTAAGAGCATTCTTCTCTAGATCCATAATATTTACACACTTAAGAAAACTGACACTTTCTTAATATCATCATATTAGTCCATATTCAAGTTTATCTGTTTCCAAAATGCTTTAATAAATTTTTTTTCCCCTCCAACCTGGATCCATTAAAGTTCATACATTACATTCTCTTCATTTTCTCTTAACCTAAAGTAGACCTTCTACCTTTTTCTTTCTCCTGATATTGAATTTTGAAAGAATTCAGGCCAAATGTCACATCCTGGATTTGATGGATTGTTTCCTCACGGTGCTGTTTAACTTGCTCTTATACCCCCATGTTTCCCTATAAATGTGGAGTTAGGTCTAGGAGTTTGAGGAAGTCATGCTTTTCATTTTCTTTTCTAGGTACTACTTGCTAACTTTCCAAGAATAGTTCAGAATCCTGCTTTCAACACATAATAAAATATATTCTAACTGCATAACCCTCCATAACAAACAATGAGAAATTAATCAAACCAGAAGATCACACTGACTCAGTTTTACAAGTTTCTGAAAATGAGTTAGCTTATGTAATACAAAAAACATGAGCATCTTCTTAAGCATAGATACTTCAACAAATTTTAAAAATTCATATTTCCTCAGTGTTAAAAGCTAGAGAATGATCCCTAAGATTTAACAATTTTAGTAACCATTAATTTTAATGGAAAGAAAAGAATCACTCATTCTCATTTGTATTTAAGAGAAATGAAAACCAGATGCAGGGGAAATCTACTATTCTTTCATTTTCTGAACTAGATCATTCTGATGACTTTATTTTCTGGTAACCAGTGTTCCTCTTAATTACAATGCAGAAAAAAATAATTTATTATGTCTCAACTTCACAAAATAGAAAAAAAAATAATTCTTGTTGTTATGCTAAAAGCTAACGAGAGAGAAGTGTAAAAGCCAGAGACATTTACTAAGGGGTAAAAGTCCTCAAATTACAGGCTCTCTGAAGTCAGTCTACTAAGAAAGAAGGTAGTTATTCTGTTGTGTGTGTGTATACACATACATGGGCTTCCCCGGTGGCTCAGACAGTAAAGAATCCTCCTGCAATGCAGGAGACCCGGGTTCCATCTGGAATATTACTCAGCCATGAAAAAAGAATGAAATCTTGCTATTTGTGAAAACACAGGTTGACCTAGACAGTATTATGCTAGGTGTAATAAGTCAGAGAAATACAAATACTGTATGATTTCCCTTATATGTGGAGTCTAAAAACAAAACAAATGAATAAACAGAACAGAAATAGAGTTATAGATACAGAGACCAAACAAGTGGTTGCCAGAGAGGAGGAGAGTGGAAGAAGGAAAGAAAGAGGTGAGGGAGATGAAAGGGTACAAACTTTCAGTTGCAAAATAACTAAGTCATGGGTATGAAATGTATCATATGGGGAATATATTCAATAACTGTATAATATCTTTACATGGTGACATAGTGTACTGAACTGGCAATCATTTCAAAATGTATAGAAAGATGGAATCACTGTTGATCAATTATACTTCAAAAACAAACTCAGAAAAAGAGATAAGATTGGTGGTTACTAGAGGAAGGGTGTGGGGGAAGGAGAACTGGATGAAGGCAATGAAGAGGTTCAAACTTTCAATACCAGGGACGTAATGTATAACACAATAAATATAATCAACACAGCTGTATACCATATGTGAAAATTTTTAAGAGTAAATTCTAAGAGTTCTCATCATAAAGAAAAAAATTTTTTCTATGTCTTTAATTTTGTATCTATGTGAGATGATGGATGTTCACTACACTTATACTGTGATGAAGAAGTGAAGTCAGACGCTCAGTCGTATCCGACTCTTTGCAACCCCATGGACTATAACCTACAAGGGTCCTCTGTCCATGGGATTTTCCAGGCAAGGGTACTGGAGTGGGTTGCCACTTCCTTCTCCAGGGGATCTTCCCGAGCCAGGGATCGAACCCAAGTTGCCCGCATTGCAGGCAGACGTTTTACCATTTGAGCCATACTGTACACCTTAAAATTACATACTTCTTTTTGTCAATTATATCTCAATAAAACTAGAAGGGGGGGGGGGATAACAACAGCAACAACCAGGCACTCTCTATCTCCTCATTATCTTGGATTTCACTTCTTCTTAGCAGTGAGTGTTCTTTCTTATCTTGACAAAAGTGAGGGGAAAAAAAAAAAAAGCTTCAGTTAATACTATATCAACTTCCCCAAATAACTGGCCTAACTTTTCTTTCTTTGCATCACAATTTTAAATATCTTTTCCAAGATATCCTTGACATTTCCTGCAGTCTTCAGTACAGTCTGGACTTCTGCTAACCTGCCACTTTTTTTAAAGCACTGACCCCTCTTTCAGACTGATCCTCATATGAAGGCTAACTCTCACAATTTTTGTAGGAAAAAAAAAAAATGTTTTTAAAGGTTGAGGTCAGAAAATTGCCAGCGGAGTTGTGACAGTTTTTCCCACTGTCAGTGCTTCCCCTTTCATTTTCCTTAGAAATACAATTTGAGGGTGCACTGTCAAAACGTCATTCTTCTTCTATGTCATTCTTCTCCTAACATTATAAAGTTGGGTTTCCTAAAGCAAATGCTTGACTGGGCTCAGCAGCTCACTTTTTGCTATTATGAATTTCATGATGTCAGGTCACTTTCTTCATGATTTCAAAAGCTCCTTAACTTTCCAAGAGATGAAATCATCAACAAGTCAAAAATGTATTTCATAACTCTACTTTCAGCACAATGAAATTGCCAACAACTACGTCCAGAGAACAGACACCTCTACAGATCATGCCACCTCTGAATCACATCTGTCATTCATATGACAGAAATCCAAACGCTCCACATGACCACCACCCACAGTTAATTCTCACCCAAGTGCCCACCCAGTCTGCTTCACTGTCCTTTCATACTCACCCAATGTTCACCACCATTTTTCCAATTTCTGCCTTGAGGATTCTGATAAAGATGTGTATCATACTCATGTTCAGTGCTAGTCAGGGCTCTCCTTTTCTTAAACCTAAACTGGCTTTTAATTATATCCAACAAAGTAAGCCTCATCACCCAATTTTTTTAAAAAAAGCATTTCTTTTCTGCATACTGCTATGTTCAATTTTAGTAATGGCTTAACCTCATTTTTCCTTTTATACCAAATGTCCTTTGAATTATGATTTTTGAGTCAGTAGACTAAAACCTCAAATAGAACAGCTAAAAGAATGATTTTTTTTTTTTTTGTATTAGAGAAGAAATCTTTTTTACAAATACAGCATTTTACACAACAAGCATTTTAAATAATAAAGATGCTTTGGAATGTGTGAATGTTTTTCACCAATCTAGTTCAAGCACCTGGAAAGGTTTAGTGAAACACTATGCTACTGGGTAACAGCATAAGCAAAGAGGCTTTAAAATATTAAATGAAAAAAGAGAAATGAATAGAGCAGAACATCCATGTTATAATGCAAAGAAATGCCACCTTGGAAGTTGCACATTATGCTAAGGGAAAAGTAGTCAGATGCTGTTCCCTTTAATGACTACAAGCCTTAAGCTGGGTGTGGTGGTACTAAGGGAGGAAACAAGAAATGAAAGGAACTGGAACCAACCAAAAAGAAAAAAACACGTGGAGAAGAGGTGTGGGAAAAACGAGAAAGGGTGGACCAAAACCCACAGCAAATCCCCTCAGCCACGGGGACAGAGGAAGCAAGAAGGACAGGCCGGATGAGATCCACGGCCCAACTCTCCAGCCTGTGTTCGGATTCCAGGTGGTGACTCCCTCCTACCTTTTTGGTCAGCAGGGTGAGGGGGCACATGTGGGTACTTGGAGGGCTTCTTGATATGGAAGTTCACGTTGTCCAGCTCCACGTTCAGGCTGATGGAAGCAGCTGAGTCACTGTCCACTGTGGACTGGAAACTGCTGACTGATGTGCGCTTGCTAGGACTGGCAGAATCTTTTAGTGTTGGGGAGGGGAAAGAAATATAGGGAGAGGAGGGGAGTAAAAATGGGTTTCATCAGGGTATTGGAGGAAAGGAGAAAAATGTTTTTTTTTAATATACAAGCCCAATGTGCAATACCAAAATGGATACAGTATTTTCATGTAGTGATACTTCTGTGTAGACCTAATAAAATTTGAACCAGTTAAATATAAAATGAATTTTTTAAATAAAGAAATATATTGGAAGTTCTGCAGAGAGAAGGCCTGATATCATAGCAAAGAGGTGAGAAAGTTGTCTACTGCAATATTATTAGCACGGAGTTATTTTTAAGCTGCTGCAAACTAAAGACTACAGCGAAATCTGAAAACACCAGTGGTTTAACAAATTGGTTTCTTAAGAAAATACTGTATCTAGGACAATGATTGCTATCAGATGTTCTTTACGTTTAGCTGAAGCCAGAAAACTTAATAGTAGGATTGTTTCAACTAAATAAACAAAACACTCTATCATACATACACGTTAATGATTCATAAAAACTAAAACGTCAGAAAGTGAAACTCACTAGTCAAATTATCGTCACCTTCTTCAGCTACCTGCTCAGTGTCACTGTCATCAAACTTGATGTCTTTAAACCAGGACGGCTCAGAGTGTCCTTCCACGGAGTTCACCGAGTCACTGTCTGGAGAAGGGGTCTCGGAAAATTCTGTACTCTGAAAGGGTCAAGACAGGATCCAAGCAATTGACCCACAGTGGCAACAATATTGAGGCTGTCACACTACAAATAAATCCTAGCCTAATATTTGTATAAGGCTAACCACTGAATACATTAAATAAGCAAATCAGTAGAAACTTAAGTTGCAAGTCAGCATCATAACTGGCAATTCCACTCTTACAACTATAATATTCATGAATCAGCAGGCTAAAAGGCAGCATATTATGACCAAACATATTATACAGATTTTATAGTGTTTCATTTCTTTTATTCCTGAGAGTGAAGATGGCTTAGAACTTATCATAACCCTGTGCCAATGCTAGGACACAACTTCGAAAACTGTTAGATTTTCAGACATAACACCACCAGTCTTTGGGATCATCCATCTTTTCTACCCAATGATTTTCCAACTTTAGTTCACAAAGCTGTTACCGGATTATTATTTTATCAAATTAACATAAACAAGAACGTTATGTTAAAGTTTTTTAAAACTTCTATCTTTAAGTACGTGATTTCCATGTTCCTAATCAAACTAAAAAATCAGAAAAGAAAAAGAATATTCACCATTTTACCAGTTACACAATTTAATACTGCTATGGAGTCAAAATCTATTGCAATAGTAACATTAAATTTCTTAATGACTTTATTACATATACTTCCTCTTAATCCTAAAAAACACAGCCATAATAAAATTAAAAACCACTGAGGGTAAATGACACTACAAAGTCAAGCTTAAGAAAAGCTGCAAAAACTGAAAAGTTTGGGACTTCAAAGGGTTTTTCATCACAGCTACCAACCAAGTAAAAATGTTACAGCTTCCCTCAAATGACAGGGAAAACATACTAGAAAAGTGTATCACTGGGTAACTCAACTACTTTTTATTCCCAGTGATGAGGAAGACTTGGCAACGAAGCTCTCTGGACTCTCATTGGCCGCACCACCGAACATACCTGCAGCGGTCTGTACAGAGCGTACTCATCCCGGAAGAGCTGGTCGTGATGACTGACACAATCCAGCCAACGTCCATCCACCATTGCCTGTCCAATTGCTATAGCCTGTGCCCTGAACCAAGACCACAGAAAACGAAAACTCTTAAGAGAATAATTTTACAAGATGAGACACAAACTGAATTTACTTTCTAGTCTAATCAGAGTTGGAACTTCAAACAGTCCTTGGATAGGTGAGGGATAAAACAAGAGAGATTTGAAGCTTAATTAAAAGATTTTCACAGTACCACAGTAAAGAAGAACCTACAGAGAAGGCAGTCCCAACAAGACCTAATTTCAATTACACAAACATCAACAAGTGCTCAAGGCAAGCATCACTAGTTCAGTTCAGTCACTCAGTTGTGTCCGACTCTTTGCGACCCCATGGACTGCAGCACGCCAGGCTTCCCTGTCCATCACCAACTCCCAGAGATTACTCAAACTCGTGTCCATAGTCGGTGATGCCATACAACCATCTCATCCTCTGTCCCCTTCTCCTCCCGCCTTCAATCTTTCCCAGCATCAAGGTCTTTTCCAATGAGTCAGTTCTTCACATCAGGTGGCCAAAGTACTGGAGTTTCAGCTTCAGCATCAGTCCTTCCAGTGAAAATTCAGGACTGATTTCCTTGAGGATGGACTGGTGGGATCTCCTTGCTGTCCAAGGGACTCTCAAGAGTCTTCTCCAACACCACAGTTCAAAACCATCAATTCTTCAGTGCTCAGCTTTCTTTATAATTCAACTGTCACATCCACTGATCTTAGCTTCTTGAATGTTGAGTTTTAAGCCAGCTTTTTCACTCTCCTCTTACACCTTCTTCAAGAGGCTCTTTAGTTCCTCTCTGCTTTCTGCCATAAGGGTGCCATCCGCATAGCTGAGGTTATTGATATTTCTCCCAGCAATCTTGATTCTAGCTTGTGCTTCATCCAGCCTGACATTTCTCACAATGTACTCTGCACATAAGTTAAATACGGTGACAACATACAGCCTTTCCTGATTTGGAACCAGTCTGTTGTTCCATGTCCAGTTCTAACTGTGGTTTCTTGACCTGCATACAGATTTCTCAGACGGCAGGTCAGGTGGTCTGGTATTCCCATTTCTAAGAATTTTCCACAGTTTGTTGTGACCTAAACAGTCAAAAGCTTTGGTGTAGTTCAATAAAGCAGAAGTAGATGTTTTTCTGGAACTCTCTTGCTTTTTCGATGATCCAACAGGTGGTGGCAATTTGATCTCTGGTTCCTCTGCCTTTTCTAAATCCAGTTTGAACATCTGAAAGCTCACGGTTCATGTACTGTTGAAGCCTGGCTTGGAGAATTTTGAGCATTACTTTGCTAGCATGTGAGATGAGTGCAATTGTGCAAGCATACCCCTGTACTTAGTAGAGGAGGATAAAAAAGACTGTTGAGAACAGCATGGCTCCTGTCCTCGAGGAGCTCATAGTCTTTGAGGAGAAGACAATACCAAATATTACAGATGTAGGTATAATATATATATATATATATATATATATATATATACAAACATATATATACATGAAGTAGACATTAACACATTGGATTTATATGGCATTTCACAACTTATCAAACAATTTAGTCCATATTATTTCACTTCATTTTCACAGCTTCTTCACAGGATCATATTTTCATATTTTTCTCACTGGAGCTGAGAGGTCAAGTCTCAAAGAGACTGAATAACTTCACAGAGGGCAAAAAGATACAACACAAACTGGAAGCCAGGGCTTCACTGTTTACAGCTGTTTCTTCTCTTCCACATACTTGTTTCTTCCTATGGGAGGAGGAGTAGCTACTCTAAACAAGCAGAAAAGCCAAGCGACACACCACCCTCAAAGGCAACAGGACCTGTCTGGTGCTTTCACACAAACGATTTGTGAGGCCGGCTAGCACACTCTAGGTGTGGCTAATGGACCCAGTTCTGAAGACAGGCTGAAAGTCTACATTAGGGAGCAGAAACACTCCACTGTGGCCTTAGGTTCTAGCTGTATTCCCCAATCCTGCTAAACTGCAGAGCTCTGAGTTTGGGGGACTACTGCACATTTCTGCTTTTAATAAATAAGGTAAACTGTGACCCCCATTGGGCTCCTTGCATCTACTGATTACAACTCAGAAGGGAGGAGGGTTGAGTAACTAACACCCCAAACACCACATGCAGAAATCAAACAGCATCCCACTCACAAAGAAAGCTGTTCCCTTTATGATGGCACGTCATTAAAAATAAATTCATAAATTGTTCTTAAGACTCACTACCTTGTAGCAATGTGTCCATTTCGGATTAACCAGTTGACTAACTCCTTTCCGACAATGCAGTTGGGATGTGTTCTCAGCCAGTAGCGGTGATCCTGAAACTCCATTCCGCTACTGTGATGGCAGATTTTCTTCCATAGATCTTTTAGCTGAACGCTGTCCTGAAATCACATTGTAAGCAAGCAGTTACTCCTGAGAAAGATACTATACACTTTTCAGATTTCTTCCTGTGATTTTTAGACTCATGAAAGGAAACTCAATTCAGATTTCTTTGTCAGAGCTAACTTACATGATTAATAGAAATGACACATGCATGGAGAACAGCTTGTATTCAGCTCATCTAATTCCAAACAACTTTTTCTCTTAGGGAAAAACTATCCCAAGTAATTTTTTTTTTTTCAGTGAATGGCACATATTATCAGTCTCCTGATTACCTGAGCACAAAATTTCACATCCCTCTTTGGAGACAGAACAAATAAGAAAGGAACAATCACATTACTCTAAAGTAACTGTTTCTGAAGCTTTCACTTCACCAGATTCTCACCTATACCCAACTTTCACCAGAGAATTACTCCCTGCTCAAGAACACTTCAACACAGCTCAGCATCTACAGGTTCTAATCTAAAACTTACAAAGACTGAATTCACCACCTTCCACCAAGTAGCCCCAAGTAAATTTCCATTCTCATTGCCCACAGAATCAAACTTAACATCCCTCTAAACCTCTCCCAAATAATAAACTCTAATTCGGTCCATGGAAAATGCCAGGCTTATTCTCACCTCTATACCTTTCCCCACACTTTAAATAAGATTTTCTTCCTTCACTGCCCACCCAAATCTATTCGATCCTTCAAGGTCCAGTGCAAGCCTTTCAGTTTAAAGCCTTTCCTGACTTCTCCACTACTAGTGCGCTTCCTATTTTTTAACTACTAAAGTATTACTTCTTTTGCTAGTAAGGACCTGCTCATGACCTCATTTTTACTTTCTGAATGATAAACCTGAGGACTGAAACCATATCTTCCATTTCTTTGAGTCACTCTTATGATTGAACACAGTAGTTTACAGAGATAAATTCAATAAATAATTGATTACTACCTACTTAAACATATAATATTAGATGTCTAAAAAGTATTCCACGTGTATGAGAAACATACCCCAAAGTTTAAGCAGCAATCTGGGATGTAACCCAAAGTCAAGCTCCAGAATTATGGAAGCACCTGAATTCTGATCTTTATGGTGGTCAAGAAAATATTAATGCAGGGTATGAGCATGGGCTGCTTGACCAATTTCAGGTGAGCCTAATAAAAACTTAAGCAAATTAGTTCCTCTATTTAATTAATATGCTAACTGGCTATTTCAACTTCATTTGCCTTTAAAAAAAAAAAAAATCAATGAAATGAAACATTCTTCATGCTCAAAACTTGCAATGGGTCAAAGATACTGGGCCGGTACCAGAAGAATTTTGCGTTCATCCTCAGTGGTCTCTGCCCGAACATACGTTCGGTTGGCCTGGGGACTGACTGACGTCTCGTATGATGGAACCATTGGAGACCCAGATCGATCCAGTGACAGATTAGTAATGCTGGCTGATCTGGAAATTGAAAACAGAAAGTGAAAACACAGTTGTAAATTCTTCATCAACAGAGAGAATTACTGTGAAAGTTCATTTTTAAATAAATGCTTATTTGCCAATGGTAGGGGCACTTTTAAAAGTAGTTGTGATGGTTGTGTATGACACTATTACTGGGAAGCTGGAAGAAGAGTATCCAGGAATTCTCTGTGCTATTATTTCCAACTTCTAAGTTAGTCTGTAATTATTTCAAGTTATGTTTAAAAGGAAGTCATTATGAAAGGATTGTAGGAAAAAATTATATTTGTAGTGCATATAGCAGTAATATCCCAAACAAAATAGGTACAAACTCTTCTAAAAATGATGAAAATTAGGGTGTTTTCTTTTTAAATTGATGAATATAAAGTATCAGTCCAAATGCAGCTATCTCTGCATTCCTACACATACCAAAAGGAATACTGTAATTTGTCCCATCTTTTAAAACACTCTTGTGACTTTGCATTCCTCTGCTGCATTCCCGCTTCAGTACAACAAAACTCATCTCCAATTCTTCTTTCACTCTCTCTAGAATCCTGAACAACCCACTGCAACTGCCTATACCAATATTTATTGTTCACAGTCAAAGTTTTCACTCCTCATTTGACAGAGCAGCAGGGTAACTCCCTCTTCTTTGAAATACTTTCTTCTCTTGGCTACTAGGACAACCTACTCTCCTGGCTTCCTCTGACCTTATCACTCACCTCTCCTTCCCAGGCTCCTTTTCTGGTTCCTCTTCATTTCCCCAATCTTGGTCCTTGGTCCTTACTTCCTCACTTTCCACACTTACTCTCTTGATGTTCTCACACAGGTTCATAGTTTTAAATATGATTCACATGATAACACCACCCAAGTTTATATCTCAGACTTGAATCCCTGTCCTGAACTCTAGATTTATACATCCAGCTATCTGATATCTCAGTTGGATGCCTAGAGGTATCTCAAATTCAACATGTCTAAAACTAAACTGTTCCTCCTTGTCTTCCCCATATCAATAAATGGCAACTCTGTCATTTCAACTGTTTAGGCAGGAATAAAGCAAGAATGTCCTCTCTTGACATCTATTTTCAAAATCATACTGGGAACATAAGCTAATGAAATAAGAAAAGGTAATAAAGGAATACAGAATGGGGAGAAAGAATTAAAACTGTCTTTCTTCACAGATGACATGACCATCTATGTAAAAATCTGAAAAGATCAACCAAAAAACTCCCAAAATTATAACAAGGTTGCAAGATGCAAGATTAATATATGAAAGTCAGTCACTTTCCTATTCCAGCAATGAACAAATGAAATTAAAAATTAAAACACATTACCATTTACATCAGCATTCCCCAAAACGAAATACTCAAGTATAAATCTAAATACGTACAAGATCTGAATGAAGAAAACTACAAAACTTTGATGAAATATATCAAGGAACTAAGTATATGTCATTGTTCATGGATAAGAAAACTCAATATTGTCATGATATTAGTACTTCTCAACCTGATCTATGGATTCAATACAGTCTCAGTCAAAATGCTAGCAAGCTGTTCCGTAGATAATAAAAAACTGATTCTAAGGTTTATGTGTTGAGGCAAAAGGCCCTTAGCCAGTGTAATATGGAAGGAACGAACAGAAGAGTGATACATACAACTTAAAGACTCACCATAAAGCCACAGTAACTAAGAAAATGTGGTATTAGCAAAAGAACAGACAAATACCATCAGTGGAACAAAATACAGAGCCCAGAAACAGGTCCACGGAACAGTCACTAATCTCTGATGAAGGAGCAGAGGCAGTTTAATGGAGCAAAGATAGTCTTTTCAAGAAATGGTGGTAGAACAACTGGACATCCACATGCAAAAAAATATTAACCTAGACACCGACCTTTTTAGACCTAGACTGTTCCAAAAAATTAACTCAAAATGAATCACAGATCTAAATGCAAAATGCAAAGTTAACTCCTGGAAAATAACATAGGAGAAAATCTAGATGGCCTTGGGTACTGAGATGACTTTTTAAATACAACACCAAAGCATCATCCATGAAAAAACTGATAGGCTGATTTCATTAAAATTAAAAATGATAAGCATAAATATGTCTTCCATGCTAGGCAAAAGACAACATCAAGAATTAGAAGACAAGCCACAGACTTGGAAAAAACATCTGCAAAGAATTTCTTTGACAAAGGGCAGTTATCCAGAACATACAAAGAAATCTAAAGACTCAACAATAAGAAAACAACTCAGTTAAAAAGCAGGGCAAAGACCTAGACAGACACCCCCCCAAAGAAGGTATACAGACAGCAAGGATGGGAGCATATGAAAACATGTTCAGCATCACATGCCATAAGGGAATCACACATTAAAACAATGAGTCAGCATTATACACCTATCAGAATGGTCGAAATCCAGAATACAGATGACACCAGATACTGGCAAGGATAGGGAACAACACAACTCCCATTCATGGTTGGTACAGCTACTGTGGAAAGCAGTTTCTTACAAAACTAAACATACTCTTAACTGTAGGATCCAGTAATCACACTCCTTAGTATTTATCCAAATGAATGAAAAATATATCCACATGAAAACTTGCATATACATGTTTATAGAAACCTTATTCATCGTTGCCAAAACATGGAAGCAACCAAGATGTCCTTCAGTAGGTGAGTGGATAAATAAACTGTTGTAGTTCCAGACAATGGACTATTCTCCAATGCTAAAAAGAAATGAGCTATCAAGCCAAAAAAACCCATGGAAGAAACTAAAATGCATACTGCCAAGTGAAAGAAATCAATCTGAAAAGGCTATATACTGTATGATTCCAACTATGTAACATTCGGGAAAAGGCAAAGCTATGAAGACAGCAAAAAGATGTGTGGTTGCCATGGGTTGGGGGGAGTAAGGGATCAATGCACAGAGGATTTTTTATAACACTGAAACTATTCTGATCTACTTCAGTGGTGAATATATGTCATAACATATTTGTTCAAACCCCCAGAACATACAACACCCAGAACAAACTATAGACTTGAGTAAAAATGCTGTGTCACTGTAGGTTCATCAACTGTAACAACATACCACTGTAGTGTGGGATGTTTATTTATAATGCAGGACGTTGTGGGGAGGAGCTATATGGGAACTCTCTGCACTCTCCAATCAATTCTGCTGTGAACCTACACTGCTCTACAAAATGAAGTTTATAAGCTTTTTTAAAAGTAAAAGATGATGATGTCTGCAACTTACTCTCAAACAGTCCAGAAAAAAAAAAAGTAAATGGGCAAAATGTAAACTAGTGAATCTTAATGAAGGATGTATGAAAACTTATTCCTCTCTATTTCTTGCAACTGTTTTGCAAGTATAAAATTTTCTCAAAATAAATAAAAAAGGAAGCTCTACAACAGCTTCCCATTCACTGATTAATGCCAAAATCCATACAATGAATAGTAACAGGTTCTACACCTGGTACAGAGGACTCCCAGTTACTCCCTGCCAGGCATCTCTCCTCTCGGAAACTAGCTGTTCCCGGTCTGCTTAGTAAACTGCCCTATAAAATGTCAGGATGGTTTACTCCCCCACATCCTCAAGTCTTTGCTCAGACATCACCCTCTCTGTGAGGTCTTCACTGAGCACGCTATTCAAAATTCCAACCTCCTCCCCTATTCCTTAGGCTTTTGTGAGCTTTAAACTTCTGTCTGATTCACTGCTGTAGAACAAATACCTAGTTTGCAGGCACTTAATTACTTGCTGAAAGAATAAACTGAATGTATGTTAAACCATGGTGAGTCAGATGCCTTATTCCTTCAGGTTTATAACAACTTGCTCACCAATTAGCTTCGTAATAATTGAAAGTGTGTTTTCAGGGGGAGATGTGGATGTTAGTAAACTTCTAGCAGGTTGAAAAGGAAATGAGCAGTTACAGAACAATTATAAGCCAACTATTTCAAGGAATTTGGCTAAGAAAATATATTGAGAATATAGAAAACTATATGCAAAACACAAAGGAAGGGGGTTTGTTTTCTTTCTTTTTAATAGGTAAGACCTCAATTTGTTTAAATGCAGATGGTAAGGAGTCAGCAGAGAGAAGTGGAATATAAGGAACATTAATACGGTGACTAATAAGAATGATGTCTGTTCGTTTCCAAGGCAAACGATTCAATATCACAGTAATCCAACTCTATGCCCCGACTGGTAATGCTGAAGAAGCTGAAGTTGAACAATTCCCATGAAGACCTACAACACCTTCTAGAACTAACACCCAAAAAAGATATCCTTTTCATTACAGGGGACTGGAATGCAAAAGTAGGAAGTCAAGAAACACCTGGAGTAACAGAGAATTTGGACTTGGAGTACAGAATGAAGCAGGGCAAAGGCTAATAGAGTTCTGCCAAGAGAACGCACTGGTCATAGCAAACACCCTCTTCCAACAACACAAGAGAAGACATGCACATCACCAGATGAGCGACACCGAAATCAGATTGACTATATTCTTTGCAGCCAAAGATGGAGAAGCTCTATACAGTCAGCAAAAATAAGACCGGGGGCTGACTGTGGCTCAAATCATGAACTTCTTATTGCCAAATTCAGACTTAAATTGAAGCAAGTGGAGAAAACCACTAGACCATTCAGGTATGACCTAAATCAAATCCCTTATGATTATACAGTGGAAGTGAGAAATAAGATTTAAGGGACTAGATCTGATAGAGTGCCTGATGAACTATGGACGGAGGTTTATGACATTGTACAGGTGACAGGGATCAAGACCATCCCCAAGAAAAAGAAATGCAAAAAAGCAAAATGGCTGTTTGAGGAGGCCTTACCAATAGCTGTGAAAAGAAGAGAAGTGAAAAGCCAAGGAGAAAAGGAAAGATATACCCATTTGAATCCAGAGTTCCAAAGAACAGCAAGGAGAGGTAAGAAAGCCTTCCTCAGCAATCAATGCAAAGAAATACAGGAAAACAACAGAATGGGAAAGACTAGAGATCTCTTCAAGAAAATTAGAGATAACAAGGGAACATTTCATGCAAAGATGGGCTCAATAAATGACAGAAATGGTGCGGACCTAACAGAAGCAGAAGATATTAAGAAGAGGTGGCAAGAATATACAGAAGAACAGTACAAAAAAGATCTTCACGACCCAGATAATCACAATGGTGTGATCACTCACCTAGAGCCAGACATCCTGGAATGTGAAGTCAAGTGGGCCTTAGAAAGCATCACTATGGACAAAGCTAGTGGAGGTGATGGAATTCCAGTTGAGCTATTTCACATCCTGAAAGATGATGCTGTGAAAGTGCTGCACTCAATATGCCAGCACATTTGGAAAACTCGGCAGTGGCCACAAGACTGGAAAAGGTCAGTTTTCATTCCGATCCCAAAGAAAGGCAATGCCAAAGAATGCTCAAACTACCGCACAATTGCACTCATCTCACACGCTAGTAAAGTAATGCTCAAAATTCTCAAAGCCAGGCTTCAGCATTACGTGAACCATGAACTTCCAGATGAACGTTCAAGCTGGTTTTAGAAAAGGCAGAGGAACCAGAGATCAAATTGCCAACATCCACTGGATCATCAAAAAAGCAAGAGAGTTCCAGAAAAACATCTGTTTCTGCTTTCTTGACTATGCCAAAGCGTTTGACTGTGTGGATCACAATAAATTGTGGAAAATTCTGAAAGAGATGGGAATACCAGACCACCTGACCTGCCTCCTGAGAAATCTGTATGCAGGTCAAGAAGCAACAGTTAGAAATGGACATGGAACAAAACTGGTTCCAAATAGGAAAAGGAATACATCAAGGCTGTATATTATAACCCTACTCATTTAACTTATATGCAGAGTACATCATGAGAAACGCTGGGCTGGAGGAAGCACAAGCTGGAATCAAGATTGCCAGGAGAAATATCAATAACCTCAGACACGCAGATGACACCACCCTTATGGCAGAAAGCAAAGAAGAACTAAAGAGCCTCTTGATGAAAGTGAAAGAGGAGAGTGAAAAAGTTGGCTTAAAGCTCAACATTCAGGAAACTAAGATCATGGCATCCAGTCCCATTACTTCATGGCAAATAGATGGGGAGATAGTGGAAACAGTGGCTGACTTTATTTTTCTGGGCTCTGAAATCACTGCGGATGTGATTGCAGCCTGAAATTAAAAGACGCTTACTCCTTGGAAGTAAAATTATGACCAATCTAGACACCATATTAAAAAGCAGAGACATTACTTTGTCAACAAAAGTCTGTCTAATCAAGGCAATGGTTTTCCCAGTGGTCAGGTATGGATGTGAGAGTTGAACTATAAAGAAAGCTGAGCGCCGAAGAACTGATGCTTTTGAACTGTGGTGTTAGAGAAGACTCTTGAGAGTCCCTTTGACTGCAAGGAGATCCAACCAGTCCATCTTAAAGGAGATCAGTCCTGGGTGTTCATTGGAAGGCTGATGTTGAAGCTGAAACTCCAGTACTTTGGCCACCTGATGTGAAGAGCTGACTCATTGGAAAAGACCCTGATGCTGGGAAAGGTTGAGGGCAGGAGGAGAAGGGGACAACAGAGGATGAGATGGTTGGATGGCATCACCACTCGATGGACATGGGTTTGGGTAGACTCCGGGAGATGCTGATGGACAGGGAGGCCTGGCGTGCTGTGGTTCATGGGGTCGCAAAGAGTCAGACACAACTGAGCGACTGAACTGAACTGAATAAGAAAGAATAAGTAAGGGATGACAAGCAGAATACAAACGGAGAAGCAAGGTGAAAAGGAATGAATGAGCTCCAAATGTAATCAAGTTGGTAACTGATGCTAAGAGTTGAGGTCATCCCCTTCTGTCATCTCCCCTTTTTGCTCTGTAGTTGAAAAGTGAAGTCATCTGCTAATAAGTCAGAAGAAAGTAGGGTTGAAGACAGCAGAGAAGAGTAGAAAAGGCCGCTGTGAGAATGAAAGTGACAGCTGACTAGCTAAAAGGAAACGGAAGTTTAACTCAGCTTTTAGAGCTAAGAAAATGTACAAAAATCAATCCTATCCATTTTATGTTAGTTCTTCTCAACACTGTAAAAAAGAAAAACCAGACATAACAGGCACAGAACACAATGTTTTCACTTGGCAGTTCACCTATTTCGAGCAGGAGATTTCCCAGCATCCTCTTGAACAGATACAAGTCTTGTTGAAAGAGCGGTGTTTGAAGAGTCTGGATGAATTAAACTAGAAAGAAAATAGGAATATACTGAGACGATTTAAGAGAGTTACAGGCAAATCCAATTTCAATAGAGTGCTATAACATTAAAAAGCAGGTTGTTTTTCTGCAATAATGAGTTTATGGATCATTCTTATTTTCTTCTTTCAGTTGAGGTAGAAATAGGATAATTTTTGTCTTCAGGATAACAACATCAAAAGATCAATAAAGGAAGTTTATTAAGTGAGTGTGTATGTGTGAGAATGTGTGTGTGTGTGTGTGTGTGCATGCTCCAGTCATGTCTGACTCTTTGAGACCCTACGGACTACAGCCCAACAGGCTCCTCTGTCCATGAAATTTTCCAGGCAAGAATACTGGAGTGGGTTGCCACTTCCTACTCCAGAGAATCTTCCTGATCCAGGGGTCAAACTCGCGTCTCTTGCATCTCCTGCATTACAGGTAGATTCTTTTATCACCACACCAGCTTGGAAGCCCAGAATCTTTGTGACCCCCTGGGCTGTAGCCCACCAGGCTCCTCTGTCCATGGAATTTCCCAGGCAAGAATACTGGAGTGGGTTGCCATTTCCTCTTAAAGGGGATTTTCCCAACCCAAGGATCAAACCCACATCTCCGCATCTCCTACATTGCAAGCAGATGTATTCTTTGCCACTGAGCCACAGGGAAGCCCTAGTTATTAAGTATAACAGGTGGCAATAAAACAATAAAACTGGCTGAATGAGCAACTTATAGAACTCTTCAATCACATATACAAAACAGAAGTGCTCTGGGGTAGAAATCCTGAGTTCAAATATTTTCTTCTTAGTCCCCATAACTAAGTGGAATAGCACTGCAGATATGTAAGTGACTATACCTTTGCCAGGCAAAATCATCCTCTAAAAATATGTTGCGGCTGGCTTTTCTACTCCCCACAGGTGTACGGGGTTCACTCGGGTCAAGTACAGACACAGAGGAAGCGGAGTCTGAAAGAGCATTCAAGTCTTCACCAATGGAATTACTGTCTGTGGAATGAGCATAACTTAAGGCTATTTTTCTACAGTATGTACAGGCTCGGAGGTCCCCTAGGAGGAAAAAAAAAAGAAGAAGAAAACTTATTAGACGATAACTAAAATATCTACTTACCAGAACCATTAAACCCTTGGCTTAATAGTTAATCTAATAACAGGGAACCATCTTCAAGTAAAGACTACCAAACAAGACCTCTTTTTAAAAGTGAAGTACCTTTGTTAGCTCTGTTATATATTTTAAAACCAAAGGGGGTGGGAGGGAGGTTTAAGAGGGAGGGGATGTATGTCTACATATAACTGATTCACTTCATTGTACAGTAGAAAGCAATATAACATTCTAAAGCAACTGTACTTCAATTAAAAAAAGAAAGAAAAGCAACAGGAAGAGCAAATATGTGGGTAAATAAGCATTTACCGTATAAAATAATAAAAAAATTTTTAAATAAAAATGAAAATTATGATAAATCCATCCAGCTACCCAAATTACTGCAAATATTTATAACAACTTAAGAAAATATGACTCAATGTACTAGAAAACTCCGCTAAAAGAGTATTTCTCAAGGTTCTAGAAGTGAAGTAAGGGACTCTATCAAAGACAGGAGGTTCAAGGAAAAATTTTAGTTAAATACATTAAACCAACACAAATAGAAGGAACATTTTTTACCTCGGTAACAAGGAAGGAGGAAAATGTTATTTAGTTCTTTATGTGAAGTCATAAAGATTGATCTCCACAAGGGGGCACAGTTTCAAAAACTGTTTAAAAACAAAACTGGCATACAAACAATAAGAAATATGGGTCAGGGGAACTATAAAAGAAATTCTCATGGTAAAAGTTAGGATGGAAATGAAATAGTCTTGGGAAGACAATAAGGTTATTTAATAATTTTAAGTGTTTTTTTTCCCCTGGAAGCAGTCCTACCCAAATATAAGTTTCATTTCTACCCTGCTCTTCTGTAACAACTTTTTGTGTGATTCTATAACATTTTAGCATACTAAAAAAGGAGGTATGATAATTAAACTTTACTAATGACATATAACATAACAATTCTACCTTCTTTTCACCATTAACAGCAGAAAACTGAAGTGACACGGAACAAAAGACTTCTAGAAGTCAACTGTACTGGGTTTTTATCATAATTACTATGAAGGACAATATACGGTCTTATTTTTTATTTTAAGACAACTATTTTATAGTACTCCATTTGATTAAATTATGCATGTATTTTAAGCAAAATTAAATATCACTTGTTGGGTTACTCATTTCTAACACAATTCAACAGGCGAATCTAAAGAAAAATGTCTCCAATCATGAACCACCACCAACCCCAAACCTCTTCCCCCCAACAAAAAAAACTGAACTCTAGCCCAGGATAAATAAGTGGAGGACATACCACCACTAGCTGACCAAGGCTGCATTTCGGAAAAGAGATAAAATTACTTCCTGCAGAAAAGTATTTAAGTTGCCACAACAAAGGCTTGGTTTTTACACTGTAAAGAAAATCTCCCTTAATCAGTCAGCTTTTAGAATGAAAATGATCAGGTCAATTAAGGGAGCCAAGCTTGACCAGAAAAGTTTTCATTTCATGGAGAATCCTCACCAGCAAGAGCCTATAGAGCAGTAAAAAAAAAAAAATTACATGAGGTGGTGAAAAGGCTGACAAGACACAGCCCCTCAGTTCACTGGAGACAACAGACACATACAATCCAAAAGTTGCAGGGCAGACCCAGAGACAACACTGCTACTACCATTAACAATAATAACATCCACTCATCTGTTTCTACGTGCCTAAGTATTCTAGGTATTCAGGGTCACAATATACCTTTGTGTTCAGAATCTATTATGCCAACTGCAATGGTCAATTTTATGTGTCAATTTGGCAAGACTGATGAGTTGGTCCAACAATAGTCCAGTTGTTGTCGTGAAGGGTTTTTTTTTTTAAGATGTGATTCACATTTACAATCTGTGACTTTAAGTAGATTACCCTCCATAATATGGATGCATCTCATCGAATAATTTGAAGGCCTGTGGAATGCTCTAAAGGAAGGGATCCAAAGGCTTAGAGAGTCTGCTAAGAGCAGATTTACCAGGTAAGATCTGCTCACTTGCCCCAGGAGGACCCAGGGCACATACCTGTCACCCTGACTATGAGGGCACATAGTCACTATGACTATATGAGGGAAGCACCGGCATCCCCTGTAGAGTTTTGTGGTCACCTCTCTCTGCAGGAATTATCATGGAACAGTTGGTGCTGAACTGGAAAACCTAAATGCATTGGGCCCAGTGGATCCCAGGTTGGCAGGGGCAGGGTGGTGGCACTTAATCTCAAAAGACAAGGTTAGCAGGAACGGACATCAGGGTCAAAGCAGTAACCAGAACAGCGTAACACATACAGAGATCTGTGACACCTCTGACCACGGTGTTCCTAAAGCAAATGGGCAGTCTTCCAAATCCTTACTGGATCTGTATAAGAAAAACCATTCTAGATCAAGACAACAAAAGTCTAACTCGAATCAAAATGAATCATGACCCCCTCAACAAATTCTCAGGCCCAGAGTCCTTTGAATGGACGCTGGGTCACCTTGAGGTAGGAATCCACTACACTGCCAAAAAATATATACTGTTAATCTTCCTACGAGGTCTCCTCTGAGGACCTATAGCCTTTTACCAGAGTGACCATGCATTGAGAAAAAGGTAATAGTCAAACTTTTAGGCAATTACTGGACTTTGGCTCTGAACTGACACTAATACTAAGAAACTGTTAAACTAAGAAAACTTAGTTTTCTTAACCAAGTTTTAACTTAGTTAAAACTAAGAAAACATTACTATGGTTTCAAGTCAGCAGGGGCTTACAGAGGTCATGATCCATAGAGTTTCAGCTCAGGTCCATCTTACAGTGGGTTCAACAGGTCCCCGAAGCCAGTAGTGGTTATATCTCAGTTCTAAAATATGTAACTGGAATAGACATTCTCAGCAAATAGCAAAACCTCTACATTTGTTCCCTGACCTGTGGAGTAAGGGCAATTATGGTAGTTCTGGCCGCCAGAATGGTGAGACAACAAATTTCTGTTTATTCTAAGCCACTCAGTTTGTGGTATTTTGTTAAGAGAGCCCTAGGCAACTGAGACATCAACCACATTAAAAAGACAAGATTTTACCCAAAGAGTAATGGGAGCTCTGAAAGGGTATTAGGCAGGGGAAATACTCTGACATGATCAAACTAGCATTTAACAGGACACTGACTACAGTATGAAAAAAGAATCTGAGGTAGGGAAAAATTAAAGGTAAAAAAAACTTTAAAAGGCTGTAGCCATAATTTGGATGAAAGATAATTGGGGTCTGAACTCTGAAGCAGTTTAGGTTTAAAAGGAAATTTTCAGTGAATAAGGCCACAAGGAAGATTTACATGATAATAAAAATAACACGAGAGAAATACTGAGAATGCTCTCTTTTTGGTAACTTCTGCACACCTTCCACTCCCTAGTCACTACACACACCATTGCTTAATTTTCTTCTGCTTCAATAAATAATTTTAAATTTCTATATTACTAAAGTTCAGGAAAGAATATGAGTAAATGCAATTTGCTAGAGCATAGTGTTAAGGAATATATATCTGTATATACTTTGTACATATAAAATACAAAATTTGTATTTTGTAATATAAAAACTCTCATGGTAACATAAACCACTCTAACCATCACTCTAACCATCCTGCCTAAAACACATGAATGGTGCCGTGGTTTTTCACTACCATCTATGACACACAGTCTTTTACTCTTGTTATTTACAAACATCTCCATCTACTTTCTTATTTGACCACAAAGTCCTTTAAAGCAAAGTCGTGCTCCCTCGTGTTTGTTCTCCCCACGTCTCACACATAAAGTCCAAAATAAAAAATGACTTAACATGGGTCCCCTATTGCAACTATTTTATTGCTATGACCCTTAAAAATTGTAAAATTGTCATAAAGCTCATTTACCTGTATAACCCATAAATTTTCCAGGGATTTCTTGATTGCAGCAACGACTACAGAAGATCTGCCCGCACAGCCGGCAGTGGTGTCTGCGTCTGAAAGTGGTAAACTTCTCGTTGCAGTCATAGCACTCCTTACACTGGCTATCGGGCATCCAGTACTGCTTCAGGTCACTATCCTGCAACAGTAAAAATGCGTGAAGGCTTCCTGAAAACACTGATTTGTCAAAATGCAAAGGCAAATACAGTGCTGGTCAAAATCCTAGAAAATTTCTTTTGCAGAAATTAACAAGCTATTTCTAAAATTCACACAGGAATGCAAAAGTTCAAGAGGACCAACCAAGGCAGTCTTAAAGAAGAATAAGCTGAAGGACTTACAATGTCTGTCATTAAGATTTATTCTAAACCTACAGTGATTTTAGACAAAGTATTAGTGTAAGGAAAAGTGGAGCTGTGCAAGGAAGAGAAGAGCCTGGCACACCCTCACATGAGTATGCAGACTTATGACAAGGTCTATAATGCAATCAGTGAGGGACGGTCTTTAAAAAAAAGACAATGGTACTGGGTCCAACTGGACATCCATGGGGGAAAAAAATGAATCTTGATTCATATACCTTCATATCTCACATCAATAATAAAGCTTCTTGAAGAAACCACGGAAGATAGTCTCCCATGGTTCATTTTTTACTGCCCCTGGGTTAGAAAAACATTTTTTAAATAGAGCACAAAAAGCACAACCCATAAAAAGAAAAAAATTTTGATAAATTAAAATAAGGAATATATGAGTAAAAATCTGCTGTCTACAGTTGGAGTAAGCATTAACTGAACTTTCTTTCAAGTGGCATTGTACCATTTTCAGTGAGCACTGCATGAGCCCCATATCAGTGCTTAACAAGTAATCTAAAGAATCTAGACAATACCTGGCTCTTCCCCTCCATGATTTCCTTGAGGCGTTTTAATACTGTGCTGAGGCTTCGGAGCTGAACAGCGGTGCGAGGGTCATGACCTCCAAAAGTAGGTTCTGCCTTCCTTCTGGTGTCTGAGCCAGGATTACAAAACAAAAAGACTACTTTAACAGTATCAATGCAAAGTGCTTCTTACTTTTAGCATATACTTACGTTCTCCCAGCCAGTGACATAGCCTGAGAGTTAAAACTAGTCTTCGTAAGGGTAACAGGCAGTTGAAAGTGTAAAACACTGCTTCACAAGCAAATGAGGACTGAGACAGCACTGTCTGAGGCCACTGATGATTTTGAGGCCTGGATGGGAGCATCACTTAACACGGCACAAAACTCATTAGTCATTTCTTGGGCCCTTCAGTCCCAAGCCAGAATAAATTTCTGCTAGAAATTCAGCAGAAGGAAAAGCAATGCCAATGAGTTATCCTAGCCTAGTCTCCACAGTAACCAGCTCAGCAGCAGGGCTGAACAGTTCGGCCAGGCCTACAGATCACAAAACCAAAGGCTTGTGTTACAGATCATTAGGAAAGAATTTAAGAGCCAACCTCAGAGTCTGACAGACTTCAGAACACCCAGGATGGTAATTTATGCAGACTTCCCTTCACCAACGTCCAAGAAGACTTCTCTTTACCAAAGAATTGCTAGAGCTCCGGCCCTACCCTTCCCTGCCACCTCCCCTCCCCTACAGCTCCAAGCAAGAAGGAATCACTTGGTCTTGAAACAGCTCTTGAAGCCAGTCCTGTCAATAAAAAAGCAGGCCTACATCCCAGTTTTGTGGCCAGAATGGGCTATGCCCACCAAAGCTTTCATATGTTACTTCCTTATTTTAGAGCAAGGTTACAACTGAGGTTTCTACCTGTCCCTGGCTCCAGCAGTTTTTAAACCTAAGGATGAAGTAGAGGTGGCCTGACAAAATGGATGAACATCGCTATTAGCTTAATCTCATTAACCTCATAACCTATGGCAAGGCCCTCTCTAATTCTTTCCCAAACTCACTATTTGTTACATTTGCTTTAGATGTTCTTTGTTTTGGCTGAGTGGCAAAGAAAAGGCTACAAAGAAATGGGAAGTTAATACTTAAATCTAAACTGATGAAGAATTTTCAACAATATTAATTATGGAAATAATTATTTAAATGGCACTTACGTTACAAAACTGAAAACTTTATCTTTCTATAAATACCTTAATCTCAGCAGATATGTTATTACTAGAATAAAAATGTATATGTATTAGAATGACAAAAAGCTCGAGTCTTTGTGATAAACCAACTCTCCATGATTTATGAACTGCAAAAGGAGAGACAGATGAAGCTCTTAGAACAGTAAAGCCGTGGTCCCATGCACAGGAAATAATTAACTGCAAAGCCCCTTGCGTATAGCCACTTAGGAGTATAAGAGAACACCAATAGCATCATCCATTGAAAAAGCAGGAGCAAGGCTATTCCTAGAAACAACAGGTGATGGCTTCAACATGGATGAGGATGAGAGAAAAAGGAAAGAAAATCTGGTTCTGCCCTCAAGCAATCATCTCAGCTGCTTCTCTTGTAAAATGAATATTCTTAATAGAAAACCAAATGACTTCCAGGGTCAGAGAGCTGGTAAATTGTGGAATCACAGTCTTTTAATAAGAAAAGGAACTAGACTGGTCAAACAGTCCCAGGCTCGTCAAACTCAACTGCCTCGAGCAGCTAAGGAAGAATCAAAGAATCAAGGGGACTGAGAAAAGACTGTAAGGAATGCAGCAAACCAGACATCCCAGGTTCTACCTAGGAATATTTAAATTCAAGCTTATCAAAATAACAAGACAAGGTTTGGTAAGCTGTCAGTTTGTAACCCCTAAAAGACAGATTCTAGTCTAACTCTTCAGTTTTATAAACGAAGAAATCCTATGCTTAATTCAGTATAGGATATAGTCAGAAGAGTTCCCTTAACAAAAATAGGAGTGACACTCCGGACAGGGTTCAAGAGTTAAGGAGTTGTAAGGTTCAAAGTCAGATTAGGGATGGTCTCTTCCTTCCATCCATGTGGAGTAAGGAACTCACTTCTCCCTCTCCCCCTTCCTTCCTTCTGATTCTTCCTACCCAACAGCTGACATAACCCAGGCTAGGGCCATCTGCCCTGGGAAACCTGCAGAGGTGATGCAGCCAGCTCTGCTCCAATCCTCTGGGAAAAACTCTCCTTCTGCTAGGCTTTGCCTCCTCTTCTGACCTACTGGTAGCAGGTTCTGAGACAAGTCCCAACTAGCTATTAATAAAATCTGCTTCTGCCGACCACCATTACTTGTGCCTGCCTACTTGTCACTCGAAGACCTTGGGGAGAAGACTGGCCAGATAAGACAAGATCTGACGTTCACAGACACCTGATTTTCAATGCTGTACCCCTTTCCCTCTCTTATGCCACCTCTCATTGCCCTTCCCCTACCACCTTGAGTCAGGCAAACCACTGCATTGAGTTGAATAATCTAACAGAAATAAAACATACAACAACTCACTTTATCTAGTCTCTTGATGCAGGCACTGATCCCAGTCTGTACTCAACAATGAAGGAGATGATGGGAGAGCAGACCAGGATGGAGAACGAACAGGTGACAGGAGCTCAGTTCATCCAGCCACACTGACAGCTTGCACCCCGACAAGGACAGAAAGCCAAGAGCAAGTGGCAGCCCACTGATGGGATTGAGAGACTTCTGCAGCCAGCTGCATGCACACGCCACCCCAGGAACAGATGCAGCAGTCACAAAGTTCAAACTAACCTGAGTTCTCCTGGGGGTGTTGCAAACTGTCCTCTGCTGAAACCCAAGCAAGTAATTAATCAAAAAAAAAAAAAAAACAGTCAAGAGATCTCTGCCTTGCCCAAATTAAAGTTTACTGAAATGTTTAAGAACTCTTGTTTGCTAGGTCACTTCAGTCAAGTCCAACTCTTTGCAACCCTATGGACGGTAGCCCACCAGGATTCCCTGGAGATCCCTCTGTTGCTGGGATTCTCCAGGCAAGAATACTGGAGTGGGTTGCCATGTCCTTCTCCAGGGGATCTTCCCAACCCAGGGATCTATCCCATGTTTCTTATGTCTCCTACATTGGTAGGCAGGTTCTTTACCACAAGCACCACTTGGAAAGCCCAAATTAAAGTTTAATGAAATGTTTTAAGAACTTCTGTTTAGGTATCAACAAATTATTTCACTATCCAGGTAAGTTTCGTTAATTCTCAAGAGTACCTGACTATTCCAAATAGCAAAAAAGTTAAGTCAATAAATAACCTGGGAAACACAATGCCTGGGAAAAGCTAATACTCAGAAAGGAATGAAATGCAAACAGTATCATACCTAACACTGAAGATCGACGCTGGAACTCCTCATTAAGCTGCTTTTTATAAGGTGTAGGTGATCTCACAGATTGTGTCCTTGAAGGGAGCTGAGGGCTGGTCCAACTTCCACTCAGAGACTGTTGCTCTCCCTGGACCCCTTCTCCTCTCTCTGTAGCAAAGGAAAGCTTGGAATTATTGGAAAAACTAAGACTCAAGAGCTCAGCAAAGAAAAGGAAATAGATGAGATTTTTCAGGAAAGAATGTATACTTGTATCACATATCTAAGTAAAACTTAGGGTTAAAAAATTCAAAACAGGTGGCAAAATTACAGGCCAATAATTACATCCTTGGTATATGTGACCTTCAGTTTGTTTTACTTTTCACTAGAAATTTCTTGAGCATATTAATGGAAATAGAATGCAAGCTTCACATGAAGGTTGGGATCTTTTGTTATTCTATTTTATTTATGGGATAGATTCCTTGACTATTAACATAGTGCCCAGTGGATAGCAGGTGCTCAATAAACATTTGCTAAATAAAAGTCGCTCAGTTATGTCCAACTCTGTGCAACCCCATGGACTGTAGCCTATCAAGCTCCTCCATCCATGGGATTTTCCAGGCAAGAATACTGGAGTGGGTTGCCATTTCCTTCTCCAGGAGATCTTCCCCACCCAGGGATCGAACCCGGATCTCCCACATTGTAGACAGACGCTTTACCATCTGAGCCACCAGGGAAGTCTAAATTTAAAGACTACTGTAAATGTAATGTAACCTAGACAGGATCCTGGAACATAAAAGGGACATTAGGTAGAAACTGGAGAAATATGAATAAAATACATACTTCAGTTAGTAATACTGTGTTAATAATGGCTCACTGATTATAATAAACGTACTCTACCAATGTAAGATATCAATAACAGGGAAAACTGGGTGTAGGGATATATGAGAAATTTCTGTATTATTTTTCTAATTTTTCCATAAATTCAGAATTATTCAAAATAAGACTGTTGAGTTTTCTTTAAAAAAAAAAGATTACTGTTTTCAAAATGATGGACTAATGGAAGGTTTTACAAGAGCTTTAAACATGCCTGCTAATAAGTCAGTTAATACTATTAAAATTTCCACTGAGTTAATCTATTAACCCATAAACCGCTTTCAAAGAGACGGATTACTTTCTAACACATTTCAAACAATACTGTCAAATATAAAAGCAAAAGATGTAGACCATGTTTTTTAACTCTTCTAATGAGTAAAAAACATTTCTTAAAAAGAGTTCATTTTTAAAATATATTTTCATTTGATATCATTAAATGTATTAAACAGATTAACAACAAGCCTGCTGACAGCTTTTAATTTTTGAAAAATATGAACCCTTCCTCCCATGTGCTGATTCTTTAGTTTCATTGCTTTCATTAAAATCTTTTGGCTATTAACCTCTAAAAAGAACAAAGTCCATTCTATGGACTTAAGAATACAGATATATTAACAAAGAAAAAAAAACGATGGATGCTAACTTTAACCTCCTTTTAACATTTAGTTCTCAATTCCAACTTCCCATTCCAATAATTACTAAGATTAAAGAGAAAACTCTAGCTTTCTTTTCTTATGCAGTTAAACCCGAGGATCTATGATGAAGGCTACTTCCTAGTTAATATTCACTTTCTTGTAAAGACACAGCATGAAAGTTGAACAAGAGAATTTCAGAGAATCAAGATGGCAGGGTGTCTGATCTTTAACAGGTCTTACCTTTGTTAAATCTAAAGAGATTGACAAAAGAACTATACGCTGATTTAAAAGCAGGCTCGTCCTGATCAGGAGTCAGAGGCTTAAAGTGTGTGAGATGAGAAGGACTGGTAGGAGACCGAAGTAAGTCATTAGCGGAGTCCAATGTTGGAGAAGTCTTATCATCTGTGGCCATTTCATGAGTCTAATAAACAAAAGAAGTAAGCAAAAGTAAGTTACTCAGGAAGCCCAAAGGCTGATTCCAAACAGCGCCCAAATGTCTATAAATCTGACTTCAAAAACTCACACTTAAGAAAACCAGAGTACTTGTCTACTTCAGCATACATTCCAAATCAATACTTGAAAACACTGCAGTCTAGATCATAAGGAAGAGTTTCAATTTTATCTAAAACTAGGAACGTTTACAGTCAATCTCACTTTCAAAATTAATATATTTTTAGGTATTTGTATTTTATGTATATATGTATTTGTAGTTTCAAACAAAAAAAAAACCAAAAGTATTAAAAATTTGAAGGCAAGGAAAAAATGTGAACAGGCAAAAAGGAAAAAAAGATTTTTCACTTTATTTATATATTTTTCATTCTAAGATTTTTTTCCTTGAAAAAGAAATAGCTCTTTAAAGTTGGGGAGATGGGGGGAACTGGTTTTACAAAAGCATACAAATTCTTCAAAGCTTTATTTCACTTATCCCAGTGTTTGCTTTTTTTAAAAAATATTAAAAAATAAACACTTCCAAGAACGGAAAATAAAAGTCATCCCTTAATGACATTTCTATATAACCTCAAAAGTTACCTCAAACTATGTCTCATCAGCTATGAGAATGATCTAAACCAACAAGCTGATCCCCATTACATGTCCTCCTAGGTACAGGAGCCTGGTTTTTCTCCTTAAATCTAAACTCATATAGGCATTAAAATGAAGATCTTAAAGTGCTTTTTTTCCTAAATAACCAAAAATCATAATTCAACCAAAGGACTGTTACCGACACCCTCAGATGCAGGTAACACAAAAGCACAGATGTCTATTTTCTGCCATATTGATTAATACTTCAAATAAAAGAGAAGACCATGAACTATGCATAATTCATTAAAATGCTATAGCTTGGAATCTTATATTTACAAGGACACTACACTCATAAAATGCTCTTCACTTTCAAAATCCTACCTACCATCTCATTTCATTTCTATAAATTCCTGGAACACAGAATTGGCCTTATTACTACATTTTATCTCTGAGGCAACCAACGTACACTGACCCCAAAACAACTTTCTTGAGGGTCACATAGCTATTCAGTGGTCCAACTGTAACTAGACGCCAAGTTTCACTCCAGAATTACTTTTTTCCCCCCGAGGGCAGCATTTTTTATCTAATTATTTTCTCTTTTAATTAAAGAGGTATTTCAAGTTTACAATGGTTTTGGAGGCTTACACTCTTGGCTTCAAATTCTGATTATGAAATTTCTCAGCTGAGTAAACCCATGTAAGAGCCCTGTGAGATATATATTACCATCCTCATTTCACATAGCGGAAACTGAGGCATAGTGTGACTAAGTGGGATAGTGTATATGAAGCACTTTTAGCAGAGTGCTTGCCCCTAAGAGGCACAGAATTAGTCTTTAGAGCAAAATTATTTTGTAGCTCTTCACAGACTTTCAATTCTGGTCTATTTGAATTCTAACTGTTCAGGATGTTGCCTGATTAATAATTTAATTAATTGTTCATTAAACAAACAAACAAAAAAAAGACCACTGACAAAAAGAATTTTGGCAGCAAACATTTATTGGAATGGGGTAGGGGGAGGAAAAAGAGGAGGAGAAGAGGAGGAAGGAAGGAGGGAAAGGACACGTCCTTCTAAAGTGTCCTGACAACCCACACTCCCGCAGAAAGGGTTGGGAAATTAGCTGATGATTGACTGACCAAGTGTAAACTCAAAAAAGTAAAAAGAGAGGTCTGGAGAGAAAGAATACCGTGACAGCAATAACCTGAAGGCCTCAGAGAACATCCTACACTCTGCTTCGACACAAGGAACATGAGCAGAGTAAAGCAACCTTCCTGGGGAGTCTCAGCATCACGCCTAAGAGTCACCCACACACAGACTTTTATTAGACTTAGGAGACGTGAGGATAAAAATTACCAGGGAGACACTGACCCATGCAGTCTCTAAAAGAATACAATCACGCAGAGTTAATCATAATAATTATATACTGATATCACGACCAAGAAAACTACCTTACAACTCTTTCTCTGGTAGCTTAATAACTGTCTGTGACATAAACTAGGATTCTTTCCTATCTGAGAGGTAACTAGATGTATTCACTTACTCAAAGACCTCTCTCATGGATCACCAACACATTGCCTCTTCTCCTTTGCAAACTTGCATATGCAGATCCACTAAGCACTATCAAAAGGCTTGTCAGGAATTGACATTTAGAAAATAAGCCTACTACACCAGTCAAATCAAAATTTTAGCAGACAGAAAAACCCAAGTATCAGTTCAGTCATTTCTAAGTACAGTGTTTAAAGAAAAAAAACAAAAAGATACTCAAAATATATCTAACAATGCAGGAGAGTAGAACACTAGAAATGTTAGTTTCCACCTCCAAAGATTTTTTTTTGTTCAGTTTTTGACTGACGTACCAACAGACGGAGGCTTTCTAAAGGAAAACCACATTATCCATATTCTTCTTCCCAGAAAGAAGAAAAAGGGGACATGGGAGAGTAGTCTTGCTCTTCAACAGAAACTTAATCTGCCCACCTCTGTCACAAACTCGAATCCAACAGAAAGAAATCAAGAATATTTTTTGGAAGAATTCTGACAGTGGGAGTTTGGGAGTGCTAGAAAACAAGATTCAAATAAATTAGAAACAAAACACTACAATATAACAAGACCACCTCTCCTGTCATTATCGAAGTAATTTTACAAGAATGTGCACTGAATCAGTACAGGATAATCTAATAAATACACTCAGCAGAAAAACAGACAGGACATACGGAATTCCAATATTTCTCATAGTTCTTGAATGTCTTAATAATAAAAGACCCCAAATTTCCTAAAAATATTCCATTCTCATCCGCTTGTTGGGAACGTTCTAAGCAAGGGGAAAATACTAACTGGGCAATCAGGTCTTCTCAAGAGCCTGACACAGGTACAAACGGAAAGGTCTCAAAGAGCAGAGACAAGCACTATAGGAGGTAAATACTTATCTGAAACCTCACTACTGGTATCGTTTCTGTAGATTAGGAACTTTGTCTTGTCTACGTATGCACCTCTGAAACACAGGCTCAGAGCTTACCCATCAGAGAGAGGAGGAACTGGACTAGGGACCTCTGAAATAAGTTCAAGTACACGGGACAAGATAGGAGCGAGGGAACTTCAAATGCTTCCAAGGAAACCTCTTCAAGACAGTCCCAGCCGGATCCCTTTCCACTCGCTAAACAAGGGGCGGCCGAGGAATCAGGGGAATCGCCTGAACTGGAGCACGGGTTCTCTGCCCTTCCTTACCCGGCCTCCGCCGCAGACCGGCCTCAGCCCTAGTTGTGGAGTCCAGCTGCCGCCTTCACTTCAGAGTTCCCCTCCGCTCCGGCCACAGAGCTTCCTAAACCTGCCTTCTTCCCCACACTTAGGCCCAACCAGCCGCGCGCCAAGTCCCTCCCTTACCTGCGCCTCCTGCCCCAGCCCCGCGGGCCACCCTCCACCCCAGCCTCGGGTTCACCGGGTCCAGGCGCAGGAAAGCGGTTTAGGAGCCCAGCGCCGCGGTTCTCAGGCCGCCGGCGGTTGCGGCAGGAAGCAAAGCTGCTTACATGGTTGCGGCGGCTTCTCGCTTCCCCCCAAGGCTCCGCCCCCTGTTCCTCCTCCCTTCCAATCCGCAACTCTCCGGGCGGCGGCTCCGCCCTCCGTGCCCCGCCCACAGGACGTTCGGATCAGACGCTCAGGCAGAAGGAATCCAGCCCAGATAAAGTCGTGCTCGACACCTTGACCGAGATTAAGCCGCCTGTCTTCCTAGAGGAAGCCACGGCGACTGCGCGCGTGAGCATCACGCGTGCCGGGTCACCAGACGGGTGCAGGCAGGACTGTGGTTACCGTATGTTTTCGATAATATGGGCACTCATACGACAGAGGATGAGATGGTTGGTTGGCATCACCGACTCAATGGACATGAGTTTGAGTAAACTCCGGGAGTTGGTGATGGACTGGGAAGCCTGGCGTGCTGCAGTCTATCGGCTCGCAAAGAATGGGACACAACTGAGCGTCTGAACTGAACTGAACTGAATGTTACCGCGCTCAGCTTTCTTACGGACTGACACTTGTGCCTAGAGTGAACAGTTATCAGACTTGAGAGATGCTGCTAGATGGTCACGTGATCTTAAACAAATTACCAATTTCTTCAGGCTCTAGACCTCTTATCTGTAAAGTGGGGCTAATGATAGTAGCCTTCACAGATAATTTTGTGAAGGTTAGGTAAAACATTGTACGTAAAGCGTTCGCACAATGTGTCTAATCCAGTGAGGTCAGCGCTATAGCTAATTCTTTCATTCAAGTTTTGTGGTGCAAAGACTGGTGCATATAAAGTTACCAAACCCCGACTTGCTCAGCCTGGCTCGCATTACCCATCGTTTTGTCCTGCTGACAGGACAGGAACTTGGCAGGAGCAGTCAGAAGGGAAGTGAACCCCAAAGTGAGGTGCTATTTTAATTAAATTCTGCAGGCCTATTTCCCCCAAGAGTTTTGGCAGATTCTCACCCAATTTTCCTTGAGTTGGATCTTTGCAGCCACTGGAGAGTAGCATGGAAATCTGGTAGCTGTATAAATCTGTTACCATCCTCAGCTGAGCGCCTCAACAATCACCCTAGGAATTGGTAGTCAAGTTCCTCTTCCATTCCTCACTACTGCAATAGCCACCACCACCACCATGCCCCTACCCCCGTTATATTATTCTCAGCAAGAGATCTTATTCTACCTGAGTGGAATAGCCTGAGCTATTCAGTGCAATCCCTAACTACCTAACCACCCCTACCACATTTACCTGCATCTACATCCACCCTTACCACTTTCCAGGTGGTGCAGCAGTAAGGAATCCGCCTGCCGATGCAGGAGGCATGGGTTTGATCCCTGGGTCAGGAAGATCCCCTGGAGAAGGAAATGACAACCCACTCCAGGATTCTTGCTCCGGAAATGCCTTGGACAGAGGAGCCTGGCAGGTACAATCCATGGAGTCACAAAGAGTCTGACACAACTGAGTATGCACATGCATACATCCACTCTGGCCTGACTCCTGCCCTCTGAGTAAAAAGAGCCCCTTCTTTCCCGGTTCAATCCTCCCCGCTGGCAATCCACCTTCTCGCCTCTCCCCTTGGAAGTCACCAGGTCCAAGCTCATACTGCTGCGGCATGACAGGCCAGTAAATGGAGAGACAAGTTGTTGGGTCAAGAAATAGTGACTTTATTCAGAAAGCCAGCAGACCAAGAAGATGGTAGACTCGTGCCCCCAATGAACCATCTTGCCTGAGTTAAAATTTAGGATTCTTTTACACTAAAAGGAAAAGGAGTAAAGTCAAACATTTCGAGATTCCAGTCAGCCCCCTAAGGGGATGTGTTCATTTTTTCCTCCTCGCATTGTGCCTGGTCGGGGTTGTTTCCTGTGTGCTAAACAAAGGCAATTTAGTCTAATGCTCATTACCTAGGAGGCAAAGTTCCTGGAGATGGGTTATTATGTATAATTTAAGCTTATAGGCAGGGGTTCCCAGGTGGTGCTAGTGGTAAACAACCTGCTTGCCAATGCAGGTGACAGAAAAGACGCAGGTTCAATCCTTGGATCAGGGAAGATCCCCTGGAGGAGGACATGGCAACCCACTCCTCTATTCTTGCCTGGAGAAGCCCCATGGACAGAGGAGCCTGGCAGATTACAGTAGAGTCAGACATAACTGAATACACATGCACAGAAGCTTAGAGGTAATATCCCTTTAGTGGTTAACTTGTAGTAGAGTCAGAGAAGGCAAAGTCCTTGAACCACTCCAGTACTCTTGCCTGAAAAATCCCATGAACAGAGGAGCCTGGTAGGCTGCAGCCCATGGGGTTGCTAAGAGTCAGGCATGACTGAGTGATTTCACTTTCACTTTTCACTTTCATGCATTGGAGAAGGAAATGGCAACCCACTCCAGTGTTCTTGCCTGGAGAATCCCAGGGACGGGGGAACCTGGTGGGCTGCCATCTATGGGGTTGCACCGAGTCAGACACGACTGAAGCGAGTTAGCAGCAGCAGCAGCTGTAGTAGAGGACAAAGTTGCTTCCGTACACGAGTTGGCACCATATCTTCAACCTCTCTTTTTCCAGTGACTCCTCCTCAGCTCGTAAATGTCTATGCCTTCCAGAAACAAACATTTTAAAAGAAGCAAAAAGAACTCCCCCCTTGTAACTAGTCTGGTGGTGTTAATACTTCATAAACCTACAACACAGTATAAATTAGACCAAGAGATCATATGAACAGGATAGTCCAATTAAGACCCTAGTAAATAAAGAAACTCCATACATGGTAAAAGATAAACTGAGGCATATTAAAACATTCAAGAGTCTATTTGAGCAAGAACGTGGCGTCACCAAATGCAAAGTGGTTAGAAGCACTCTGGCAACAGGAATTTGGGGATAGACTTACAAAGAGGCAACGCAGGAAAATGGATTGACTCTAGCTTAGGCAGTTGCCTTATTTAGGAAAGCCTAGTGAACTGTGGTGTTGGAAAAGACTCTTGAGAGTCCCTTGAACTGCATGGAGATCCAACCAGCCCATCCTAAAGGAGATCAGTCCTGGGTGTTCATTGGAAGGACTGATGCTGAAGCTGAAACTCCAGTACTTTGGTCACCTCATGCGAAGAGTTGACTCATTGGAAGAGACCCTGATGCTGGGAGGGATTGGGGGCAGGAGGAGAAGGGGGCAACAGAGGATGAGATGGCTGAATGGCATCACTGACTCGATGGGCATGAGTTTGGGTAAACTCCAGGAGTTGGTGATGGACAGGGAGGCCTGGTGTGCTGCAATTCATGGGGTCGCAAAGAGTCGGAGACGAACTGAACTGAACTGAACTGAGGTGGGTACTGGTAATTGGTTACCCTTTGGTTTCAAATTTCTAACCTCGAGTTATTACAGGCTTAGGTTTTGGTTTGCTTACTTAGGCTACTAGGACATTAGAGCCAAGTCTATCTAAGGTCCTCCTGGTTTAACTTAATAATGGCAAACAGTTATTTGATGAATATTTTTTGAGTGACTAATTTGATGGAAAATGTGTTAGTTCTGCACGAGGGATAAAACTGTGAACAGGACATAGTCCATGTCCTCAAGAAGCTTACAGCCTAATATATGTACTGGCTTACAGTTTAATTTCTGTGAAAAGGAAAAAAATCAGTTTAGATTCTCAACTCATTCCAGACATCAGAATTAACTCCAGCTGAATCATATCTGTTGAGAGATATTTGTGTAAACATTCTCCTCTAAAACTCTCATCAGTTGTAAATCAATTATCCTTCAAATATATTTTTTATATATATATAGTAAAAAGAAAAAAAAAAACTCATCAAGAAACGGAGCAGGACCCTCCCTGCACCATGTCATCTACCTGCCTCTTGCCTGTGGAAAACTTTAGTCAAAGAATAAGTTTAATCAGAGAAATGAGAACATGTGAAAACAAAGGAAAACAGTCACGGGAGACTAAATAATAATAATGTAGTCATTAAACATAGTCAAGGACCTTTAGTTCTTTCTTAAGGGCTATAGATAATATTCTGGGTTATCATAGCCTATGAACTGTCTTATAGATACCAAACCCCAGGTGGAGAAGTTAATGGCATGATGACCAAACTGGACCCAGGACATGAGCTGCCACAGTTCAAACTGGGAACAAATGGACCCTAGAACTGAAGATTACTTGTACCTAAAACAATCAAGATGATGCTGGTCAGACCACTGATGACAAATTTGAAGATGACTGTTCGAGATGACTATGCTGTTTCTGCATGTAGCACCCCCTCCCACCACCACTCTGTTTATAAAAGCTCTCCTCACCCGCTGCTTGTCCGGGGTGGGCGTGGGGGGGGACAGGGCAGCTGGTGGGGGGAGTCAGCCTTTGGACAGATGTCTGCCACCCTCCCCCCCACCTCCAGTTGCCAGCATCTGAACAAACAAACTTTCCTTTCCACTAACCTGGCTTGCTTATCAGCTTTTGAGCAGCGAGCAGCCAGACCCACACACTCCTTTCAGTTAACAATCAGAGCACTTATTTATAATTCTTGTTGAGTCTATTGTTCTTATGACAGTACTATGCTTATATTCCTCTATATGTATTAGTTGTACTGAAAATAAATAGTCATAGTCTTTCTTTTTTTTATATATTGATTAGTAATATTAAATGAATTAAATAAGGAAGCCATTAGACTGAGGCAGTTCCAGTGCCTTAGTAGCCTGTGTAAGCAAACCAAAACCTAAGCCTCTAATGCCTCAAGGTTAGGAATTCAAAACCTAGGGACAAAATCACAAACAGCCACCTAGGCTTTCTCTAATAAGCCATTAGCTCAAGCTCTAGCCCATTAAATAAAGTTCCTTGCTTTACCTCCATCTCTTCTACATAGAAGTCTTTTCCTCTAGCCCCTTTTTATGGAGTGCTCTTAACCACTTTTCTTTTGGTGATCACCAAGTCTCACTCAAAAAAGCTCTTAAAAACTGTAACATGCCTCAGTTTATCTTTTAACACTATCAGTATGAATTTGTGAGGATTTCTTTTAATATGTTATAGCTTATTACTGACACCATCCTTTTTGATGCTCAAGTTGTTCCCAGTTTGCTCAGTGAGAGCCCCTTCCAGCTGCCTTCTGAGTCCACTTAACATGCCTCCATCACTTTTTGAGCATTTCCTCACATGCTGACACAAATGTACCAGGCTCCTCTTGAACTTTTCTCTCCCCAGGCCTAGAACCAGTCAGCTGTCTAGGGAGGCATAGTTCCCTTTCATAGGTAATATAAGGATGCTTTTAAAAATCACAAAAGTCATTTCTGGGTAGGATGTAATGAAATCGGAACACTCTCACACTGCACATGAAGACATAAATTGGTATATCCCTCCTAAATAATAATTTGATGGCTCTAGTAAACACCTTAAAAATGTTTGTACTCCTTGATTCAACTATTTTAATTCTAGCAATCTAACTCAAGAAATTGATTTGAGTGTAAAATAAAGGCTATCTAAATATCTTTGTCAGGATTTGCCTTGTGGTCCAGTGGTTAAGAATCCACTTTGCAATGCAGGAGATGTGAGTTCAATCCCTGGTGAGGGAACTAAGACCTCACATGCCATGGAGCAACTAAGACCATGTACCCCAACTACTGACCCTGTGCCAACTAAGCCCACGTACCCCAACTGCTGAGCCTGTTTACTACAAGTGTCCGGCACTGCAATGAAAGTTCTCACGTGATACAGTGAAGCTCCTGCATGCTTCAACTAAGACCTGACTGAGCCAGATAAATAACTAAAATATCCTTGTCACAGTTATTTAAAATAGTAATAAGTAAACAGATAAATAAGGAAACATTTCTAATCAACACAAACATAAAAGTAACACCATCAACTGGTGGGCAATTATGCAGTCATCAGAAATTATTTCTTACTAAGACTTTATAAGGGCTTCCCCGATGGTAAAGAATATGCCTACAATGCAGGAGCCACAGGGAGACATGGGTTCGATCCCTGTGTCGGGAAGATCCCCTGGAGAAGGGCATGGCAACCCACTCCAGTATTCTTGTCCGGAGAATACCATAGACAGAGGAGCTTGGTGGGCTACAGTCCATGGGGTCGCAAAGAGTTGGACACAACATGCATGCAAGACTTCATAAAGCATGCTTCTTCACCTGAAATCATTCTTCTTGAGAAACTTTTCGTGTCTCCCTTCCCCAACTTCCCCAACCTCCCTTCACATTTCAGTCTCCTGTAACAGAGGTTGCAGACCCCTGCAAGATCGAATGCCTGATGATCTTGAGGTGGAGCTGATGCAATAATAACGAAGTGCACAACAAATGTAATGTGCTTGAATCATCTCAAAACCACGCCCTTGACTCCCCCTCGCCTACCCTCCCACCTCATCCATGGAAGAATTGTATTCCGTGAAACCAGTCCCTGGTGCCAAAAATGTTGGGGACCACTGTCCCCAACAGTGGTACAGCTTCTATCAAAATCATTCTGCTGGAATTACTCTTCTTAAAGTGCATGCATGAGGTCCTTCTACTTACCAAAATTATTTTCAGGCTTTGCCTTCATTGACCTCTTTGCAGTACCTCCTCCATTATGGAAACTTTCTCTTCCCTCGGCTCTCCACTGGGCTCTGCTGACTCTTCTACTACACCACCGAGAGCTCTGCTCATTCCCTTTGAGGGACCTCTTCGCCTGGGTCCTAGAGATAGTAAGTGTTCTCCAAGTTCTTGTGGAGGCAGACTGTTCTTCTCACTCTATTTCTAGATGATCTCAGACACCGTATGGCTTCAACTACTATCAATACATGCTTGCATTGTTGTTGTCTCTCAGTCCTGTCCGACGCTTTGCGAGCCCATGCACTATAGCCAAGCAGGCTCCTCTGTCCATGGAATTCTCCAGGCCAGAATACTGGAGTGCACTGCCATTCCCTTCTCCAGGAGGTCTTCCCAACCGAGGGCTCCAACCTGGGTCTCCTGCATTGCAGGAATATCCTTTACGGCCTGAGCCACCAGGAAAGCCCGGAGGCTTGAATTAGTTTGCTGTAAAAGGCCACAGACTGGGTGGCTTAGATAACAGAAATTTATTTCCTCACAGTTTTGGAGGCTGAAAGTTCAAGATTGAGGTGCCAGTAAGTAGGGTTAGTTTCTCCTGGGATCGCTCCCCTTGGTTTGCAGACAGCTACCCTCTTGCTGCTCCTTCACAGGCTCATCCCTCTGTGCACACACACCAGTGAGTACAAATGTCCTCTTAAGGATACTTGTCACATGTGATTAAGGCTCACCTATATGACCTCATTTACCATCAACTACCTCTTTAAAAGGGGCTTCCCTCGTAGCTCAGTTGGTAAAGAATCTGCCTGCAACACAGGAGACCGGGGTTCGATCCCTGGGTCAGGAAGATCCCCTGGAGAAGGAAATGGCAACCCACTCCAGTGTTCTTGCCCAGAAAATCCCATGGACGGAGGAACCTGGCAGGTTGCAGTCCATGGGGTCGCAATAGTTGGACACGACTTAGCGACTAAACCACCAAACCACTGCCTCTTTAAATGTTCTGTCTCCAAATACAGTCACATTCTGAGGTACTGAGAGTTAGAACTTTAACTGATGAATTTTGGGGGCACACAATAGCCATAACAACACTGAAGATTCCCAGATTTCTCTCTCCAGCCCAGACACCCCTCCTAAACTTTAGGTAGGTGTGGTTAACTGCCTCCTGGACATCTCTATCTTGTTGTCCCACAGGCATCTCAAACTGAACAAACCTTACACATAACTCATTATCTTGGCCTTCAAATCTGTGCCTCCATCTAAATCCCTTCCTCGTTGAAGGACACTCTGTCCCCCAAAGCCCAAACCCAGAAACCATTTTGTTACTCTTTCTCCTATCATCGTCATGGCCAAAGAATTTCAATGAACTATATTTCCATGAGGTACAAGGAACAGTACATTCTACTTCATTTTTTTTATCATCAAAATGAATGTATAAATGCTTTAGAACATTTATAAGAATCCCCTGGATGACTTTCTCATAACCAAATACTAACCAAAATTTCTTCCTTCTTTCTTCCTGAACTGCCTTCAGGAGAAGAAGACAACAGAGGATGAGATAGATGGTGGGATGGCATCACCAACTCGACGGACATGAGTTTGAGCAACCTCCAGGAGTTGGTGATGGACAGGGAAGCCTTGTGTGCTACAGTCCATGGGGTCGCAAAGAGTCAGACAGGACTGAGTCACTGAATTGAACTGAAATTTCATGGCACATGTTTATATTTGTGTTTATAATATTTGGGACCTGGTAACATTAAAATATTCAGATTTTCTTATTGGCCAAATGAAAGGCAAATGGTGTCAAGGCATACAACATAAATCAAACAGAAAATTGATTGTGGTCTATTTTTATCAACACATATATGATTTACAATCTTGTGTTTCTGCTTTCAGCAAAGTGATTCAATTATACATATATATACATACTTTTGTATATTCTTTTCCATTATGGCTTATCACATGATATTGAATATAGGTCCCTGTGATTATATAGGTCCCTGTGCTGTACAGTAGGACCTGTTGTTTATCCATTCTATATGTTGTTTATCCATCTATCCATTCTATAAAAAACATGATAGTTTTTTAATTTCATGACTGCAGTCACCGACCACAGTGATTTTGGAGCCCAGGAAAATAAAATCTGTCACTGCTTCCAATTTTTCCCCTTCTATTTACCATGAAGTAATGGGACCAGGTCTATTTAAAATCCTAAAAGATGATGCTGTTAAATTGCTGCACTCAATATTCCAGCAAATTCGGAAAACTCAGCAGTGGCCACAGGACTGGAAAAAGTTAGTTTTCATTTCAATCCCAAAGAAGGGCAAGGCCAAAGAATGTTTGAACTACTGCACAATTGCATTCATTTCACATGCTAGCAAGGTAACCATTTTACCATGCTAGAAGGTAAAATCCTTTAAGCTAGGTTTCAACAGCACAGGAACAGAGAAATTCCAGATGTACAAACTGGATTTAGAAAAGACAGGGTAACCAAAGATCAAATTGCCAACATCTGTTGCATCATAGGAAAAACAAGGGAATTACAGAAAAACATCTGCTTCACTGACTACACTAAAGTCTTTGACTGTGTGGATCACAACAAACTGTGGAAAATTTTTAAAGAGATGGGAATATCAGACCACCTTTCTTGAGAAACATGTATGCAGGACAAGAAGCAACAATTAGAACTGGACATGGAACAATAAGTGTGTTAGTCCCTCCGTTGTGTCCCACTCTTTTCGATCCCATGGACTGTAGCCCGCCAGGCTCCTCTGTCCATGAAATTCTCCAGGCAAGAATACTGAAGTGGGTTGGCATTCAAAATTGGGAAAGAAGTACATCAAGGCTATATATTGTCAGCCTGTTTATTTAACTTCTATGCTGAATACATTATGTGAAATGCCGAGCTGTATGACTCACAAGCTAGAATCAAGATTGCCAGGACAAATATCAACAATCTCAGATATGCAGATGACACCACCCTAACGGCAGAAAGTGAAGAGGAACTAAGGAGCCTCTTGATGAAGGTGAAGGAGGAGAGTGAAAAAGTTGGCTTAAAACTCAGCATTTGGACTTCCTGGTGGCACAGTGGATAAGACTCCTCCTACCAATACAGGGAACACGGGTTCAATCCACGGTATGGGAAGATTCCACATGACCCACAGCAACTAGGCCATGTACCACAATTACAGAGCCCATGCCCCAGAGCCTGCAAGCTGCAACTACTGAAGCAAGTGCCCCTAGAGCCTGTGCTCCAAAACAAGAGGAGCCACTGCAAGGAGAAGCCCATGCACTGCAGCAAAGAGTAGCACCCATGCTCCAAAACTAGAGAAAGCCCTCACACAGCAATGGAGACCCAGTGCAGGCAAAAATAAGTGAATAAATAGAATTATAAAACAAACAAACAAAAACCCCTCAGCATTCAAAAAACTAAGATGTTGGCATCGGGTCCCATCACTTCATGGCAAATAGACAGGGAAGAAGTGGAAACAGTGAGAGACTTTATTTTCTGGGCTCCAAAATCACTGCAGATGGTGACTGCAGCCATGAAATTAAAAGACGCTTACTCCTTGGAAGAAAAGCTATGACCAATCTAGACAGCATATTAAAAAGCAGAGACAACACTTTGCCGACAAAGGTCCATATAGTCAAAGCTCTGGTTTTTCCAGCAGTCATGTACGGATGTGAGAGTTGGACCATAAAGACAGCTGACAGCTGAAGCATTGATGCTTTGGAATTGTGGTGCTAGAGAAGACTCCTGAGAGTCCGCTGGATTGCAAAGAGATCAAACCAGTCAATCCTAAAGAAAATCAGTCCTGAATATTCACTGAAAGGGTTGATCCTGAAGCTGAAGCTTCACTACTTCGGCCACCTGATGCAAAGAGCTGACTCATTGGAAAAGACTCTGACGTTGGGAAAGATAGAAAGCAAAAGGAGAAGTGGGTGGCAGAGGATGAGATGGTTAGATGGCATCACTGACTCATTGGACATGAATTTGAGCAAACTCTGGGAGACAGTGGAGAACAGAGGAGCCTGGCGTGCTGCAGTCCATAGGGTTGAAAAGAGTTGGAAACAACTTAGTGGCTGAACAACACCAACAACAATACATGATAGTTGCATGTGCTAACCAGAAATTCCCAATCTATTCCTCCCAGACTCTGCATTCCCCCCCTACCCCCTCTCTCCCTTGGCAACTGCATGTCTGTTCTCTATGTCTGTGAGTCTGGAAGATTTTCTAAATGAGTCCTTACATAGCATCCAATAGAAAAGCCAAGCTAAATTCAAAAGAATCAGAATGTGAGCAGAAAGTCTTATATTCAAATTGCAAGAGTAATATAATTTCACCATTTATCATCTATTACATTTAATTAACATTGTAAATGGTAATATGGGCTTCCGTGGTGACTCAGACAGTAAAGAATATGCCTGCAATGCAGGAGACCCAGGTTCGACCCCTGGGTCAGGAAGATCCCATGGAGAAGGGGATAGAAACCTATTCTGGTATTCTTGCCTGGAGAATTCCATGGACACTGAGCCCTGGTGTTGCCATGGGGTTGCAAAGAGGACTGAGCGAACTAACACACAATGGTAATGTTTTTTATAGTTTTGGTCCTAATCATTTGCTTATAAATTTGTTACTTTATAGTTGTATGAGAGGTATCAGCATAAGGTGCATATATCTATAAATATTAACATAAGCCACTTCTCTGATTCTACCAAACAAAAAAGCTTATCAACTGAGAAGTACTTCCTACATTACTAGCTTAGGAAACACTGTTTTAGATGCTGCTGCTACTGCTAAGTCACTTCAGTCATGTTCGACTCTGTGCAACCCCATCCCTGGGATTCTCCAGGCAAGAACACTGGAGTGGGTTGCCATTTCCTTCTCCAATGCATAAAAGTGAAAAGTGAAAGTGAAGTCGCTCAGTCATGTCTGACTCTTCGCGACCCCATGGACTGCAGCCCACCAGGCTCCTCCGTCCATGGGATTTTCCAGGCAAGAGTACTGGAGTGGGGTGCCATTGCCTTCTCCGATGCTGGGACCCTCTTAAATGTCACCTTGCCTCCCACATTGGCTTAGAGCCAAACATGTAGCCCCCATTTGGCACTGTTTAGGATTTGATGGAATACATTTTGTGATTAAGCTCACCTTGGTTCTGTGTACTTTCCTGTATTTATTCAGTCTTTACCTCATTTTCTTCACCTATACTCAATGTCTTCTGTCATGCTATATTGTATACATCTTGAAGACTGCCCTAAATCCTCTTTGGAACAAGAATGTATACATTTATAAATAATTTTAGTAGTGGGAAAGGGGTAATAAACCACAAGAACCTGATATAATATGAAGTAAGTTTATAATCTCAGGTTATTTGCAGGTCTCAGATTCAAGATGAAAATACAAAACCATATGTAATCAATTCTGCACAAACATTTTCTTTAGGATTGACTGGTTTGATCTCCTTGCTGTCCAAAGGACTCTCAAGAGTCTTCTCCAGCACCACAATTCCAAAGCATCAATTCTTTGGTGCTCAGCCCTTCTTATGGTCCAACTCTCACATTCATACATGACTACTGGAAAAACCATAGCTTTGACTCTACAGACCTTTGTCAGCAATGTGATGTCTCTGCCTTTTAATACACTGGCTAGGTCAGTCATAACTTTCCTTCCAAGGAGCAAGTGTCTTTTAATTTCATGCAAGCCGTCACCATCCGCAGTGATTTTGGACCCCAAGAAAAAAGAAAATCTGTCATTGTTTCCACTTTTCCCCTTCTATTTGACATGAAGTGATGGGACAGGATACCATGATCTTAGTTTTTGAATGCTGAGTTTTAAGCTGGCTTTTTCACTCTCCTCTTTCACTTTCATCAAGAGGTTCTTTCAACCCAAAACATCTTTTTCTCTTGGGAAAAATACTGGTGCCCTTGAGTGTCCAAAATGCATAGTGCCCTTCATAATCTTCAAGAGTAATAAAAATCCAGTATTAGAGATAACTTTAAAAATAAATTTTGGTGGAGAAGGAAATGGCAACCCACTCCGTATTCTTGCCAGGGGAACCCATGGACAGAAGAGCCAAGTGGGCTACAGTCCATGAGGTCACAAAGAGTCGGATGTGACTTTGCAACTAAACAACAACAACTGTATAGCACAGGGAACTATGTTCAGTGTTCTGTGATAAACCATAATGGAAAGGAATATTAAAAAAGAATAATATATTTATGTAATGTATATCTAAATCATTTTGCTGTACAGTAGAAATTGGCTTAGCGTTATAAATCAACTGTTGTTGTTCAGTCGCTAAGTCGTGCCCAACTCTTTGTGACCCAATGGACTAAGCATGCCAGGCTTCCCTGTCCTTCACTGTCTCCCTGTTTCCTCAAACTCATGTCCATTATAACAGGAGGGGAAGGGGCAGGGCACAAGTTTTGCAACAGTGATATAGCCCAAGGACACAACATAAACTTAGTAGAAACAAATGGGACCGAGATGGCAGACAAGACTAGACCTTAATCCTCAATCAGCAAGTGAAATGACATACTCAGAAGGTGCCATGACTGTTCCAGTTCAATTCAGTCACTTAGTTATGTCTGACTCTTTGTGACCCCATGGACTGCAGCACACCAGGCTTCCCTGTCCATCACCAACTCCCGAAGCCTGCTCAAATTCATGTCCATCAAGTTGGTGATGCCATCCAATCCACCTTATCCTTTGTCGTCCCTTTCTCCTCCTGCCTTCAACCTTTCCCAGCATCAGGGTCTTTTCCAATGAGTCAGCTCTTCCCATCAAGTGACCAAAGTATTGGAGCTTCAGCTTCAGCATCAGTCCTTCCAATGAATATTCAGGGCTGATTTTCTTTAGGATGGACTGATTTGATTGCCTAGAAGTTCAAAGGGACCCTCAAGAGTCTTCTCCAACACCACAGCTCAAAAGCATCAATTCTTCAGCACTAAGTTTTCTTTATAGTCCAACTCTCACATCCACGCATGACTACTGGAAAAACCATAGCTTTGATTAGATGGACATTTGTCAGCAAAGTAATGTCTCTGCTTTTTAACATGCTGTCTAGGTTGGTCAAAGCTTTTTTTCCCAAGGAGCAAGCATATTTTAATTTCATGGCTGCAGTCACCAACTGAAGTGACTTTGGAGTCCAAGAAAATAAAGTCTCTCACTGTTTCCATTGTTTCCCCATCTATTTGCCATGAAGTGATGGGACTGGATGCCATGATTTTTGTTTTTTGAATGTTGAGTTTCAAGCCAACTTTTTCACTCTCCTCTTTCACTTTGATCAAGAGGCTCTTTAGTTCCTCTTCACTTTCTGCCATAAGGGTGGTGTTATCTGCATATCTGAGGTTATTGATATTTCTCCTGGCAATCTTGATTCCAGCTTGTGCTTCATCCAGCCCGAGCATTTTGCATGATGTTCTCTGCATATAAGTTAAATAAGCAGGGAGACAATATACAGCCTTGATGTACTCCTTTCCCAATTTGGAACCAGTCTGTTGTTTCATGTCCAGTTCTAACTATTGCTTCTTGACCTGCATACAGATATCTCAGGAGGCAGGTCAGGTGGTCTGGTATTCCCATCTCTTGAAGAATTTTCCAGCTGGTTGTGATCCACATATTCAAAGGCTTTAGCATAGTCAATAAGGCAGATGTTTTTTTTTTTTTTTAATTTTCTTGCTTTTTCTATGACCCAAGGGATGTTGGCAATTTGATCTCTGGTTCCTCTGCCTTTTCTGAATCCAGTCTGCACATCTTAAAGTTCTCAATTCCTGTGTTGTTGAAACTTAGCTTGAAGGACTTTGAGCATTACTTTGCTAGTGTGTGAGATAAGTGCAATTATGCAGTAGTTTGAACACTCTTTGGCATTGTCTTTCTTTGGGATTGTAATGAAAACTGACCTTTTTCAGTTCTGTGGCCACTTCTGAGTTTTCCAAATTTGCTGGTATACTGAGTGCAGCACTCTAACAGCATCATTTTTAAGTATTTACAACAGCTCAGCTGGAATTCCATCACCTCCACTAGCTTTGTTCTTAATGATGCTTTCTAAGGCCCACTTGACTTCTCATTCCAGGATGTCCGTATTTCAATAAAACTTTTAAAAAAGAAAAAATAAATAAATATGGGGGCACTGAATCCTGGGCTAAGCATGGGCTTATCCTACAAATCATAATCTAAAATACTTCTCCCCCGCCCTCCATGTTTTCAAAAGTAAGGACTACACTAAAAATAATTTCCTGCAGAGGACATAATTTATTTTAATCCACTGTTTTCTAAGGCCTCCTTAGATCTTTATTTGAATGTCACTGGAACTCCGATGATTTCATTAACCTTATTGTCTAACGCAAATAACTACTGCATTTATTTATAGTTCTCCTTGTTTAGACGCCAAGTTGCCACCGAGTCTTGCGACCTCATGGACTCTAGCCGGTCAGGCTTCGCTCTCTGTGGGGTTTTCCAGACAAGAATACTAGAGTGTGCTGCCATTTCCTTCTCCATTATTTATAGCACGCAATAGAAATTGAAATTCTAGATAGATACATTAGCTCTGAAGACCTAGTCATCGGCCGTGGGTGCCTGCTTGTGCAACTGTTCGATCCTTTGCATTCCAGCTGAGCGAAGAAGCCCCCAAAGTGACTTCACGCTTGCCCAGAACACTCTTCTTTCTGCCCAAGCGCATTCCAGTCTATGGCACACCCGGAGCGCGCAAGGAACAGTATAGGTCCGAGCCGCGCCGTCTCGGGTTTGTCTTTATTGGAATCCTAGAAACTCACTCCGCCTGACCCTAGGTTGTTACAAAGCCCGGGGCGCCCCTTCGTGGCGAAGGATTCAGAATATTAGCGCCGGCGCGCCCAACACCCCAGCCTGCAGGTGGCAAGCTGGTACTTCAGCAGAAGACCGGCGGCGGCGGAATCCAGCAGTGCAGCTGCCCACGCCTTTCCCCACCCGAGCGCAAGGAAGGCGGGGCCGCGGATTCGCCCGGAATAGAAGGACCCGCCTCTGACCCATGGCCCCGCCCATCTCGGGTGGTCGCCCGCGGCGATTGGCGGGGGCTCGGGGGCGGAGCTCCGGGAGGTGGGCTGAGGGGGCCGGGCTCAGGTCTGGACAAAAGCCGGGAAGAGGAAAAGCCCTGCCTGGCTGGCCAGATTCTGGGTTTCTGCCGAGGCCCCCTGAGAAGCCGGAACAGTTGGGCTCCAGCCGGGATTGCCAAAGTGGACACTGAGTGACTGTGTGCTCCCGGGTCATCGCCAACGTACCTTCCCCGCAGGTAGCCGCAGGCTTCGAGGGGCGGACCGGGTCTCTGGCTCCTGCGAGAAGGCTCTGATAGTGGCTAGTGTGGGAAAAAGGACGCTCAGATCTTGAGTATGCTAGGGGAAGTTTAGCGGCGCGTCCTGGTCGCAAGGCAGCGGGAAAAAAAAAATCCAGGTAGTGGGCGTGGGAGAAGGAAATGGGAGGAAGACGGTGCTAAATGCCTGGTTGTGTAGGCAGCCAGCTCTTAGGCATTGGAGGGTGAAATTGGGCAGGGGGAGGTTGCAGGCGGTGGATGGATGCCGGGTCTGCAGCAGAAGAAAAAATCGGGCTGTAGGAGGATGCAAGGACTCGTGGAATACGAAGTCTTGGGTTTAGGGCGAAGAAGACGTGCGGCCTCGGCTGTAGGAGGACTTGGGCGTGTGCATGGAACTGGGGCCGCCGGGACTGGTGGTGCGGCGGGCTGGAGGCGTCCTCCTGGGGAGCTTGGAGGGAGCGGCGAGGGCCGGTCGCTAGGCCACCTGGTGGCTGTCAGGGGTGGAGGAAATGTCGCCGTCGGCATCTCGAGTTAAGGTGGAGAGGGGTTAAAGGTCCCGGCGCTCGGGAGGGAAGGGTCGGGCGTGGAAGGAGGAACCCAGCTGGCTTCGATTGCACAAGGGCCCAAAGACGCATGGAGGCCAAGAACCGGCTGGTCCCAGCGTCCCCGAAGGGCGTGCAAACCTCAGGACTAGCTAACGGACGACGAACCCGGGCCGCGCCCACGGACGCGCCCTCCTCGGAGTGCAAGCAGGGGTATTTATTATACTTTATTTGGAAGGTGCATGCGGACCTAAAACTGCCCTTTGCCCCTTAGCTTGCACTCAGCACTGTACTTTAAAACAGATAAACCGGGCTGCCTGGCTTAAAAAAAAAGCAGCTAAATTCTCCGGAGAAGACTGCTGGAGTGCCTTGTACCTTATTTTTGTCTTCTGTTTTTTTGTTTTGTTTTAGGAGATAAGCGGAGTCTGCAAGATTGAGAGGAGTTGGGGGTGATTAGAAATTGTTAAGGTGAGAATTAGTAATTCCTCCCCTTCTTTCATGCGGCATTACTGCGTTTAACTGCTCGTGGAGGTCTTGGAGGTGGTCGGAGGCCCTGTAAGAGAATGACTCAGGAATTTTTCCACCAATAAATTGCAACTGTTTGCTTGTTTCTTTCAGTCTAGAGTCTTCTCTGCAAGACACTTTTTTTTTTTTTTTTGCACAGAAATTAGTGTAGTTCATGAACTCAGCACCCTCCTCCACCCCCACCCCCACCCCCGGAAGCAGCTCTTCTTAAACGACTTTGTGTTCCTTCAGGTTTATTTTCTATCATTGCACATGTGTGTCAGGAGGTTGGAATTCAGCTGCTAGATAAATGAACTGGCTTGTTGGAAAAGGCCTTCCTTCTGAAATCAGGGTTTGGGTGGAGACAAAAAATCTGAGGGACTAGAGTCAAAAGTGAATTCAGTGGTGTCTGAAGCCCATCCTCATAGGATTCAAATCTAGAAGAAATAAAATAGTGTCCTACAGTGTAGCCTACTACCAGGTCTACAATAAAGCTTCACTTTTTAAATTAAAAGATGGTAAAAATGTATTGGATAAGTATCATGAAGAAAACCTTTGTTATACGTTATGAAATGTAGAAAGATTAATCAGAAAGTGTTTGCTTAACCAAAAAATATTATCACTTATTACTGAAATTTCAAGTTTGCTGTATGACTTTTTATTAACTGTATTTGCCGTTAAAGAAAAATAGCCAAGTCATAACTCTTGCATAATACTTCGTAGGAATATGGCCTTGGAAATGTATCAAAACTGAGATAAGTTTGCTGCCTCTTTTTGTTTTGTTTTAAATACAAAGACAGATGTGACTGTGGGATCAGTATGATTAAATGTATACTTTAAGCTGTACTTTAAATTATACTTGAAATTACAAATGGGAAGTAGCTGACTCGTTCACACCAGTGTGTTCACTTTTTCATTCTAGTTGAGTTTCAGATGGTCCCCCAGTAATGGTCTAGAGAACCTCCTAAATACTAATATAATAAACAAAATCCCAGAATTGCAAATTGGGAAGTGAAAATGGGCCTAGAGGTTAGGAATATATCTTGGCTCATCATGAGGAACCGAAGCTCACAGTCTACTAATCATTACATTTAAAAATATAAAGGCCAGACAACTTTAACTCAACTTTTTGAGATAATGTTTATAGACCTCTTCCGTAATAATTTTTTAAAGTCAATTCTCCTGACTTTCAGTCCTCAACTGTAAATTAATAGAATAAAAGCAATCTGTTGTTATGTTCTAGGGGGAAAAATAGTTCCCATTAAAGCACCGTGAAAGGGAACAGATACCTTTAGCAGGCTCGGTGCCTCCTCTTACTCTCAGGAAACATGCCTTTCTTTAAGCCTAAGCCCTATGGCAACCCACTTCAGAATTCTTGCCTAGAGAATTTGGTGGACAAAGGAGCCTGGCGGACTATAGTCCATGCGTTCGCCAAGCATCAGACATGACTGAGTAACTAACACTTTCACTTTTCATAAAGGGCTTCCCAGGTGCCAATACGGGAGACCTAAGAAACATGGGTACAATCCCTGGGTCAGGAAGATCCCCTGGAGGAGGCCATGACTCCCCACTCCAGTATTCTTGCCTGGAGAATCCCATGGACAGAGCAGCCCAGGGGACTACAGTCCAAAGGGTCGCAAAGAGTGGGAGGTGACTGAGTGCGTCCATAGGGTGTAGCCCTGCTGTCTCTGGGAACCAGATTGATTAGTATCTGCTACCCCCACATCCCAGGAAGACACCTCTTCCTGGAACAACTCCAGTCCCCTCTCCCACCCACTGGCAGTTTGCCTTTGCCCACTAATGGCTGGAAGAATAGTCCAGGAGCTGGGATACCAAGGACAGGCCAGGGACATGTTCTGAGCAGTAGTTCTTCTCTATACATACAGATGTCTCTAATTGAGAAATCACTTTGTATTCAGTGTATCATCACCACTATCCTTTACTGTGTCTAGGAAAATAGAGTTCCACCAGGAATTCTTCATCTTTCACTTATAAAAAGACTTAATTAAATTTTCTCTAAAATGGGTCACTAGAACTTGTTGAATCTTGTTAAGGATAGTTGTTTTAACCAAAAGAGCCTCTTAAAAGAGGGGAAATAGTAGTGCCCATCATTCTGTGCATCTTGAAGGCCTAGCACAATGAGGCATTGGATAGAAGTGTTCAAATAAACATGATATTGTGGAAATAATCCCATTTGATAAGACAAACCAACAGTCAAGAATAAAGAATAGTGATTTACATTATTAAGGGCATGTGACAGGCTCAGGCTCCCCCACGTTCTAGCCGGATGGCCTTGGAAAGCTTGCTTTCTTTTAGCAAAGAAGAATGGAAAAACAATTTCCATCTTACAGGGTTGTTGTGAGTGTTGACTCAGAAATCACACAAGAGGCATGTAACACAATGCCTTTATACAGAGAATGTATTCAATTCTAATGGTTAATGTAATTGTTATTAGCTTTCTGTGCAATCATGCTATTATGAATTGTTCTTTTTAGTTATCACCAAATTGTATTTTGCTTTTACACAGTAATGAAACAAATGATGAGATATGTGTCTTATCTTTTTTCCTCTTAGAGGTTTATTGAAGTCAAAATGTCTCAAAAAATCCAAGGCGGGTCTGTGGTAGAGATGCAAGGAGATGAAATGACACGAATCATTTGGGAGTTGATTAAAGAGAAACTCATTTTTCCCTACGTGGAACTGGACCTGCACAGGTAAATGAATCACTCTGCCAAGCAGCCAACTCAGAAAGCATAATCCACGTGATTTCAGGGTATAGGTCACTTTTTTGCCTAGATACCACTATATCTTGTGAATAAAGCTTTGGGCAAGCTTATATGCAAACAAAATGTATAACTGGTGTGCCCCTGTGCAAAGAGCAACTCTAACACTAGTTGTTTGCAGCAAAGTAAGGGTTTATTTTCAGGGCACCAAGAAGGGAGTGGAGACAAGTCTCAGAGCCACTCCAGCTGGATCTTTGAGTTGTTGTGTTTTTTTTTGGAGGGGGGGGTGGTACGCTGGGCCTTTGTTGTAGCGCACTGGCTTTCTCTAGTCATGGTGAGCAGGGGCCACTCTCTAGTTAGGGTGAACCAGCTTCTCATTGCAGTGCCTCCTCTTGTTGCAGAGCACAGGGTGAGGCACAGGGGCTCAGTAGTTGGGGCACATGGGTTAGTTGCCCCGCTGCACATAGAATCTTCTGGACCAGGGATCAAATCTGTGTTCCCTGCATTGGCAGGGGGGTTCCTAACTACTGGACCACCAGGGAAGGCCTGCTGCTGCTGCTAAGTCGCTTCAGTAGTGTCCGAATCTATGCAACCCCATAGACAGCAGTCCACCAGGCTCCCCCATCCCTGGGATTCTCCAGGCAAGAACCCAGGAGTGGGTTGCCATTTCCTTCTCCAGGAAGGCCTGAGGGTATTTTAAAATCGTGAAATTTCTGTGGCTTTTCTTAAATGTTAGTTTCAGGGAAGTCAGGTTGCATCCAGTTTACATTCTTATGGCTCAGGGGCTGATAGCTCGTCTTTTCCCTGGAGAAACAACCTGATTCTGTTGTTACTGATGATATCTAAACCACAATTATAGTCATTCAGAGTGTTATGTACAATAGCAATTTTAGTCATCTGAGTCTGGTTGACTAGTGTTAAATTAATACAGAATGGAGGTCAGAGGGGACCAGAGGAAATAGTTTTAGATAGAGAGATTAATTATAAACTCTGAAGGGAACTCAATTTTAGGGGGACTGGGTTTCAAATATATATGAAATGAATCTTTAATTTTAACATAATACTAGAAATACTGAACTTGTCATTGTTCAGAAGAGAAGAATTATGATGGCAGCAAAGTGATTTCTCAGGTCTTTCCAAGCCTCTATTTCCTGTGAGGGTTTTGTTTGTAATAAATTAGTGGCCAAGAGTAACACTAGGTACTATTTGCAGAGGGGAAAAGAATAGAGCTGCGTGCCAAGTTGCTCAGTCGTGTCTGACTCTTTGCAACCTTATGAACTATAGCCTACCAGGCTCCTTTGTCCATGGGATTCTCCAGGCATAATACTGGAGTGGGTTCCCGTGCCCTCCTCTAGAGGATCTTCCTGACCCAGGGATTGAAATCTTTTAAATCTCCTTCATTGGCAGGTGGGATTTTTACCACTAGCGCCGCCTGGGAATTCTCTAATAAATCGATAAAGAATGTAGTTAACACAGTTTTGTCCTTTCGAAAGGATAAAGTGTTTTCTGTCACTCTGCTTAACTAGTCAGTGGGCCTTTTTACCTGTTCATTCCTTGTCTTTTCTCCGTTTTATACAATTATAATTGTATAATTATACAGAATTCTCAAAGTTATCTAATACAACCCCCACCTTTCAGGAGAAGTTCCCTAAACCATTTGTGTCCAAGACCCTGATGCTGGGAAAGATTGAGGACAAGAGAAGAAGGGGACAACAGAGGATGAGATAGTTGGATGGCATCATTGACTCAATGGACACGAGTTTGAGCAAGCTCCAGGAGATAGTGAAGGCCAGGGAAACCTTCTGGTGGCTAAGCTGTTGAATAAGGGCTTCCCTGGTGACCTAGATGGTAAAGAATCTGCCTGCAATGCGGGAGACCTGGGTTGGATTCCTGGGTTGGGAAGATCCCCTGGAGGAGGGCATGATAAACCACTCCGGTATTCTTGCCTGGAGAATCCTACGGACAGAGGAGCCTGGCGGACTAGAGTCCATAGGGTCACAAAGAGCTGGACACGACTGAGCGACTTTCACTCACAAGCTGTTGATAGTGTCTATATTGCAGCCTTGAGAAGGAGCAAATACCTGCAGAGGTCCACAAACATATAGGAAATGAAGCTTTTAAAACATTATCCAAATGATTAAAGAAACATTTTACAGACACCTAACATGGCAATAGGGCTCCCCTGATAGCTCAGTTGGTAAAGAATCTGCCCGCAATGCAGGAGACCCCGGTTCGATTCCTGGGTCGGGAAGATCCACTGGAGAAGGGATACACTACCCACTCCAGTATTCTTGGGCTTCCCTTGTGGCTCAGATAGTAAAGAATCCGCCCGTAATGTGGGAGATCTGGGTTCGATCCCTGGGTTGGGAAGATCCCCGGAGAAGGGAAAGGCTATCCACTCCAATATCCTGGCCTGGAGAATTCCATGGACTGTATAGTTGGACGCAAGGAGTTGGACACAACTGAGTGACTTTCATTTCATGTACATGGCAATAGGTGAGTTTGCAGAGCAATTGCCTTGATAATAGCTACAAAGATTCTCTTTAGCTTTAAAGGACAGTCATTATAACTTTAAGGCAGAGTCACTGGCTAAAAACTAAAAAATTCTTGGAGACTTAAACGTTTAAGTGTAAGTAGTTCCAAGATTGCTATTATTATTACATGATTGGTTCTTTCTGAGGCGAGTGGAATGATTCATTTTTTTAATTTTCTGTTGTCTAGACAGTGATTGGGACCATTTACTCATTCTTTTTGCTTAGAAGCAAAAAAATCCACTAATTTTCTGTAAGCTTCTTCTGATGAAAAATGATTCCTGTGAACGTGAATATTGCTGACTATACTGCTGTTTAAGTTAGGAGTGGACTTTTTATAGATACTCAGCACTTCCTAAGTCAGAAGATAAGAGTGTCTTTGTTAGTGCCGATGAAAAAAAAAAAATTAATAATCTAAGAAAGAAATGGAGAATTGTATTCATGTCAGTTTGAGTAGTATAGCCCAAGAGACAGTCATTCAGAAAGCTCTGAGGGCCATTCTGCCCACTTGGGGGTCAAAGAGCAGTTATATAAGTTTTTGAAACAAAGGGTTATAGGTCATGTTGGAAAATTTACACACAGTCCACGGCTGTGTGTACAAAGTGACCCCTTACAAGATTAAGAAGGAAGGATATCCTGAGGAGGTCTGGAAGTTGACAATTAATGCAGATTGACAATACACACCCTCAAGGACAGGGAGGAGGTGCGAACAGTCAAAGCAGTTTGGAATTATTTTTATTTGGAAATATATCACCAGATTGGATGCCCTTTTGCATTTCCATCACAAGGAGTGGGATATCTAAAGGAAGGGAAATACCAGAACTGAAACGAGAGATTGAGGGGCTTGATGGTTCAGCAAGTTTTGAAAGCTGCAAAAACTGGAAAACTTTTTAAGCCTTGGAGAACAAATTAAACTGTTACATTACTGTTTTGTTTTTCCTGCTTTCGGTAAACTATTACCTACTTTAAAGTTTTACAGTCTTCTCTGCTCTGGATAACCAACTTTCTTTCACACTCTGAATACCATGTATTCTGGGTATTGGTGTATTTCAAGCTATAAATCAGTGGGCTATATAAAGTCATTCCTGGATTCCATTATTTATTCTATAAACTTCAGGCTTGTGTCCAGGAGAAAGACTTGCCTGAGATTTAGGGAAAGGTTCAACGTACAGCTAATTGGCCTTAATAGTTAGCATTTTTTTGGCACTGACTGTCTCAGCTGTAACTCCCACCACTTCAGTGCCAAACTGCAAGAAATCCTTTAAGTCCTCAGCCCTTTTATTTTTAGAGCACAGTATTTTCTAAAGGGAAAATAATACTTAGGTTTGCATTTTTATGCTAATCAGATGAAGAAAGTCTGCAGAAAGTGGTGGTAAAGAGTAGGCCGAGGGGAAAGAGTACAGTGGTTTTTATTTCATTTCCTTCTCAACAGCTTCCTACAATGCAGCATGGCCCAGCGGTCTAGCCCTTCTTAGAGGTTTTTTAGTTGGCAGCCATCTTTGTGTCACGGGTGCACTAATGCTAAAACTCAGCAGATTTAGGTATGTGTGGAGCCTTCACTTACTGCGGGGCAGGCCCTGTGTACCATCGGCATGCAGAGTGGTGCATGGGGAGAGAAGGGGAGTATCTTCAGTCACCTGAGGGTGTGTCTGGAAAAGTTACGCTTTCAACCTTTCGCTCCCAGCTACGATTTAGGCATAGAGAACCGCGATGCCACCAATGACCAGGTCACCAAGGACGCTGCGGAAGCTATAAAGAAGTACAACGTTGGTGTCAAGTGTGCTACCATCACCCCCGATGAGAAGAGAGTGGAGGAGTTCAAGTTGAAACAAATGTGGAAATCTCCAAATGGCACCATCCGAAATATCCTGGGTGGCACTGTCTTCAGGGAAGCTATCATCTGCAAAAATATACCCCGGCTTGTGAGTGGATGGGTAAAACCCATCATCATAGGTCGTCATGCTTATGGGGATCAAGTAAGTCGTGTTGGCATGACTTGACTTTCCATGTTCTTTTCTCATGACCTTTGATTGCCCAGCAGTTCGGATCTATATGTGCTTTATTCTCTTTTGGTGTCTACTTTCATTAAGTGAGGTATGTGCTCAGCCACTTCAGTCATGTCCGACTCTTTGTGATCCCATGGACTATAGCCCTCCAAGCTTCTCTGTCCATGGAATTCTCCAGGCCAGAATACTGGAGTGGGTAGCCTTTCTCTTCTTTTGTGGATCTTCCCGACCCAGGGATCAAACCCGCGTTTCTTGTACTGCAGGCAGTCTTTACCACTGAGCGACCAGGGAAGCCCACAAGTGAGGTATAGAATTGAGAAATGAATATATATGTGTATATATACAAACACACATAGACATTTAGATAAAAGCAAATTCAGATAAACTTACAGTCTCAGATAAACGTACGTGTCTCACTATAAATGACTTTTTTATAGGCTTTTTTTTCCCTTTTATCTTTTTATTAGGTTAAACCATATGATACAGACATTTTCGTATAATTTCTTGTGGTTTAACTAAATCAGTGGTTCAGCCAAACCTGGGCTGTACAATAGGATCTTTTCACAGGATTTTTGGGGTTTGTTTTGTTTTGCATTGCCATTTAAAAAAACTTTTTTTGTTGTTTTAATTCCAATGCCTGTGTCCCACCCTACACTAGCTAAATCTCAATTCCATGGTGTTTTAAAGCTCTCCAGGTGATTCTAATGTGCAGACAGAATTGAGAACTACCAAGATTATTATATTAAACATGATCATTTCATGCATAAAAGGACAAACTAACTTAGTAGTTGAAAGCAGTCTCTTCAGAACATTCCTTGGGGGAAGAAAAAAAGTCTAGTTTCTATACTTCTGTACAAGTAGGTTTGTTGCCAAATTAAACAGAAACATTACCAACTAAACAAAATAAAAATTCTGTGTTGAAACTGAAGTTTTAGACTTTAACAGAAAGCAGCTCTTGTCTTACAAGAGCCTTAAAAACAAGAGCCTTTGTCCCTGACACCCAGAGGCTTTGATGTTGCCATCGTTAAAAATAGTATGGGCAGAGCAGACCACTCTGTTTCTGGGGGCTGGGTTACCAGGTCAGTCCTTGAGCGGTAGTTCACTTTGCGTTTCAGGCTATATCTTCCTCCTGGCAATTCCCTTCACAGATAATTCTCAGAGGCTCAGAAGGTGGAATGTAGATGAGATTGCTACAAACTCACTAGTCCTGGGAACATGGCTCTTAAGTTGTATCCTTTTTTTCCTTTTCCCTTTTTTTAAATTATTGTGGCATCAATCACTGGAAGAATGGTCATTTTGTTTATTAAAGTCTACTAGATTGAAAATTCCAAGCATCTAGAGAGCATTTATGATAGTGCTTTGACACCTTTTGAGAAATGAGAATCAATTACTACCCATAAATATCCAAAATGTTCTGCATAGAATAGATATTAATCTGTCGTTATCTGACAGCTCTTCTTTCAGCTGTCTTTAGTATTACTGTAAACAAAGATAAATAAGTTTGACTGGCATCTGCTGGTACCTGGCTCTGAAAGTATTCTAATCTAGCCATTAAAGAAGGTACAAGGCAGCAAAGATTAACATGTGCCTAGTGTGGGCTGGGCATATTTTTCCTTACCTGTGACAGAGGTAGCTGTCCTTAGAAGGCCCTTTCTTAAGGGTCATCAGCCTACTGCAGCCGCTTCCAGAATGATTGCTTTCTATGGGCAAGTCCTGGGCTGGGCCTTAGTAGAACGATGTCCATGAAGAGAACAAGCCCTGAAGGCCCAAGGACCAGACCCTAAATGGGTCATTTGCACTACGTCATAGTTCCTCCCTTGTAAGATTGATGGAAGAATCAAAGGAGGTAATGTGGGATACAGGTTAATCACTTAAAATATGTCTCATAGTGAGCACCAGGCATTAGCACTCTCAACATCATCTTCAGTGCCATGCTGCATTTAATCACGTCCGACTCTTTGTGACCCCATGGACTGTAGGCCACCAGGCTCCTCTGTCCATGGGAATTCTCCAGGCAGGAATACTGGAGTGGGTTGCCATGCCATCCTCTAGGGGATCTTCCCAACCCAGGGATCAAACCCAGGTCTCCCACATTGCTGGCAGATTCTTTATCGTCTGAGCCGCCAGGGAAGCCCATCTTCAGTGCTACAGTTAGTATATTGTCATCCCCCAGGAGAAGACTTCCTTGACCTTCACGTTATGGTCATTTCTCTTCCTCCGTCTTCCAGTAGCATTTTTATCTATGCCCGCTGTTGACACTTGAAAGCTCTTAATGTTGCTTCACTTTTGTATGACTTTGTTAGGTCATAGGCTTTGTAAGAGGGAATACTCTGTTACTCTCTTTCATACTCATATCTGTAGTTAGGAAACTGCCCCTTACATTGTAGGCACCTGATAAATACTGATTTCTAATGTGTACTACTAACTAGCTTTGGGAATTCTCTGGACCTCTTTATCTCTACCCCTCAATTAGAAAGTTGGACTACACTGTACTATTGTCTAGGTGTCTTCCAGCTCTGTATTATGGGCTTTTTTTCCTCTTTATGTAACTCTTGTTAGGACAGTTTTGTGATTTCTTTTCTTTTTTCCCCCTATACAGTATAGAGCAACCGATTTTGTTGTGCCGGGGCCCGGAAAAGTAGAGATATCCTACACACCAAGCGATGGATCCCCCAAGACGGTATACCTAGTACATAACTTCACAGGTATGTTTGTATTTTCCATTTTTTTTTTAACAGGCCATTTAGACAACATTATCACCAGTTTCTTAAAGTTAGTTGTGTGGCTGCCTAAAAATGCAACCTGAATCTATAGTATTTCCACAGGACTCAAAACCGAACAAAAAAGTCATTGGCTTCCTGTGACATAAGAGGAATTAGCCACTTAATTCACTTAATTGGAAATACAAGTAGATAATTATGCATCTCAAAACCGGGAGGGGAGATTGACAGGAATCTGTTACGCTCAAATTACATAAATTAAACGTTAATAGCCCCAAATTGCCTGTTATATAATCCTACGCTTTGGCTCTGGTAGGGTTTGTATTTGAAAACGGCTCTTTTATTTCTTTGCTGAAGTGTTTTCCTGGTTCTGAGTGTTTATTTTGTGAAAGTAGACTGTTTGGGTTTTGTTTTGGGTTTTGTTTTTTTTTTTGCTTCTCTTCCCTTGATTTTGCTGTTTCTAAGGTTCAGTATGGCAAATCCCACCCAAAAGTTGTTGAAAGAACAGAGGACTTTCCCCATTGTTAAGCTTGTTAAAAGAACTCACACAAACAGAATCTTAAAATCTACCTAGCTGTTGTTCTCCTTGCCTCCTCTAAGTCATATCATTTTAAAGGAATCTAGTTTTGCCAGTTTCCGCACCTCTCTCATCCTTAGCCCCAAGCTGGCCCTAGGCAGTAGCATGGATTCAAGTTCTAGCTTTCAGTAATAACAGAGTTCAAACAGTAAGAATTGTGAAACACCAGTGATTATATGGAGCATGATTATTTCTGCCAAAGCAGAACCAACTTTCAGTATCTTCCAGGAAATTATAAGAATTCTCATTTCATGTTTGATATGTATTAGTGGCTGAAGGTTGAGTGCACACTTAAAGCTTAAAAGACATGCTTGAAATTTTTTAAACTGTGAAAAGAGTTTAAAAATTATTTACCCCTTCTTCAGTGTGTTTCTGGTTCATATCAGTTCTTGGTATTTCAGGATCCAAAAGACCATGTTTTCCTCGTGGCTATTGGCCTTTCAAAATGACTTAGAATGTACTTACCTATAGTTGACTTTCCTCCAATTATGTGTCTCAGAAACTCATGGGATAATGAAATTGGAAGCCTGAACTCAGATATGAGAGCTGGAAGTGGGCTGTTTTGGTGGTGGGGGTGGATTTAGACTTGCTACAGCCGTACCCTATTTACCTTTCTTTTTTTTTTTTTCTCGTTTCCCCCTCACAGAGAGCGGTGGTGTTGCCATGGGGATGTATAATCAAGATAAATCAATCGAAGATTTTGCACACAGTTCTTTCCAGATGGCTTTGTCTAAGAATTGGCCTTTGTACCTGAGCACCAAAAACACTATTCTGAAGAAATACGATGGACGTTTTAAAGACATCTTTCAGGAGATATATGACAAGTAACTACAGTTCTTTTTTTCCTTTATTTATTTATTTTTTGGGGGGGTCACAAATGGTGGCATTTATAGTATAGAATTTGTATGCTTATCCATTTGATTCTGGGACAAATTGAGTGAAAACCAGCACTATCTCATTAAGATAAGGACAGAACTGAGATTTAACAAGGGTTGAAATAAAGCTCGTGAGTTGCTTTTAGAAGGGAAATATGTTCTCAGATAAAGGTCCCACATTTTTTTCAGAGCCAGGATTATTTAATGTGTGAGTAAATGTACCCTGTTAGTGATAGAAAATTCCGATTTTTCACATGTGTAAGTTTCTGAATTGGGCCTGTTCCATTTTCTTTCTTTGTAATATTTATTTATTCACCAGGTCTTAGTTGCTCATGCAGGATCTTTAGTTGCAGCATGTGGGATCTAATTCCCCGACCAAGGATCAAACCTGGGCCCCTGCACTGGGAGCTTGGAGTCTTAGCCACTGCACCACCAGGGAAGACCCCATTTCCATTCCTTCTGAAGCTCACTCTTATGATTTAAAACTCTCCTTTTGGGAATTCCCTGGCAGTCCAGTGGTTAGGACTCCACACTTTCACTGCCAAAGGGGTGGGTTCAATCCCTGGTCAGGAAACTAAGATCTTGCAAGCTGTGGGGCACAGCCAATAATTTAAATATAAATAAAGAAAATAAATAAAGCTTTGCTTTAATGGAGTCGTTTGAACTTAAGTCTACATTTATAATCATTTTAGGTTCAACAGTCCTTGAGTACTTGTTAACTTTTAAGATGACATTCCTCCCTTTAGATACAAGCGTTCAGACCAGGGCTGGGATTTTAGGTATCCTTCCCAAGGCATTTTAATACCTCCTTCCATTCCCTATCTGTGTCAAACCTGGAAGCTGTCCTAGTTTCCTGAATGATACTGGGCCATAAAATAGTCTTTCTCTACCCCCGTATATTCTTTTTTTAAAATACATATCCTTAAGGCAAGCTGAATCCCAAGAAACTGGTGAGTGGTATATTGAAAACTGTAAAAGTAGTATTAATACTTGGAATACTGTTGTCTTGCTTAATTCTCACATCTCTGCCAAGTGGATGAAATCGCCCTTACAGATGGGAAAATAGTAGTTTCATAGCTAGAAAATGAGTGGGCAGGGATTTCAGCCCATGTCTGTCAGATTCCCAGATTTGTGTTACTTCTACTAAAACATGCTGCTTCCAGCCCCACCTCCAGCCTTTCAGAGAGGCAGATGGTATCCCAATAAAACCAGTTTTCTTTGTCTATTGTTCTCTTCTCTTTCTTGTTTCTCAGGCAGTACAGATCTCAGTTTGAAGCTCAGAATATCTGGTATGAGCACAGGCTCATTGATGACATGGTGGCCCAAGCTATGAAATCGGAGGGGGGCTTCATTTGGGCCTGTAAGAACTATGATGGGGACGTGCAGTCAGACTCCGTGGCCCAAGGTAAGGAGCTGGAGGACAAGTGGAGGTGGGGCTTGGCCTGCCGCCAGCAGGTGGTGCCCCAGTGTGGGAAGAGGGATTCTGTAGCCCTTGGTGAAGCTCATGAAATGGTTGCACTGTGGGACATCAGGTCCGTCTTCTCAGCTGACTGATGAGGAAGGGAAGCTCAGACTGGGGGGGCGACTTCTCTCAGGGGTGCCCAGGAGGTAACTCAGTGGGGTTGAATCTCCAGCCTTAGATGTTAACACAGTTTATGTCTCAACCCTTTTCCCTCCTTAAGTTTCACTGCCTCCAATGGGCAGCCCAGTCACCTAATCTGAAAATCACTCTTTTCCCCTGCCTTCCAATAAGAATGTAAAAAACTATGGGACTCGGGAGAGAAGGGGCCAGGGTTATCTTATAACCAAGGGGCCTCCCTCCCAAGAGCACATTCATCCCGTGACTGGTACAAATCACGCCCCTTTTGCCAGCCTTGACAGCTGTTCCGTGCCACATAAAACACATGTGTTTACTGCTTAGCTCTAAATTGAGCAAAGAAGCAGAAATTCCAGAAACCAGGAGCTGCATGCCAGAGATAAGGACCAGAGGAGCAAAAGCTCTCCCTCCCTGCCTTCCTCAGTGCTAAGCTGTCTTTCAGTTTCAGTTACTTGTGAAGCAGTGTGCACTGAGTTCCCCTGCTGAATGTTTGTGTTCATTTCAGTTACGTTTGCTTTTCCCCACGAAGTACTACTTTTTCTTTCTCTTGTGAAAAGTTAATCATCGCTATCAGTTTGAAAATCAGTAGCTCTGCCTGGTTAAAGATAACTTTGATGTCAGATAAATGAGTTACCCAGGTCTTTCTTTTCCCTCCTCCTGTTTCTCTTGAGTGCTATGTGCTATGGCTTCAGTTATATCGGACTCTGAGACCCTATGGACCATAACCTGCCAAGCTTCTCTGTCCATAGGATTCTCCAGGCGAGAATCCTGGAGTGGGTTGCCATGCCCTCCTCCAGGGGATCGTCCTGACCCAGGGATCCAACCATCTCGTATGTCTCCTGCGTTGGCAGGCGCGTTCTTTATCACTGGTGCCACCTGGGAAGTCCTCATAGTCCTTTGAATGCTGCAGAGGAAGGAGTGTTGCTTTGTGATAATTCCATCACAAAGCAAGGAGAGCAGCATTCTTAGAATGGGCCCAGATCATCTCATGGTTTCTAAATGTCCTCATGGCAATAAGAGGGTATCCGGAGGGATATCGCAAATGTTATTGTCAAGCTGTGGAGGTTCAAAGGACTTCAGAGCAAGAATGCTGCAGTGCAGTGTCCAGCCGTGCACTGATAAGATATCTGCAACCAAGACTCTGTGTCTGGGCAGTGCCTGCAGATAAAGGTGACCTCAGCATAGCAGATTAAAAGGCAGCAGAGCTGTCCTCACATTCATTCTTTTCTAGAGGCATGAACTACTTTGAACTCACACCAAACGTTTTACTTCTGACCTCAGTTTTGACAGTGGTACCAGCTAGTGTCTCATGGATAAATAGACAGACTATCACCATGGATATGGCCCTAAACATCTCCAGTCAGTGAATATTTGAGCCTCTACTGAGGCCTCATACCAGCACAGTGATAGGAAAGGAGCTGCTAATTTGGTACAGAAATTGCTAATTGTACTCAAAGAGTTTATAAAGTTTTTTTCCTTACTTTCAAACCAAAAAAAAAAAGGTAGCAGCCTATTATAAATTTGCATTGTTAACTCCACAGGTACTATTGGGAGGTAGCAAAAATGGCGAAAAGTGTTCTTTGAATTCGAGTGTTTAAAAAAATGAATAAAAGAAGGAAAGTCAATCACATGGACTTAAAAGTGGTAATTTGGTTCTCTGACTAGGGAACCACAGATCAGAATCGTTCTGGTGAGGCTGTAAAAGAGAGGAGGGGCGAGGGGGAGGTGCTCGGATCCATCCCATTCTGTTTTTAACCAGCTTTCTCTTCCCAGTCCCGCGTGAGCCTGTGAGCAGCTTGGTGGCTGGAGACAACTCCTGAATCTTTATTTTCCCAGAATAGCAGAGCATCTGCACATAAGCATAACAATAATATACTGCACTCTTATTCTCTGGAGGGTAGTATTCTAGGGAATAGGAATGTGTTTTCTTTTCATATATAGTCATGAATATATGCATATACATCTAATTCTCACAGTAGCCCTATGAAGTAGGTGTTTTTACTATTCTCCTCCCCCCTTCTTTTTTAAAGATTTATTGATTGATTTTTATTTTCGGCCACTCTGGGTCTTCATTGCTGCACGCAGGCTTTCTCTAGTTGTGGAGAGTGGAGGCTTACCATTGTGGCGGCTTCCGTGGTTGCAGAGCACAGGCCCTGGGGCGTGCGGGCTTCAGTAGTTGTTGCACTTGGACTTGGTTACCCCTCAGCACATGGGATCTTCCCGGGCCAGGAATTGAACCTGCTTCTCCTACACTGGCAGGTGGATTCTTATCCACCGTACCACCAGGGAAGCCCTACTGTACCCATTTTACAGGTGAGGAAACTGAGCCACAGTACCTAGGAAGTCATGGAACTAGGGTGGAATACAGGCAGTCAGACCATGAGCAGGTGCCTCTGAAGTAAATAAGTGAGGAAAAACATAGCCTTTTCTGAAAGGCGGAAGAATTACTGCATGCACTCATGTTTATTTTGCTCACTGAGTCCTGTCAAGAGGGAGTCATTTTCCTTCCTCTCTGGGAGACCCAGTGCTCTTCCTACACTTGAATCCCATCCTTCGTGTTCTGCCGCTCACAGGTTACGGCTCTCTCGGCATGATGACCAGTGTGCTGGTTTGTCCAGATGGCAAGACAGTAGAAGCAGAGGCTGCCCACGGGACCGTAACCCGTCACTACCGAATGTACCAGAAAGGACAGGAGACATCCACCAATCCCATTGGTAAGATGCTGCTACATTGATTTCCAACCAGAATAGAAATCTTCCAAGGGACCCTAACATGTGTGCCTTTGGCTGCCCAATGCCTTGTGTATAAAATAATCACCTAACAGCTGATTTGTCCTACCAATACGAACTGTTTTAATATGTTTCTTAAAATATACACAGTATATGCTTTTCCATTTTGTGGGAGAATATATATTCCAGAGAAGAATGTTATCAACAAGCATTTTCCTTTTCCTGCAGTGAAACGTCACATGTGGCTGAGAACCTAAGGCCACATTGACAGACCCTTTTAACTAAGTTTCAAGGACAACACTTTTTTTTTAATTAATTTTTTTTTTTTTGGCTGTGCTGGGTCTTCGTTGCTGTGCACAGCCTTTAGTGGCAGAGGGTGGGGGCTACTCTCTAGTTGCAGTGTGTGGGCTTCTGTTTGTCACGGCTCCTCTTGTTTCAGAGCGCAAGCTCTGGAGCGTGGGCTCAGTAGTTGTGGCTCACAGGCTTAGGTGTCCATGTCATGTGAAATTCTCCCAGACCAGGGATTGAACCCACATCCCCTGCATTGGCAGGTGGATTCTTAACCACTGGGCCACCAGGCAAGTCCTCAAGGACAGTACTTTAAAAACAGATTACAGCCTGGAAAGAAAAGAGAGCAGTCCAGACAAGATAAAAGAGGTTGCGACCTTTTCCAAATTAATAAGTTTCCTACCATGACTATATGCTTTCTTAAAGCTCTAACAAAATCCAAAACATTTCCTCTACAAAAATGCAGGTTTTGTGTTTTTTTTAAAGTTTCTATTTGATAAAATATTTCCTGAAACTTACAGCTCATGTGGATAGCAACCAATGAAGTCAGTCACCTAAACAAAAGAAATATTCTATTTTGTCAAACAAAGACTTGGGAATATTCCTAATCAGCATGATTGAATTGTGCTTTTTTTTATTCCCCCTGTCTTTTCAGCTTCCATTTTTGCCTGGACCAGAGGCTTAGCCCACAGAGCTAAGCTTGATAACAATAAAGAGCTCGGCTTTTTTGCAAAGGCTTTGGAAGAAGTCTGTATTGAGACCATTGAGGCTGGCTTCATGACCAAGGACTTAGCTGCATGTATTAAAGGTTTACCCAAGTAAGTATAAGATACTGTAAGCTCTGTGGTCAAATTACCATTTATCCTCACTGGGCTCAAAACATCAACTGCTTTCTGGAGTTACATGAAATATTATTTGTCATCTGGTTCAAGAGTCAGGAGACATTATCTGTGAACTGTCAGATAATAAACATTTCAGGCTTTACAGAACATGTGGCAAGTATTGAACTTTGCCTCCACGGCGGGAAAGCAGTCAGTGGTGATACAAGAGCTGATGGGAATGGCAGCGTTCCAGTCAAACCCTGGGTACAGAACCAGGCTGCAGCCTCAACCGAGTTCATGAGCCAAGCTGTAGTGTGCTCACCCCTGATCTAGTTGGCAGTCAACTGGGTGGCAAGGTTCTGCTTAATATAACAAAATTACAGACATTTTGAAACAAAGGGACCTCCAAGGCTATTTTATTCCACCTCTTTATCTTCAATTTAGTAAGAAAAGTAAGCAGCACAGGTACAAGATGTCCAGTTGCTTATAGTCCCTTCCTTAAGTATCTGTAGCCAGCAGCCAGATAATCGTTTTGCCCAGGACTTTTTTGAGAACACGGAAGCCCGTATCCCAGCTGAACTAGCTGCTGATCAGGGATTTCCTCCCTCAATCAAAGCTGGCTACTGGGGCTCATGTCAAGAAACAATACTAAAAAACAACAAAATTCTGTAAAGCAATTTGTCCTTCAAGTAAAAAATTAATTAATTTTTTAAAAAAAGAAATGATACTAAAATCTAGCACCAATCCCATGTCTCATTCGTGGGTCCTCAGAGTTCTCTGTTAGGGTCAGTATACCTCAGTCATGGGGGTATACTCCATTACTACATCTTTCTTATTTTAAATTTTCAGCAGGAATACAATGTCTGAAATGTTCCTATCAGTGTGTTACTTTTAAGCCTACTTGGATAGGCACCTGTCATCAGGTTTATGAGAGCCAGTCCATTGTCTTTTGTTTTTTAAGAAAGACAAAGGTAGATATAAGAGCATCAGAGTGTTTTTTTGTTTGTTTGTTTGAGGACATGTGACAATTTGTAGGGATATAATTAAAAAGATGACTGTACCTGGATATGTTCTGTTATTTTAATGAAGAATGAGAAATAAGAAGTAGGATGATTTCAGTCTCCCAGGCATTAGTCTGAATGAAGCTCTGGGGCAGTTTTACTCTTGAAGCTACAAGACCAGGAACCCCTGTGTGTGTGTGTGTGTGTGTGTGTGTGTGGCCTGGCTCCACTCAGACTGCCTGTAGCCTGGGTCAGCCCCTTGGACCGTAAGTGCAGTCATCAGCCATCAACTTGTAGCTTGTTAACATTAATCACTTTTCTTCTAGGAATAAATAGAGTGCTACTTTACGTAGCATGTCTCAGACTTTTCCTCTACTTGCTACCAGATCAGAGACAAACTAAATTTCCTTCTTTTTTCTTTCCTCTATTAGCGTGCAACGTTCTGACTACTTGAATACATTTGAGTTCATGGATAAACTTGGAGAGAACCTGCAGTTAAAACTAGCCCAGGCCAAACTTTAAGGTCATTTCTTGTCTTTGGAGGATTTTTTTTTTTCTGGTGACTAGGGTCTACTGGTTTACATTTTTCTCTATAACACTCAAGGGTAAAGGCAAAATCAATTTTGTAATTTGTTTAGAAGCCAGAGTTTATCTTTTCTATAAGTTTACAGCCTTTTTCTTATCCATACAGTTATGCCACCTTTGTGAACGTGGCCGGGGACTTTTTTTTAAATTTTATTTTCTACTAATAGCCTAGGAATTATTTTTAATGTCCACTTGTACTCACTGTCACTTTTTCTCATGTGCTGAGATCAATGACCAAAATGAACAGTGCTCAAAAGGATAAACTATAGCCATGGTATTATTCCCTGAAATTGTATAAAGTAGAGATTCATTTCCTTTCTCACTTTCCATGGCCTGGGGCCCTGGGTCATTCTAATGTAACAGATATCTCATTATTTGCAGTAGAAGTTGTATGTTAGACTTGCACATGATTTGAAATGAAGAGCATGGCCGTAACTAAAACATGTTGAAGACTCATCTTTGTAAAGAGCTCTAGTTGAATCTTTTAAAAATACTAAATATTTTTGAGCTCCCTGGAGAATCCAGAAGAAATACTACCTGGGGGGGGGTTTGTCCTCGGTGTTTGTCTCCTCCTCCTGGCCTTGTGTGGCCTAAGTATTATGTGACCTTGAACAGCATGTTTCATCCAAGTGCAATAATACAAGCTGCACCTTTTTTTGGGGACCTCTGCTGGCCTCTTTTATTTCCTTATGTAAATGTGATTTTTCAGAAGTTGATTGTAAACACTATTCTAGTCCTGTTCTTCATCTAAACTATCGATTTTAATTAAAATTTAGTGTTAATGAACTAGTCTCCTGAGTTTTTATTTATCGACTGTGTTGCAGGTGCCAGGCACCCTGCTAGATCCTAGCCATAGGAATTTGGTTTTAAAAAAAGTCTCTGCCCTCAAGGAGTTTACTGTGGGGAAATATGGTTAGGTAAACAGAGAGTAAGATGTGGATTCTACAGAGAAAGGGAAAGAACACCAAAGATCGAACAAAAAGGGAACAAAAGGGAATATTAGGGAATTGAGTCTATGTGTATGCTGAGGAGTTTAGTATTATTAGCACATAAGTTAATAGGGAGCCAGTGAAAACTTAAGGGAGGGACATGATCATATTTTCATTTTAAAAAATAACACTTTGGGCACTTCTTGTGAAGAATGCATAGTAGTGGAATGAGGCAGGGTGTGGTGAGCACAACTGAGGAAAGAAGACCAGTTATAAGGTGAACAGAAGAAGGTCTCAACTGGGATAATGAGACTGAAAGCAGAGAGAGTGGGGTGGATCCTGAGAAAAGAAAGCAGAATGGGAGGGGACTGGGGGCTCCCAAGAGATGTGGGGTTGGGGGAAAGAGACAAGTCAAAGACATTTCCCAAGCTTTCAGCTCTACAGACATGGACAAAGCCTGCTCCACATCCCATCATTATCTGTATTTTGGAGAAGGAAGTTGAGGGGAGTTTTGATCAAGCTGACACAGTATGTCAGCAGCCATTTTGACCTGGAATCAAGGAATCCTTATAGCTGAGCTGGGGCTCTCTCCTGTCCCAGCACATGTTCAGGTTTGGATGCGAAGAGAAAGCATTCCATGAAACAAAAGGGTGGCATTGGATTGGTTCATCATAAGTAGTCCCTCCAGCACTCTCACATCCTGGGAGCCAATCAGATGAGTGTTGGTGGTACCAAACCCCATTCTGAACAACAATGTCAGGGTCAGCACTGGGCCAAGAACCAGTTAGCGTTGTTCTAAAATCAACAAATGATCAGATGCTGACCAATACATCCAAAGGCTAATGGTTTATTTTGTAATTTAGAGGATTAGAATTGGCCCGGAAAATAACTGGTGCTTAGTGTAACAACAGCAAGATCCATGAGAGAGGTGAAAGTTCGAAATTCTCTGTATCGCAAATACTGTTTCTTATGATTTTTACCTGAAAATATTTAAGATCTAAGTTAGAATCAGCTCCCAGGGACTTCCCTGGTTGTCCAGTGGTTAAGACTTCACCTTCCAATGCCCAGGGGTGGAGGGGTCAATCCCTGGTCAGGGAGCTAAGATCCTACACACCACTGGCTAAAAATCCAAAACATGAAAAAAACAGAAAGAATATTGTAGCAAATTCAATAAAAGACAAAAAAAAAAGTCACAGCTCCCTGTATTCTTGTCTGATACAGCCTTTCTAAGACACTTCTGACAAGTGATTTCCCACCTCCATTGAATATGCAATAAAAATGTCCCCCAAATAGGGGTCTTATCTCTCAACCTGTGAGGAGACAAGATTAGAAACTAGTATAAAAAGTATTAAGGGAGGCTTTGAATATATAAACACTGATAAAAGTATACTTTTATCACTTTTATACTTTGGTTTCATAGTCCCTGTTTTTAATACTAGGGAGAATATAAAATTCAAATTGCCAATTCCTCTGAAACTATATATCTGAACAGCTCTGAATTTGGATGGTTTCTTAAGTTCTGAAAAAATCAAATTTTGCAGACTTTGTCGCATAATTTATAACTTAATTTGATACTGCAAATATGCAGAAAAATTTTAAGACTGGTATGAAGAAATTCCATAATCCTTTACCAAATTCTTATTTTTGTACTATTTTTTATTTCATTCTTTCTCCATACACAACACACACACCTCTTTCTGAACCATTTCAATGTAATATGAAGATTTGTGCCCCTCTATCCTTCATGGCATCACCGACTCGATGGACATGAGTCTGAGTGGACTCCGGGAGTTGGTGATGGACAGGGAGGCCTGGCATGCTGCGATTCATGGGGTCGCAAAGAGTCGGACGTGACTGAGTGACTGAACTAAACTGAACTGATCCTTAAGTATCTTTCCTTTTCTCCTTTGCTTTTCGCTTCTCTCTTTCTCCCTACTTTCTTCAGTTTAAGTCTGAATTTAGCAATAAGGAGTTCATGATCTGAGCCACCGTCAGCTCCTGGTCTTGTTTTTGCTGACTGTATACAGCTTCTCCATCTTGGGCTGCAAAGAATATAATCAATCTGATTTCAGTGTTGACCATCTGGTGATGTCCATGTGTAGAGTCTTCTCTTGTGTTGTTGGAAGAGGGTATTTGCTATGACCAGTACGTTCTCTTGGCAAAACTCTATTAGCTCTACTAGCCCTGCTTCATTCTGTACTCCAAAGCCAAACTTGCCTGTTACTCCAGGTGTTTCTTGACTTCTACTTTTGCATTCCAGTCCCCTATAATGAAAAAGACATCTTTTTTGGGTGTTAGTTCTAAAAGGTCTTGTAGGTCTTCATAGAACTGTTCAACTTCAGCTTCTTCAGCGTTACTGGTTGGGGCATAGGCTTGGATTACTGTGATATTGAATGGTTTGCCTTGGAAATGAATAGAGATCATTCTGTCATTTTTGAGATTGCATCCAAGTACTGCATTTCGGACCCTTTTGTTGACCATGATAGCTACTCCATTTCTTCTAAGGGATTCCTGCCCACAGTAGTAGATATAATGGTCATCTGAGCTAAATTCACTCATTCCAGTCCATTTTAGTTCGCTGATAACTAGAATGTCGACATTCACTCTTGCCATCTCCTGTTTGACCACTTCCAATGTGCCTTGATTCATGGACCTAACATTCCAGATTCCTATGCAATATTGCTCTTTACAGCATCGGACCTTGCTTCTATCACCAGTCACATCCACAACTGGGTATTGTTTTTGCTTTGGCTCCACCCCTTCATTCTTTCTGGAGTTATTTCTCCACTGATCTCCAGTAGCATATTGGGCACCTACCAACCTGGGGAGTTCATCTTTCAGTATCCTATCACTTTGCCTTTTATACTGTTCAAGGGTTCTCAAGGCAAGAAGAGTGAAGTGATTTGTCATTCCCTTCTCCAGTGGATCACATTCTGTCAGCATTCTGAAGCAAAAAGCAAAGGAGAAAAGGAAAGATATTCCCATTTGAATGCAGAGTTCCAAAGAATAGCAAGGAGAGATAAGAAAGCCTTCCTCAGCGATCAATGCAAAGAAATAGAGGAAAACAACAGGATGGGAAAGACTAGAGATCTCCTCAAGAAAATTAGAGGTACCAAGGGAACATTTCATGCAAAGATGGGTTCCATAAAGGACAGAAATGGTATGGACCTAACAGAAGCAGAAGATATTAAGAAGAGGTGGCAGAATACACAGAAGAACTGTACAAAAAAGATCTTCACAACCCAGATAATCACAATGATGTGATCACTCACCTAGAGCCAGACATCCTGCAATGTGAAGTCAAGTGGGCCTTAGGAAGCATCACTACAAACAAAGCTAGTGGAGGTGATGGAATTCCAGTTGAACTATTTCAAATCCTAAAAGATGATGCTGTGAAAGTACTGCACTCAATATGCCAGCAAATTTGGAAAACTCAGCAGTGGCTACAGGACTGGAAAAGGTCAGTTTTCATTCCAATCCCAAAGAAAGACAATCCCAAAGAATGCTCAAACTACCACACAATTGCACTCATCTCACATGCTAGTAAAGTAATGCTCAAAATTCTCCAAGCCAGGTTTCAGCAATATGTGAACCATGAACTTCCAGATGTTCAAGCTCATTTTAGAAAAGGCAGAGGAACCAGAGATCAAATTGCCAACATCTGCTGGATCATCGAAAAAGCAAGAGAGTGCCAGAAAAGCATCTATTTCTGCTTTATTGACTATGCCAAAGCCTTTGACTGTGTGGATCACAATAAACTGTGGAAAATTCTTCAAGAGATGGGAATACCGGACCACCTGACCTGCCTCTTGAGAAATCTGTATGCAGGTCAGGAAGCAACAGTTAGAACTGGACATGGAACAACAGACTGGTTCCAAGTAGGAAAAGGAGTACGTCAAAGCTGTATATTGTCACCCTGCTTGTTTAACTTATATGCAGAGTACATCATGAGAAATTCTGGGCTGGAAGAAGCACAGGCTGGAATCAAGATTCCTGGAAGAAATATCAATAACCTCCGATATGCAGATGACACCACCCTTATGGCAGAAAATGAAGAGGAACTAAAGGGCCTCTTGATGAAAGTGAAAGAGGAGAGTGAAAAAGTTGGCTTAAAGCTCAACATTCAGAAAATTAAGATCAAGGCATCTGGTCCCATCACTTCATGGGAAATAGATGGGGAAACAGTGGAAACAGTGGCTGACTTTATTTTGGGGTGCTCCAAAATCACTGCAGATGGTGATTGCAGCCATGAAATTAAAAGACACTTACTCCTTGGAAGGAAAATTATGACCAACCTAGATAGCATATTAAAAAGCAGAGACATTACTTCGCCAACAAAGGTCCGTCTAGTCAAAGCTATGGTTTTTCCAGTGGTCATGTATGGATGTGAGAGTTGGATTGGGAAGAAAGCTGAGTGCCGAAAAATTGATGCTTTTGAACTGTGGTATTGGAGAAGACTCTTGAGAGTCGCTTAGACTGCAAGGAGATCCAACCAGTCCATCCTAAAGGAGATCAGTCCTGAATATTCATTGGAAGGACTGATGCTGGAGCTGAAACTCCAGTACTTTGGCCACCTCATGTGAAGAGTTGACTCATTGGAAAAGACCCTGATGCTTGGAGGGATTTGGGGGCAGGAGGAGAAGGGGACGACAGAGGATAAGATGGTGCGATGGCATCACCGACTCGATGGACATGAGTTTGAGTCAACTCCGAGAGTTGGTGATGGACAGGGAGGCCTGGCGTGCTGTGATTCATGGGGTTGCAAAGAGTCGGACACAACTGAGTGACTGAACTGACTGAACTGAACTGATCCTTAAGTAACCCAGTGTGTATTTCCTAAGAAAAAGAAGGACATTCACTTACATAATTACAATGTGATGATCAAAATCAGGAAATTTAGTATTAATACAGCATAGTCCTTATTTAAATTTCAACAACTGCTCCAGATGTCTTTACAGTTTTTCCTCCAGGATTCAATCCAGGATCATACCTTGTAATTTGCTGTCTCATCTCTTAAGTCTCCTTTTGTCTGAAACAGTTCCTAAACCTTTCTTGTTTTTCCTATAACTTGGCAGTTTTTTAAGAGTATTGTATTTTGTAGATAGTCCCTACATTTGAGTTTGTCTAATATTTCCTTGGGCTTCCCAGGTTTTTCAGTGGTAAAGAACCCACCTGCCAATGAAGGAAATCTAAGAAATACAGGTTTGATACTTGGGTCGGAAAGATCACCTGGAGAAGAAAACGGCAACCCACTCTAGTGTTCTTGCCTGGGAAATCCCATAGACACAGGCACCTGGGGGCCTACAGTCCATGGGGTCACAGAAGAGTCAGACAGGACTTAGCGACTAAACAGCAACAATGATGTCTCCTTGCAATTAGATTCAAGTTTTGCATTTTAGGCAGAAATACCATTGAAGGGATACAGTTTCCTCAGGGTATAGTAATGGAAAAAGGAGAAAGGGGTGTATGATATTGGTTTATCTCCAAATTGGTAAAGTTAGCTTTGCTCATTTGGTTAAGGTGGTAATTGCTTGTCCTCTCTTTTCCTCGGAATAGGAATTAGGAAGCAAGACACCTCTTGTAAGATTTAGATGTTATGAATTTCCTATGTAAATTCCAAAGTATTTACGTGATAGAACCTGAAAACTTTGATTCTAATATTCTGGAGCTACTCTCACCTATTTAAAAGTTTCCAGATTTTCTGGTTACAGATGCTCCATTTACTAGGATTACTCAATGAGTTTACTTTTCATGTTTCTATTTTTATTGTTTGGAGAGGCTACCTGTTGGTGACTTGCTTGCTGCAAATTAATTACCACAGTCTTGTACTAGTCCATGAAAACCTACAACTTGGACCTCAGCCAAAGTTTTAATTCTTTTTTTTCCCAATCTGTATCAACTTATTTATACGCGGGGTTTTTTTTTTTTTCTTATATCTTTGAACACAATTCATCCAACAAATAGATGAAGTATGTCCTCTAATACTGACACTCTCTTTGATATCAGTGTCTCATAAGACCCACAACCTCTAGATTAGGATACTTCTCTTACAGTTCAGGTTATACCAGATACTTGAATGTACCTGGCAGGTTGGGTTTTTGGTTTGGGGTGTTTTGCTTTTTTTTTTTGGTTGCACTGGGTCTTCATTGCTGCAAGCAAGCTTTCTCTAGTTGCAGTGTGCAGGCTTCTCATGCTTGTGACCTGCGAGCTCTAGAGGGAGCAAGCTTCAGTAATTGCATAGCATAGGGCTTAGCTGCCTGACGGCATGTGGGATCTTCCCAGAGTGGGGATAGAACCCATATCCCCTGTGTTGGCAGGTGAATTCTTATCCACTGGACCACCAGGGAAGTCTCAGATTGGGTTTTGAGTCATTGGGTTTGTTACAGTGCTTTAGTGAGTTTCTTTACAGCTATAAAGGGAGTGACTTTCAGAATTTATTTGGAGTTAATTTGTGTTTCGGAGAAGGCAATGGCAGCTCACTCCAGTACTCTTGCCTGGAAAATCCCATGGACGGAGCAGCCTGGTAGGCTGCAGTCCATGGGGTCGCTAAGAGTCGGACACGACTGATCGACTTCATTTTCATTTTTCACTTTCATGCACTGGAGAAGGAAATGGCAAACCACTCCAGTGTTCTTGGCTGGAGAGTCCCAGGGACGGGGGAGCCTGGTGGGCTGCCGTCTGTGGGGTCGCACAGAGTCGGACACGACTGAAGCGACTTAGCAGCAGCAGCGGCAACTTGTGTTTATTTCCCGGAGTACATTCTTCAAATGTCCTAACGCTATGGTAAGATAAGCAACATCTTTATCTGTGTAATAAGTGCTTTAATCCTTGCCGTTTTGCACAGTTGTGACTAACTCACCTGGTTAAGTGATACAAGTCCTATTTCCTCAGACCATTCCTGGAAAAGCATCAGGCCTGATGTGACTACTTCACAGACTCCCAGCTGATGTATCTGAATCATCAGAGGATGGAATTTTCCTACTCATACAATTATTTCTCATCTAGTTCTCTTTTAGGAAGTGTCTTAAGCTCATACTTTTCTCAAAGTCTCCAGCAATGGATTCATTAGTGATTTTGTATATAGAAGGGTATTCAGACCTTATCACCTGCATTGTACATGGGCATTAATCCATTTTTAGATTCTCAACCATGTGTAGAACACTTTCAATGCCTCCCATAAGAAACAAGGCATCGTGTGATATCTTCTTGGAGTCAAGAAGACATACGCTTTTCCACTTGAAATAGTTTGCAGATGGTTGTTTTAATCCATAAAATGCCAGTCACCCTTGAGAAATAGCAGGTTACTAACTATTTTGCCTATAAATAGCATAATAGGAATCAAGCCCATAGGTTATCTTTTATGTAGCTAATCCCATGTGTTTTCTTTCACTGGATTCAAGTGAAAGTCACTCAGATGTGTCTGACTTTTTGTGACCCCATGGTCTATATAGTTCATGGAATTCTCCAGGCCAGAATACTGGAGTGCGTAGCCTTTCCCTTCTCCAGGGAATTTTCCCAAACCAAGGAGTGAACCCAGGTCTCCTGCATTGCAGGCGGATTCTTTACCAGCTAAGCCACAAGGGAAGCCTGAGCTATTAACTCTACATGTATTTACATCTATCACACTTGTTTCATGTCTATGGTAAACATGTTAGGAAAAAATACAAGTAAGCATTGTATAGAGTTCTGTACCTACCATCTATTTCATTTAATATCTTTATCAACTTGGTTTTTAGGGTTAACTGATAAAATATTCAGTAAAACATCTATATTGGTAAAAGCTGTTTCACGTATCTTTGGAATGATAGAATCTTCATTTCTTCATTATCCACTCAGCAGAGATTTCACTTTCAAAATAAACAGAAGAAAATGTATTTTAAAGATCCTTCTTTTGGAGTCTAGGTGAGTGAATCACTAACAGACCACTGTCAAAAATAGGGAAGTCCCAAGAAGATTGCTGGTTCCAAGCTAAAGATGAGTTCAGTTATAGACACAATGAATTTGAGATAGGCAGAACACCTGGCTGGAGAATTTCTAGCAGCATCTAAAGATGAAGGATTGAAGACAGTCCTAGAGATATGCACAGTAGTTGAAGTCTTAAAAATAGACACACTCTAAGAAAAAATAGCAAAAGCAAAATAAGAACAATAGGTGGTCAATGATCGCCACGTTTAGGAAGCAGGAAGAATGAAAAAGAAGGGACAGGGAAGGTCAGTGTCAAAGGAAGTCAGAGGAAAAGCTAATTCACGTGGAAAAGGAAAGGCATTCAGTTTCATGTTAAAGAAGGGGATCTAGGTGAATGAAAACTATCACTGACAACTCCTGACAATTGTACTCTAAAAGGCCTCCTAAGGTCTTAAACATTTAAATAAATATTTTACTCATTTGTATGAGACATCACATTCCTACCTTCTGAACTGAAATACCTTGCTATCAATGATTAAGAATCACCTTGAACGAAGGCAGTAAAATCATCATCAGTAAGGGAACAAAATAAAGGGCATAAAATAAGCAACTGAATGAAGTTGTTTTTTTAGTTGAAGTATATTTTTGGTTTATAATATTAGATTAATTAGGCCATTAATCACAGATATGTCAGGAAATAGGCTACCATGACACTGTTAACAGCTGCAGTAGGGAAATGTAGCTCAGGCTACATTCTAATGTGTTTTGTGATAAATCAGATAAACAAATTGATGATGCAGAAACTGTTCCGTCATCTCTGTATGTGTGCGTAGCCCTCTGTTTTCCCCAGCAACCCCCTCCCTCTTCCAGTCCCACACATCAGTTTTGTTTTGTTTTCCTCTCATTTTCTTCTTTATTTCTAGGGTTTAAATATTATTGACAAGGTTGACTGGACTGAGATAGTCATAGTGGATCCTGATTCCAGGGCAACACGCAAAAAAACCCCACACAGATCACTGGCAAGGACTAAAACCTAAGGGTTACTGATTTGGCATTTTCCAAAGTCTGAAGTCCTAAGTATTTTTCCAGATGCTGCCTGAGGGCCCCTACTGCCTCAGCACAACCCTGCCCTGCCAGGCAGCTGCAGTCAGCACTTCGGGGTGAAACGACCCCTCCTTGGTTTCCAACCTGACACTAATCCTTGAAGGAAATCCAGACTCCCTGGGGGTGGCCTCAGGGCCCCACACTCTTCCTAATCAATTCGGCTTCCCCTTATGCCAGTTTTCCTTCTAAAGTGGTCTGCTGAATGCTCGGGCCTGGTGCACTGGGAAGACCCAGAGGAATCGGGTGGAGAGGGAGGTGGGAGGGGGGATCGGGATGGGGAATACGTGTAAATCTATGGCTGATTCATATCAATGTATGACAAAATAAATAAATAAATAAATAAAATTTAAAAAATAAATAAATAAATAAATAAAGTGGTCTGCTGCCCCGACCCATGGAGAGAATAACTATGTGGTCAGGAGGTAGGAATAGGGTTTTTTCCTATTATATATATATATTAAAAATACATATAATTTTTATAATACAAAAAATTGTAATTTTTTAAAATTGTGAATTGAAAAGGGGGCTTTAAAGATACTTTGACTTAGCACACTCTGTGGTTAAATTGGGGAAAGGGAGAAGGCCTTTTATAATGCTGGGTATTACAAAATGGGCTTCCAACTAGCTCAAATGTTGTTCAAGCAACAGACATTTTCCATAAAAGAATGTTCCAAGGAGCGAATTAGCATCCACCAATACTTTTAACCCATATAGAAGAAAAAAGTTACTCCCTCTGGGGTTAAGGGAGAGGGGGTAACTTTACAGAACCATCATTTATTTTTAGAATGTACATTTATGCCACAGGGAAACCAGAGGGTAGAGGTCATCTAAGGATGTGCTCAAGATAGAAGCCACTCCGTTGCCAAGTTCTTGCGGCTAGCTCTCAATCTCTGGGGACAAGAGGGGATGAGTCATTTAGTGTCACTTTGGAAAGGACCCAGAGCTAAATAGGCTATTTCATCTTAATTGTTCTTTTATTATAGTTTGGATACACAGTAATAATAATGGGAGCTAACGGCTACCTCATATGGGCACTGCCCTAGCTGCTTTATTTGATTACTTGTTTCATGCTTGCAATAAACTGATGCAGGCACTATTATTTTTTCATAAATAAATTAAAAACCTGGGGCACAGAGGTGCATGGATCACACTGATAGTGTTCTGGTCATCTATGGTTGCCTAATGAATTATTTCAAAACTTAGTGGCTTAAAACAATAATATTACTTTACTGTTATTTCGCTAGAAGTTGACTGGGCTCAGCTGGGCAGTTCTTAGCGATTCTCACCTGGGGTCTCCCATGTGGTTACAGTCAGATGGCAGGTGTGGCTGTTTCTCCACTCATGTGTCTGTTGACAGGATCCCATATGAGGCTGTCACGCAGAACCCCACAGATGACCTCTTCATGTGGCCTAGACATTCCCATGTCATTGAACCTGGGCTCCAAAGACAAACATCCTGAGAAGACACATAAAAGTTGTATTGCCTTTAGAAAACACAAAAAACTTTTTATACTGAGTTATAGACTAACAGGAAGTTGCAAATATAGTAATAAAGTTTCATGAACCCATCACTCAGCTTCCCCATAGTGATCTTTTATAACTGTAGACCAATATCATCACCAGGAAATTAAAAATACAGTTAACTAGACTATGAATTTAATCCATTTCACCAGTTGTTACGTGCACTCATTTGTGCATGTGTGTGTGTGCACATGGACATACATTCTGTGTAATTTGATTCCATGTTAAGATTCATATAATTGCCAGCAGAATCAACATACCGAACTGGTCCATCAAGAACAACTTGTGCTATTTTTTTATAGTCACACCCACTTATTTGTCCTTTGACAACAGCTCACCTGCTCTTCAACTCGATAGTTTTATCATTTCAAGAATGTTACATAAATGGAATTGTATAGTATGTACTCTTCTAAGACTGACTTTTTTCACTACACAGACTGCCCTTTAGATCCATCCAATTGTGCAGCCATCAATAGTTAATTCCTTTTATTGCTGGGTAATAGTTCACATATACCTTTTAAGACCTCGTCTTGGAAGTCATATAATTTTACTTCTATGATAATTAGAGACCTATCCAGGTTCAAGGGGTGAAATATGCTCCCCGTCCCACCTTGAGTGGAGTCAATAGCCCCTTATAAGAGCATGAGGGACAGAACTGCTGTGACCATCTGGGAAAAGATAACCTGCCACAGATGGTAAGTGACAAAGATGGGATTGACTCTAGATCTCTTTTTAGAGCAACTACCTGTGCATTCCTGGCACAACAATTGGGATGAAATATTACAAATTTAATTGAAGAATAGTCCTATAACCATAGTTTAAATACACAGCATTCATTATATTAATTTAAAAAATTTTCAGACAATTAAGAAAGGCTGGCAAAATTAGGATATCATATGATATCATTTACATATGAAATTTTAAAAAATGATACAAATGAACATATTTACAAAACAGAAACAGACTCGCAGACTTCAAAAAACAAAAAGTTATGGTTATCAAAGGGGAAGGAGAGGGAGGATATATTAGGAGTTTGGGATTAACATATATACATTCCTATATATAAAAGAGATAATCAGCAAGGACCTACTGCATAGTGCTGGGAACTCTAGTCAATAATCTGTAATAACCTATATGGGAAAAAAATTTGGAAAGAATGAATATATGTATGTGTATAATTGAATCACTTTGCTGTAGATCTGAAATTAACACAACATTGTAAATCAACTGTATGCTAAAAAGTTTAAACTTTAAAAAGTACTCTTAAAAACAATCTACAGGGCTTCACTGGTGGCCCAGTGGTGAAGATCTGCCTGCCAATGCAAAAGACACAGGATTGATCCCTGGTTCAGGAAGATCCCACATGCCACAGAGCAACTAAGCCCATGAGCCTCAACTATTGAGCCTGTGCTCTAGAGCCTGAGAGTTCCAACTACTGAGTCTGCAAGCTGCAACCACTGAAGCCCACACACCCTACAGCCCATGCTCCGCAACAAAAGAAGCCACCACAATGCGAAACCCTCGCACTGCAAGTGGAGAGCAGCACGCGCTTGCCACAGCTAGAGAAAGCCCTTATGCAGCAGCAAAGACCCAGCACAGCTGAAAAGAAACAAAATTAAAAGCCAAAAGTCATGGAGGCAATACCTACAATTTAAAAAAAAAAAAAAAACAATCTACAGAAGCTGCCAGCTTTTCACTTTAAGTTAGAACTTTGGCAGGAATGAGACTAAAGTGAAAGTGAAGTCGCTCAGTCGTGTCCGATTCTTTGTGACCCCGTGGACTATAGCCCACCAGGCTCCTCTAGCCATGGGATTCTCCAGGCAAGAATACTAGAGTAGGTTGCGTTTCCTTCTCCAGGAGATCTTCCTGACCCAGAGATCGAACCCAGGTCTCCCGTGTTGCAGGCAGACTCCTTAACCTCTGAGCCACCAGGGAAGCCCCAGCTCTGTTCAAATATGGTAGCAAAAAAGTTGGATTTAATCAAAAAGTCAGAGAAAGTAAGGGATTGGAAGTGAAAAGGGAAGTTAGAAAAAAAAATCCTTTCACTAATTTTTAAAAAAATTTCTCCGTAGATTAACATTTGTGTACTATTAAATACTATGTTATACTGATTACAATAGTGGATTCATTTATTCCAGATTCTGAGACAAAGAGTTTACAGTACAGTATCTGTCATCTTTGTCATCTTTCTGAATGATGTTCGTCATAGAACCACACTTTCAGAGCATTTCTCAGCAGAGAACATGCCTTTAGAATGTGTCCTGAATTCTGACACAACTTGAAGAAGCATGAATAGACTGGGGTAGTACTTCGTAAATAGAAAGATGGATTGAAGCAACTATCATCACTCAAAAACTAGAGTCTGTGTCCAGAAACTTACTTAGTTCATTTACTTTACCGAATCCCATGCTGAGGAACACGCTCAGTATTGGCAGGGGTGTTGGCCACCCAGCCTTCCACTCCACGGAGCGAGACAAGGCTACTGCAGCGCTTCCAGTCATCCCCAAGGTACTCTGAGTGGACACAGCGTCTCTGGGCCCTCCTGCACCTCAGCTGCTACCAGGATAAAGCAGCCAGAAGCCAGGCAATCACAAAGGTTTCTTTCATGCCGAGGTGAACACCAAACAGGAACAGCTTCAATAACAGCTGTGTTTGACACACATATTACATTCCTGGCCTGACTGCATGAGCCTATGGCATCACCGTTTCTATACATCCAGAGCCGCCATTTTAAAATGTCCCAGTCTTGACATTGGTGGTGTTCAGCTGTGTGTCTGTAGATGTCCTCAAATTTTGTAAAAGCATCATTTCCAAATATATTTCTCTGTCTGTTAGTGCCTTTAACTTATCCTCAAGAATAGGATGGTATCTTTGACTTCCTGCCAAGAATCAAACAGTGCCTGTTATGAGGTAGCAAGTTTTGGTTGATTTACAGCTCCCATAGAACAAATTCTGAATCTAATCAGGATCGGACATAGTTGCCTCCCCAAATTGCATTATCTGAAACAAGACTGGCAATCTTTAACTTTGGTGTCCAAAGTTGACCCACTGATTTAGGACATAGGTCATTGAAAATATTCTCTCTAGAAATTATTACCAAAATCTAGGGTGTAGGTGAGAATATCACCAGATGTGGGTAATGCTATCCTGGGAGAAGCAGGACAAGAGATATAAAGAGGGCACAGAAATAACAAAAGGACCAATGGACAGGAGAAAGAGATTTTATCCTTTTCTGTCCTCTACCCCTGCTCTTGGTCCTAATTGCTTAGGGAGGCTTATATTGCCAGAAATAGTAAATAAAAATATACACTGTCTAATTAAATTTCAGTATAAGCATTCTCCTGTGAAATATTTGGGACATACTTATAATAAAAAAGTTATTTACTGCTTATTTGAAATTAAAATTTGGAGCAAACTGCACTATCGTGAGAACTGCAAAGATTTTGAAACAAAACATATAGATTTGAATCCTGCACAACTGCTTATTAATCATGAGATTCTGGGCATGTCGTTTTGCTTCTTTGAGCCTCAGTCTCCATATCTTAGGATGAAGAAATGACATTTCTTCACAGATTTGTCATGGGGATTAAAAATAAGCAATTACTGCAACTAGCAAGAGCTCAACAAGATGATGTCCTCTTGTTAATCATATTAATTGTTATATTTGCTGCTTCATATTTTGCACTTCTGAATCTAAAATATGTCTAAACTCCAAATATTTTTATAGCCATCTTCTCCCTTCCCATTAACACACTGCTGCTAAGTCGCTTCAGTCGTGTCCAACTCTGTGTGACCCCATAGACGGCAGCCCACCAGGCTCCCCTGTCCCTGGGATTCTCCAGGCAAGAACGCCAGAGTGGGTTGCCATTTCCTTCTCCAATGAAGGAAAGTGAAAAGTGAAAGTAAAGTCGCTCAGTCGTGTCCAACTCTTCGCAACCCCATGGACTGCAGCCTACCAGACTTCTCCGTCCATGGGATTTTCCAGGCAAGAGTACTGGAGTTGGGTGCCATTGCCTTCTCTGATTACCATGCTCATCATGTAATATGGAGAACATGTGTTAATTTTCCACAGCTTTTTTCACCCACTACAGATAATTTAGTAATAAGGAGCCAAAAGACTAAAGAATTTTCATTTGTAGCAACATGGATGGACCTAGAGATTATCCTACTAAGTGAAGTAAGTCAGCAAAAGACAAATATCATATAATATCACTTATATATGGAATCTAAAATATGACAAAAATGAACTTATCTACAAAACAGACTCACAGACATACAGAACAGACTTGTGGTTGCTAAGGGGGTGAAGGGTTGGGGAGAGATGGATTGGGAGTTTGGGGTTAGCAGATGCAAGCTATTATACTAGATAGAATGGCTAAACAACAAGGTCCTACTGTATAGCACAGGGAGCAATATTCAATATCCTGTGATAAACCATAGTGGAAAAGGATGTGAGACAGAATGTATATATGTGTGCTATGTAATCACTTTGCTATATATCAGAACTTGGGCTTCCTGGTGGCTCGGCAGTGAAGAATTTGCCTGCCAATGCAGGAGACACAGGAAACACAGGTTCGATCCCTGGGTCAGGAAAATCCCCTGGAGAAGAAAATGGCAGCCCGCTCCAGCGTTTTTGCCTGGGAAATCCCATGGACAGAAGACCCTGGCAGGCTACAGTCCCTGGGGTTGCAGAGAGTCAGACACAACTGAGCACATGGCACTTTAATTGCCCAGCAAAGAGAGAGGTGGAGTGCCCTGCAAAGCTGAGAGCTCGGCTGTTGCAGGGACATGGGAGCACAGGATGGTGAGTGGGCGCTAGCAGCACAGAACACCAGCTGTCCATGTTATTCCTTAAACACTGAACAATAATGGAGCTATTCACTGGAGAAAAACTAAGAATTTAGCAGTTCTCTCTTTCTAGGGAAGATCTGGAAAAGTCCAAGAGAATGATTTCTAGGGTTAAAAATTGGCTTCAGTGTCTCCCCCCTGAGTTATTAAGGTGAAGGGAAAGGGTGGTTTCTGTACCATCTAGGCTGGATCATTACAACTGCCCTGCTGACAGCTATAACCACACTGAGAACACAAACTGCTGCTGAGATGACAAAATGTGCTTTGAAAGTTTTATTAATGAAATGTAGCATATGAAGGAAGCCTCACAGACGTGAAAGGAGATGTCTACCTCAGAAACCACAAGTGTGCAAAGCCTGGCCTCCATCATCTTCTGGAGCAGACTCTGCAACCCTGGAAATGAAGGATTGCTTTCCAAGGTGTTCACTGTACTCTGGAAGATCTGCCAAAATCTCTCTTTGTTTGCTTATGCAAAATCCTGGTGATCCCCTAATCATACTGGGAGACTCAGTTGATAGGCTCTAACTCGACTCACTGTTGGGGGAAAGTAAACGGAGAAGTCAGTCTAACAGCGTCTATCAATATTTAAATTCAACAATTCCACTATGAAATATCTATCTTAAGTGCATGCTCATTCACAAAGTTAAACATATATTTTTTTAGAAAAAATATCACTTTGGAATTGCTTATTATAGCAAACAGAAACATCCTCTGTTTTTCTCAATAGAGGAACAGTTGAATGTATGACAGTATAGTCTTACTATGGAATATACACAGCAGTTAAAAAGAATGAGATATGTTTATGTATTCCAACAAAGAGAGCTTTCTAAGACTTACTTTTAGAGGGGTAGGAGAACTGCACAAAATATCACAATAATCTGATTACATTAAGAAAAATAAATGCCACAAGTGTTTCTGTATTTACCTATGTATACAAACGCTTTTTTTTTTTTTTTGCTCAGTGATTCTGCAGAACCACCCAAAAAGAGGAGACAGGTCATTTGTGAGAACACACGTATGATCACAGGAATGCTCAGATTGCCCTCACACTCAGGGATTTATAGCAAAGACTTAAAGTGAAAATGCTGTTTAAAGCACCAACCAACAACCAAAATTAAAAGCAGCAGATTCTGTGAGTCACCAAGAGCCTCCAACAGCAAAGCGTTGTAAGCTATAAAGAGGATTGAACCCGGGCATGTGTGGGGTGGAGTTTCTTCGCAGCGGAGAGAGGTGACTGCAGGATGAAGCTGGCCCCCGGAAGGGGGCGGGTGTTCAGTCCTGGGAAGCCGAGAGTAGTTTTAGGCTCGAGCCGCCAGGTTGGGAGAGGGAAAGTGAGAACGTGCGCAGGACAGGGGAGCCTGAGGCCAAATGCAGAAGCGGGAGGAAAACACAGACAAGAGAGCTCCGGGGGCCCCTGGAACTTGGTGAGCTTCTAGGGAGGCGTCTGTGGGAAACGGAAACCTCCTCGACTCTGTAGAGAACCGGTGTATTCATACTGTTTACTGTTGTTAAACTCTATTATAAGCCCTGCCCCCAGCCCCACGTGGCTGAGGAAACCTGTGCATGCTCAGCCGCTCAGTCATGTCTGACTCTTTGCGACCCCAGGGACTGTAGCCCACCAGGCTCCTCTGTGCATGGAATTTTCCAGGCAAGAATACTGGAGTGGGTTGCCATTTCCTAATCTAGGGGATCTTCCCGATCCAGGGATCAAATCTACATCTACTGCACCGGAGGCAGATTATTTACCACTGTGCCCCCTAGAGCTCCAGGTTACAATTAAGAACCAAGCCCACTTCACAAGAAGTCTCACTTCATTTCTGAAATCTTTTTTTTTGAAATGTTCTATCTGGCCTGCATACAGTCAACATTTAAAACCAGATTCTGAGCAGGAAGAGGAGACGGCAGTGACTGATAACTGAGTGATCTGAGTGAGGAAAAAAAAGAAAAGGGAGCCAAGATTCTGAGATGAAGCAACTATTCCATGAGCTGGTGAAGGAGGTGTAGTCTGCTCCCAGAGTTCCATCTCTGTTAATAAGATCAGAGATTCTCAAGGGTGATGGTGAAGGGGAGGGAGAAAGTACCAGCATATAGGGAGAGGGGAAATCTGTTGTTGGGATGCAGCGAATTCTATATTAAATTGCAATTTTATCTCATGGAGAATTGTGAAAATCTTGTTTTTGATAATACAATTTTTTATATTTAATATAATGTGAGATGGTTTAGTTTATCAAAATTGGGGTGGTCTAAATTTTTTGAGAACACTGAGGTCAATCTCATTTATTTTATTGCTCAGATCCTTTTATGTGGCAGGGGGTAGATTTACAGACTAGGATGATATTATTTTGATTAAAATATAATTAACAGCTAACATGTAATGAGTAGTCTTGTTATACCAGGTAATTGTCTAAGTTGTACATATGAATGATCCATTTAATTCTCTTAACAGCTTCATGAGGTAGATACTCTTAAGATCCTTGTATCACTGGTGGATGAGTGAGGTGTAGAGAGGTTAAGCAACTTAGGTCACACAGCTGTAAGTGGCCAGAGCAGGATTTGAACCCAGAGATCCTTCTCTGAAGCCCTTCTCTACACTGACTGTAAAGAGTTGAAATTTGGCGGGGTGGGGGGTGGTGGTGGTGGTGGTGTTAATAATTAAAATCTACTTTTTCCTCCCTGCCTAAATTTGGAACCATTGAGAGATAAACACAGAAATCAGGCAAGGAGAAAGCAGATACCGAAGGATGGCTTGGATTTCTGGGCAAGCAGCTTTGCTACTGCTTCCCTCTCAATGAGGCCGACTTTCCCACCCAGCCACAGCACTACTCTGCAACCGCAGGTTCCCCCCATCACCACCACCATGGGGAGAAGCAAGGCAGAAACGACTCCCAGTTTACCAGACAGATAATTCATTCCTTTACCCCAGGGGAGGAGTGAGTGTTGGTAAAGTTAGGTTTGAAGGCCAAGGTCATTTCTCTAATGGAGGGGCTATGAGTATAGTTGGGAGATGTATTCTTCCAACATGCATAAAAATGCATAGAAGGAGTTCTGTAAAAACGAAAAAGTGGGTGTATGAGCAAAGACATTGGACCAACAATCAAGTCAGAAATATAATTATTTTCTGTTGCAATCCAAGGTGAGTGATGCTTTTCAGGAAAACGACTGAATCATGATCGATTGTTAAGAGAAGAAAAAGAACTTAAATCAGAGACAGAGTCAGAGCAGATGTTCTGAGAGTTGTCATCAAGCACCAACCAGGTACCCTCTACCCCAGCGGAGTGGACATGTGAGAGTTTCCCTGGACAGATCCTACTTATGACCCCCTGTTCCTGGCTTTTCCCCTCTTCTCCTATTGCAGACCATCAGGGAACAGCTGGTTAGATGAATGCCCACAAGTGACACACCAAAGCATTTGGAGGCAGCCAAGAGCAATGAAAATTGCCTGTCTCAGACTGCACCATGGAGTGGACTTTTTCTGACAGGTCACCAAAGAAGTAAACACTGAATCATTTCATTCTTGAACAGTAAGGTTCAAGGGCACACTTCATGTGTCCAGCTGAGATGGGGTATACAGAAGAACAGTTATAAAATGCTATGTTTCTAATCTTTGCTCATTCCAGGAATACTCAAGATGGATCCAGTACTGCCACTATGCCTCTTTTCTTTGTTATACTTTTTATTGAAAAATACTGAGTTGGCCAAAAAACTTGAGATTTTCCATACCATCTTATGGAAAAACTCGAATGAACCTTTTGGCCAACCCAATAGTAGCTATGCAGAAAAGAGCACATGCTCTAAGTACACAACTCAGTGATGCTTTGCAAGTTGAACATAGTCCTGTACCAGCCTCAGATGAAGACCAAGAACGTTACCAAGACCCCAAAGCACCCACTTCTTCCCCTGGCCATGGACTGCAGCCCAAGATTTGGTAAGTACTACAAAATCACGGCAGATGGTGATTGCAGCCATGAAATTAAAAGACGCTTACTCCTTGGAAGGAAAGTTATGACCAACTTAGAATGCATATTAAAAAGCAGAGACATTACATTGCCAACAAAGGTCCATCTAGTCAAGGCTATGGTTTCTCCAGTGGTCATGTATGGATGTGAGAGTTGGACTGTGAAGAAATCTGAGTGCTGAAAAATTGATGCTTTTGAACTGTGGTGTTGGAGAAGACTCTTGAGAGTCCCTTGGAATGCAAGGAGATCCAACCAGTCCATCCTAAAGGAGATCAGTCTGGGGTGTTCATTGGAAGGACTGATGCTGAAGCTGAAACTCCAATATTTTGGCCACCTGATGCAAAGAGTTGACTCATTGGAAAAGACCCTGATGCTGGGAGGGATTGGGGGCAGGAGGAGAAGGGGATGACAGAGGATGAGATGGCTGGATGGCATCACCAACTCGATGGACATGAGTTTGAGTCAACTCCGGGAGTTGGTGATAGACAGGGATGCCTGGCGTGCTGTGATTCATGGGGTCACAAAGAGTCAAACATGACTGAGCGACTGAACTGAACTGAACTAACGCTGACTTCTGGGCTTCCCTGATAGCTCAGTTGGTAAAGAATTCGCCTGCAATCCAAGAGACCTGGGTTCAATCCCTAGGTTGGGAAGATCCCCTGGAGAAAGGAAAGGCTACCCACTTCAGTATTCTGGCCTGGAGAATTCCATGGGCTAGTCCATGGGGTCGCAAATAGTCAGACATGACTGAGAGACTTTCACTTCACTTCACCCTGACTTCTAGGTGTCTCAGGTGTCTCTGTGGTAAAGAATCCACCTGCCAATGCAGGAGACTTGGGTTCAATCCCTGGGTGGGGAAGATCCCCTGGAGGAGGAAATAGCAACCCACTTCAGTATTCTTGCCTAGAGAATCCCATGGACAGAGGAGCCTGGTGGGCTGCAGTCCATGGGGTCACAAAGAGAACAGCACAGCACAGCACCTTGACTTCTGATAGCTTGGATTAGTTTTCCCTATTTTTGACCATTATATATGTGGATCAGATCATACATGTTCTTCTTTTCATTCCACATAACAGTGTCATGATTCATTCTTATGTGAGTAGACCTAACATGCACCTGCTTGAGGCTTTTGAGAATTTAAGGGTACAGAATGAAATAAGGTTTCACATGACTAACAAAGATGTTTCACTTCTCTTCAGCAATGCATAATTCATCCTGGTGTCAGATACCCAAAGACAAATGGCAAAGCTAGCCACAATTTATTTCAACAAGAAGGGGAGATGAATAAAGGAGAACTGATTTGGACAACCTTGAGCATCTGCTTCACACTGAGATTGTGAAAGTTTATTTGTGAAAACAAAGTCACTTGGACTCATTTGGGAGACCTGGCTTCTGGCCTCAGCTCTGTCTGTGGTTTAAGGGACATTTCTTATCCCCCTGACCCAGAGAAGGCTTTACTAAATATCCCCAAATTCCTTCTAGTTCTTACACCTTTTGGCTCTATGATTCCAGCCCCAATCCCCTGATGTTGTCAACACAGCCAGGTCACAGGCTGTGGTGTGGGCCTGCTACTGCAGCCCAACCAGCTGGTACAGAGAGAAGAGCCATTTTTAAGTTGGAGATAGTAGCACAGGGAAAGAACCAGTCTCATTTTACATGTTGTACTGGAGACAAATATACCCATGTTTACACATAATGTGTACTATTTTTAACATTACAATTCCCACTTTAAGTCCTCTTAATAGCTCCTGTACCTAATAAGCAGGGCCTATCCTAGAGGGGAGATGAGGATAGAGGATCAGGGCAGGGGGTCTCTTTAGCACCCCCACAACCTTATCCCACTCATGACATCATTTCTAATTGTATCTACCCTCATTGTTGAAAGGAACAACGAAAAAATCTTTATCTGTCAAATTTAAATCTTATTTCAACTTTTGCCTCTTCTTTCCAGGTCATCATGGAGCCGTATCTTTTATCTTCCTATCATTAGCTTGTAAACAGCACATTTATAGTCCATCATAATTTAAATATTTTCAGTATTAAATTTTAACAGTTAAAATATACTACATTTTTTATAACCCTACTTTGACTTTCTTTTCATTTCTCTTATTCAGTTCAGTTCAGTCGCTCAGTCATGTCTGACTCTTTGCGACCACATGGACTGCAGCACGCTAGGTTTCCCTGTCCATCACCAACTCCCGGAGCTTGCTCAAATGCATGTCCATCGAGTCGGTGATGCCATCGAACCATCTCATCCTCTTTTGTCCCCTTCTCCTACTGCCTTCAATCTTTCCCAGCATAAGGGTATCTTTTCCAATGAGGCAGTCCTTTGAATCAGGTGGCCAAAGTATTGGAGTTTCAGCTTCAGCATCAGTCCTTCCAATGAATATTCAGGGCTGATTTCCTTTACAATGGACTGGTTGGATCTTCTTGCAGTCCAAGGGACTCTCAAGAGTCTTCTCCAACACCACATTTCAAAAGCATCAATTCTTCAGCGCTCAGCTTTCTTTATAGTCCAACTCTCACATCCATAGATGACTACAGGAAAAACTAAAGCTTTGACTAGACAGACCTTTGTTGGCAAAGCAATGTCTCTACTTTCAAATATATTGTCTAAGTTGATCATAACTTTCCTTCCAAGGAGTAAGTGTCTTTTAATTTCATGGCTGCAATCACCATCTGCAGTGATTCTGGAGCCCAAACAAATAAAGTCTCTCACTGTTTGCATTGTTTCCCAATCTATTTGCCATGAAGTGATGGGACCAGATGCCATGATCTTAGTTTTCTGAATGTTGAGCTTTAAGCCAACTTTTTCACTCTCCTCTTTCACTTTCATCAAGAGGCTCTTTAGTTCTTCTTTGCTTTCTGCCATAAGGGTGGTGTCATCTGCCTATCTGAGGTTATTGATATTTCTCCCGGCAATCTTGATTCCAGTGTGTGCTTCCTCCAGCCCAGCGTTTCTCCTGATGTACTCTGAATATAAGTTAAATAAGCAGGGTGACAATATACAGCCTTGACATACTCCTTTCCTGATTTGGAACCAGTGTGTTGTTCCATGTCCATTTCTAACTGTTGCTTCTTGACCTGCATACAGATTTCTCAGGAGGCAGGTCAAGTGATCTAGTATTCCCATCTCTTTCAGAATTTTCCACAGTTTATTGTGATCCACACAGTCAAAGGCTTTGGCATAGTCAGTTTAGTCACTCAGTTGTGTCTGACTCTTTGCGACCCCATGAATCACAGCATGACAGGCCTCCCTATCCATCACCATCTCCCGGAGTTTACTCAAACTCATCCCCATGGAGTCGGTGATGCCATCCAGCCATCTCATCCTCTATCGTTTCCTTCTCCTCCTGCCCCCAATCCCTCCCAGCATCAGGGTCTTTTCCAATGAGTCAACTCTTCGCATGAGATGGCCAAAGCATTGGAGTTTCAGCTTCAGCATCAGTCCTTCCAATGAACACCCCAGACTGATCTCCTTTAGGATGGACCGGTTGGATCTCCTTGCAGTCCAAGGGACTCTCAAGAGTCTTCTCCAACACCACAGTTCAAAAGCATCAATTTTTTGGCGCTCAGCTTTCTTCACAGTCAATAAAGCAGAAATAGATGTTTTTCTAGAACTCTCTTGCTTTTTCGATGATCCAACAGACATTGGCAATTTGATCTCTGGTTCCTCTGCCTTTTCTAAAACCAGCTTGCACATCTGGAAGTTCACAGTTCACGTATTGCTGAAGCCTGGCTTGGAGAATTTTCAGCATTGCTTTACTAGCGTGTGAGATGAGTGCAATTGTGCGGTAGTTTGAACATTCTTTGGCATTGCCTTTCTTTGGGATTGGAGTGAAAACTGACCTTTTCCAGTCCTGTAGCCACTGCTGAGTTTTCCAAATTGGCTGGCATATTGAGTGCAGCATTTTCACAGCATCATCTTTTAGGATTTGAAATAGCTCAACTGGAATTCCGTCATCTCCACTAGCTTTGTTCGTGGTGATGCTTTCTAAGGCCCACCTGACTTCACATTCCAGGATGTCTGGCTCTAGGTGAGTGATCACACCATCATGATTATGTGGGTCATGAAGATCTTTTTTGTACAGTCTTTCTGTGTATTCTTGCCACCTCTTCTTAATATCTTCTGCTTCTGTTATGTCCATACCATTTCTGTCCTTTATTGAGCCCATCTTTGCATGAAATGTTCCCTTGGTATCTCTAATTTTCTTGAAGAGATCTCTAGTCTTTCCCATTCTGTTGTTTTCCTCTATTTCTTTGCACTGATCACTGAGGAAGGCTTTCTTATCTCTCCTGGCTTTCTCCAGTTGGGTGTAAATTCTGGTGGCTCTATGGTGGGGTTAATGGCAACCTCCTCCAAGAGGGCTTATGCCATACAAGGTCTGCTGCACCCAGAGCCGCTGCCCCTGCAGTAGTCCACTGCTGACCCGTCCCTCCACAGGAGACCCTCAAACACAGTTCCGTCTCAGTCTCTGTGGGGTCTCTGGGTCCTGGTTCACACAAAGTTTGAGCCCTCTGAGCGTCTCTGGAGGCTACGGGGTTTGATTCTAAACACAATTTTGCCCCCCCTACTGTCTTGCTGGGCCTTCTCCCTTGCCCTTGGATGTGGGGTATCTCCTCATAGTTGTTCCAGCACCGTGCAGCCGCCAATCCAGAACAATTTTGGGAAAAACCATAGCTTCTCTTACTATAAGACTTTTAAAGATGAAAATGCTTCTCAGCCTCAGTCTGAGAGGTGTTGAGGTGTTGTCTACAGATATCTGTTCTACTCTGTGATTGTCCTCACAAATGACACAAAAGCTGATCGGATGAAGGCTTTGCCTTTAAGAAGCAAACAGTGAAGAAACAACAGCTACTACTTTCCACCTTAACTTTTTTCCAAGCCAAGCTTTGGAAGCATAATAGGGGTTGGGCTAATCCAGACCTCTTATTTCTCAACACATCTAAGGAGATAAATTACCTTTAAATGATGACCTTGCAAATATCTTCCTTGAAACAACAGTAAAAGCAACAATTTAAAAAATAATCCAGTAATCCAATCAGAAGGACTGAAAAAAAAAAAAAATCATGCTTCAAAAGTTTCCATTGCTCTCTTGTCCAAGAAGTTTTACTTTAAAAATAAAAGGAGAATCCCATGTTCAAGAACTTAGTATAAGCTTTGAAAAAACTCATCATTAATTAAGATATTTAAATGTCAGCCTGTTTCCTAACACCCACCTGCATGCCCTTGACAGTGAGTCAGATTCTTCTAATCAGAAATTCTAGAGGCTTTATCTCAGAGCATGCTAAGAAAGGGAGGAATTTACCTTTGCCCTCAGCACACATTCTTTGTTCTGAGAGCTCCTCCCTAGAGTAAACATCTTTTACATATTGGTATTTGCTGGAGTGGTATGTCGTGAATGAAGCTGTCTGGAGTGGTTTTGGGAGTTGCTAGTAGAAGCCTCACATGTGTTCTGGAAATTCAGTGTGAGTGTGAAGTCGCTCAGTCGTGTCCGACTCTTTGCAACCCCATGGACTGTAGCCTACCAGGCTTCTCCGTCCATGGGATTTTCCAGGCAAGAATACTGGAGAGGGTTGCCATTTCCTTCTCCCGGAGATCTTCCCAACCCAGGGAATGAACCTGGGTCTTCCACATTGTAGGCAGATGCTTTACCATCTGAGCCACTAGGGAAGTCCAGTCTGTGGGTTAAAAATCATTGTAGCTGTAGCTGCTCCTTGGAAGTTGGGGTGGTGGTGCGCATTAATTCCCAGGAGTTGCCCCTGTTTAGGGGTTGACCTTCCCCTTTGTACTTGTATGGCTGCAGAGGCGCCCAATGTTCCTAACATGAGACCCTGCTCCTTGTTGCAATTGATGGGGCCAGTGGCAGACCCAAGTGAATTCACCAAGCAATTTCTTCCCGAGAGCTTTTGGAATTGGAATCAAGCCAAGAAGAGTGAACGAGAGAGCAACATTTCTCTGTGTTGCTGGATGAAGCCTGTAAACTTGAAATCTGCCAGAGGCAGCTTTTTTCTGCCTTGGGGGTTGGGAAAGAGAAAGCAGGTGTGGATACACACACAGAAAGAAGTGAATGAAACAGACAGCCAGAGAAGTGTGGGAAGGATGAGAAACAATTCTGTATTAAAATTTCAGACCCAGCTTCACCCAGCCAGCTCTGTCTTTGCCACTGGATTCTGTGAGAAATTTTTAGCCACCTTTCAATAAAGTGTCTTTTTTTATAAATTGGCTCAGGTTACATTTCTAAGTGCCGCCACATTTCCTATAATAATGTCTCTTCTTGCTGTCTAAGCCTAAAACGGTGACTCTGCCCCTAGGGAAGATGACAGCTGGTACCACCAAAGGGAATATCACTGCTATTCGCATAGTGCCTGTCAAGGTGTAGGGGATCAGAATATACTATACCAATCCCTTGGCATGCGGATTACTTTGACTTGAAGGCTGCTGAGAAAAATCAGACACAGGAAAAGTTCTCTGCCCTCCCCCTGTTGCCTAAAAGTGGGGCATAAATTTCTCATGTAACAATGTCCGTCCCTCTCTCCTGAAAGGTATCCTCCTCTTATAACAGGAAAAGGAGAACAACTGTTATTACCCAAGATGGAGAGGATACCCAAGATGCATCTGCATAAACAAACCTTACTAAACAACTGTTATCTATCCTCATATATTTTTAAATCACTTTCCAACAATTTATCATCCCTGAGAACTCCAAACCTCTTTTCTTTGTCCATAATTTATTATCCTTTGTTAAAATGTTTTTTTTTTAAAAGTCTCCAAGCCTAATCAGTTCTTTGGGTTATTGCTTCTTTTCTGGGAATCACTGTGCACATAAAAATATCAACACCAAGAAAAACTGATGTGCCTTTTCTCCTGTTAATCTTTCGTCAGTTTAAATTGCAGGATTCAAGTGCATAACTTAAGAGGATAGAGGAAATTTTTTTTTCCTTCTCTATAAACATGTACATCAAAGTTATTGATGCCTAATGCTTAAGTTGTTAATATCTGACATTAAAGATATCTTCCTGTTTTGCTGCCGTGGCTGATGCTACTGTCTCTCATCATGGCAGAAGCTGTGATACCATTGCTTCTGCCAACCTGTGCTCCCAAAATCCCATGGTGATCAGAGGGGAAATATGCTTTTAATTTTTGGTCATTCTATTTAAAAAATTTTCTAGTACTTTGTTTTTGGTTCCACTGGGTCTTTGATAATGCACATGGGCTTTCTCTAGTTGTGATGAGCAGGGACTACCCTTCATTGCATCGCAAGGGCTTCTCATTTCAGTGGCTTCTTTTGTTGCAGAACACAGGCTCTCTACGTGCTGTGGGCTTCAGTAGTTGCAGTATGCGTGCTCACTAGTTGCAGTACATTCTCTTAGTTGCTCCACAGCATGTGGCATCATCCCAGACCACGGACTGAACCCGTGTTCCCTGCATTGGCAGGTGGATTCTTAACCACAGGACCACCAAGACAGTCCTCTATTCTCGCTTCTCTTGCAGTCCTTTCTACTGAGGATCCTGGCATGAGTTTGAGGCTAGATTTATGATGCCTTTGGATAAAATTACTTTGAATCTCCAACTAAAACTAACTTTGAAAATAAGAATTATCTTCCAGATAAGAACTTCCGGGACTTCTCTTGTGGTCCAGTGGTTAAGAATTAAGAATCCACCTGCCAACGTAGGAGACATGGAGTTAGTCCCTGGTCTGAGGGGCAACTAAGCTTGTGCGCTACAACTACTGAAGGCTGCATGCTCTAGAGCCTGTGCTCTGCAACAAGAGAAGTGACCACAATGAGAAGCCTGCACACAGCAACAATGAGTAGCCCTAGCTCACCACAACTAAAGAAAGCCCTGAGCAGCAACAAAGACCCAGAACAGTTGAAAATAATAAGTTAAAAAAATTTTAATATTATTAAAAAATAAGAACTTTAAAATATAAAAACACACATGGGGGGTGCTGGGCTCTAAAATCACTGCATATGGTGACTGAAGCCATGAAATTAAAAAACGCTTGCTCCTTGGAAGAAAAGTTATGACCAACCTAGACAGCATATTAAAAAGCAGAGACATTACTTTACCAACAAAGGTCCATCTAGTCAAGGTTATGGTTTTTCCAGTAGTCATGTATGGATGTGAGAGTTGGACTATAAAGAAAGCTGAGTGCTGAAGAATTGATGCTTTTGAACTGTGGTGTTGGAGAAGACTCTTGAGAGTCCCTAGGACTGCAAGGAGATCCAACCAGTCCATTGTAAAGGAAATCAGCCCTGAATATTCATTGGAAGGACTGATGCTAAAGCTGAAACTCCAATACTTTGGCCACCTGATGCAAAGAACCAACTCATTGAAAAGACCCTGATGCTGGGAAAGATTGAAGGCAGGAGGAGAAGGGGATGACAGAGAATGAGATGGTTGGATGACATCATCAATGCAATGCACATAAGTTCAAGTAGGCTCTGGGAGCTGGTGATGGACAGGGAAGCCTGGCATGCTGCAGTCAATGGGGTCGCAAACAGTTGGACACGACTGAGTGACTGAACTGAACTGAACTTATGAATTCAACTATGTAAAAAAGCATTTGTGATAAAAAAAATTGCTAGCAAAAACAGCATTAAAATATTAACCAGATTTTTTCTTGAAAGGCAGAATGACTTTTTCCCTTCCTCATTCCTACAACTCCACTGTTGCATGTATTAAAAATAAGAAAAATCTTTAAAAAAAAAATAAATAAATAAAAACACACATTAAAGGTTTTTTTGTTTGTTTGTTTTTTAACTCTGCCCTTTTCCCTGATAGCTCAGTTGGTAAAGAATCTGCCTGCAATGCAGGAGACCCCAGTTCAATTCCTGGGTAGGGACGATCTGCTAAAGAAGGGATAGGCTACCCACTCTAGTATTCTTGGGCTTCCCTTGTGGCTCAGCTGGTAAAGAATCCACCTGCAATGCGGGAAACCTGGGTTCAATCCCTGGGTTTGGAAGATCTGGAGATGGGAAAGGCTACCCACTCCAGTATTCTGGCCTAGAGAATTCGATGGACTGTATAGTCCATGGGGTTGCAAAAAGTCAGACATGACTGAGCGACTTTCACTTTCATGTATCCCTATAGTAGCTTCATTTTCAGATTAGTAACAATTTTACTGATGTGGTGCTGGGCATCATATCTAGGGTGCAAACACCAAAGGGAAGAAGTGGTCCATCTCTTCCTCGTGCTTTTTTGGAAAGTAAACTTTCCCTCAAATTAAAGGTTAGTATAACTGCAATAATGGATTATTACCTAGGATGTCCCCTGGTTTTTCACGTGTCAGTGGGTCCTAATCTCATCTGCATATTGGAACCCCTGGAGAAATGTAAAGAATATGGATAAGTGAGTTCTACTCTCAGAGATTCTGAGTTAAACATTCTGGGGAATTTTAGAAGAACCTCAGATGATTCTAAAGCACAGCCAACATTGAGAACCACTGATGCAAATAGAACCTTGGTCTAACTCTGAAATCCCTGGTTCTCCAGACTTGCCCAGATACGCTCAGACTTGTCAAAATCCTAGGGGCAGCACAGTTATAGCTTTGTTACCCTTCAAAGTCTAGTCTGTGTTCACAGAGAGGATTACTAAAACTCTTTTTTCTTTTTTTCATGTAAAACTTGAGAGCTGTGCTTACATATACTGGCTTATCATACACTGTCTACACTTACACAAGGTTTTTCTCCCCTACAAAGTTCAAATGTGAAAAACACTACCATCAGGTAGTGATCCCTAATTGTTCAACCAATAAGGGCAAGAACATTCCTACACATGAGAGCAGAGATTTTATCTGTAAATGTGTTCAGAATTCTCATTACCTTCAGAACATAAAAAATTTCCCATGCCAGATAATATTTAGTGAATGCATGACAAACACAAAGCATTATTATGCATCTTACTTGAGAAGCACAAGAAAGCACAATGTTTACATTTATGGAGCTTACCATTGAAATAATGAAATTCAACGTAAACCCACCAAGAGTACTTTTAAAGAGCAAAGAATGAATAGATACAATTAAGACTCAAAACACTATGGTATTAATAACCACCATCTGTGAAAGACTTTTCATGTCCCATATCAATATAGATATATGTTTATACATGTACATTTTATCTATGGAAATTATAGAATCCCTCACTGCACTTTAAAGAAGAAATAAAGTGAGGAAGTTAACTTACCCCAAATCACATAGTTATTATTCCATTATCATAGTATGTAGTATTTATTCAGCAATTTAAATGTAAATTTTGATGAAGATAAAAATTCATACCAACATTCTGTGAAAATGTAATTTCACTTCCACAGTATCAAGTCAATATATCATTTGCAGCTATTATGACTATTTCAAGAATTTTAGAAAGTTTAAAGAAGACATTAAAATGTTTGGTGAAGATGCAGTGCTTGGGAAGTCAGACCTGATAAAATGATTTTCCCCAGCAAAATCATCCCCCTTTCCATCCCTTGGTTTCCTTAAGTATAAAACATGGGTATTATTTTCACACCTGCCTCAAGGATATGCTGTGAGAACAGAGAATTTCCTCACTGAGGTATAAAAGTGGTTTTGCTTTGATTTTAATGTCTTGAGAATAAGAAGTTTAAGAAGAGGTGGGTTTTCTCGGGTCTGTCACTTCCCTGGGTTCTTCCAAGGCTGAATGTGCCTTCCACAGAGGAGGCAAGGAGGAGGTGCATGGCTCCAGCCAGAGGTCACTCTCCACGTCCAGGGAGTGGTCCTGGCATTGCAGAAGGACAGGCGAACTACCAGCATCGCCTCCATCGATATCTGGTCTTGGCAAGGAGCAGCTTGTGACGGGTCGTTAAGCACCTGAAACTTGTCTCTATCTCCAAGGACAAAGCTGCGGAGGGGAGCACTGGGGTCAATGAGTCCTTGATTGAGTTGGACCAGCTTCAGCAACCGCAGCTTGTGTGGGGATGAGGATGGAGGTGGATGCGGAGGTGGGGTTGAGGGGAGGGGGAGGGCAGGGATGAAGAAGCTTAGGGAGGTCAAGGCTGAAGTTTTCCAAGAGTTGCCCTGGGAAAGGAGTTATCTCTTGATCAGGCAATTGTGGAAAACCTAATAAAAGAGATGATACCCAAATATTGTCAATAAGCTGGAAAATAATTCTTAGCTTATTCTAAAATGTTATTGATAATTTAAAATAAATTGTAAACGGCCCCACTAGAGGAAAGACAATTTTCTTTCCAAACTCTCTATAGAAAATAATTATTAAAAATATCTTTGTTACATCAAGAGGTAATCAAAGAGTATGTAAGGAAAAAAGTTTAGGTATGTCAAGAGTTTGTAAAGATAATATTAATATTGAGATTTTTTTCTTTATTTTTAATGTTTGCACTATTCTTTAAAATGTGTAACTTTTGGTGATTAACAGTTCTAAATAAACATTCAATCTTGTATTCATATTTTTGCATTCTTTGTCTTCAAGATAGTCCCCAATTTGTATAAACTTCAAGCTCACAAAACCTGGAATATTCTGAATACAATATAAATATAAATTCAATATGGAGTATACACAGTACTGTATATAAAATAGATAACTAATAAGGACGTACCGTATAGCACAGGGAATGCTATTCAATACTCTGTAATGACCTATATGGGGAAAGAATCTAAGAGATATTTTTATATGTGTCTGATTCACTGTGCTATACACCTGAAACTAACACAGCATTGTAAATCAACTATACCCAATAAAAATTGAAAAAAATTCAATATGGAGCAAACAACTAATCTATAAAAATCCAAATCTAGAGTGTCAGTGTCACTCATAGAACACCTGAGATCCCAGGTAAGTAAGAGAAGTTGAATGACGAAGAGGAGAGGAAATGAGAGTTAAGTGGTAAAGTTAACAGACACCCAGATCTAGATGGGCCAGAGTGACAAAGTCAGCACCTGTTCAAGGTCCTGAGGACACTCACTCACAGGTCATGGTTAGGAGTTTAGATCTTCTCAGAGCAATGGGAGATTGTCAGCACGCTTTAAGCAAGGGAGGAAGTGTTCGAGATGAGGAGCAAATGTGTGAGCAGGGAAACCACTTAGCAGGAGAGAAATGGTGATGCTTCTTCAGGATTCCCCTGCCCCCATGTCTATGGACACCAAGTAGAATCAGCCTGCGTGTGTGGGGAGCCAGAGGTTCACTGGCTCCCTAGAAATCCTTGCTTGGTCAGTTGACTCCAGGGTCTCCCACTGAGCTATACAAAAACTCTTGTGGGAGGTGGAAGGCTTGCAGGCTCTCACTTTCCATGAATCATTTAGAAGGGAAACGAAAGCCTGCTTAGGTAAAAAGATCCGTGAACTCCGGGTCAGGATCATATTCCTGTCCCAAACGTAAGATTTCTTTTTTCCCTTCAGGGTGTGTAGGTGTATTTAAAAAGCAAACTGTTTTCATTCAGTCACCGTTTCCTAGCAACAGCCCCTCCCTCCCCCCCCCAAAAAGCATCTATTTTTCTGAATGTCTGTGAACACCAGCCCAGTGGATCCTCAAGCACGCCTCCAGAAGCACAGAGAGAACAAAAGCGCTGGGATCACCCTGGCTGGTGAGAGATTCTGAAAGGGGAATTTCTTAATAGAACTCAGTCTGAAAGGCCTGTACCATAGATGTGGGGTACAGAGTGGGGACCTGCTGGAGGGTGTAGATATTCTTAAAGGGTGCGCTATTCCTATGGAAAATGGGGGCTGTGATTTCTGGCAGAAGGTGGTTTCTATGAAACAGCTAATGCACGAGATGGCTGACACCTTTTTAGCAGCTCTTTTTTGTGTATTTCCAGCCAGAATCTTGTTTCATTAAAACTCTACAGACCAAAAAGAGGGGTGACTGGCTGAATTCAAATTAAAGCTGAACAGAATCTGTGCAAATGCTCCTCTTTCAACCGGGCACAATGCATGTAAGTCACTGAACTGGACAGCTGGCAGAAACCCCTCCAACCATTCAATGCTTGTTTTACAGAGGAGGAAACATGAAAACACAGAGAAGCAAATTCACCCATCCAAGGTGGCTTCACAGGGTCTGCTGACCTCTGGCCTTGTGGAATGGAAGTTGCTTCTATTTTAAAAACCTTTTACAGGAATTTTCTGGAGGTCCAGTGGTTAAGACATCACACTTTCACTACTAAGAGAATGGGTTCATTCCCTGGTTACCAAACCAAGATCTCACAAGCCGAGCAGAGTGGCCAAAAACAGGAAAAAAAAAAAAAAAAAAATCTGCCTATTATGCCACACTGAATGATAAGGGGGAAGGAAAATGGGTCTAAGAGAAAGTTGTCCCAACAACCAAGAGGCTCATATTTTATAATTGGTGTGTCTGAAATTCCAAGGACTAGCTCAGAATTAGAAAACAAGAATATGGGACCTAATTAAACTTAAAAGCTTTTGCACAACAAAGGAAACTATAAGCAAGGTGAAAAGACAGCCCTCAGATTGGGAGAAAATAATAGCAAACGAAGCAACAGACAAAGGATTAATCTCAAAAATATACAAGCAACTCCTGCAGCTCAATTCCAGAAAAATAAATGACCCAATCAAAATATGGGCCAAAGAACTAAACAGACATTTCTCCAAAGAAGACATACAGATGGCTAACAAACACATGAAAAGATGCTCAACATCACTCATTATCAGAGAAATGCAAATCAAAACCACAATGAGGTACCATTACACGCCAGTCAGGATGGCTGCTATCCAAAAGTCTACAAGCAATAAATGCTGGAGAGGGTGTGGAGAAAAGGGAACCCTCTTACACTGTTGGTGGGAATGCAAACTAGTACAGCCGCTATGGAGAACAGTGTGGAGATTCCTTAAAAAACTGAAAAGAGAACTGCCACATGACCCAGCAATCCCACTTCTGGGCATACACACTGAGGAAACCAGATCTGAAAGAGACACGTGCCACCCCAATGTTCATCACAGCACTGTTTATAATAGCCAGGACATGGAAGCAACCTAGATGCCCATCAGCAGATGAATGGATAAGAAGCTGTGGACATATACACCATGGAATATTACTCAGCCATTAAAAAGAATTCATTTGAATCAGTTCTAATGAGATGGATGAAACTGGAGCCCATTATACAGAGTGAAGTAAGCCAGAAAGATAAAGAACATTACAGCATACTAACACATATATATGGAATTTAGAAAGATGGTAACGATAATCCTATATGCAAATCAGAAAAAGAGACACAGATGTACAGAACAGACTTTTGGACTCTGTGGGAGAAGGCAAGGGTGGGATGTTTTGAGAGAACAGCATCGGAACATGTATATTATCAAGGGTGAAACAGATCACCAGCCCAGGTTGGATGCGTGAGACAAGTGCTCGGGCCTGGTGCACTGGGAAGACCCAGAGGGATCAGGATGGAGAATACATGTAAATCCATGACTGATTCATGTCAAGGTATGACAAAAGCCACTACAATATTGTAAAGTAATTAGCCTCCAACTAATAAAAATAAATGGAAAAAAAAATAGAAAACAAGAATAGGTTAAAGCAAAGGCTAAATCTTTTGCTTTTTAAAAAGACATCTAAGCTCCACTCCAGTCAAGGAATTGAGGTAGGGCAAATGTTTATCAACAACCATTTTTCTAATTATTGAATTGGAAGCATGATAACACGGTGTTGCATAAGTGCTAGCCTTTATGGAGTTGTGGGATGTTAGGGTGAAAGGTGCTCTGGATGATGTTAACCAGCCTCATCACAGTTCAGACAACACCTGAGACTGGGGTGCAGCTGAGCCAAGAGGCTTGGCCATGGCCACAGCAGTCAGCGGTGGGGCCGACTTCACGTTCTGGCATCTGGTCTCTCCAGGCTCAGCGCTTTCCCTTGTCTAAGCCACCGAAAACCTTTCTGGCTTGCAGTGTCCTCTCCCAGTTGACTCTCCTGTAGGGCACAATAGTCCTGTCTTTATCTTTACTTCAGTTCCTATGGAATGCTCCACCTTTATTCCCTTTTCTACATCCCATCCAACGCTTTAGCAGATGAAGCCACAGCAAGTATGGTCCAAAATAATTTAATTGATTTGGTGAAGAATTTGGGCTTCCCAGGTGGCTCAGACGGTAAAGAATCTGCCTGCAATGTGGAAGACAATTTTCTTAGATGTGTACTAGGCAGGGTTCTCCAGAGAAACAGAAACAATATAGGGAGAAAATTAGTTTATTGAACTGGCTCACGTGATCTTGGTGGCTTGACCAGTCCAAAAGTCTGATGGGGTCAGCAGGCAGGATGGAGACTTAATGAAGAGCTGCAGTTCAAGTCTGAAGATGGTCTGCTGGCAGAATTCCTTCCTGCTCAGAAAGATCAGCCTTTGTTCTTTTAAGGCCTTCAGCTGATTGGATGAGGCCCACCCACATAAGGAGAGTCATCTGCTTTACTCAAAGTCCACTAATTTAAACGTTAATCTCCTTCAGAAACCACCTGTGCAAAAAAAAAAAAAAAAACAATCAAAATAATGTTTGACCGCATATATGGGCAGAGTGGCCCAGCCAAGTTGACATATAAAATTAACCATCACAATTTGCTTTAAATTTTTTTTTAAAGAAATAAAACACTGCAGATAAAGTTGATATCCCATTTATATACCTATCTCTGTCACCCCATTCAATGGTGATAATTTGTAAAAAAAAACTAACTCCTTTTTGTGATGTCAGGCCCCATTTGACTCTATCACCTGGGCTTCAATTTCTGGTTCAAAGCAGGGGTGAGAATTGAAGATGTGACCTCACCTTTGTCATCACCATGTGTTTCTACAAGGACCTGCTGGCCATAGAAAGTTGTACACAGGTTCTATAGAAAATGCCATCACGAGCCATGAATCAGGTGGATTCACAGAGAGTCACGATGTTGAATGCACACAGAACTCAAACACATTCAGATCACAAACCATCTGTGTTTGGATGCTCTGTCTATATAGTCTCATCCACGATTATATGAGCCGTGTCTGTTACTTGTGAGTTTATTGCAAGAATAAGTAAATGATGAATATTGACAAAAAATTTGGAAGGAATAAGAAATGTCAGACAAACTCAAGGCACAGTGCTCTGGCTGGCAGGCAGCTTTCTGACCTGGAACCTGCTGGATGAGAGGCCTGCTCTCAGATCCCTTCCAAAGCCTAGGACTCCATGACTGGTATTAGGAGTGATAGCATCCTTTACTCAAATTCTCTCTGATTTGCTGCTATAGCTTCAAGGCTCAGAGAGGCTGGGTCTTTCCAAAGGATAAAGGTGCAGTGTAGCTGCAGTTACCTGCTCAGCTGGATAAGCCTTTAATCATGGAAAGAAGGCTCCTAAAGAAGGAAATGAAAAAGCTCCTGTAAGTCTGATGGAAAATAGCTTACATTTATTGCACTGAGCATTTGGCGGGTTGTACGTCATAGATAGTCTGGATATTGGCAGAGGGGTTAAAAGCCTAAGAAAGAATTTGTTCCCATGGTGCAGGAGACAGCCAGATGATCTGGCCTCTGTCTCTGCCCCAAAGGCCTCACATGTGGTGCAAAGCAGGATGCTAAATCTCTAGAGAGGATGTTTCTGCCAGCAGCATACACAACTGAGACATCCCTACTCTAGAGCCTAGGATCTGAGCTGAGAGCTTCAGTCTGCGCTGGGCAGGGTATGCCTTTGAAAGGGTTTGACTAGTAAAAGATATGAGTGAGATTCCTTAAAAATAGGTACCCAAGGATGCAGCATTTATATTGCAGCCTCTGCTTCTTCTATTGTGAATCTTATCGGTTAAATAATTTATCTCTATCTTTTGCCATCCAAACTTCATTTTAAACACATAAAGAAAACATTAAGTTTTCCCATGGAAATTTTTTTCTCCTGTGGTAGCTTTTCATTGACTTGATACTTTGTTAAGAGGTTGGTGAAAATCAAAGACCATATAAAAAGGGGAAAAAAGGTTATTGTTGGTTCTATTTCATGATTATAGGCATAACAGTAATACACTTTTATTAAAAACCTCATTATAGTCCCCATTAAATATCTTTTCTCTGCCTACTAAGATAATTATCTTTTAATAAGTGCTTAAGAAATGCTGCAATATGAATTCATGCATTTTACATGTGTGTTTGGAGGTCAACATAATAAAGAACAAACCATAATTAGGAATGCCAGTTCCTCTACATATGTCATCCAAAGAACTGGAATTTCAGAACTAATATAAATATAAACATGTATATACATATATATATGTATGCATATACATACATATATGTACAGTTTAATTTTATCCAAAAGAATCCATTTAGGCTAGTTCAAATAAAGTGTCTTGAAATTACAAAGCAAAACTTCAATAATTTTTATCCATCTAGAATAGCTTAATGACACAAAAGAGCTTTAGAATCCAAAAGCAAATTTATATCCAGCACAGGAACTTGCCCAAAGTGTTTGGTAAAGACCTTGACCAACAGAACTCTCCTTATGTAACACTGTGAGATTGACCTTGGAGACCCCAGAGTCCTTTTTCCTATATCCAGTCTCTCCTCCCAACTTTTCTAGAGTAGTACCTCTTTCTATTCACCTCCAAGGGCCCTTATTCTACTCTCCCCTTATTAAAAGTCTGTTAGGGAAGAACCTGATAAATATACACTAAAGTGGAATCACTAATACGTTTTTATGTCTAACCCTCCTAATGGTATTTTCATTTTAACAGGGGAAAAAAGCCTTCAAGCTAACTAACACATCTGTACGGCATGTCATATATCTGGAAGTTTTCAACTTTAGACATTCTGCCTGAATTTGGCAAGGGCAGCAGGGGAATCTTCAGTGGGGGAGTCAAGGGCAGCAGGGGAATCTTCAAAGAGGGGGTCTCAATCCTTTCGGTTTTGTAGCATCTGTTCTGCCTATTGGGGTTTATCATACTCCCTGCTTTCCTAGAAATTCAGTTCTCTGTGAGTTTTATTTGTTCATTATGGTTGGATACTTTAAATCTGCAGGGTTGCAGAATGGCTGTTTAAATCAAAATGAATATTGATTCAGCTACCAGAGCCATTGGTGACTTCTCTTGTATTTGGTGGAGGAGGGAGGAAATGGGGAGGAATCTTTGGCAGACCGTGCTTCTGTGTCATTCCTGCTAGTTCAATCCTGCTCTCTTGCTTTTAAGGGGAGATTATATTGGCATCAGACTTCGGGAAAATGAATTTGACCCAAAAGGAAGAAGGCAACTCACCTTTCTAGATGATATGGTAAAGAAAGGCATGCGGCGATGAATCACATCTGCGTTGTATGTGTGTTACAGGGAGGAACAGGATCTAATGTTTGTCATAAATGAGGCTAATCTTGATCCCCTTCTCCCAGAATGTCCTCTTTCTCATCTGTCATCCTAGGATTGTCCACGTGGTCTTTTCAACTCATTAAACTGAAAGCAAGAAGAATGACAATAAAACGTCACGAGACTTTCGTTATTTATTTACTTTTAGGAGAGAGAAGATGAAAAAGCAAAATGAGTACATGATGAAAAGTATGACAGCCATGATGTTAAACACCTTTTGATGAGATTAAACTACTATTGTATAGTTCTCAAATGCAATAATTTTTTACCATTCATGGAGAAAACCAAGTAATTGAATAATCCTAAATTCTTGTTATGATACCTGTTGAAATTCAGACTCACGTTATGTAATCAAAGTTACTTCACATAAATTAAAGAAGCTGTGAAGAGATCTAATTCAAGAGAGATTAGTAAGCCCTCAGCCTTTTTATGCTACCCATTTACTGTTCTTGCGCTAAGGAGGAAGACAGGACCACGTGTCTCCCCTTCCTCCCGCCCATCCCTGTCTGATGTCCCCGGTGCTGAATGAGCAGTTAAGGAAGGCTTCATGTTCTATACTACTTCTCTATGCATGTATTAAATAGAGAAATTAAATCGATTAGATAAGTGCTGGTCAAACTTTAATGAGGTCTTATTACAAGACCGTTTTGATTCAGGTCTGGAGTGAGGCTGGAGACGTGCATTCCTAATGAGCAAACAGGTGATGGCCGCACTACCCGTCCAGGCATCAATCTACTGATTAGGTTTCAGCAAGTGATTACTGCCTTTCTTTTTTTCCTCTGTTCCTTCCCTTCCTCCCTCCTTCCTTCCCTTTCTCTCTTTTTCTTTCTCTTTTCAGTTTGGTTCAGTGCCTGAAAGAAATAATTTCATTGTTACATCTTGTAGAGAATGTTACCATTACGTAGAACCTTGGAATTCATCCACAAACACAAAAACAAAACTGACCTTCCTTCTTCAAACTGAGAAGGAATGATTTGACAGATAAATGGTGAATACACTTAGAAATGACCAGGAAAGGGTGGTCAATATGATAAGAATGAACACTGAATTGGTCCTTAGCTTTTTACCACAAAGAAGGCAAGTCACTTACCCAAGTCTACCTCCAGTTCCCTGCTTCGGCTGGACCCTCGGCGTGGGAGGTCCTTCACCTATGGAAATTCTCCTCATCCTTCAAGCCCAGCTCTGCCGAAGCCACTTCTCTGAGTCTCTAGGGATTCCCCCAACTCATCAGGTGGACACATTTCTGTGATGTGTGACCCTAGGAGCATATTTCTGATGTTGCACCAAATTAGAAATTGTTCTCTATGTCCCTCTTCCTCTACCTTCCCCTTTTTCTATTTTAAAATTTAGGGAAGTTGAGGCCCAGAGAACAGCAATTGCTCACCCAAGGATATAGTATCATGAGTTGTTAGCAGTAACCTAGATTTGAACCCAGATTCCCTGAGTCCCAATTTAGTATTTCATGAATCTATCTATCATTTCTGGCACCCCCACCCACCCACCCAACGCACACGCATTGGTCTAGTGGGGGGTTAAATGTAATGCCGGAAGAACACTAGTTATCTCTATCTGAGCATCAGGTTACTGGACCCAGCTGGTGATGCTCACTGTTGTGGGCGTGACTAAAGGGTAGAACAGGCTTAGCAGTGCCATTGTCATCGCCAGGGTGAGCTTCAGTCACTGTCTCAGCCTGATCCTTTGTTCTCTGTGCTCCTGGCTTCCAGGCACACTATGACTTGGCTATCAACGTCGCTTTGCAATGGCTGGATCACTCAGAAGACTTAACTTGGCTGGAGTGGGAGAAAGTGTAAGTTGAATTGTCCTTGTTCCTGGCAGTTTTTTTGTTTGTTTGTTTTTAAACAATGAGTAATGACAGAGGAAGTTTATCACAAGGCATTCTGATTTGAAATACTATGGAGTATTCATCTCCAGCTAGAAACCTGAAAAAATCTCACAGTCATCAGTCTGGCGAAGTCTTATCCATGCTTACATATTTTGCATCCCTGTGAATTGGTTTCTGTCAGACACAGATCTTTCTTGCATAAGATGTTTTGTCTTAGAAATATAACTCTGCTTTATTGTGTACATGTCCTGATTTTTTAAAAAACGATCAGTTTTGTGGGTAAAGCTGCAATCTTTTCCCAAGGACCATCAAACATAACTTCTCAAGCATTTAACCAGATGTGTACCTGAGTTAAGCAGTTTGAATCACCACTGTTTGCATGCTTGCCAGCACTATTAGCATTTTCTCCCATATGTGGGGCTTTCCACGTGGCGATAGTGGTAAAGAACCAGCCTGTCAATACAGGAGGCCTAAGAGACGTGGGTTCGATCCCTGGGTCAGGAAGATCCCTTGGAGGTGGAAATGACACCCACTCCATCATTCTTGCTTGGAAAAGCCTGGACAGAGGAGCCTGACAGGCCACGGTCCATGGGGTCATAGAGAGTTGGACACGACTGAGCGACTAAGCACATCTATATGTGCCAGGCAGACTCATTCAGCTAGAAAGAACATGAAACCAATGACGCCAGGATTGAATCCCTGGTTCACGAGGCTAGTTGTTTTTTTCTGCTCTGTTGCTCTATAACACACACCTGGTGCTGAATGGTGGGATCAGTATCTAGTTGCAATAAGCAGAAAATCCAGTTTGAATGGACTTAAGCGGAAAAAAAAAAAAGAAGAAGAAGAAAGGGAGGAGAGATTTATTGCCTCTGTATCTACAAAGTCCATGGGTAGAGGGGCATCAGGCATGGCTTAATTCAAAACTCAAACCAGGTCATCAGGATCTATCTCTTGGCTATTTCCTCTGAGTGGACACAATTTCTAGTTTTAGCCTACTTTATCACAACAGTCAGGCCAGGGGAGAATGGATTTTTAAAAAGCACAGAACTGTATCTCAGTGGCACTGTGTGCTCTGACTTATCTGGGGGTGGAAAGAGGGAGAGAACATGCTGGCTAAATTAGTCCACAGTGTGTTTTCCATCCTTGGAATCTAGGGGCGTCATCACTCCCCTAGAAGCTTATACAGCAGCGGGGAGCTTTATAGGCTTAAACAGGAGGAAGGAAGTTACCCCCAAGCAGTTGCCACAGAAGAGAAAAGGATATGGGTTGGTAAAACCACAATTGTCCACCATAGTGGCCCGTCCTCTGGGGTTTGATACCTATCAGTTTTGTGAATAAAATGCATAGCAAGGAGCTATTATTTATTACTTATGATTATCATCACAACCTTGTCAAAAATTCTTGTTAAAAAGAACAAGAATAAACCCTCCATTCGTATTCATATTCCCCCCTTAGGAAAATGTCATTTCGGGGTAGACCCATATATCCAAACCACAAAGAACGAGAAGCAATGATTTTATCATCTTATGCTGGAATCTTAATGGTAAGGAAAAGAACATTATTTGCATCTATGAAGATTTTGTATTTGCAATATTCATTTTATATTAAAGAATACTTATTTTATTTTTCAACCAGTGTTTCTAAATATTTAAAATTTATTGAAATTAAATTTTTCATTTTTAAAGGTTAATAAAAAGACTGACTTCTATATTGTATTGTAAAAAAATAAGTAAGGGAAAAAATAACACACAAATAATTGATGTTAGGATACTCTGACTTATCCATTTATTTTGAAGGTATTTATCTGGTGCCCATGCTCTCCAGGAATGTGCAGGAGCTGTAATAGTTTTGTTTTATAATAAAAGAAAAGTCATGATATGATCATACATTTTTGTTATTATTTTGTTGTTTAACAGAACAGTATTCCAATTGAGGAAGTCTTTAAAATTTATGGGGCTGGCTCTTCTTCCAGTTCTGGTGCTGCCAAGGTAAGGATGACCTGAGACTATCAACATAACGGAATGTTAGAGAGAATTTATTTTATAAATTGATAATGTTGTATTTTCAGGCATGAAATAACAGCTTCATATCAAAATATATAAAATCAGATGCAGTTATACTTTACTTGAGTAATAAATCTAAGGTGCTTTCACTACATAAAGCACTATACTCATAATAGCAAATGCATTTTATTAATTCATACATAGAGGCAGCCACTTGAGCACCTTAAAGTCTAGATGCTGTCTCTTTTCCACATTAACAAAAGTTCTCTCTCACTTACACTTTTCATAATATGGGTCTGGTAAATCCAAGTGCTCCTCTTGTATGATGTACCATAACTTCTAGAACAAGGACAAGATCTACAATGTTCATTCTCATGAGAAATTATCTAGTTTACTGCTGCCACATTTCTCCTTTCTACAAGACTGCTTGGAATTCAGTCCAGCTGAAGTACTAAAGATCAGGGAGTCCAGGGTGAGTTCTGACTGTGTCCCTTCCCCTCTTTGGGTTTCCAATTGCTAATCTTGAAAAAAAGAAAACAAATAGCCCAGGGTATTCTGAATTATCTTTACTATTAGTTCAGGTTTTGCTATGTATGAATATACAAACATTTACTAAACTTTTGAAATATGGGCTTCTATTTAGAGGTGAACTGCTGATCCCTTTGCCTTTGGATAACCTCTAGAAAAGAGAAGAAGAAGAAAGGGCAGATGGGGTGGGCAGGGTTGGGCAGAGGCGTGGAGTGGGAGGAAGTCAGGGAGGGAAGCTGGGAGAACCCACGCAAGGCCCTCTGCTCCCACTGTCACTTCCCTTTGTCCCCACCAGGGTTTGGAAGGGAGGCCAGGGCAGGAGCAGGGCTACGGCCACAGGAACACCGCCTGCCTTGCTGTCCTACCTGCAGACCATACTGCAAACGGTGGGGTCATATAAAGTCAGGAGTCTACCAGGGCCACCTTAGGACTCCAGCATTTACTCAGAAGTGTCGTAACTGAATCCAGTGGTCCTCTCACCTTAGTCCATATGTAAGCTGACCTGGTCTTGAGACTCAAATTCCCTGGATTATGCAGGAAATCAGTACCTCCTCTCTGATCTCTCTGGTTTCAACTCTTCCATTCATTCATTCACTTATTATAGTTGTAGGTGCAGGGATATAAGGGTGGGCGAGTCCAAAAAAATCAGTTTCTCATAGATCTCATATCTCATATTGCAGCTGACATGCTTCCTTGGTTGAGGTATAAGGCACCCCAGGACTAATGCTCCTCAGACACCAAACTCTTCTTGGCTTTTGAAGAAAGACTACTTTTTTGTTTTCTTAGATAGTCAAGCCAACCATGCTGCTTTAATCCTGTTTGACTTTTTTCCTGCAGATTTCTCCCTTCTAGGATTTCCACCTTTTAGGCTTTCCCTTCAAACCACACCCCTCAGCACATACACATAAATATCTGAGCCCAAGTCCCTCTTTTTCAGACACTATGTTTTCTTCCCTTCATCTTCTTTGCCTAGCAGAGGACAAAGGCAGGCAATAGGCAGACCTAGTTGCTTGGTCTCAACTCAAGTGGCCAGAGGACAAATATGGAAAATCACATCCTGGAAGGAAGGGCACCGTGAAGCCCTCCAGTCTTAGCAGGGTTATCCATCAAGCAGGTTTGCAAACATGGGTGTCCAAGTAGCTTGGATAAACCAGATTCATTAAAGGGGCCAAAATGGAAGGGAGTGGGGAAGGATAAATTAGGAGTTTGGGATTAAAATATACACATTAATATATATAAAATAGATAACTAACAAGGACCTACTATATAGCACAGGGAACTATATTCAATATCTTGTAGTAACCTATAATAGAAAAGAACCTAAAAAGAATATAAATGCATGTGTATGTGTATATATATGTGTGTATATATATATATATACATATATATATATATATGGAAGCCAAAGTGGTACCCTCTGCATATCTGAGGTTGTTGATTTCTCCCAGCAATCTTGATTCCAGCTTGTGGTTCATCCAGCCCAGCATTTCGCATGATGTACTCTGCAAACATGTCAGGCTGGATGAATTACAAGCTGGAATCAAGATAGGTGGGAGAAACATCAATAACCTCAGATATGTAGATGATATTACTCTAATGGCAGAAAGTGAAGAGGAACTAAAGAACCTCTTGATGAGGGTGAAGGAGAAGAGTGAAAAAGCCAGTTTAAAACTAAATATTAAGAAAACTAAGATCATGGCATCTGGCCCCATTACTGCATGGCGAATAGAAGGGGGAAAGGTGGAAGCAGTGACAGATTTCCTCTTCTTGGGCTCTAAAATCACTGGGGATGGTGACTGCAGCCATGAAATCAGAAGACAATTGCTTCTTGGCAGCAAAGCTAGGACAAACCCAGACAGTGTGCTGAAAGGCAGAGACATCACTCTGTTGACAAGTCTGTGAAGTCAAGGCTATGGTCTTACCAGTGGTCATGTATGGTTGTGAGAGCTGGATGGTAAAGAAAGCAGAGCACCAAAGAATTGATTCCTTCAAATTGTGGCACTGGAGAAGACTCCCAAGAGTCCCTTGGACAGCAAGGAGATCAAACTAGTCAATCCTAAAGGAAATCAACCCTGAATTCTCATTGGAAGGACTGATGCTGAAGCTGAAGCTCCAGTATTTTAGTTATCTGATGCAAACAGCTGACTCATTGGAAAAGACCCGATGCTGAAAAAGATTGAGTCCAGAAGAAGAGGATGTCAGAGGATGAAATGGCTGGATGGCATCACCAGTGCAATGCACATGAACTTGGGCAAACTCCAGGAAATGGTGAGGGACGGGGAGGCCTTGAGTGCTGCAGTCTATGGGGTCGCAAAGAGTCAGACACGACTGGGTGACTGAATAACAACTCTGCATATATGTTAAATAAGCAGGGTGACATATACAGCCTTGACATACTCCTTTCCCAATTTTGAACCAGTCAGTTGTTCCATGTCCAGTTCTGTTTGTCCACTAAAAAGATGCACAATGTAAGAATTGTGAGTTAAGTTTTATTGGGGGCAAATGAAGATTGCAGCCCAGGAGACAGCACCTCAGATAGCTCTGAGGGACTGCTCCAAAGAGGTGGTGGAGGAAGGTCAATATATAAAATTTTGGTGAAGGGGGAGTTCAATGCAATCAAATGTTTACTTTACGAAAGGTTTCTGCTAGTCAAGAGGAGCTGATGTCTCCATGAAAAGATTTAGTGCTTTTCTAGATATGAAAAGATGTCAGGATCGGGATCAGGAAATCAGTTCCTGAAAATATCTATCTAAAGACCTGTACCACCAGTTTCTCTGAAGCACAGAGTGCTTCACTCTCCACCCTTGAACTCCCTTCAGGGTGTGTCGAAGTTCAACAGCTGCAGCAACACGGGGCTCAATCTCCGCAGAGGCAGATGGCATGCCCTTGGCAAGTGCCAATTTGTAGTTGACAACATAGACTACATAATGACCAACTCTGAAGGAAAACAAATCATATCCTCAGAAAGGGGGTTTTGTCAAACTCAAGTGCACGTGCCCGATACCAAGTGAGGTCAAACAGCCAAAACATCAGAGTTTGGAGCACAGATAGGTTTATTACAGGGCCGAGCAAGGAGAACATGGCAGTTTATGCTTAAAGACCCAAACTCCCCATGGGTTTCAGGGAAGAAGCTTTTATAGGCAAAAGTTGGAGGGTCAGGCTCCAGGGTGTGTAACCCGCCTCTGATTGGTTGGTGGTGAGGTAACTGATGATGTTCTGGGAATTTCAGTCATCAGCCTTCCGGCTCCAGTCAGTCTGGGGTCCCTGTGCTTGTGTTCAGCCTACAATTATTGTCTTCCACCTGGGTGGTGGTCTTCATTTCTGCAGAAGAACTGAGATTTGTATCAGATTGTTATGCAGGTCCTCTGAGGAGGAACCAGGCCCAGTCCTCATTGCCGCCCTACTGTTTCTTTCTGCCTAAGTCACTCCCCTAATTAGTAACTGTTTGAATCTGCTCTTTGGAACTTGAGGAAGGTTTAGGAGGCTGATGGTTTTTTTTTCTACAAACAAGAAATGAGGAACATGGAAAGGATTTGGTGCCTGGTCTCAGGCTCCATAGGATCCTGTTTGGTGTCAATCCCCACCCCCTCTTTTTTTTTTTTTTTTTGATACTCCTCAACCTTGAGTGGAACAGGTGTTGAACCAGCTGGGGAATAATGTTTTGGATAGACTGGTTAATCATAAACTCAACAGAGGAACTTAGTTTTAGGGGTACTGAATTTCAGGGGCTTTCCTTCAAAGACCTGAGTTTGTTTATTGTTACAGGTTATGAGTGTCCTGTACATGAAAGGCTGTTATGTGTAAGAGTTAAGCATGAGGATTCTAAAGACAGGTAGCCTGGGATCGAATCCCAGCTCTACTAGTTCAAACAGAATAATCCTGGGCAAGTTCTCTAAACTCTAACAGCCTCAATTTCATTTGTAGAAGCAGGAGCCAAAAGCTGGGATTGCTATGGGAAATGAGGTGAGTTACATCAGTAAAGCCCTTAGTGGTTGGCACCTGGTAACCTCAAAACACTAGCCATGGTTAAGGTTCTGGTACTCGGGAGTTGGGGGTGTGTCTGATTCCCTCTATATTCCTCTAAATCAGGGTTTCTCAACATTTTGAAGCAGATAATTTGTATGTAGGGGGTGGAGTTGGGGCTGTTCAGTGCGTTGTGAGCTGTTTAGCAGAATTCCTGCCTTCAACCTGAAAGTGTTTGCCTCATATTGGGACTTGAACCCATGTGCTGGGACTAGAATCTGGCCAAAACCCTGCTTGGGACTCTAACCCACATGGCTGGGACTAGAATCAGGCCAAAACCCAGTTTGGGACACTAACCCATATGACTGGAACTTGAACCCAGTCAAAACCCACAGTACCTGGTGTCAGGACCTAATGAAGCTCCGGTTTTTGATGTCTCATCAGAAAGAATCCAGTGAGAGACAAAGCGATAGTAAGAAGTAGATTTACTTAGAGAGAAACACACTCCACAGACAGAATGTGGGCCATCACAGAGGGTAAGTACAGCCGCCTTGAAATGTGGCGTGGTTAGTTTTTATGGGTTGGTAATTTCATAAGCTAATGAGTGGGAGGATTACTCCAAATATTTTGGGGAAGCGGTGGAGAGTTCCAGGAATTGGGCCACAGCCCACATTTCGGTCTTTTGATGGCTCCTTGGAACTGTATATAATCATGATGGTGTGATCACTCACCTAGAGCCAGACATCCTGAAATGCAAAGTCAAGTGGGCCTTAGGAAGCATCATTAGGAACAAAGCTAGTGGAGGTGATGGAATTCCAGTTGAACTATTTCAAATCCTAAAAGATGATGCTATGAAAGTGCTGCACTCAACATCGCAGCAAATTTGGAAACTCAACAGCGGCCACAGGACTGGAAAAAGTCAGTTTTCATTCCGATCCCAAAGAAAGGCAATGCCAAAGAATCTTCAAACTATGACACAATTACACTTATTTCACATGCTAGCAAAGTAATGCTCAAAATTCTCCAAGCCAGGCTTCAACAGTATGTGAACCATGAACTTCCAAATGTTCAAGCTGGATTTAGAAAAGGCAGAGGAACCAGAGAGCAAATTGCCAACATCCGTTGGATCACCAAAAAAGCAAGAGAGTTCTAGAAAAACGTCTACTTCTGCTTTATTGACTATTCCAAAGCCTCTGACTGTGTGGATCACACCAAACTATGGAAAATTTCTGAAAGAGATGGGAATACCAGACCACGTGACATGCCTCCTCAGAAATCTACATGAAGGTCAAGAAGCAACAGTTAGAACTGGACATGGAACAACAGACTGGTTCCAAATCAGGAAAGGAGTTTGTCAAGGCTGTATATTGTCACCCTGCTTATTTAACTTATATGCAGAGTTCAGTTCAGTTGCTCAGTCGTGTCCAACTCTTTGTGACCCCATGAACCGTAGCACGCCAGGCCTCCCTGTCCATCAACAACTGCCAGAGTCTACCCAAACCCATGTCCATTGAGTTAGTGATGCCATCCAACCATCTCATCCTCTGTCATCCCTTTCTCCTCCTGCCTTCAAATCTTTCCCACCATCAGGGTCTTTTCAAATGAGTCAACTCTTCACATCAAGTGGCCAAAGTATTGGAGTTTCAGCTTCAACATCAGTCCTTCCAATGAATATTCAGGACTGATCTTCTTTAGGATGGACTGGTTGGATCTCCTTGCAGTCCAAGGGACTCTCAAGAGTCTTCTCCAACACCACAGTTCAAAAGCATCAATTCTTCGGTGGTCAGCTTTCTTTATAGTCCAACTTTCACATCCATACATGACTACTGGAAAAACCATAGCCTTGACTAGACAGACCTTTGTTGACAGAGTACATCATGAGAAATTCTGGACCGGACAAAGCACAAGCTGGAATCAAGATTGCCAGGAGAAATATCAATAACCTCAGATATGCAGATGACACCACCCTTATGGCAGAAAGTGAAGAAGAACTAAGGAGCCTCTTGATGAAAGTGAAAGAGGAGGATGAAAAAGTTGGCTTAAAGCTCAACATTCAGAAAACTAAGATCATGGCATCTGGTCCCATCACTTCATGTCAAATAGATGGAGAAACAATGCAAACAGTGTCAGACTTTATTTTTTGGGGGCTCCAAAATCACTGCAGATGGTGATTGCTGCCATGAAATTAAAAGACATTTGCTCCTTGAAAGGAAAGTCATAACCAACCTAGACAGCATATTAAAAAGCAGAGACATTACTTTGCCAACAAAGGTCTGTCTAGTCAAAGCTTTGGTTTTTCCAGTGGTCATGTAAGAGTTGAACTATAAAGAAAGCTGAGCACCAAAGTATTGATGCTTTTGAACTGTGGTGTTGGAGAAGACTCTTGAGAGTCCCTTGGACTGCAAGGAGATCCAACCAGTCCATCCTAAAGAAGATCAGTCCTGAATATTCATTGGAAGGACTGATGTTGAAGCTGAAACTCCAATCCTTTGGCCATCTGATGTGAAGGACTGACTCATTTGAAAACACCCTGATGCTGGGAATGGTTGAAGGCAGGAGGAAAAGGAGAGAACAGAGGATAAGATGGTTGGATGGCATAACCGACTCAATGGACATAAGTTTGGATAAGCTCCAGGAGTTGGTGATGGACAGGGAGGCCTGGCATGCTGCAATCCATGAGGTCACAAAGAGTCGGACACGACTGAGTGACTGAACTGAACTGGAACTGCATGGCACCCCTGGGTGTGTTATTTAGCTTGCTGATTGAAGGTTTAGTCGAAGTTGACTTGTCTGCTATCTTGGACCCATTTGATTCTAAACAGTTTATGCTGTGTCCTCAGGCTATGTCATTCTTTCAAAAGTTGTGCCCTGCCCCCTTCCCTCCTGTTTCATACCCATTAGATGCCAATAGCTTTCCACCCCTGCCCCTTGATGTGACACCTAAAAATGTCTTTCAGTGTTGCCATGTGTCCCCTAAGAGGCAAAAATCACAGCTAGTTTAGGACCACTTCTCTAAACATTCAAAAATCAAAGAGCTCATCAAGCATCCACTGTATTATTAGGACATGTTGTTGTTTAGTCGTGTGTCTGACTCTCTGTCTCTGTGACTCCATGGACTGTAGCCCTCCAGGCTCCTTTGTCCATGGGATTTCCCAGGCAAGATGATTGGAGTGGGTTGCCATTTCCTTTTCTAGGCAATCTGCCTGACCCAGGAATCAAACCCTCATTTCCTACATTGGCAAGCAAATTCTTTACCACTGAGCCACCAGGGAAGCCCCTTATTAAGACATACATTTTGCCTACTTTAGATAATTATCACAAAGGGTATGATATGATTTCAGCTACAGATACAAGCCTCTGAGGGTCCTCTACCCCTGTGGACCTCACAAGGTCCTCCCTGCCTGAAGGACGCCAGCTCAGGCCTTTCCCTTGCGGCTGCACATTAGCTCTCTGCCAGCGCCTCTTCTACATCTTAAACAAAGAGTTAGCAGGTCCTCTTAATGAAAACATAGTATTTCAAAGATTAAATTGTGAGAGAGACTTTAAAACAGTCCTTAAGAGTTTAACATAATTTTTTTAAAACTGGATTTAACTACAAGGTGGGGTGGTTAAAAAAAAAAAATGTTGATAAATGTTCTTCTTTAACGGCTGCATGTGTATGAATAAACTTTGATTCCTCCAGATACACTGTCTCCTAAGCAACAGCTAAAATCCTTCCCAAGCAAAAGCTTAAAGCCCTGTTGAATACTAATCAGATTATGTAGAGGTTTTGGCCACTTGAATTGGCCACTTGGGACTTCCCAGGTGGCGCTAGTGGTAACGAACCCTCCTGCCAATGCAGGAGACGTAAGAAACACGGTTTCAAACCCTGGGCTGGGAAGATCCCCTGGAGAACAGCATGGCAACTCACTCCAGTATTCTTGCCTGGAGAATCCCATGGAGAGAGGAGCCTGGCTGGCTGCAGTCCATGGGGTCACATAGAGTGGTACACGGCTGAAGTGACTTAGCATGCACCACATGGGTACTGTGTGGGCTTGATAGCTTTTTTCAGGACTATCTGCTGCCACCTGGTGACAGAAAGCCATCAAGGACCCAGAACTGTTCAATTTTGTTAATACATTACAAACTTCAAGTTCTACTCGGGAGAGGGAATTTTTTTTTTTTTGCTGACAGGGAGCCGTTTTTCTGCTGAGAAACTTGGACCCATAGGAAAAAAAAAATTAAGAACTTCACATGTGAGAATTATTTGCAGTTGAAAGTGAAGGTGGTGAAGGTGTTAGTCGCTCAGTTGTGTCTGGCTCTTTGCAACCCCATCAACTGTAGCCCACCAGGGTCCTCCATTCATGGTATTTTCCATGGATGAAGAATACTGGAGTGATTTGCAGTTAGCTTCAGATAAATGCGTAGAGATTCTACACATTTTCAAACTGAAGGAAAAGGAGCATAAACCTTCCTTTGACAAATAAAGCAAGCAATACAAATATTCTTCAGTTCCATTTGGCAGAAAAAGAGGGAAAAAGGAAAAGGAGGTAAAGAGAGTGGAACATTGGACAGAAAGAGGGAAAAGACAGACAGGTAACTGGAGAATGTCAGAATCTCTTCTTTCCTCCTCTCTTCATGAAGCCACACCCTAGTGTCTGGGCACCCGTCACTCCTGTCCATTCAAACTTGCATCTAAAACTCAAAGCAAGCTCTTCAGAGACCAACAGACTGTGTCCAGTCCCAACTCTGTTACTCCCTAGCTGAGTAGTACAAAGAAGGTATCAATCTTTGAAGGGGGGAAAAAAAAAAGCATATGATTGACTCTAGGTTTAGGACTTCAATGTCATCCTCCTTGTAAAATAATTTTTCTTATAAACCACAGAGGGAGCTACATTAACTGCTTGCATGAGTCATCAATTATCAGGAGTCATAGAATACGTGAACTGGATATGACCTTTAAAATACTCGGTTTCTCTCTTCCCCAGTGGACAGGGAAACTAAAGCATGAAAGGCCTGTCTTTTTATTTTTTGGCTGCATCACTGTGCTTGTGGGATCTTAGTTCTCTGGAATGTAGGTCATAGCATGAAAGTGCCAAGTTCTAACCACTGGACAACAAAGAATTCCCTGGAAGAATCTGTCTTGACTTTTCTTTGTGCAGAAATGCATCAAGACGCTGTGCAAGCCAGTTTTCTTTCTTACATAAGGCATGTATCATCCTGCAGGGCTGTTATCACACCTACCCTTGCTCCACACAGATACAAAGCCTCCTTTTAATTCCTTTCTTTGTTCTCGGTCATCTTTCAGAATAGATTATGTGCTTCTTGAGGTTTTGTGTGTGTCGTGCCTGGTTTGGTTGATCAGTCGTGTCTGATTCTTCGTGACCCCATGGACTGCAGCCTGCCAGACTCCTCTGTCCATGGGATTATCCAGGCAAGAATACTAGAGTGGGTTGCTTTTTCCTTCTCCAGGGGATCTTCTTGAACCAGGGATAGAACCCAGGTCTCCCACATTGCAGGCAACTTGTTTACCATCTGAGCCAACTCAGCTGGTAAAGAATCTGTCTGTAATACAGGAGACCCCGGTTTGATTTGATCTTCCCCAGTGGGGAAGATCCCCTGGAGAAGGGATAGGCTACCTACTCCCATATTCATGGACTTCCCTGGTGGCTCAGATGGTAAAGAATTCGCCTGCAATGAAGGAGACCTGGGTTCAGTCCCTGGGTTGGGAAGATCCCCTGAAGGACAACAGGGCAACCCATTCCAGTATTCTTGCTTCTTGAGGTTAGAAGCCATCATTCATGCTTATATTTAATTCTTTACAAGACTGGATAGGACACAAACTCTCAATAAATACATTTACCATTTCAATAAAAGCCTGAGGTCAGGAACTTCCCTAGTAGTCATCTCCTTCCAATGCAGAGGGTTTGGGTTCTAGCCTTGGTTGGGGGGCTAAGATCCTACAATCCTTGTGTCCAAGAAACCAAACCATAAAACAGAAACGATATTGTAAAAAATTCAATAAGGACTTCAAAAATGGTCCACATTAAAAAAAAAAAAAAAAAGACTGAGATCAAATCTAGAAGTGCCCAGCTGAGGAGACTATAAACCATTCTGTCTATAAAGAGAATATTTATTGTATAATCCATGTTTTCTGTCCTTTCTGTCTGAAGTGATGGTTGCCCAGTGACTTGTTAGCACAAGCTCTTGTTTAGTTGATTAAATTTGTCACAATGTATGATGATCCTGGTTATCTAATAGTTTATTGTTCTTTTCTCCTCACTCAGCCCTGGAAAGGCAGGAATCTTGTCTGTCTTACCAACCACAGCTTCCTAAAACAGGGCCTGACTACTGTAGTGCTCGCTAGAAACTTGTTGCGTGCATGAAAGACTGAAGGGGCAGTCCTAACCTTGAGTTTCCAACGTGGTGCAACAGACAGCGGGTTATTAACTATCACCACGGGGGGTGTTCTATGCGTTCATGTGCTTTGCATTCACAGATGAGTGAGTCCATAATTTGGCCTTAGGAGGCGTTGGGAGGGTGTCAGCAAGGAAGCAGGAAGCTGGGGCGACAACTGGACCAGTTTCTCAGAAAAGGTGATATTTGAGCCACATTTTAAAGGAAAAGTAGGTGCCTTGAGGCAGAAGAGGAGGAAAAGGCTATTCCAGGTAGAGAGAACCACCTGAAGAGTGCAGTTGTGTAAAAGACCATTCTGGGCAAAGAATGGCCATCAAAGGCAGCATGGGAAGGCACATGACCCATGAAAGATGATCCTCAACGGCTAGTCACGCATCAGGAAGATGGGTTGGGGAGACAGGCCAAGTCTTGAGACAAGTGCTATAACCAGCAGCTGCTTACAGCACGAAGTGGGTGCAGCTTTTAACAGTAGGTCTGTTTTCCTTTCAGGTTCCCCGAGCTCCACCCTTCCGCCTCTCCTTGCACCCTTTGGCCATGTTAACAGCTCCCAAAGCCGCAGAATATGCCCGCAAGCAGAGTAAGCCTGTTTACTTCTGTCTCTTCGAGAAATTTAAGTAATACTCAGAGATGCACGTACAAAGTGAGGTCAAAGTTGTTATGGTAATAACATCTTTCTGTCTGGGGGAATTTAAAAGAATCAGGAATGTTTATGACTTGATTTCCCTCCATCATTGAAATCAGGGGAAGTCATTTCTCAGACCTTTTGGTGGTGGAAGCAGAGGACTCTAGCAGGGAAGAATCTAGAACTGAGGGTGGACTTATTTTTAAAAATAGTTTAATACAGATATGACTACTACATGCATCCCTAGGTGTCAAGCTAAGAAGGGCAGCAATGAGCAAAAATGCCACCAGCGGTTCTACAAGGAAAGCAAATGCCATGGAATGGAAATCATCAAAAAATTTATCTTTGGACACACAGTCAAAGAACAAAGTAGGTCTAAACATGCAAACTGAACCAAACTGATACCAGGTGTTTGGGGAGTACTTATGGTTAAAAGTCTAGCCTTTGGGTGTTAGATGTTCTGGCTTTGAAACTAAAGCCCATTATTTACCAGCTGTGTGACTTCAGGCAAGTTGCTTAACTTGTTTGGGCCTTAAGTATCCTTCTCTGCAAAATGGGAAGAACAATGGTACCTACCTCTTAAGGTCGCTGAATAATTAACTGATATTATGGGTCTTAAGGGATTAAAACAGAGTAACTCCTAAATATTGACCATTATCATCTTTTCATCATTTAAGAAATACTAACCACAGTTAACCAACTAGTATTCTGTTGATTCAAGTAAATGTGTTGAGGAGAGAATCTGTGTTCATATCTGTGTCAAATATTCCTATTCTTGGTCCCTTTCTTACTAATAAGAATTTTATCTTTGCCTGCTTTGTATCTCTGCTGTTTCTGCCCTGCTCTCTGATTCCTTGGACATTTATGTCGCAGACTTCAGATAATGGTCAGAGATGGACAAGGCTGGAAGGGAAGGAGAAAGCAAGGAGGGTTCTTTGACATTCCAACACTGTGTTCTCAATTATAATGTACAAAGTGAAAAGGAAAATTTTAAAGTCAGAGAGACCAAGGTGGTCAATATATTAAAAGCAGGGAGAGAATCAGAAAAGTAGTTTAGGCTTGGGGGAGGGGGTGGCTGGGATATTTTAGGATTTTGTTGAATGAGAGACTCTGGATCAACTGAAGGTTGTAAGGTAGGAAAGGGAAAGAGGAATTTTGAAAACAGAATCTCTGGGTTCTGAATTGATCTTGCTTCAGGAAATACAGGGGCTTCCCTAATGGCTCAGCAGGTAAAAAATCTGCCTGCAACCCAAGAGACACAGGAAATGTGGGTTCAGTCCCTGAGCTGGGAATGATCCCCTGGAGGAGGAAGTGGCAACCCACTCCAGTGTTCTTGCCTGAAAAATCTCATGGATAGAGGAGCCTGGTGGGCTGCAGTCCAAAGGGTTGCAAAGAGTCAGACATGACTGAGTGACTAAGCATTCAAGAATCACAAGTGAAAATTGAAATTCCTTTTTATGTAACTTGGTTGCTATACTATGCATTAAATGTGAGTCTCTCAGTAGGCTAAGTCACACAGGGCTCAGGATTTGTTCAGGTTTTCTGAGGCCAACTATTGACTGATTAGAAATATAATCTTATCATAGTAAACCACAGCTTTAAGAACTGCCTGAAATCTTTGGTCATATCAGGCCTTTAATATGTGTTATTCTAGTAGCAGACCAACCATGTTAATAGGAAATATTTACAAAATATTGAGTTTTCCTTTAAAGACATTTGCTATAATGAGATTTGGGCTTCCCCGGTGGCTTGATGGTAAAGAATCTGCCTGTAATGCAGGTTCAGTCCCTGGGTCAGGAAGATCCCCCAGAGGAGGAAATGGCTTGATTCTTGCCTGGAAAATCCCATGGACAGAGGAACTTGGCAGGCTGCAGTCCATTGGTGTGTGAAAGAGTTGGACATGACTTAGCGACTAAACAACAAATAACAATAATGAGACTTGAAGGTATAGCTTTTCTAGAACGATATCTTTGTTACTGAAGATCTTTTTGAAGTAGATCTACCTTTTGAAGTAAGTAACAATTTTAAAAATATGAGTTTGGGATAGCAAACTTTGCTTGCTTAGTCGCTCAGTTGTGTCCAACTCTTTGCGACCCCATGGACTGTAGACCGCCAGGCTCCTCTGTCCATGGGGATTCTCTAGACAAGAATACTGGAGTGGGTTGCCATGCCCTCCTCCAGGGGATCTTCCTGACCCAGGGATTGAACCTGGGTCTCCAGCATATCAGGCGAATTTTTACTGTCTGAGCCTTAAGGGAAGCCCTAGCAAACTCTAGGAAGTAAAACAGAACACAGAAAATAAGAAAACAGTAACAACTTCAGAAATAACATCACACACACACACACACACACACACACACACACGTAATCAAGACTTTAAGCTTAATCATGAAAAAAAACATATCTCTGAAACAGTGGTCCATTGCCCTCTGAGGCTCATCTATGCACCCTATGTCCAAAAAATCTAGTTCTTAAGATTACTCATTGGTATGTTATTTTGAAAGTATAATTTCATTTCCTGTATGTTTTCTTTCATAGCCATTGAAGACTGTTGGCTTCTTGATGGAAGCAGATCTTTTATTCCCTTTTTATTTCCCACATGGATGTAAAGTGCTTTCCAGGCAGTAGATATTCAGTAGTTATTGTTGATTAATGAATCAGCAGTAAGTGAGTGGTCCTTAGGTGAGTGTGCTTAAATCACTGTGCCCTGTCCATACTGATTGAGAGGATCATTTCTGGGGACCAGCTTCTCCTATAGGCTAACTGATGCTTGTAAACCCAGGCATGTCAACAGAATAAGTGTCCATCTTGCAGTAAGGCCAGATCCTGAGATGAATCCATCCTACAATGCCCTTCTTCAAGCAGCAGAAACCACATTTGTGAGGGCTTTCTTGCTTTATTGTTGATATTTGTGTACTTCAGGCATCTTTTCCAACTCTTGGGTAATGACTTTCCAAATTAATTTTTCAATTAAAATAGTAGTACTTACAGTAAAAGTTTCAAATTACATAGCAAAAAGTAAAAGAATCCCCTCTTTCCCACACCCTTGTCCTACTCCTCAGAAGTAACAACTGTTAATGATTTTCAATCCAAATATTTGCTGTACATGTACACATCAATATATACATTAATAATACGTGCACACCTAACTGATTAGAAACAACAAGTCAATCAAATAAATACTGTATTAAGTGTATGAAAGGACTTCCCTGGTGGTGCAGTGGTTAAGAATCCACCTGCCAAAGCAGGGTTCACGGGTTCAATCCCTCGTCCAGGAAGATGCCACATGCTTCTGGGCAACTAAGCCCATGCACCACATACTGAACCAGTGCTCTAGCGCCCAAGAACTTCAACTGCTGAGCCCATGTGCCTGGAGTCTGTGCGTAAAAACAAGAGAAGCCACTACGATGAGAAGCCTGAATGCCACAACGGCAGGGTAGCATCCTCTCACGGGCACTGGAGGAAGCCCTCACACAGCAATGAAGACCCAGCGCAGCCAAAATAAATAAAAATAAATAAACTTAAAAATGTTTTCAAATGTATTAAAAATGCTTTTTAGCTTATTGTTTGCAGACATTTTTCATTTATGTGTTTAAGCTTCTTAGTCTTTTCTTTTATGCCTTGTGGATACTGTATCATGTCTTTTAGGTGATGAACATTTTTAAACTGCGAGATATTAATGCCTTAGTCAGAATTTTCTATTTATTTCCAGTCACTGATTTTCTTTAATAAATGAGGGGAAAAGAAGAATTATTTTTTTAAAATCCAGGTATTCTGGAAAACAGTTTCCAAAATTTCTCTTGTGCTGCTTGGTAATCTAATAGCTCATTTATTAGTTAAAATGGGTATGAGCAACGCCACATTCTAGGAAAGGTAGAAAAAGAGTGAAAGACAAATAAGAACAAAGAACAAGGGCAAAAAAAATAGAAAACATTCACAAATAACCATCCTGTGGTTATTTAAGAGACTAATTTTATAGTGTATAAGGAAATACACTATAAAATGTGTTATTAACCCAATAATTTCCCTGTGTGGGATCATGTACTATATTTAACTGAGAAATATAAGTCAATTTCCAAATGTCTGAGAAGAATTCCATGGAAATTCTTTTGTATTCACTTTTATTTTAGCTCATCTTTGTCAGTAACTTGGTATCTGATATTTGACCTTAACTCCTTATAGATTGAAATCTAATGTTTGTGTCCATTTTAAACTGATGTGTTTGATAACATAATCATCTTTTTATTCTGCAGGTCACTTAGAAACTTGGAATTGCACCAGGGGAGTTCATAATAAAGTCTCTGGAAGAAGGGAACCATCATCTTAAAACTGCAACTCTTGCCAGCATATTTTTCTTTGCAGTTAGCTTTTGATGCGAAGTGCATTGAAGTGTTATTTTGGATGTTGAGCTTTCTTCAATTAGAATCAGGTTGTTTGGCCATATTGTGGTTAATAGCAAGTATGTATCTTATGCTACTTCATTGTGACTGGAAGATGGTTGGCTGGAGAATTTTGAGAATATATACTATTTCTGTGTTAGAATAGGCTGACTTTGCAGCACATTTTACAAATGTTTAGCACTGAACATTGCAGAATAGTGGAGTAGGAGGCAGTTTTCCAAAGTTTCAATCCAAAATAAAATTAACCTTCATCAATTGCCTTTACTATGTACTCACATGGAAACATTTAAACTCATTTCAATAAAGCCTTAAAAGAAAAATGAATACAGGCTTTCTTTCAATAGAACACAAGGACTACTAGAAAAAAAAAAGGTTCTAGTCTTTCAACACCTTTTCAAAATGCCGATTATAAATTGAGTTTATAAATACATGTAGTAGCAATTTGACCAAATGAACCTGAGTGTAAGTTATACCATCTTAAGGTTTTGTTAACACAGAACAGTTTTATTTAACATGTGCCAAAACTGGCATGTGGTTTGTTGACTTTTGTTAAAAGTGGTGGTGTATTTCAATGTGGCATTGTGGCTGGAAAGACCAAGGCAGCCTTTTCCACACTGGTTCAATTACGGCTGTAACTAAGGTTGACCAGTAGACCTGATGCATTAGGTCTGTCCACTGGTCCTTGTGTATACTGTTGAATTTCACAAGTCCCTGCCCAGCTTTTTTTTTTTTTTGGGGGGGGGGGTTGTCTAGCTCTGCCACATGCAAGGGAACGTTTTTCTTTGTAGCTGTTGATGCCTCTCCTCTTAACATCTGCAACTTTGCTTTACATGCTACCTGAGACTTTCACAGATGGCATTGTGGACATATTGCCAGCTATAGTTGGATGTCCTTTTAGATTGCCTCCACAGGTCAAGAACCAGGACCTATGTTTGATTTCATCTTTCTGCATATGTATGGGATGACAAAGCGTGGGGGATTGAGTCATATTCTGCCCCTGCATATCTGAAGAGTATTTCTAAAGCAATAGGTTGGCAGCAAGGGAGAAAGTTTCTCAAACAGTTGCCTGGGGCCTTCCTATGAAACAGTAATGCTTCAGGGAGGGGAAACTCAGGCAAATCATGCTGCTAGTTTTGAAAACAAAAAGCAACCCTAGAAGATGGGTTGAGGGGAGAAGGGAATGAGAGGATCCCGGATATGTTACTGCTCTTGGAGCGTCTGAGAGTCTCAGGAGACCTCTGTCATTCAAGCCCAAAGGGAGATGTTAAAACTCAGGACAAAATGTGGCTATTGACAAAATTTGCTGCCTTTCACTAGCACCTAAAAGTTAAACATTTACAGGTTGATTTTATTTTTTCACCTCATTAAAGTCATATATATGTACATAATAGAAAGTTAAAGAAACTGAAAACAAAAAAAGGAGAAATAAAAATGTAAAATTAAGACCTATAACCTTGCCATTCGTTGATATCTATGATTGACACTTAGGCTTCTACATGCACTAATTGTTTCTTCCCTACATAAACATATGCAAAATGTTTTTATCGAAACCACATAATACTGACAAGGTGATTTAGGAAATGTGGGCTTCCCAGGTTGTGTTAGCAGTAGAGACGGGGGTTCAGTCTCTAGGTCTGGAAGATACACTGGAAGAGGGCATGGCAACCCACTCCAGTGTTCTTGCCTGGAGCACCCCATGGCCAGAGGAACCTGGCCACTAAGAGTCGGACACTACTGAAGCAACTTAGCACACAAGTTAGGAAATGTAATTGCTTTTCAGTGAGAGGGTTTTATTTTGGTTGCCCTTAGCACGTCAAATCCTTCTGGAACTCATAGGATTGTCACGCGTCACCCCAGGGGGAACCACCAACCTCATCTCAGCAGTTTCCATAGGCAAACTGCACACAACACCGGGCACGTAATGTATCTCTAGAGCCCTGCATAGGCTGAGAAGTGCATCCTTTGTCTCCAAGGTCATAATGGCTCTGCTGACTTCAATTCCTTTCACTGGCACGAGTGAGGACAACCTGAAAAGGCCAGAGAGAATGAGAGCCCCCTGCCCCATGATCCCAAATGAAAAAACAAGGGAGAGAGAGGACACGGAAATCCCCTCACACGCCACCCCAGGCCCCTTTTGTGTTGTTCTTGCCAACGCAGCAGCCCTCCTGCTATATATACCAGATGCCACGTTTGTCCCCGTCAGGCTGGACGCTGATCACCCGCCATCAACAACCATGGGGAAGGTGAGCCAACTGAGGTGCCACACCAGGCCTGCTGCATGTTGACGGTGTGTGTGTGTGGAGGGGGGATGTATCTCCCAGCTGACTTCCTGCTGTCACCTTATGTTCCACCTGCACGCAGATCACCTTCTACGAGGACCGGGGCTTCCAGGGCCGCCGCTACGAGTGCAGCAGCGACTGCCCCAACCTGCAGCCTTACTTCAGCCGCTGCAACTCCGTCCGCGTGGACAGCGGCTGCTGGATGCTATATGAACGCCCCAACTACCAGGGCCACCAGTACTTCCTGCGGCGCGGAGACTACCCCGACTACCAGCAGTGGATGGGCCTCAGCGACTCCATCTGCTCCTGCCGCGCTATTCCTTATGTGAGTGTTGCTTCAACCCGACCGGTGTGACAGCATCACTGATCCAGGGCCATGAATTCCTATAAAAAGTCAGTTTGTTTAAACTCAGGACTAGTGTTCACAGTGAAATAACAAAGCCCAACTCTCCAGCATTGAAAAAAAAAAAAAATAGATTGCCTTTTTACTATGTTCTCATACGGAAACATTTAAACTCATTTAGCATTAAAAATGGGTAAATTGCTTTTAGGCATAAGAAATCACAATGATATAGCTTCTAAAACTAAATCTGGTAGCATCTAGCTGATCCCTAATTTCTAAATAAAAATCATGTGTTCAGTAAAGAAAAAAATCTATCAGTATATCATTATTTCTTAACGATAAAAATACTGACCGACTACGGGAGAACAACATAGATATAACATATTCTAGCAGTATTGGCGATTATTTTCAATACCTTTTCTATGACATACAGATTTAGAAACTGGAACAATGTATGTCTGCTTGCAAGTGGCTCCCTGTATTTAGCAGATATTATCAACTAATTTCTTACAAGGGTCAGAAAAATCGTTCATTAAGATTTCATGGGATGTAGGAGAAGGAAATGGCAACCCACTCCAGTGTTCTTGCCTGGAGAATCCCAGGGATGGGGGAGCCTGGTGGGCTGCCGTCTATGGGGTCGCACAGAGTCGGACACGACTGAAGTGACTTAGCAGCAGCAGCAGCAGCAGTCCTCACCAAAGTCCTGCTTAATGTCTATTAATCATGTGTAGTTTGTATTTGGACTTTCTGAATCACCAAATTATGTGTCGTGGAAAGCAGATTCAGGAAGTGAAACCAAAATTTGGCTGGAGAACTTTGCAGATGCAAAAAGAGGTACAAGATAAGAACTTCTTTGAGGCCAGAAACTCAACTGGTACAAGTGACTTGGCAAAACGTCAGACATGTGGACTAAGAGTAAATGTGAATTGTTGTCAATGGTGAGTGCAAAAGTGACTTAAAAACATGCTTGATAGGATTCAGGGATACACAGTCATAATGGAAAAGGGAGTTAAATCATCTCTGAAGACTCAACTAAATATAGTTACAATAGTTGTTTTTTGTTTTGCTTTCAAGAAATCCCTTTTGTTGACTTTATTTCAATGTTTATTTCTTCCATAAGATAGATCACTGGTCAGGTAAGTTTTATTTTAATACCCTCCCTGAAGAAGGAAATGGCAACCCACTCCAGTATTCTGGCCTGGAAAATCCCATGGACAGAGGAGCCTGGCAGGCTTCAGTCCATGGGGTTGCAAAGAGTCAGACATGACTTAGCGACTAAACAACAACAACAATTTGTTAAACCAACTGTGTGAGGAGAGGATACATGTGTGACAGGAGGGTTTGAAAACCATGCTTCATGAAGCTGCAGGATGACTGAGTCACTTTTACTGACATCAAGGATGCCCACAACTTATTTTTCATCTTTGGTTTATTGTCACAACAGACCAGCTCTCACAGGATAAGGCTGTACGAGAGAGATGACTACGGAGGCCTGGTGTCCGAGCTCACGGAAGACTGCTCCTGCATCCACGACCGCTTCCGGCTCAGTGAGCTCCACTCCCTCCACGTGCTGGAGGGCTGCTGGGTCCTCTACGAGATGCCCAACTACCGGGGGCGGCAGTACCTGCTGCGGCCGGGGGACTATAGGCGCTACCACGACTGGGGGGCCGTGGATGCCCGAGTGGGCTCTCTGAGACGGGCCATCGATTTGTACTAGGCTGTGCTTTCCTTAGGATCCACATAGAAATGCACTATATAGACAAATCGTGTTATGGGCACATAAGTAATGCTTGTTCATCTTAAAGAATAACTGAATTTTAATAAATGGTGACCCTTGGCAACTTACCTGGCCCTGAAATCAAGTGTTTTGAATGTCTGCTGACTTCCTGGATGGCAGCAGTATTTTTGAAGTCCCCATTCACATCATGGGAAGGAGGCAGAAACACTGTCTCTGCCTCTACAACCCACAGTATGAGGGAGAGAGAAAAGAAACATAATGAAAACTATTAAATCCATACCCAGGGGAAGATATGGAACCAACTGCAGCTGGGACACAAAAGGACCGCTGGAGAGGACTACATTATTCTGGACCATAATGTGAACTTTTATCAAAATTCAGTTATGGAATACTCAGCTATGCAGAGTGAAGTAAGACAATGTGCTATCCTGCACACCTCTGGGATCTCCTTCCCCTAGAGTTGCTCACCCAGAATGCTAATTGTTTTTATAAATTTATGTGAGCAAAAATAGTGCTCTGTCCCAGTTAAATTCTTCATAGAAATTGAAAAGCTCATTTAAAAATTCATATGGAGTTTGCAAGGGACCCAGAACAGCCAAAACAATCTTGAAAAAAGAAGAGCAAAGTAGGACTCATCCTTTGCAATTTCAAAGCTTACCACAAAGCAACAGTAAACAGCTTAGTGGGATACTGGCATAAAGTAGACATGGCGATGACAGGAATAGACTTGGGAGTCCAGAAATAATCCCGTATGTTTATGTTCAACTGATTTTTGACAAGGGTGCTAAGACCCCTCAATGGGGAAAGAATGGCTTTTCAACAAATAGTGCTAGGACTACTGGATATCCAAATGCAAAATAATAAAGTTAGATCCCCATTTCATACCACATATAAAAATTAATTCAAAATAAATCAAAGAACTCAAACTATGAAACCCTTGGAAGAGAATAGAAACATACATCTTCATGATCTTTTATTAGGCAATGGCATCTTAAAGATGACACCAAAAGCACAAGCAACAACAATAAAAATAATAAATGGGACGTCATCAAAACTAAAATATTTTATGCTTCCCAGGTGGTGCTAGTGGTAATGAACCACCTGCCAATGCAGGAGACATAAGAGACACAGGTTCAGTCCCTGGGTCAGGAAGATCCCCTGGAGGAGGGCATGGCAACCCACTCCAGTATTCATGCCTGGAGAATCCCATGGATAGAGGAGCCTGGTGGGCTATAGTCCATGGGGTCACCAAGAGTCAGACACAACTGAAGTGACTTATCATGCATTAGTGAATCAAAGAATGCCATCAAGAAAGTGAAAAATACATGTATACCTATGGCTGATTCATGTTGATGTATGGCAGAAATCAACACAACATTGTAAAGCAATTATCCTCCAATCAAAATTTTTTAAAAAAGAAAGTGAAAAGACAGACTCTTGAATGAGGGAAAATATTTACCAAATGTTTACAAACTTTTTATCTGGTAAAAGTCTAGTATTCAGAATATTAAAAAAAAAAAAAAAAAAACCTCTTAAAACAACAAAAGATCAAAAAACAAGCCAATTAAAAATAGGCAAAGTACTTGAATATTATATTTTTTATGAAGAAGATATATAAATGGTCAAGAAGCTACTGAAAAGATGCTCAGCATTATTAGCCGTTGTTGTTGTTGGTTGTTGTTTACTCTCTAAGTTGTATCCAACTCTTTTGTGACCCCATGGACTATAGTCCTCTGGGCTCCTCTATCCAGGGGATTTCCCAGGCAAGAATACTGGAATGGGTTGCCATTTCCTTCTCCGGGGGATCTTCCCGACCCAGGGATCAAACTCGCATCTCTTGCGTTGGCAGGGAGTTCTGTACCACTGAGCCACCACAGAAGCCCATTATTAGTCATTAGAGAAATTCAAATAAAAACCACAGTGAGATAGCACTTAATACCCACTAGGATGGCTGGACAGCATCGCGGATGCAATGAACATGAACTTGGGCAAATTCTGGGAAATGGTGATGGACAGGGAGGCCTGGGGAGCTGCAGTCCATGGGGTCACAAAGAGCTGGACTCGACTGGGTGGTGAACAACAACAACAACAACCCACTAAGGTCGTTATATTAATTTTAGAGAAAAATAAAACAGAAAATAACAAGTGCTAGTAAGGTTGTGGAGAGATTAGAACTTTCATAAATCTCTGTAATGTAAATTAATGTAAATACTTGTAAGTAATGTAAAGTAATGTAAAAAGATGCAGCCACTATGGGAAAACAGTTTGGTAGTTCCTCAAATAGTTAAACTGAGTTATCATATGACTCAGCAATTCCACTATGACACATATACTCAAAAGAATTGAAAAGAAATGTTCCAACAAAAACGTATTCATGAATGTTCACGGCAGCACTATTCACAATAGCCAGAGGTGAAAACAACCCAAATGTTTATCAGTGGATGATTGCATAAATGAAATGTGATTTGTCCAAACAATGGGATGTTCTTTGGCTGTAAAAAGGAATGAAGTCCGGATATATATTACATCACGGATGAACCTTGAAAATATGTCAAGTGAAAAAAGCTGGTCACATAAGACCATATATTATAGGATTCATTTATATGAAACACCCAGAATAGGCAAATCTAGAGACAGTAAGTCTATCCATGGTTGTTTAGGACTGGGGGATAGGTTGATAAAGGAATGATAACTAAAGGGTTCAGGACTTTTCACTGTGGAATGAGCATTTTCTAAAATTGACTAGGGTGACAGTTGCACATAACTGTGAATATACTAAACCACTGAATAATACATTTTAAATGGGCAAATATTAACGTGAATTATATCTCGATGAAGCTGTTTAAAAATAATAAAGCCCTGAACAGAACCTTAAGTAATAAAGAATCTTTTAAAATAAGATTCCTTCTTGCTGAAGGAACATATGCTATGAATTATAAGTATGAAAATACACATATTATTAAACTGCTGTGGCTCTTTCCAATACCAAATATGCAGGAGATTTGTGGTTTTGCTGCTGGCTTAGTTAAACCACGCTTAAACTGTGTTGTCCTCTGTTGAGTGACCAGTGAATTACGAGCTCTGTTTTTTTGTTTTTTTTAAAGGAAAACCCAGGTGACGTGCCTCACTGAAGATGATTTTAACTTGGAGGCTTTGTTTTGTTTTAACCTAGTGAATTTAAGGCTTTAGAAACCAGCATTTTATCTAACAAACCTTGGAATGCCGCAAGTTTCTTCCTCTATAAAATTAGGGGTATTGGTCAAGAGGAGTTCCCTGCTTCCTTCAGTTCTGATTCTTTAAGACACTATTAGGTTTCTAGGTGGAATATCTTAATGGTTACCAAGGTAGGCCTTGAGGTCCATGGACTTGGTTTCTGGCTTGACCACCTAGTGGCTGTGTGACCTTGAGCAAGTTATTAATCCTCATAAGCCTTAGTTTTCCCACTTGTATGTTCTTGTGAGGAATAAATGGGATGCTTCTTATAAAGAAGCTCAATAAATAGTAGTCATCACTCCATCAGTTTTACCTCATTGTGCTATATATATATATATATATGGATTTCATAAAAAAGGGGGGAGGGGAAAGTAAATTAGCTATTTTTTTTAAAAAATTCGAGAAAATGTGAACATCCTCAACGTCCTTTTCATAGTCGTTCATTACTGCCATCTTGCTTCCCGGATGGCTCAGTGGTAAAGAATACCCCTGCAAATGCAGGAAACGTAGGTTTGATCCCTGGGTTGGAAAGATCCCCTGAATGCGGAAATGGTAACCCTCTCCAGATCCTTGCCTACAAAATCCCGTGAACAGAGGAGCCTGGAGGGCTACAGTCCATGGGGTTGAAAAGAGTCAGACACGACTGAGCGACTAAGCACACATACATAGGTGGTTACAGGCTGGCTCCAATCAGCTTTGACACAACTTCCAGCCTGTGTCATGTGATACTGTAAAATTCATCCCGACCTCTTACAAAACTGGTGGCAGGCATCACTAACAGAATCCTGAGGCAAACAATTATATTAAGACATTTTAGGGATCAAATAAAACACCTAGAAATACAGTACAGCCGTCGTTCGGTATCCAAGGGGGATTGGTTCCAGAATCCCCACAGATATCAAAATCTGTGGATGCTCAAGTCCCTTACATAAAATGGTGCAGTATTTGCAGAAAACTATGCAATTCTCCCCTATACTTTAGGTCATCTCTAGGTTACTGATAATACCTACCACAATGTAAATGCTCTGGGCTGTGTCAATTGTGTCTGACTCTGCAACCCTTTGGACTGTAGCCCACAAAGCTCCTCTGACCATGGGATTTCCCAGGCAAGAATACTGGAGTTGGTTGCCATTTTCTTCTCCAGGGAATCTTCCCAACCCAGGAGTCAAACCCACATCTGTGTCTCCAGCATTGCAGGCAGATTCTTTACCCAAGAGGCCATCAGGGAAGTTTGAAAATTTACATATCATTTACATTGTATTTACACAGTATTAGTATGTAAACGATATGTAAGTAGTTTCCAGCCTGGCAAATTCAAGTTTTGGTTTTTGAAACTTTCTGGAATTTTTTTTTTCCAGTTACTTTCTGTGGTTGCTTGAATTCATGGATGTAGAATTTGCGGATACAGAGAACCAACAACTACATTGGTTCAGGAGATTGCTGAGAGACTCAGCCTTACTTGCTGATTCCAAGGTCACGGGAAAGATTGAGTCAGAGACTGCATACAAGCCCTTTTACTTGTATAGTCAGCTTCTGATTTTAGAGCATCAGGGACCTGGACTGAGTCAGGTAGGGGGTGAGTGGCTCTTTCAGGGCCTGCATCATTGGTTGGTGGAGGAGCAACCCTTGCAAACGAAACTACCAGTGACCACCTCCTTGTCTAGCCCAGGCCTTGCTTTCACATTGCTTCTTCTAAAGCATTTTTTATTTTCACAGTACTCACAAACACATGAAATTCTTGAATAGTCACTATTTCTGAAGAACACGTTCAGGAAGCAGTGACTTCATCCACCCATTCATACTCCTGCACTTATTGCTTGTGTAATTTTTGGGACAGCAAGGAGATCAAACGAATCAGTCCTAAAGGAAATCAACCCTGAATGGTCATCAGAAGGACTAATGCTGAAACTGAAGCGCCAATACTTAATACTGAAGCAAGACCGCAGGTATGAGTGAGGGGTGGAACAGGACAACAGTCAGGGAAATCCTCCCAAGAACACGTTACTGTGAGTTCCTTGACTGGCCCCTGTTCTAAACCCACCTCAGTGCGGTTGGTAGACTGCAGAAGCCAAGGGCGTCATCACCTGTGACAAGACTTAAGGGTGTGTGTGCTACTGTGCATGTGCATTTCAGATCTAGCAGGTGATTTAGGCCTGATTTGGCTAAAAGTAGAATTTTCCTCCTTTTCTCATTTCTGTATCACCAATGAAGTTTTTTTGTCTAACTTTTTAGTCTTCACTACATTATAACTGTATCCTTTCTCTTAAAGTGCTCTGGAGGTCTTTGAAGTGGTTTGGAAAAGGAAAGTTGATATGCAAAGAACAAATCAAAAGAAGTATCCTCACTCTCATTATTTTATTGAACTATTTTTGGGCTAAGTAAAGAAATAGTAAGAATAGACACAATTCACACTGAAATTTGTTTTAAAACTTGGAAGTGCAGAAGGCAGGTTTCTTCCCCCTCATCTTTTCATCTAAATTCAAGATGTCTGATGATCTGGGCCAATGGAAGGAATCTGTTCCCAATACTAGAACGCCGTCCCTTCTTGGAAGCTTATCAAATCCCACCTAATCAAGGCAGTCTAGGTCCCTCTTTCCAGGATGGTTCCACATACAACCAGTTTTTACTTGTCTTTTCCTTCTCTGAACATCTATATCCACTTCATGACCACCCAACTTAGCACTGAAGCACTGCCTTTCTCACATAATGTCTTCTTGTCTTGGTTTAGTGTCTTCAACAAGGCATAAGGATAAGGACCATGTCATGCTTCTCTAATCCTCATGATTAATTACTAATTAATTACATGGATAAATAGTAGTAATGTATGGATGTGAGAGTTGGACTATAAAGAAAGCTGACCACCGAAGAATTGATGCTTTTGAACTGTGGTGTTGGAGAAGACTCTTGAGAGTCCCTTGGACTGCAAGGAGGTCCAACCAGTTAATCCTAAAGGAAATCAGTCCTGAATATTCATTGGAAGGACTGATGCTGAAGCTGAAGCTTCAATACTTTGGTCACATGACACAAAGAGCTGATTGGAAAAGACTCTGATGTTGGGAAAGATTGAAGGCAGGAGGAGAAGGGGATGACAGAAGATGAGCTGGTTGGATGGCATCACCGACTCGATGCACATGAGTTTGAGGAAGCTCCGGGAGTAGGTGATGGATAGGGAGGCCTGGTGTGCTGCAGTCCATGGGGAAGCAAAGAGTCGGACACGACTGAGCAACTGAACTGAACTGATATGCATAAATAGAGCCCTGGAAGTGTGAAAAACAGCAAGGGATTCTGACTTTATTGCAAACGATTCCAGTTTATTTTGGAAAGCAATGACTCTCTCACACAAGGTCACCAATGCGGATGTTCAGAGACATAGACGGCAGTCTCTCACACTCAGTCCTCTACCTGGTTCTGACAGCCTCCAGTCCTGGCTGGTTCTTGGTGACCTGGGAAAACTTGCAGGGAGGTAAAAAAAAATGGCCCAGAGATCAGCAGGCTGGTGTAGGCTGACAGCAGGGAGACCTTCTTGAGGGGAGGGGCAGAGTTAGAGCACCACCCTATGAAGGTCTCAGAGCTTACCTCTAACAGCTAAAGGAAAGAGACAGGGGAAGACAGCCTGAGAAAGAGAACAAAAATGAAAGAAAAGGTGAAAAGCAACATTTTTTTGTGAAGAAAAATAATAGATTCCCCGCCTCTTCCTTGCACTTTAGAAGATGGATGGGTCAATGGAATGAGACATTCAGTCCTGGATGTGGCAAGACATGCTTTGTTACATCTCTTTGTAGGATCAGCCAACACCCTAGTCTAAAATATATGGGAGATTAAGGGAGGGACTGAGTCAATGAGACTTTTAGCACAAATATTTGAATACCAAGTTCACAGTTATATATAAGGTGTTTTTTTTCTTTTCTTTAAAAAGAACTGCAAAACTCATTTTTAAAAACACAGGTGTCATTTAAATCAGAAAAAACATTTATAAAACTCTTTAAAGTTCTTTAGGATATCATAGTTGAACAAACTTGTATATCAAAATACATAGACTCAAATGTCAAAACACATGAATGGATCTAACATAATCCTGTGTTTTTTCTCCCAAAAATGAAATTGTTCATTTAAGAGCCATTGAAGTTACCTTCCCTGGTGCTTCCCTGGTGGTTCTGAAGGTAAACAATCTGCCTGCAATGCAGGAGACCTGAGTTCAATCCCTGGGTTGGGAAGATCCCCTGGAGAAGGGATAGGCTACCCACTCCAGAATTCTTGGGCTTTCCTGGTGGCTCAGATGGTAAAGAATCTGCCTGCAATGTGGGGGACCTGAGTTCAATCCCTGGGTTGGGAAGATCCCCTGGAGGAGGGCATGGCAACCCACTCCAGTATTCTGGCCTGGAGAATCCTCCTGGACAGAGGAGCCTGGCGGGATATAGTCCATGGTGTCCCGGAGAGTCAGACACGACTGGGCAACTAACCACAGCCTAAAGTTACCTGGAGGCTTCCCAGGTGGCTCAGGGGTAAAGAATCCACCTGCCAAGCAGGAGACTCAGGTTCGATCCCTGGGTGGAGAAGATCCCCTGGAGAATGAAATGGCAACCCCTTCCAGTATTCTTGCCTGGGAAATCCCAAGGACAGAGGAGTCTGGTGGGCTGCAGTCTGTGGGGTCGCAAAAAAGCTGGACACGACTGAGCAACTAAGTAACAACAAAAGTTACCTGAGGCCTGTGAGAAGTCTCAGTGGAAATAGTTCGTTACCCTCCCCGCCACCCAGTCTCATACAAATGTTTTAGTTTGTCAGCTGGGTTTTCCTGAAGCACCTGCAGACTCCTTTCTCTGGTAGCCACTGCCATGTCTCCCAGATGAAACCCCTTGAGCTCACTGGCACATCATTGACACGACCCTGCTGAAGGAAGCCACGTCTGCTCTCACTGGAGTGGGTATGACTGATCTTCCAGCATCACTTATTTGGCTCATGATGATGATATAGTGATAGCTAATAATGAAAGCCTGCCTTATGAAGAGTGTTGTGCATGTTCCAGACATTATACCAGAAATCTTAGAGTACATCATGTAGCTAACATAGCACAATTATTATCAAGAGGGGGGATCTGGGACAAGAGCATAAACAGAGCCCCATCACCACTCCACAGCCCACCCTCCTCCCATCTCACTCCTTCACATGCCCAAGCTCCATCCACATGTTCCACCTCCCCTCACCCCCTATCAGGTCCCCCAAATAGGCTCCCTTTTATGAACAATGTCCTTGGGTGGGTGGGTAAAGATTCTCTTCTAGGTTTTGGAAGCAAGGATGTAAATGGAGGAAATTCTGGAGCTCCAGGTACAAGGAATGTGGTCTCTAAGAAGTGTGGGCATGTCCCCATTGACACCACACATTCCTGTCCTGTGGGGAAGACGGCAGCTAGAGGGGGCCAGAGGAGGCTCTCTGAACACCCTGTCCAGGCCAAGGTTACCGAATGACCAAGTCTAATCACATGCCGATCACTGTGAGAACCAAATCTAAAAAGGTACACACAACCCCGATGTTCATCACAGCACTGTTTACAATAGGTAGGACATGGAAGCAACCTAGATGTCCATTGGCAGATGAATGGATAAGAAAGCTGTGGTACATATACACAATGGGATATTACTCAGCCACGAAAAAGAACGCATTTGAATCAGTTCTAATGAGGTGGATGAAACTGGAGCCTATTATACAGAGTGAAGTAAGTCAGAAAGAAAAACACCTATACAGTATACTAACACATATATATGGAATTTAGAAAGATGGTAATGATGACCCTATATGCGAGACAGCAAAAGAGACACAGATGTAAAGAACAGTCTTTTGGGCTCTGTGGGAGAAGGCAAGGGTGGATTTGAGAGAACAGCATTGAAACATGTATATTATCATATGTGAAACAGATCGCCAGTCCAGGCTCGATGCATGAGACAAGTGCTCAGGGCTGGTGCACTGGGATGACCCTGAGGGATGGGATGGGGAGGGAGGGGGGGTTCAGGATGAGGAACACATGTATACCTATGGCTGATTCATGTGAATATATGGCAAAAATCACCACAATATTGTAAAGTAATTAGCCTCCAATTAAAATAAATAAATTAATTTTTTTTTAAAGCAAGAAAAAAATAAAATAAAAAAATACACACATCTAGGAGGTAGACGAACTGGGAACTGAGCTCAGGCTTGTCAGCCTTGAAGGTCTATAATCTGTTTCTGCATAAAACATGGCTTGTTTTAGAAGTTATCTTTCTAGATATATATATCTTATACACTTGACATAGTAGGTTCAATGTCATCCTTTTTTTTTTTTTTTTTTTTAATTTGTAAAGCTCTGTCTCTATCAACCTTGAGAATCTTTGGCTTTAACAGGAATTCTGGTAAATTATAGTTGTCCTAGTTGCTAAGTTGTGCCCAACTCTTTGCAACTCCATGTACTTCCCACCAGGCCCCTTCATCCATGGGATTTCCCAGGCAAAAATACTGGAGTGGGTTGGCATTTCCTTCTCCGAGAGATCTTTCAGACCCAGGGATTGAACCCGTGTCTCCTGCATCGGCAGGCGAATTCTTTAGCTCTGAGCCACTCTTTTTCAATTGACATTGTTGCCAGACTCATTTCTTCACCCTGGCTCCAGGATCTCAGCATTAGCTGACTGTAAAGGGTCCTTTAACCCCTGAGTCACTGATTTGTGTATCACGTCTAAGACTGCAGTGCGCCGTGTGCATGCTCAGTCATCTCCGACTCTTCAGGGTGGACTGGAGCCCACCAGTCTCCTCTGTCCACGGGATTTTTCAGACAAGAAATACTGAAGTGGGTTGCCATTTCCTTCTCCAGGGGACCTTTCTGACCTAGGGATAGAACCCAGGTCTCCTATGTCTCCTGCATTGCAGCCAGATTCTTTACCAGCTGAGCCACTGGGGAAATGGTAACCACCTAATCTCTGTCATTCCATAGAGGGTCATGCCAGGGCCAGTATCTGCTGGATACTGTTTGGTTCTATTCCAATAGAGGGACCCCCTACCCATGGTGGGTTTCTCTTTTTATAGGAAGAGCTTTAGGTAGTAAATCTATTACATGTTAACATAAATAACATGTTATGAATAATAACCATGTTTTCCAAAGCAAAAAACAAGTAATGAAAAGGCTGCAATTGCTTTACATTTTGCCAAATCTCTTTCATGTCATACAGCCTCTGGAAAAAGTCCACTGTGAAGGAAGAAGAGTGAAAAGGGCAAATAACATCTTGGGGGCTTCCCCAGTGTCTCAGCAGTTAAAAAAAAAAAAATCCACCTGCAATGCAGGAGCTACAGGAGACACGGGTTCAGTCCCTGGGCCAGGAAGATTCCCTGGAAGATTAATCCACTCCAGGATTCTCGCCTGGAAAATCCCACAGACAGAGGAGCCTGGTGGACTACAGTCCCTAGGGTTGCAAAGAGTCTGACATGACTGAAGCGACTGAGCACACATACACACATCGTTATGAAAACTGTTCTGACCATATGAACCCCTTGGAAGTGTCTTGGGGACTTTAGGGGTCCCCGTACCACACTGTGAAGCCCATACTATGAAGGTGCTCTGTTGTCTAGCCTGGGTGCCGTCTAGCGTCTCAAAAGTCTGAGAAAGTAGGGGATGTGGCACCTTGAGGTTTTCTACATTACTCCTTGCTGTTTTTCAGTCAAAAGGTTATGTCTGACTTTTTTGCGACCCCAGGGACTGTAGCCCACCAGGCTTTTCTGTCCACGGGATTTCCCAGGCAAGAATACTGGAGCGGGTTGCCATTTCCTTCTCCAGGGGATCTTCTTGACCCAGGGATCGAACTCACACTTCCTGCACTACAGGCAGATTCCTCACCACTGAACCACCAGGGAAGCCCCTACATTAATCCTTATACTAACTCAAATCACCCTTCTCAAGGAAGCAGGAATTTACCAAGGTGAAGAGGAAAGACAGATCTTAGGACATTTGAAGGAGGCCAGGGACCCCCCAAAAAGCGAGCAATCTCTGGGCAGCACCAGCAGAAGGAAGGGTGCAGGCTCCCAGGGAGACATGAAGAGAGGAAGGCCACAACCATCTGCTTTCATTCAGGTCAAAGCCAAGGACTGAGGGCCTACTCTGTGCCCATCCCTGCTCTAGGGCCCAGGGACAGAAAAGAACAAGGATCATTCCCAGCCTCAGGGAGCCCACAAATTTTCAGCCAAGTGTCAATTTCACTCAAGATAGGCCCCCAAACAACAACATTGATAATCACAGAATCTTGAATTTGAACTAACTTTATGCTCTTCAAAGCATTTTCAAAAATAACTTCATTTGATTCCCTCTTCCTTATTAAAGTTCTCATTTTCAAGAAATTTTTTTAAACACCAGTCCCTAAGCAGAACACAGTGTTTAATTACCTTTAAGGAGTCAGTTAAGCAGAGTAGGCTATAAACTAAAAGCATGGGGATAGAATTTTGCTCGTCCTTCTAAAGAGGAAAGACTTTTCATTTTGGTGGCAACAACAGCTTTTGTGAATTAGAAAAACCCGAACGTACCAGAAAGAATGAGAGTAAACATTCAGCTAACCCCAATGACCAGGGGGAGGGGGAGCGGAGAGCTTGCAAATCCCCTTACTCACCGAAATAGGCCCCTTTTGTGTGATTTCCTGCGGAGGCAGCATTCAGGGCTGCTATATATACAGCGGCCCTCCCCCTAGTCCCACACAGCGCCCAGCGAACACCTCCTGCTCCCTTACCGCCAGCATGGGAAAGGTAAGTGCGGGGAACCTTTGCGCCACCTTTGCCCCGTCGCGGCATCTCCAGCGGGGCTGCAAATCGCTTCATGCTCCCACATCTTCCGTTTTGCAGATCACCTTCTACGAGGACCGGGGCTTCCAGGGCCACTGCTACGAGTGCAGCAGCGACTGCCCCAACCTGCAGCCTTACTTCAGCCGCTGCAACTCCGTCCGCGTGGACAGCGGCTGCTGGATGCTCTATGAGCGCCCCAACTACCAGGGCCACCAGTACTTCCTGCGGCGCGGAGACTACCCCGACTACCAGCAGTGGATGGGCCTCAGCGACTCGGTCCGCTCCTGCCGCCTCATCCCGCCAGTGAGCCTGGTTCCGTCTTTGTCTTCCGTTTCTTTGGAAATCAAAGCCATTAAGAAATAGCATTCTTCAACCAAACCGTTCTGACTAGACAGCAGGAAGTGGGAGTGAGCCCAGGGCATGCAGTCCATTCTAGAGGGATGTCTCAGATGGGAAGCCATTCTTCACGAACTTTGTGGTGTTTTGTTTTTTTTTTAAATCACAGATTCCCAGTGTTTTATGTTTTAAGTGTAGTCAAAGATAAAAAGACGCATTAAGAGAAAGCATGTCATAGAAGAGACTAAAGTTATCCTCTGTTCAAGATATTTCTTTTTTTTAAGTATAGGTGATTTAAAATGTGTTAATTTCTGCAGTACAGCAAAGATTCAGTTATACACACATTTTTATATTCTTTACCATTTTGGTTTATCACAGGATATTGAATATAGTTCCCTGTGCTGTATAGTAGGGCCTCCATTCTATATACAAAAATTTGCATCTGCTAACCCCAAACTCCTACTCCAAGGTACAAGATTTTTTTAAAGCGGTCATTACAAGCCGTGTCAACTCAGAAACCCAGTATATCCAAATTTATAAATACAATCTGGGTCTGTTTAATTGATAAAAATACTTTTGCTTGCTTTGACTTACTTTTCTATTCGATTATCCTCCTAGAGAAGACAGGCCCCCTGATTTCTATTCTAATTTTGTAATTGGTACCTATTAGCTTGCTTAGGGGTAGGAATCAGAGGAAAGGCCTCATCCAAACTAAAGTTTGAGATCCAGTATTTCCCAGAGAGTGATTGCAGAGTTCTTAGAAGAATGTGTGGGAGTTGGGGGGTTGGGGGTGGGATAAATGTCACCCAAACTTCATGAAACATCCAAGTTTCATGAAGATGATTCCTGCTGCTGGGGGAGTGAGGAAGGGGAGGGTAGGAGGTCAGAAAGGAAGCTTGATTGTCACATAGGTTGAAATTTGAACTGAAAATGAGGTTACAAAGACAGAGGTAGAGAAAATATGCCATCTTTTTTTTTTTTTTTAACAAGAGCTTCATAATCCTTCCAAAGTAAACATGAAAACCAAAACATTGGCCTTACAGAAAATAGCTAAATTTTGGTTCCTTTTTAACAAGAGTAATAGATCAAATGAGGCTTCACTTTCCAATAATGCTCACTTTTCTACTTGGAGAGGAACTTTCTCTGATAAGAAGTCCTAAAATAATCAGTCTTATTTTAGACCAACCTTACTTCTCAAGGAGAGAGGGTGGTACATAGCAACTGAAGGGCTGCCATGTTCTGTTTCTAGGTTAGCCCGGTTGTTAGATTCACAGGTGGGCGATGAGGGCAAACATGGTTTGCCTGCAAACCTGGTTTGCAAACATGGTTGTTGTAGACTTGGACTAAGAGAGCTTTGGGGCAGGTGTGACCAGGGAGTGCAGGAGCTAGAACTTTAATTTCTCTCTATTTGTATCCATTTCCTTTTTCTGTTCTGTCTGTCGCTCAGCACACTGGCACTTTCAGAATAAGAATCTACGAGAGAGATGACTTCAGAGGACAGATGTCAGAGATCACAGACGATTGTCCCTCTCTTCAAGACCGCTTCCATCTCAATGAGATTCACTCCCTCAACGTGCTGGAGGGTTCCTGGGTCCTCTACGAGATGCCAAACTACAGGGGAAGGCAGTACCTGCTGAGGCCAGGGGAGTACAGGAGATATCTTGACTGGGGGGCAATGAATGCCAAAGTTGGTTCTTTAAGACGGGTGATGGATTTTTATTGAAGTTTTAAATTCTCCACTTTTCTCCTTTAGAATCTAATAAAAGATTTAGCTTGTGTTTCTGGCACGAGTAGAGTCCTGCCTTTCTTTTCACGTATGGGGTCTTCATAAGCAATAATGGCATTTGGCCAGACATGATGACATGTTTTCAAGATGGGGAACAATATCTCGTAAGGGGAATTAAGTAGAGGATATTACTGCCAGCATTCTTTTAAAGTCTAGACCATGTGAAAGTGTAGTCGCTAAGTCATGTCCAACTCTTTGTAACCCCATGGACTGTAGCCCACCAGGCTCCTCTGTCCATGGGATTCCCCAGGCAAGAACACTGGAGTGGGTTGCCTTTCCCTTCTTCAGGGGATCTTCCCAACCCAGGGATTGAATCCGGGCCTTCCGCATTGCAGGCAGATTCTTTACCATCTGAGCCACCAGGGAAGCCCTATATCTAGACCCTGCAGGCTCAAAGTTCAACTCAACTGGGTCAACCCACTTGTGGTTAATCTTACAAGGATATATTTACAATTATAATAATATTAATAAGTACTTGTTGAAACACCTCAAGTTATCCCTCCAGCTTATCCCACCATCTTCCCTATTTAATCCATTTTACCTAATCAAGAAGGTCATCCTTAGCATCTTGACTCCTACTTTAGCTCCATAAACAAACAAACAAACAGGTCATTTCACCTAATGCCCTCCTTATCTTTCTAACAGCTTCCAACCATTTCTCCCAATTCCATGTCCAACATCTCATACCTCCATGAGATTTTCATGGAACTAGAACTCACTGTCTCTTTGCAGTATGTGCTTTGCAGAAATTTTTCAGGATTTTTACCAAAAACACCAACACATAGGAAAATTCTGCCACCTATCACTTTAATAGGAGTAAAGTATTATGACATATGAAAAATAATATTAAATCAAAAATAAAGCACTGGGAACTTCCCTGGCAGTCCAGTGGTTGGCACTCTATGTTTCCACTGCCAGGGTCATGGGTTCAATCTCTGGTGGGGGAACTAAGATCTCACATGCCACTCAGTAAAGCTAAAAAGAAAGAAAGAAAGAAAGAAAAGATGAAAAAAATAGAAACTTGAAATTTTCTGCAGAAGTATGATTAATTGGAGGGGACATATATGTACTTACGGCTGATTCATGTTTATGTTTGACAAAAAACAACAACATTCTGTAAAGCAATTATCTTTTAATTAAAAAATAAATAAATTTACTAAAAAATGAATTAATCTCACTAATAAAAAAATTAAAACATAATACATTAAAGAAAGTAAAAATAGATGAATGAGGAAATTGGGCCATAAGAAAAATAAGAGAGAGAAAGAGAGATGGAGCTAAGAGTAAAGCTTAAGCCCAAACTGGGTATGATAAGGCACTTTGCTGGCTGAAGATAGAGCCAGATTTGGACCCAGCAACCAAGATGCAGAGGGAAGTAAGATCACCTCCATGACCGACTGAGTCTATAAAGCAAATAAATTAATTATTCAAAACTAGCCTAACCATACCCAATAATGAAACCTAAAAGAAGATTTTCTTGTGGGTCCTAGTAAAGAGGATATTGAGTAAACAACATCCTATGATAATTAAACACAGGTCTCAGGACTCTTTTAAAGTTCCTCAGGACTTCCTTAGTGGTCCAGTGGTTAAGAATCCACCCTGCAATGCAGGGGACACGGGTTTGATCCCCAGTCAGGGAACTAGGATCCCACATGCTGTGAGACGGCTAAACCTGTACACCACAACTAAGGCCTGATGCAGTCAATAAGTAAATATTAAAAATAAATAAATAAAGTTCCTCAATGAAACTGTCGGCTTCAAGTCAAAATTCATCTGAAGTATCCCATCCTTTGAGATTCTAATAAACGGCTCAATCTCATCTCACAGCGGGTAGAAGATATGTACCACTCCTTCCAACACACATATATACCCAGCATATCTTGTCATTCTGGAGAGGGAATGAGTTGTTTACGGTTTCCCCAGTTAGGGAGCTGACTGTGGCTCAGATCATGAACTCCTTATTGACAAATTCAGACTTAAATTGAAGAAAGTTGGGAAAATCACTAGACCATTCAGGTATGACCTAAATCAAATCCCTTATGATTATACAATGGAAGTGAGAAATAGATTTAAGGGACTAGATCTGATAGACAGAGAGCCTGATGAATTATGAACAGAGGTTCGTGACACTGTACATGAGACAGGGAGCAAGACCATCCCCAAGAAAAAGAAATGCAAAAGAGCAAAATGGCTGTCTGAGGAGGCCTTACAAATAGCTGTGAAAAGAAGAGAAGCCAAAAGCAAAGGAGAAAAGGAAAGATATACCCACTTGAATGCAGAGTTCCAAAGAATAGCAAGGAGAGATAAGAAAGCCTTCCTCAGCGATCAATGCAAAGAAATAGAGGAAAACAATAGAATGGGAAAGACTAGAGATCTCTTCAAGAAAATTAGAGATATCAAGGGAACATTTCATGAAAAGATGGGCTCAATAAAGGATAGAAATTGTATGGACCTAACAGAAGCAGAAGATATTAAGAACAGGTGGCAAGAAAATACGGAAGGACTGTACAAAAAAGATCTTCATGACCCAGATAATCACGATGGTGTGATCACTCACCTAGAGCCAGACACGCTGTAACGTGAAGTCAAGTGGGCCTTAGGAAGCATCACAATGAACAAAGCTAGTGGAGGTGATGGAATTCCAGTTGAGCTACTTCAAATCCTAAAAGATGATGCTGTGAAAGTACTGCACTCAATATGCCAGCAAATTTGGAAAACTCATCGGTGGCTACAGGACTGGAAAAGGTCAGTTTTCATTATAATCCCAAAGGAAGGCAATGCCAAAAAATGCTCAAACCACCACACAATTGCACTCATCTCACACGCTAGTAAAGTAATGCTGAAAATTCTCCAAGACAGGCTTCAGCAATACGTGAACTGTGAACTTCCAGATGTTCAAGCTGGTTTTAGAAAAAGCAGAGGAACCAGAGATCAAATTGCCAACACCCGCTGGATCATCAAAAAAGCAACAGAGTTCCAGAAAAACATCTATTTCTGCTTTATTGACTATGCCAAAGCCTTTGACTGTGTGGATCACAATAAACTGTGGAAAATTCTTCAAGAGATCGGAATACCAGACCACCTGACCCACCTCTTGAGAAACCTATGTGCAGGTCAGGAAGCAACAGTTAGAACTGGGCATGGGACAACAGACTGGTCCCAAATAGGAAAAGGAGTACATCAACACTGTATATTGTCACCCTGCTTGTTTAACTTATATGCAGAGTACATCATGAGAAACGCTGGGCTGGAAGAAGCACAAGCTGGAATCAAGATTGCTGGGAGAAATACCAATGACCTCAGCTATGCAGATGACACCACCCTTATGGCAGAAAGTGAAGAAGAACTAAAGGGCCTCTTGATGAAAGTGAAAGAGAAGAGTGAAAAAGTTGGCTTAAAGCTCAACATTCAGAAAACTAAAATCATGGCATCCGGTCCTGTTACTTCATGGGAAGTAGATGGGGAAATAGTGGAAACAGTGTCAGACTTTATGTTTTGGGCTCCAAAATCACTGCGGATTGTGATTGCAACCATGAAATTAAAAGACGCTTACTCCTTGGAAGGAAAGTTATGGCCAATCTAGACAGCATATTAAAAAGCAGAGACATCACTTTGTCAATAAAGGTCCATCTAGTCAAGGCTACGGTTTTTCCAGTGGTCATGTATGGATGTGAGAGTTGGACTATATAGAAAGCTGGGCTCCAAAGAATTGATGCTTTTGAACTGTGGTGTTGGAGAAGACTCTTGAGAGTCCCTTGGACTCCAAGGAGATCCTACCAGTCCATCCTAAAGGAGATCAGTCCTGGATGTTCATTGGAAAGACTGATGTTGAAGCTGAAACTCCAATACTTTGGCCACCTCATAGGAAGAGCTGACTCATTTGAAAAGACCCTGATGCTGGGAAAGATTGAAGGCAGGCGGAGAAGGGGATGAGATGGTTCGATGGCATCACCGACTCAATGGAAATGAGTTTGGGTAAACTCCAGGAGTTGGTGATGGACAGGGAGGCCTGGCGTGCTGCGGTTCATGGGGTCGCAAAGAGTCGGACACTACTGAGTGACTGAACTGAACTGAGTTACCCTCGGCTCTGAACTCCTGCCTTGTCACTGAGTGGATTCACCTTGACCTAAACTGGTGACATACTGCCTTTTCCTTTAACTCCTGAACCATTTCTCACATAAAGCAATAATGATGCAGCCAGCTTTGTTATAGAGGTTGTGAGGGTGAGATGCAAGTTTAAATCATAACAACACAACAATATCAAGTTTAATATTAAGAGGTCCTGCTCTAGTCTGCAAGCTCCAACCTGTTTTTGGGTGGCCTGGTCTTTCCCATCCCTGCTTCTCTCTTCTCTGTTCTTAGATATACCCACATGATTGTTCACTCTTTATAGAGAGTCCTCCCATCCCCCACCTTCAAGGGCTCCATATCCACTGCCCTAGTGGCTTATTACCAGAGCAAGCATAGAATTTGTTACTTAACCTGTCATTTTTGAGGGTGAAATTGTTTTTTATTAAGGATTGCACTGGGGCAAGAGGCATTAACAAGGACTGTTTCAGGCAAACTGGGGCACAAGGTTAGGCTTTTTATAAAGTTTCCTTCCCTGGAGGTTGCTGTATTATTTGATATTAATTGTTCCTAAATTCCAGTTCTTATAACATCTTCTCATTTAACCAAGCATGTATACGATACAAATGCCACATTAATTACTAGGAAGAAAGCAGGTGCATGGTAAGGCCAATTGTGGACTGGACTTCAGTTCAGTTCAGCTCAGTCGCTCAGTCGTGTCTGACTCTTTAAACTCTTAAGACTTTTGTTGGCTTCCTGGAGATATTAGCCAGGACCCTCTATTTGGCAATAATAATACAATAAACATGAATAAGAAAACCAAAAGCTCTTAGAGTGCTGAGCTTTATGTTATTTGTTTAATGGAAATAAAATCACAAACTTCACTATGGAAGTTACCCTGAAACACTGGAACTGAAAGCACATAAAATTAGAGACACTGCTAATTCCTACCTCAGGACCTTTGCATATGAAGTTCCTTTTGGCTTATAATGACTTCTACATGATCTCCATGGGCTGACTTCTTTTGGACAATAGGTCTCCCTACAAATATCAACTTCTCTGGAGATGCCATATGACCATTCTATCTGTTGATTACAACTCTCACTCCATCTGAAGTGGATTACACCCAACTCGCTCCATCTGAAGTGATTTACCCGAAATTTTATCTTTTACTTGTTTAGTGTTCCTCAATGGGATGGGGAATACATGTAAATCCATGGCTGATTAATGTCAATGTATGGAAAAAACCACTACAATATTGTAAAGTAATTAGCCTCCAACTAATAAAAATAAATGGAAAAAAAATACTATCTGAAATGTTCTCTTTTACTTCCTTAGTGTTTCTCTTCCTTACTAGAATGTAACATACCTGTGACCAGCTGCATACCCATTGTCTGAGTGCAATCAAATATTAACTGAGTGCTGTGTGAATAAATGTGAGAATCAAATGAGGTATAATAAATGGAAATAGTTCTATAAAAAAAAAATAAAAATGCTTCACTGAAACCCTTCAGGGACTTTGGGGTTTAGGGGGCATGAGTCACCTGTCTCTCTTCATGGCCCTGCAATAAACCTTTCTCTGCTCAAAAAAAGAAAAAACTTTGGTTCTCATTGATCAGGTCTGCAAGTTGCTTCTCTTTCTGAGGTACAGGCAAAGGGAACACTCAGTTCAGTTCAGTTCAGTTCAGTCACTCAGTCATGTACAACTCTTTGCGACCCCATGAATCGCAGCACGCCAGGACTCCCTGTCCATCACCAACTCCCAGAGTCCACCCAAACTCATGTCCATTGAGTCGGTGGTGCCATCCAACCATCTCATCCTCTGTTGTCCCCTTCTCCTCCTGCCCCTAATCCTTCCCAGCATTAGGGTCTTTTCCAATGAGTCAGCTCTTCATATCAGGTGGCCAAAGTATTGGAGTTTCAGCTTCAGCATCAGTCCTTCCAATGAACACCCAGGACTGATCTCCTTCAGGATGGACTGGTTGGATCTCCTTGCAGTCGAAGGGACTCTCAAGAGTCTTCTCCAACACCACAGTTCAGAGGCATCAATTCTTCGGCGCTCAGCTTTCTTCACAGTCCAACTCTCATGGACTTCAGACACTAGCAAAACCCTGGAGCTGGCCACTGCTGTTGTGACACTGATGTGGCATCTCAGGAGATATAACCACTGGAATTATGAAGGAGCAGAGGACTTAGGGGACAACACAACTTTTCTGTTTTCTCTCTTTTGCTTACTCATCTTGCCTATTATAAAGTCCCATTAAATAGATCAAATGCAGGGTGCTTTTGAAAGTTGAAAGTTGCAAATGCTGAGTTTTGATGTGAGTGTGTAGGCCTGATGTGCTGAGCATTTGAAATAGGTCCTTTGGACTACTACAATGATGAATTTCAGATGAGGGAATAACATTCATATCCCCCAGACATTTATTGAGCAAACTTTATGTGCCAGTTCTTTCTGCCAGTTAGTGAGAATACAAAAGTAAAGATAGATAGGGAAGGGGGAGATAAATTAGGAGTTTGGGATAACATATACAGATTAGCATATATAAAATAGTAAGTAAGGGCCTAATATATAGCACAGGGAACTGTACTCAATAACCCATAAGGGAAAGCATCTGAGAAAGAACAGATATAAATATACATATAACTGAATCACTATTCTTAAAACTAATATACCATTATAAATCAACTATACACACACAGAAAGGAAGGAAGGAAGAAAAATAAAAGAAGAAGGAATAAATCAGAACAGTGTTTTTCAAAGTTTGGTCCAAGAACAATCTGGTGCTGTCAGTTAGAAATATAGACTCCTAGAGTTTTTTCCAGATCTAATGATGCAGAATCTTGGAAAAAAGTAGAGCCATAGCATTTTTAATAAGCACAGATGATTCATATGCACACTGGAGTTTGACGAGCACTAGGTGATTTCTTTTTGGTTTTTTTTTTTTTTGCACTTTTCATTTTGAATGGGAGTATAGCCAATTAACAATATTGTGACAGTTTCAGAACAATGAATGGACTCAGCCATGTATATATATATAAATGTATCCATTCTCCTGGAGAAGGAAATGGCAACCCACTCCAGTATTCTTGCCTGGAGAGTCCCATGGACAGAAGGGTCTGGCGTGCTATATAGTCCATGGGGTCTCAATAGTCAGACACCACTTAGCGACTAAACCACCACCACCACCATCCATTCTCCCCCAAGCCCACCTCTCACCCAGGCTGCCACATAACATTGAGCAGAGTTCCACAGCCTTAGGTGACTTCTGAAGTTCCTTCCAAATCTACACTTTCTCTGTGATGGAGACACTTTTTAGGCATCTTTGAAAGGATTGAACGTTTTGAGAGAGATAAATGGGTTGAAGTCATCCTTAATAATATTTCACTATGACTAATACCAAACAGTTATTCAGTGCTCATTTGTGCCCTGTACATGCCCAACACATTAAACACATAATCCCATTTATGCATGTCATGTCCTTCAGCCAAAGACCACCAGAAACACCTGCACTAAACAAGAGGGTTTGTTACTGGTAACAGCAGCAGAGAGAATATACACCATGGGGAAGCATGGACTGTCTTACAAGGCTTAGAAAGAACTATGAAAGGATTTGTACTTTGGTTAGGCGAATTGGGAAAGTGTCTAAAAAACAACCGTTGACTTGATTGGATGGGACAGCAAGGGTATTTTATGATTGAATATCTTAATAAATCTACTCGTGGGGAAGGGAGCAAAGAACAAAGATAAAGCTGCAATTGATAAAGAAGTAGCAGTTAATCGTTTTGGCTGAGAGAGGGGGTGTCTGGTATTTTGTGGGTGGCACATTGGCACATTTGTTTCTGCCCATGCTGAGACAAAATTATGAAGCGGCCTTATTTTGTCTCATTTCAGCATGGTCTCAGGGTAACCTTTCCTGAAGTTGGTATTTTGTGAGATTCTTTTTGTCTAGCAGGGAAATATGGCCTAGCTCTTCTGAGGGCCAGGCCAGCTCTGAAATATTAGAAGCTACCCTTCCTTCCTTTCTCATTCTGCATAGTATATCCCATGAGGTAAGTATTATGAAATAACTCTTGTTCTGAGAAGTCATAAGGCTTGGCCAAGTTCACCTGGCTACTAAGTGGACATTCCAAGTCCACGAACTTTTACCACCTTCTCCCGGTAAAGGGGAAGCAACCTATGAAGCAATATACTTCTCAGTCTTTAACCCAATGGCCATAAAAAACCTTTCTTTTGGTCTGTATCACAACTTGGCTGCCAGGGGCTAGACTCCAGTTATATGAATTGTAGTCACCAAAGAGGAAGTTTAATAGCTATGTCCTAACAGGTCAGCCCAGTCAAAACTAGCAAAAATCAGAATCCAGATTTGTGTCCTGCCCTGGCTTGACAAGTGCTGTGAAGAAAGAATTCTTAGATAGAGTGATCTCTGTCGTCCAGGAAAGTTAGTGCCTGTGGCACCCGCTTCACCCACAACCTCTCTGGAATTGTAGGGACCCATCCATAAGGGCATAGATTTTTCCCAGAAAATACATGAGGCATAACTGAATCATATGTATACAGAAGTGAGTCTCAGGTCAAAAGTTCAGCCTGATGCGCTGATAAATTTATAAAACACCAAGAATCCAAGTAAAAGCAACTCTAGGGACTCACCCAGAACCCGTACAGGACAGCGTTAGAATATACCAGAGAATGAGGGCAGGCTCGACAGGCATTTCCACTGAATGCAGCACGTAAAAGGGATCCAAAAAAATCCCCTTACTCACCCCCCGGGGGCCCCTTTTGTGTTGTTCTTGCCAACGCAGCAGCCGCCCTGCTATATAGACCCGGCGCGCGGCTGGGGCCTCATCGCCCTGAACTCGCATCATCCGTTGTCAATCAGCCATGGGCAAGGTAAATGGCACACAAGGGAAATAAAATGGAGGGGGGAAATGCCTGTATACAGGATTTATTACGGGGAGCTAATGCTTTGGTTTTGAATTATTCTTCCTTTGCAGATCACCTTCTACGAGGACCAGGGCTTCCAGGGCCGCTGCTACGAGTGCAGCAGCGACTGCCCCAACCTGCAGCCCTACTTCAGCCGCTGCAACTCCGTCCGCGTGGACAGCGGCTGCTGGATGCTCTATGAGCGCCCCAACTACCAGGGCCACCAGTACTTCCTGCGGCGCGGAGACTACCCCGACTACCAGCAGTGGATGGGCCTCAGCGACTCGGTCCGCTCCTGCTGTCTCATCCGCGACGTGAGTTCCGCTTGATTCCAATCCCGCCGCCTGAGTGTCCAGCAGTCTATTACGATGGGTGTTAAGGCACGGAGGTCTTCCTTTAAATACACCTAAGAGTTAAGTGGCCTTTCGGAAGCTGACAAAGCCCTGTTAGATCTAGGCGCGCGCACACACACACGCACGCACGCACGCGCGCGCCAGCAGAGAATATAAGAACGAATTCCCTTAGGGAAAGCGTCAGTTTTGTTTTTAATTTTTACTGCCATTAGGTTAATCAGAGCTTGTCTGTAACAAATGTTAATATCACAGCGGATGTAACGAAAGTGGGGAGCCAGTTGGGCATAAGAAGGCAGTATTTCTAACAAGTCAGTTTTTAACCTATAGTAAAGGAATTGATAATGAACAAATCTGATAGTTTCCAGTGCAGACTAATAAATATAGACAAGTCTACTGTTAATTAAGCCGTTCAAAGATATTGTCCAATTCTGGGAAAAGTAATTTTTCTTAATTGAGAAAGTCAATTGAACTTTGGTTTCAGACTATTTAAACAAAATTTCCACCAAAGGTGTAGTTTTTAAAAATCTTATTTTAGTAGTAAATTTATGTGTATATGTATATACATTTGGGCTTCCCTGGTAACCCAGCTGGTAAAGAATCCACCTGCAATGCAGGAAATCCCAGTTCGATTCCTGTGTCAGGAAGATCCACTGGAGAATGGATAGGCTACCCACTCCAGTGTTCTTAGGCTTTCTTTCCTGGTGGCTCAGCTGGTAAAGAATCTGCCTGCAATGTGGAAGTCCTGGGTTTGATCCCTGGGTTGGGAAGATCCCCTGGAGAAGGGACCAGGCAAACTACTTCAGTATTCTGGCCTGGAGAATTCTATGGACTGTATAGTCCATGGGGTCCCAAAGAGTTGGACATGACTGAGTGACTTTCACACACTCACATATACATTTGGGAAATAATACTCATATTAAAATATTAACAAAATACTTATCATTTTCCTCCCAAATATAAGTTTGAGTTATAACATAGGAATCAAGAAATTAGGGAATTAAGTATTAGGAATCAAGATATTTGATTTCTTGATTGAGTCTAAACCAGACCTTGAACCTCTTAAAAATTCCACCTCCCACATTAAAAAAATGGAAAATTAACATGCAAATATTTGTTAATATTTGCTAGTAGAATATGGATCACAGCAATTTCAGACTCTCAGTTCTGACATTGCCCACCTCATGTCCCAACCTGCCAAGTTCATCTCCTGTTTGATTGCTTTTTCTGCTCCTTCTCTGTGTGGACCGAGCAGACAAGCTCCCATAGGCTGCGGCTGTATGAGAGAGAGGACCAGAAAGGCCTCATGGTGGAGCTGAGCGAGGACTGCCCCTGCATCCAGGACCGCTTCCGCCTGAGCGAGGTCCGCTCGCTGCACGTGCTGGAGGGCTGCTGGGTCCTCTACGAGATGCCCAACTACCGGGGGCGGCAGTACCTGCTGCGGCCCCAAGAGTACAGGCGCTACCAAGACTGGGGGGCCGTGGATGCCAAGGCGGGCTCTCTGCGGAGGGTGGTGGATTTATACTAAAATAGGTTCACACTACCGTTTTCTCATTTTGGAATCTAATAAAGTATTTAGTCTGTATTGTTGGCAATCGCTGGCTTCTGTTTTTCTTTCATTGTGTACCAATTAATCCACCTGTAAATGCTCCCCATTAAAGGCTGAGAAGTGGATACGGTGGGGGGCAGGGAGGTCTCTTCCCAGAAAAGAATCAAGGTAGAATGAGTTTTGAACAAGGGTCAGGAGTGGAGGTGGAGAAAGGAGGGAGCCTGTCTGAGAAATAAAGGCAGATTGAAGGAGAGAAATGGGGGATTTCTCTGGTGGCCCAGTGCTTAAGAATCTGCCTCACAATGCAAGGAAATGGATTCATCCCTGGTTGGGGAACTAAGATCCCACATGCAGCGGATCAACTAAGCCCTCATGGGGCAACCACAGAGCCCCTGTACCACCTCAAGGAAAGAGCCTACATGAGGGCAAGGAAGAACCTGAGTGCTTCAACTAACACCCTGTGCAGCTAAAAAATCAATAAATATTCAAATGAGAGAAATGGGAGGGGGTGACTGGGGAAAAGCCGCATTCAACTGAGCGCCTAAGGAACAGCATTCCAGCAGTTTCCTTCTGACCCAAGAAGCAGTCATGAGCCACAGAGAGACACAGATGAGTGGTGAAGGGCAGCCCATTTGCAAAAAGCATGATTAGACTACATAAGGAATTGTAGCTTTGTTTCACTTTCAAGCAGAGTATTATACAACTAATGCCAGGGCTGCCATCAGTCATTGGCATACTTTCGAACTCAGTTGAAGACCCTCCTTCTTATTCCAAAATAACTCCTGATTAGAGTGCACCCCTTGGCCTGTTCAGCTACTGGACCAAACACTGTGTGAATTTCAGAAACTGCAAAGTGCCCAGCTAATGCAAGTAAATTAATGAGATAGACATTAACATTCTAAATAGATGTGCATAATATAGTGTGCTGCAAACAAAAAGAAGTTCTTTACTAAAAAAAGGGCTCAAATTTAAAGGCACATTAAAGAAAGTCATAATTTCTAGGGTGTTTTGAAGTAACATCTGCTTGCTCTGCATATTTTTACCCATAGTGAATATGCAGCGAAGCCTTGCAAAGTTTTTAATTGAAAATTCTTTCATCAGAGAAAATTGTTAATATTTTTAATTTGAAATTTTGCCTCCAAAGTGAAAGTCTCTCATAACCTTACTACTTTATGCATCCTATAAAGAAAGTGGAGGAGTCCTTCTGAGTCCCCGTTTTTATTCCTAGCCCTTTTTTACACTTGGTGGGTATGCTTCTCAAATGTTCCCTCATTTATGTAGCTGTCTCATGAAGCACATGCCTTTTTTCTCTACAAGAATGAAATTATGCTGAACATATTAGTCTGCAGCTGGCTTTTAAAGTGTAATGTGACATGGATATCTATCTAGGTAAGCACCTTGTTTTCTTAATGGCTGCATTGTGTTCCCTTGTTGGAGATCTGCTGGATTATTTAATTATTTATTCATTGGTAACTGGGCTTTTCCAATTTTTCTTTTACAAACAAGGCTACAATGAGTATCATCGGATATATATCTTTATCTATGCATGCATGCTGCATGCTAACTTGCTTCAGTCATGTCCCACACTTTGCGACCCCAGGGATGGTAGCCCACCAGGCTCCTCTGTCCAAGGGGTTCTCCAGGCAAGAATACTGGAATGGGCTGCCATTTCCTTCTCCAGGGAAACTTCCCGACCCAGGGGTCAAACCAGCATCTCTTTATGTCTCCTGCATTGGCAAATGGTTTCTTTACCACTAGTACCACCTGGGAAGCCCCATCTTTATCTATACATGCTATAGTTTCTGGAGGACAGAGGCTGAGGAGTGACACTGTCACTCTTAGCACAGGTTATTTTTTCTTTCAATGGACTGCTCAATTATTAGCCACCAGGGAGCCTAACTTCTTTGAGTTAGGAGTGTCACTATGTACTGAGCACCTACCATAGGCCTGCCGTGTGCAGCACTGGAAATGAAAAATGAAAACAAACAGAAGTTATTGTTCCTCCTGCGACAGAACTCTACACAAAAATACTAAACACTAACAATAAACAATTAATACATGATCACTCTTTTTGGTCCAGTGCTTCCCAAGTACTAAATAATACGCATACACATCTAATCACTTGTTTAACAAGTACTGTTACTGCACAGTTTTAGGGCATCCCATGACCCATTTCTGGGGAAAAAATGGAGCAATGTTTATCTCTGTATTTTTTTGTGATAACAGTTTTTATTCTTTAACATTTGGGGAGGGAAAATATTTCCCTGGTATGATACACACATTTAGAACTTCCTTACATACCTTGGGCTTCCCTGATAGCTCAGTTGGTAGAGAATCTGCCTGCAATGCAGGAGACCCCGGTTCCATTCCTGGGTCGGGAAGATCCTCTGGAGAAGGAATAGGCTAACCACTCCAGTATTCCTGGGCTTCTCTTGTGACTCAGCTTGTAAAGAATCTGCCTGCAATGTGGGAGACCTGGGTTCGATCCTTGGCTTGGGAAGATCCCCTGGAGAAGAGAAAGGCTACCCACTCCAGTATTCTGGCCTAGAGAATTGCATGGGCTGTATAGTCCATGGGGTCCCAAAAAGTTGGACACGACTGAGCCACTTTCGCTTTACATACCTTACCTTTCTGCGACACCTTTTTCTCTTTTATGGAACAACAAGTCCAGTGAAAACAGTTTTCAGTGAATAGGGAAAAAAAAATTAGTTTTGACACAACAGACAAAAGATTGCATGGCAGGAGTAGCTAATTCCAGCCTTTGGCCCTTTGGCTAATTCTACCCCCATCCCATTTCTACCTTTCTGCTCCTTTTTCTAGCCCACTAGTCTCTTTTTTATAAAGAATTATGTGGACCATTTTTTAAAGTGTTTATTGAGTTGATACACTATGGCTTCTGTTTTATGTTTGGGGTTTTTGGCCATGAGGCATGCAGGCTCTTAGCTCCCTGACCAGGGATCGAACAGGCACTCCTTGCATTGGAAGGCAAAGTCTTAACCACTGGACCACCAGAGAAGTCCCTAGCCCACTAGTCTCGAGGTACAAAGCTTCACTAAAATCCTCCTGTCCTAAGGAGAAATGTTAACAATCCAGAACTGCCCATTTCTTGCGCTAAAAATAAACATGCTTGAGATGCACATATAGCAATTCTAATAATAATCCAAACATTTCACAAATGACTTATTTTCTTTCTCTTTTTTTCACATAAAATCACTGGGAGCTTACAATCCAACATGAAGTATACTGCATAAAAAATTATTACAAGATAATGGTTATAATTCCCTATGCTGTACAAGACATCCTTGTTTCTTCTCTATTTTATATATAGTAGTTTGTATTCTTTCTTTTCTTTAGAGCCATGCTGCCCAGCATATAGGATCTTAGTTCCTGACCGGGATCAAACCTGTGCCCCCTGCAGTGAAAGCTTGGACTCCTAACCACTGGGCCACCAGGAAAGTCCTACTAGCTTGTATTTCTTAATCCCATACCCCTAATTTATCCCTCCTCCCTTGGAGGGATAAGTTCTGAAATAACTCTAGAATAAGATTTGAAAATATTATAACAGACTCTCTCACCAGCAATTGCTTGCCATATTTTTCACATTCTTGAAAACAAGTGGGTCTCAATATTTTAGATTTCTCAGACCAATTTTCTTTAAATAAGAATTAACACAGGATTGCCAATTTTTATTTTGCTGAGCAAGAATATTTGTAATTAAAAACTAAACAACAGTAAATCAAAACTAAGCACCATTTATTATTGAATCATTTTATATTTAAAAAAAACACATTTTAAAAAGAATATTTTAACCCCCTCAAATATACAAGTTTCTAATAAAGTGTGGTTCAGATCAAGAAAATATGCATAGGAATATTGCTTCTATTTATAGGTGTTTTGTTTTTGTTTTTAATTTGGAAAAAAAAAAACTGGTAGAAACTGGGCAGAGTTTGAAAACTTTTGTTTGGGATTACAATTCAGTGCCTTCAAGGGCTAGGGAGATGATATAAATACAGGCATACCTCAAAGACATTGCAGGTTCAGTTCCAGACCATGACAATAAAGCAAATTTCACAATAAAATGAGTCACAGGAATTTTTTGGTTTCCCAGTGCAAATAAAAGTTATATTTATGCTATACTATAGTCCATTAATAAATGCAACAGCATTATGTATAAAAACAATGCAAAAAAGAGTGGATATATGTAGATGTATAGTTGATTCCTTTTGCTATACACCTGAAACTAATACAACATTATAAATCAATAAATTTACTATACTCCAATAAAAATTAATAAAAACAATATACATATCTTAATTTAAAATACTTTATTGCTAATCAAGGCTAACCATCATCTGAGCCTTCAGCAAATCATATTCTTCTTGCTGATGGAGGATCTTGCCTCATGCTGATGACTGCTAACTGAACAGGCTCATGGTTGCTGAAGGTCATAGTGGCTGTGGCAATTTTGTAAAATAAGACAATAACAAAATTTGCTACATAGATTGATTCTTTCTTTTACAAGCAATCTCTGTAGCATGTAATGCTCTTTAATAGCATTTTACCCACAGTAGAACTTTTTTCAAATCCTACCACTGCTTTATTGAATTTTTGACATCAATTTCATGTAATAGTCTAAATTCATTGTTGTCATTTTGAGAGCCTTCACGAAATTTTCCCCAGGAGTAGATTTCATCTCAAGAAATCACTTTCTTTGCTTATCCATAGGAAGCAACTCTTCATCCATTAAAGTTTTATCATGTGATGGCAGCAATTCATTTACATCCTCATGATCCATTTCTAATTCCAGTTCTCCTGCTATTCCCACCACATCTGCATTTAATTCCTCCACTGAAGTCTTGAACCCCTCAAAGTCATCCAGGAGGATTGGAATCAACTTCTTCCAAACTCCCGTTATCACTGATATTTTGATTATTTCCCATGAATCGTGAATGCTCTTCATGGCATCTAGAATGACAAATCTTTTCAGAAGGTTTTTAATTGACTTTGCCCAAATTCATCATAGGAATCACTATTTATGGCAGCTAAAGGCTGATTAAATGTATTTCCTAAATAATCTGATTTGAAAGTCAAAATCACTCTTTGATCCATGGGCTGCAGAAGGGATGTTGTGTAAACAGGAATGAAAATAACATTAATCTCATTGTACATCTCTATCAGAGCTACTGGGTGGCCAGGTGCCTTGTCACTGACAGTACTATTTTGAAAAGAATCTTTTTTTGGAGTAGTAAGTCTCAACAGTGAGCTTAAAATATACAGTAAACCAATGATGTTCTATCATTCAGGCTGTGTTGTTGTTTCATTTATAGATTACAGGGAGAGTAGATTATGCATAATTCCAAACGACTTGGATTTCTGAAATGGTAGATGAGAACTGGCTTCATTTAAGATCACTAGCTGAAAAAAAAAAAAAAAAGATCACTAGCTGAATTAGCTCCTAAAAAGAGAGTCTGAAACTCTCACTGTTTGCAGATGACATGATCCTCTACATAGAAAACCCTAAAGACTCTACCAGAAAATTACTAGAGCTAATCAATGAATATAGTAAAGTTGCAGGATATAAAATTAACACACAGAAATCCCTTGCATTCCTATATACTAACAATGAAAAAACAGAAAGAGAAATTAAGGAAACAATACCATTCACCATTGCAACAAAAAGAATAAAATACTTAGGAGTATATCTACCTAAAGAAACAAAGGACCTATACATAGAAAACTATAAAACACTGATGAAAGAAATCAAAGAGGACACAAACAGATGGAGAAACATACCGTGTTCATGGATTGGAAGAATCAATATTGTCAAAATGGCTATTCTACCCAAAGCAGTCTATAGATTCAATGCAATCCCTATCAAGCTACCAACGGTATTTTTCACAGAACTAGACCAAAGAATTTCACAATTTGTATGGAAATACAAAAACCTCGAATAGCCAAAGTAATCTTGAGAAAGAAGAATGGAACTGGAGGAATCAACCTGCCTGACTTCAGACTCTACTACAAAGCCACAGTCATCAAGACAGTATGGTACTGGCACAAAGACAAAATATAGATCAATGGAACAGAATAGAAAGCCCAGAGATAAATCCACGAACCTATGGACACCTTATCTTTGACAAAGGAGGCAAGGATATACAATGGAAAAAAGACAACCTCTTTAACAAGTGGTGCTGGGAAAACTGGTCAACCACTTGTAAAAGAATGAAACTAGAACACTTTCTAACACCATACACAAAAATAAACTCAAAATGGATTAAAGATCTAAATGTAAGACCAGAAACTATAAAACTCCTAGAGGAGAACATAGGCAAAACACTCTCCGACATAAATCACAGCAAGATCCTCTATGACCCACCTCCCAGAATATTGGAAATAAAAGCAAAACTAAACAAATGGGACCTAATGAAACTTAAAAGCTTTTGCACTACAAAGGAAACTATAAGTAAGGTGAAAAGACAGCCCTCAGATTGGGAGAAAATAATAGCAAATGAAGAAACAGACAAAGGATTAATCTCAAAAATATACAAGCAACTCCTGCAGCTCAATTCCAGAAAAATAAATGACCCAATCAAAAAATGGGCCAAAGAACTAAACAGACATTTCTCCAAAGAAGACATACAGATGGCTAACAAACACATGAAAAGATGCTCAACATCACTCATTATCAGAGAAATGCAAATCAAAACCACAATGAGGTACCATTACACGCCAGTCAGGATGGCTGCTATCCAAAAGTCTACAAGCAATAAATGCTGGAGAGGGTGTGGAGAAAAGGGAACCCTCTTACACTGTTGGTGGGAATGCAAACTAGTACAGCCGCTATGGAGAACAGTGTGGAGATTTCTTAAAAAACTGGAAATAGAACTGCCATATGACCCAGCAATCCCACTTCTGGGCATACACACTGAGGAAACCAGATCTGAAAGAGACACGTGCACCCCAATGTTCATCGCAGCACTGTTTATAATAGCCAGGACATGGAAGCAACCTAGATGCCCATCAGCAGATGAATGGATAAGGAAGCTGTGGTACATATACACCATGGAATATTACTCAGCCATTAAAAAGAATTCATTTGAACCAGTCCTAATGAGATGGATGAAGCTGGAGCCCATTATACAGAGTGAAGTAAGCCAGAAAGATAAAGAACATTACAGCATACTAACACATATATATGGAATTTAGAAAGGTGATAATGATAACCCTATATGCAAAACAGAAAAAGAGACACAGAAATACAGAACAGACTTTTGAACTTTGTGGGAGAATGTGAGGGTGGGATATTTCAAAAGAACAGCATGTATACTATCTGTGGTGAAACAGATCACCAGCCCAGGTGGGATGCATGAGACAAGTGCTCTGGCCTGGTGCACTGGGAAGACCCAGAGGAATCGGGTGGAGAGGGAGGTGGGAGGGGGGATCGGGATTGGGAATACATGTAAATCCATGGCTGATTCATATCAATGTATGACAAAACCCACTGGAAAAAAAAAAAAAAAAGAGAGTCTGTCCTTTGAAGCTTTTAAGCCAGACACTGACTTCTCCTCTTTAGCTGTGAAAGGGCTAGATGGCAACTTCTTCCAACATAAGGCTGTTTCATTTAAATTGAAAATCTGTTGTTTAGTATAGACACCTTCATTAATTATCCGAGCTAGATCTCCTGGATGACTTGCTGAAATTTCAGCATCAGCACTTGCTGCTTCACTTTGAAGTTTTATGTCATAGAGATGGCTTCTTTCCTCAAACCACAAGAACAACCGCTGCGAAGTTCAAACTTTATTTCTGCAGTTTTCTCACCTCTCTCAATCTTCATAGAATTGAAAAGAGTTAGGTTCTCTTTTACTCTCATTTAGGTTTTGGCTTAAGGGAATGTAGTGTCTGCTTTGATTGTCTATCCAGACTACTCAAAACTTTATACATATGGGCAATAAGGCTGTTTCACTTTCTTCATTAGTGCATTCACTGGAATGCGTGTGTTCATGCATGCTCAGTTGCTCAGTCATGTCTAACTCTTTACGACCTTGTGAACTGTAGCCTGCCAGGCTCCTCTGTGCATGGAATTTTCCAGGCAAGAATAATACTGGGGCCATTTCCTCCTTCAGGGGATCATCCCCACCCAGGGATCAAATCCATGTCTCCTGCACTGGGCCACCTAGGAAGCCTGTTCACTGGAGTAGCACTTTTAATTTCTGTCAAAAACTTTCCCTTTACAACCACATTTTGGCTAACTGTTTGGAGCAAGAGGCTTAGCTTTCAATCTGTCTCAGCTTTCAACGTGCCTTCCTCACTAAGCTACTTACACTAGCTATACAAATCATTAACCCTGCGTGCAACAAATTCCGAATCTGAACTAGTCCCTTTTTTCTTCACTTTTGTTTGCAACCATGTGAATATGTATAGAATGACTAAGGGTTACTTCCTAGACCAGAGCTCAGGATAACAGGATGGTTCTTCTTTCTTGCTCTCCCTCCATAGACAATTCCCAGGCAACTGGTGCAGAGCTCTGCTTCTGGCCACAGGTGCAAGGAGCGTTAGGTCTTAACCTATGTTCACTTAGCATACTACGGTGTTGTGTATATTTGTCACGCCTACAATTTTCTGTGAAAGTGATAGTTGCTCAGTCATGTCCATCTCTTTGTGACCCCATGGACTGTAGCCCCTCCAGGCTCCTCTGTCTATGGATTTTCCAGGCAAGAATACTGGAGAGGGTAGTCGTTCCCTTCTCCAAGTGATCTTCCCGACCCAGGGACTGAACCCAGATCTCCTGCATTGCAGGCAGATTCTTTACCGTCTGAGCCACCATAGAAGCCCCAGAATTTTCTGTAAAGCATTGAAATCAAGCCACATTTTGGCCCAAGACATTTACATTTCAATTGTATGAGAAGTGTAGGAGGGTTTCCCTAATTCTTCCCCCAGGCTGAAATAAAGCCTTTCCTCTTCCCAGTTAATGAAAAAAGCCAAACCCCAAATGCCCTCATTTTGGTCCTTTAATTGGAAGTGGAAGTGTTAGTTGCTCAGTCGTGTCTGACTCTTTGTGACCTCAAGGACCCCCAGGCTCCTCCATCCATGGAATTCTCCAGGCAAGAATACTGGAGTGGATTTCCTTCCCCTCTCTAGGGAATCTTCCCGACCCAGGGATTGAACCCAGGTCTCCAGCACTGTAGGCAGATTCTTTACTGTCTGAGCCACCAGGGAAGGCCCTTGGGCCTTCAGTTGCATCCTAAACTTCAGCTGTAGCTGCATGTCAGCTGAGTCAGTGGTCCCCACTGACATCCCCATACTGCTTCTCTAGGTAATCTCTGGGACTCTGCATTCTGGTTGTTTCTCGTATTTTACTATTTTCACCTTATCTACACTCTCCCCACAGGAAAAACTCTGAGCAAAATGATGATTTTTTTTATGGATTTTTATTTTTCATTCTTATTTAAAAATTTTTTAATTATCATGATGATTTTTATTCTTTAGATTCTGGCTGAGTATACTGCACTAGGCTAACATAAGTAATTCTGTGAACACATGACTGACATACTGGATAACGAGAACTGAAACATCATATTGTGCATAACTGGTGTCTAATCCATAAACGTCAACTTACAAAGATTTAAGACCCAAAGTAAACACAAATATTTCAATGAGTCAACATAGAACTGTGACTAATTCTTGAACATGGAAGAGGCTAAAGGCACAGGTCATCTTCCATTCCAGTGCTCTTTCCAGTTCATCAGATTATCCTCTTCCAGACTGATAAATGCTTTTTAAAGACTTGTTTGAGTCCCAGCTTCTACATATTTATTTCTCATTCTACCCACACCATTCCAGCTATAGTTCCTTTTCGTGTTCATGCAATTAATTTCCTCTAAGTCAAAAGCTTTTTGTAATCTTGTTCCCCATCGAACAAAGGTGTATCTAGAGCCCATCAGAAACAGGTTTCTTAGGAATTTGATTTTCTTTTACAATAAACTCCAAGAGTTGGTGATGGACAGGGAGGCCTGGCGTGCTGCGATTCATGGGGTCGCAAAGAGTCGGACAGGACTGAGTGACTGAACTGAACTGAACCGAACTGAAGGGACAATCTGGTTTTGTGTTTTAAATGCATTACTTTTTCTTATTTCCTTGAACTTTCAGACTTTTCCCTTTTATTTTATTTAACTTTTTATTTTATATTGGAGTATAGCCAGTTAACAAATTGTGACAGGTTCAGATGGACAGCAAAGGGACTCAGCCACACATACACATGTACCCATTCTCCCCCAAACCCCTCTCCCATCCAGGTTGCCACATAACATTGAGCAGAGATCCCTGAGCATTACGTCCTTGTTGGTTATCCATTTTAAATACAGCAGTGTGCACATGTCCATCCCAACTACCTAACTATCCCTTCTCTCCACCTCCCCCCCCAACCATAAGTTTGCTAAGTCTGTGAGTCTGTTGTGTTTTATAAATAACTTCAATTGTATCATAGAAAGTTTCCTTTTATTTCTTCTTTCTGAGATTAAGCATGTTAAAGCTATTCTCTTCTGAATTACAAGTAGCCAAGATGAAACACCTAATCTTCAGTCTACTTCCATGCACAACGGCAACAAAATTAGACCAAATGCTAAAGATCTGTTGTGTTGTTTTTGGTTTTTCACCACACCGAAGTTTGAAATTTTGGGAACCCTCTTGGGAAAACATTATAACTTCTTACACTTTTTAATGAAGAAGCTCTCTTAAAGGACTAATTTGAAATTTTCAATATTCAGTAAAGGTCATTTCTTTCTGATTAACAATTAGCATTCAATGTTATGGCACATACTTCTTAGAACTTAATTTCTATTTGCCATATCAAGACTCTGCCTTTTTTGTTGGGCCACTTACATTTTCTTGTTTTTCTCCAACTTATATAAATAAACGATTGGACTATATATGAAATGGCTGAAGCTCTACTTCTATTATTAAATAGACAATGTCCCAGATGGCTTTTTTTTTTTTTTTCCAAACTGACTCATCTAGCATCAGCCAGTGGTAGAAACTCCAGAGAGAATGGGACCAAACCCCACAATGAGCCCCATGGACTCTGACAGCAAAGAGTGAAAAGAGAACACAAACATCCCCTCCTCACCCGGGGCCCCTTTTGTGTTGTTCCTGCCAACGCAGCAGCCCTCCCGCTATATAGACCGCGCCGGCCCCACCGCCCTGAACTCCATGCCCGCGTCCAGCAGCCATGGGGAAGGTGAGCCCCGCGCCGGCGGGAGGGGCCCGCAGCCCGGCTGGAGGCCAGGCCTCTGAGCCTCTCCTTCCCTCCCTTGCAGATCACCTTCTACGAGGACCGGGGCTTCCAGGGCCGCCACTATGAGTGCAGCAGCGACCACCCCAACCTGCAGCCTTACCTGGGCCGCTGCAATTCGGCGCGTGTGGACAGCGGCTGCTGGATGATCTACGAGCAGCCCAACTACCTGGGCCCGCAGTACTTCCTGCGGCGCGGAGACTACCCCGACTACCAGCAGTGGATGGGCCTCAGCGACTCGGTCCGCTCCTGCCGCCTCATCCCCGACGTGAGTCCACTTCCGTAGCAGATCCGGGCCTTGTGAACTCAGAGGGGATAGTTTCAGGCAAAGGTTCAACATTTGGAGTGGTGATCATAAAGAATAACTGAGAGTTTGAGAAGGAAAGTAAGCTATTGTGTATTATTGTATATTAGTTCAATATAATTTGCCCGGAACAAAAGCAAATTGTTGCCCAAGTACCAGTTAATCAACAAATATATATTGAGTAAGAATGCATTTGCAGCCCTGAGCATGTATAAGGTAGAGGTCCTGACCTGGAATTATTTGCAATGGAGTTGTAGAAAAACCACTAATATCACTAATATTACAAAGAAAAGTAATTAGGTGCTACTTTCTGAGCAGATAGGAGTGGGAAAGGATACTTTTACAAGGGTTAGTTTTTGTAACACCCTTTCCCCTTTTTGCTCCCCACTTGTATGTTTTAGTTTTCCCTACCTGTACAAATAAAAGTGCTTTTTGTCAGGGGAGAGTGACACCGAGATTTTACATGTGGGCTACACAGAGTTCACATGTGTGTTAAAACAAGGTTTTTGAAAAGTTAGTCCTTGGGCTGACTGATTTTTCTTTCTCATTTTCCCTCATTCATAACTTATTAAATGAAAATCAAGCATTTAACTGAGAGACTTCAGAAGCATCTAAGTCCTTGGTGATTTTTCCAAGATTTATTTAAAATTCAATGTAAGGTCATTCATTTCATAAACTGATTTTCCTGTTCAAACACACATGCTTGAAAAACTTTTTAAAAATCTTCAAAATGGCAAAAATAGTAATAAGCTGTTAAAGGTTTGGTTTCTCTATGGTACAGTGTCCTGAGCATGGTTAATAGTTTGTCCTGGGAAGTATATGAATATATTAAAGTATAAGAGTTCCTCCTTAATTTTTAGTCACACTTTATGACCTTGAAAAGGTACTGAATTTTCACCTTTGAAAGTGAGGAGTATATAAAGATTCAGAAGTAATTCATTTTTAACTTATATTTGAAAATGGCTTGAGCTGGCCAAACTGAATGGCATGAATGTGTTGGAATCATTTCACGGTTTGTCTTTCTCCTCTTTCTACCTCTGGATGGGCCAGGCTGGCTCTCACAGGCTCAGACTTTATGAGAGGGAAGATTACAGAGGCCAGATGATAGAGATCACTGAGGACTGCTCCTCTCTTCAAGACCGCTTCCACTTCAGTGAGATTCACTCTCTCAATGTGCTGGAGGGTTCCTGGATCCTCTATGAGTTACCCAACTACCGGGGGCGGCAGTATCTGCTGAGGCCAGGGGAATACAGGCGCTACCATGACTGGGGGGCCATGAATGCCAAAGTGGGCTCCTTGAGAAGAGTCATAGATATCTATTGAAATAAATGCATCATTTCTCAATCTGGAAACTAATAAAGTATTTTCTGTTTTCCTGGCGCTGGCTTGCTTGTGCTTTCAATTTGTCTTACTTTTATTTTATTATTTTATTTATACACTCACACACACACACAAGATACAAGTGGAAATCAAGGTGTATGATCTTCAGATAACAAAATTCTCTCACTAGAACTATGCTTTCATATGAAGCAGAACTGTACAGCTTGTGAAACACGTTCATAATACATATCTTATTTGATTCTCTGGCCTTTAAACATGTTGTTGCTTCAGACTAGTTTGCTAGAAATCTCTCCAATTCTTCTTTGAGGTGTGAGGATCTGAAAATTGAAGTTCAAAGATGGTGTGACCCACTTTTCAAATCAAGGATTCTGAAGCTAGTTACCACAATGGGCTTTAGAAGATTTTTTAATTCCCTAAGTTGTATGCAAAAGTTGAGTTTACACATCTCTGGCAGACTCTATTTTTCTCCTTTTATTAGTTTGCTTTTTTTTTTTTTTTAAGTATTTGATATTGATTCTGAGCTGATCTCATGACACTTTCTGGACATTGAAACATAAGTGGACAAATGCTGATGGTTCTGGAAAAATTTTTGTCTTCCTGATAAAAGGGAATAGCTGCCCCAGGTTCCCTCTTATTTCAGGCATTTTACATTCAAGAGGTGACAAGCATGAGGGAGAAGCCACAGTTTCAGAAATGCTGGCCTGCATGTGGTCAAGCCACTGAACCAATGCTAGCTATTAGTCAGGGCCCTCCAGAGTAACAGAACCAACAGGATCTCTATAGATATGAAAGAAGGTGGAAGTATTAGTCTCTCAGTCGTGTCCGACTCTGCAAGTCCATGGACTGTAGCCCACCAGGCTCCGTTGTCCAAGGGATTCTCCAGGCAAGAATACTGAGGACCAGCTCAAGTGGGTAGCCATTCCCTTCTCCAGGGGATCTTCCCAACCCAGGAATCAAACCCAAGTCTCCCGCATTGCAGGCAGATTCTTTACCATCTGAGCCACAAGGGAAGCTTACATGAGGAGATTTATTCTAGGAACTGGCTCATGGGATTATGGAGGCTGAGAAGTCCCATGGTCTGCAAGCTGCAGAATCAGGAAAGCTGGTGGAATAATTCAGTCTTGAGTCCAAAGGCCTAAGAGTGAGGAGTGCTGATGTCTGAAAACAGAAGACTGATGTGGCAGCTCCTGCAGGTAGAGAGAGTTACACTCTCCACCACCTTTTTGATCTATGCAGGCCCTCAACAGACTGGATAAGGCATTGGTAGAGGTGATCTTCTCTACTCAGACTACCAATTCAAATCCTAATCTCTCCCAGAAATATCCTCACAGACACACCCCAAAATAATGTTTTGCCAGCTATCCGGGCATCCCATATCCCAGTCAAGTTGACATAAAATTAGCTATCACACAAGGCCAGCAATCCTTTACTTTGAAACTTCTTGTAATGGGAGTAAAATAAACTCACACTTTTTTTATGCCACTGTCATGGGTGTTCTGTTATTTGTAGTTCAATACACATTCCTGGTTGACACAGAGCATATGTACCTTTTTCCAAGGTAACTGCTTAGAACTTTATTCAGAGACTCAAGGAAATCCTAATGGAAAATCTCTACACCACCCCCCCACCCCAAAAAGAAGAAGAGAGGGAGAAAGTGAAGGAGGGAGTGCGAAGGTAGAAGGCAAGTCATTACAGAGCAATGAACTCATGTGATATTTAACATATTTCAGACTTGGAGATTATCTAACCTAGATCACTCATTTTATGTAAGGTAACTAAGGTCCAGTTTGAATTTCAAACGGTTAATAATAGAAGTACATCAGAATTCAGAACTCACAGTTCAGAATATCAGAGATTTTTTCCATTATGGAATCAGGATGATTCTTGTCAAAATAATGACAGCACTAGTGTACAGATTCTTACCAGGAGGTCATTGCAAGCAGCTAACCAGGAACTGAATTAGATATATAGGATAATCTACAGTTGCGTTCCCTGCATGCATGCATGTGCATGCTCAGTCACATCTGACGTTTTGTGACCTCATGGACTGTAGCCCGCCAGGCTCCTCTGTCCATGGGATTTTTCCAGGCAAGAATACTGCAGTGGGTGGCCATTTCCTCCTCCAGGGGATCTTCCAAAACCAGGGATCCAACAGCATCTCCTGTGCCTCCTGCATTGGAGGCAGATTCTTTACCACTTGAGCCACCGGGGAAGCCCAGTATTGTGTCTACATATATGCAAATATGATATCCACACAGTTATATACATTCATAGCTGTATATGTATACTCTCCATATGTATGTTTATATATGTATTAATATATTATCTGTATAAGGTTATAGGGAAGTATAACATTGTTATCATTTACATTCTCCTGCTGCTTATTGTCTTACTCGCATTTCATTGCTAGAATCGTAGAAAGGAGGAGCGGTGATTATGTTTGTACTCAAAAACTAATCTGATCAAGTCATTTCCCTGATTAAAAACTTCTGATATTGTTCCACTGCCCACAGAGAAAAATGCTACCTTTTCAAGAATCTGGTGACAGCTTCCTCTCCAATTACCAGACCCCAGTCATCCTTTACTCCCATCTTTTCTAAGCAAATGAAGCATTTTCACATCTCTTTGAATTTGCTCACATCTTTTTCTCACCCAGATCACTCTTCCCCACCTTCCTCCTGGTGAACTACTCACCCTCCAAAGCTTGATTAGTTGTTGTCATTGTTCAGTCACTCAGTTGTGTCCAACTCTCTGTGACCCCGTGGGCTACAGCACACCAGGCTTCCCTATCCTTCACCATCTCCCGGAGTTTCCTCAAATTAGAATGTACCCTAATCCCTTGGCCAAAATGGATCTGAATCAGTTACATACATTAGACTGAAAGTAGCCAAAACACCATACCAAATGGGTAAGCAATATGGAAATCTACTCACATGATAGGAAGTCCTAGGGTAGCCCAGGATTTAGGGATGGTTGATTCAGCAGCTCAACACTATCATCAGGGTGCAAAGTTTTGTCCGTTTCCCACAATATTTAGCATCTGTATCATCCTAAAGCTGGTGTCCCTGGTACCACAGCTGCTAGCTGCAAATGGGGAACTATACAAGGAAGGGTGAGTGAAGGAAAGAACCTACCAAGTTTTGCCTACAGCACAATTGTGTCCAGAGCACTAAATCCCAGCATTAAAAAAGACTTTGAAATATTACCAGTTCTTAAATGCAAGCTTTGGTGGTGTAAGATAGAATAAAATGAGTAAATAGGAAAAAAGGAAGAAAACCCAAGGAGGGAAAGGTACTAATAAGAAAAACTTAAGACATTAATTTTATTAATTATTCTCTTATTATAAAGTAAGAGGACTGTAAGTTAAAATAAACTGTTTTAAATGCTTTTTAATTCCATTTAAGTCACTAGGATTTATCCCATTTTAACATTTTCTTATAACTACAGGAAAAAATTTTTTTTTGCCACATCATGCAGCTTGTGGGATCTGTTTCCCAGCCAAGGAGAGAGCCCTTGGCAGTGAGAGCATGGAGTTCTAACCCACAGTAGAATTATTGAAATTAAAAAATTAATTTTGAAAAATTAATATTAATTCCTTTTTTTCTTGTTGCTAATGGAAAACTTTTAAAATCATAGTAAAATATACATAAAATTTACCATTATAGCCATACAATTTAAGTGTACAATTTAAGTGTACAATTTAGTGGCATAAAGCACATTCACATCATTGTGCAGTCATCAACACTATTTATCTTCAGAACTTTATCATCATCCCAAGCTGCTATACTCATTACACAATAACGCCCCATTCCCACCTTCCCCCAGCCTCTGGTAACCACCATTCTACTTTCTTTCTTTATAAATCTATTCCAAGTATCTCAAATGCATTGAATCATATAATGTTTGTCCTGTGTCTCACTTATTTCAATTAGGATAGTGTTTTCAAGGTTTGTCCAAGTTGTGAAATTTATCAAAATTTTATTCTTTTTTAATGCTGAATAATATTCCATTCTATACATATACCACATTTCATGTATCCATACATCCATTCATTAAAGGGCACTTGTGTTGTTTCTTCCATTTTGCCATAATAAAGAATGCTGTGATGATCATTGGGGTACAAACAGCTGCTTAAGTCACTGCTTTCAATTCTTTCGAGTATGCCTAGAAATGCAAATGCTGAATCGTGTGGTAATTAGATGTTTAATTTTTGAGGAACTACCATGCAATCTTCCACAGTGGCTCTACCATTTTATAGTCCCATCAACAATGCACAAGTTTTCCAGTTTCTCTGACATCCTCACTAACACTTATTTTCTGTTCTGTTTTTTATAATAGTCATTCTAATGTGTATGAAGTATCTCATTGTAGGTTTAATTGCATATCCCTAATGTATGGATGTGAGAGTTGGACTGTGAAGAAAACTGAGCACCAAAAAATTGGTTCTTTTGAACTGTGGTGTTGGAGAAGACTCTTGAGAGTCCCTTGGACTGCAAGGAGATCCAACCAGTCCATCCTAAAGGAGGTCAGTCCTGGGTGTTCATTGGAAGGACTGATGCTGAAGCTGAAACTCCAGTGCTTTGGCCACCTCATGCGAAGAGTTGACACATTGGAAAAGACCCTGATGCTGGGAGGGATTGGGGGCAGGAGAAGGGGACGACAGAGGAGGAGATGGCTGGATGGCATCACCGACTCGATGGACATGAGTTTGAGTAAACTCTGGGCATTGGTGATGGACAGGGAGGCTTGGCGTGCTGCGATTCATGGGGTAACAAAGAGTCGGACACGAATGAGCAACTGAACTGAACTGAATGATTAGCAATGTTGAGCATCTTTTCATGTGCTTATTGGCCATTGTATTATCTTATTTGAAAGAAAGTGAAGTTGCTCAGTCGTGTCCGACTGTTTGCAACCCCATAGACTTTTTTTTTTTTAACTGCTCCAGTCAATGAAAGGGAAACTTTATTGAGGCCCCAGGGCATGGGGCTTGGGCATGAGGTCACCCTGTGGTCAAAGGAGAAGCCGGCAGAGGGGCTTTACTTAACCTTCCTCTTGGGGTGCAGGTTGTTGGTTTGGCCTCACTTCTTCTTGCAGCAGTTGACAGCACAGGGGTGCAGGCGAGCATAACACTTGCGGCAGATCATCTTGTCGCAGCTATATTTCTGAGCGAGCTGGTGGAGGGAAGGCTCAATGGTGCCGCCTCACAGACGAAGCACCAGGCGCAGGGTGGACTCTTTCTGGATATTGTAGTCTGACGGAGCGCAGCCCTTCTCCAGCTGTGTGCCCACGAAAATTAGACGTGGTTGGTTAGGTGGGATGCCCTCCTTGTCTTGGATTTTGGCTTTGACATTCTCAGTGGTGTCACTGGGCTCGACCTCAAGGGTAATGGTCTTGCCCATCAGGGTCTTCACAGAGATCTGCATCTCTGAGTCTGCTGCTTGACCACCTCATTAAAGAGAAAGGGCAAGCCCTTTTTTTAAATTGGGTTTTTTTTTTAGGGGGGCATTGTTATTGTTTTTGCTGAGCTGTATCAGTTCTCTGTACATTTTGAATATCAATGCTTTATCATACATGATTCACAAAAGTTTCTCACATTCCCTGGGTGGCCTCTTCACTCTGTTGATAGTCTCTGATGCACAGACATCTTTGTTTTGACAGACTCCAATATATCTATTGCCTATGCTTTAGTGTTACATCCAAGAAATCATTGCCAAGTCTAATCTCATGAAGATTTTCCTCTGTGTTTTCATCTAAGAGTTTTGTAGCTTTGTGAAGCAAACTCACTTAGAAGGACAGCGTGGATAGTGGAGTTCAGTTTATCACACTGGCTGGTCCGAGGCAGAATTTCCTCTTTAGCCAGGGACGCTGACCGATTTTTGTGACAACCTTTTATACCCAAAGTGTATTTGTATACCCAAAGTCCACCTGGGACAATGTTAGTAAGAGATACAATCAGGTTACAGCCATAGACTTACATTCTAAAGCTATCTTGATGTAAAGTTTAGTCTACATCAATAAGCATTATTAAGATTACTTAATGGACATTGCTTTCCTTCTGGCTCTGAGAGATCTAGGTACGGGGTCTGCCTGTTTGGGTTTTTATCTGTCTGGGAAGCCTGCTTGGCTGTTAGTGTTTTATCTCTATGGCCTCCCTAGTATGCAGTCCAAAGTTCACCAAAGTGTAAGATGCACTTTTCTTTTAAAAATGGAGTCAGTCCAGTCAGGGCAACCTGCTCCTTTCCTTCTTCAGGTTTAGTTCTTATATTTAGGTCTCTAATTCACTTTGAGTTAGTTTTTGTATAATGCACGTTGTAAGGTAAGGCCCCAACTACATTCTTTCGCATGTGGATATCTAATTTTCCCAGGACTATTGTTGAAAAGACTGTGTTTTCTTCATTGAATGGTCTTGGGAACCCTGTCAAAATTCACTTGACCATGTATGTAAGGGTTTGGGTCTATGTTCTCTACTCTTCCATTTGTCCATATGTTTATCTTTATGCCAGTACCACACTGTTTTGATTAGTGTAATTTTGTAGCAATTTTTAAATCAGAAAGTGTGAGAATGTCAGCTTTGTCCTTCTTTTTCAAGATTGTTTCTGGGGAGTTCCCTGGTGTCTGGGGGTTAGGATTTGGCACTTTCACTTGCAGTGCTCCAGGTTCAACCCTTGGTCTGGGAACTGTGTGTACTTAGTCATTCAGTCCTATCTGACTCTTTGTGACCCCGTGGACTGTAGCCCACAAGGCTCCTCTGTTCATGGGGGTTCTCCAGGTAAGAATATTGGAGTGGGTTGCCATGCCCTCCTTCAGGGGATATTCCCAACCCAGGGATTGAACCCAGGTCTCTCAAATTGCAGGCAGATTCTTTACTGTCTGAGCCACCAGGGAACTGAGATCCTGCAAACTACTTGGTAAGGCCAAAATTAAATAAATAAAACCCAACTCTTTGTGACCCCATGGACTATACAGTCCATGGAATTCTTCAGGCCAGAATACTGGAGTGGGTAGCCTTTCTCTTCTCCAGGGGATCTTCCCAAACCAGGGAGCAACTATTGCTAACTATTTGGATGTTGTTATGCAAAGATCTCTAGAACTTTTTCATCTTGTCAAACTGAAAGGAGATTTTAAAATACTTGTCCATGGTGATTTTGTCTTTTGATTTTGGTCACAACATGAGCCATGTGGGATCTTAGTTCTCCAACCACGGATTGAACCCATGCCCCCTGCATTGGAAGCACTGAGTCTTGACCACTAGACCTCCAGGGAAGTCCTGACAGTGGTTTTCAAAATATGGTCCTATGATTTTAATTTTTTCCTCCTTTCTTCTTCTCTATAATTTTAATATTTCTATAAAATTAGAATTTTTGAAAGAAACAATGTGAAAAAGTCTTAATAAACTTATGTGTTTCAAATAAAATTTTTCAAGGCAAACAGTTTTTTGTCTTTAGGCTTAAGTAACAAGAATCCAGACTGAGGAATGAAACAGGATGTATCACAGTTGCATATAGTTGAGGACAAGATCCTTCTAAAGCAGTGGTTTGCATCCAGGGTTGATTTTGCTCCCCCAGGGGACATATGACAATATCTGGAGACATTTTTGGTTGCCATAACCATGAGGGTAATGCTAATAGTATCTAGAGGATTGAGACCAGGGATGCTGTTCAATATCCTCAAATACAGCAGACAGACCTGCACAATTGAGATTTTTTTGACCCAAACTGTCACAACAGTATGAGGTTGAGAGAATCTGTTCTAAAGAGTGGAGCACCAGAAGAAGCTGGTGGAGGTGGGGTGGGAGGGGTTTAAGGGAAGGAAAGAAGACTCCAGCCTGTGGAACCAGAATATTAACCAGAGAGCAACCAGGCTTGCCCAGGAGCCAGGGAAGGTAGAGAAGGGAGAGTCTTTGCAGGATTGTAGGATTATGAATCTGTTATATTTGCATATAACTTTGAATTTGTACACAGCTGAACTAATTAGTCAAGGCTATTAGTCAAGACCATAGTCTTGTATAGATGTGAGAGTTGGACCATAAAGAAGTCAGAGCACTGAAGAATTGATGCTTTTGAACTGTGGTGCTGGAGAAAACTCTTGAGAGTCCCTTGGACAGCAAGGAGATCAAACCAGTCCATCCTAAAGAAAATCAATCTTGAATACTCATCAGGACTGATGTTGAAGCTGAAGCTCCAATACTTTATCCACCTGATGTGAAGAACCCACTCATTGGAAAAATCCTGATGCTGGGAAAGACTGAGAGCAGGAGGAGGAGGGGATGACAGAAGAGGAGATGGTTGGATGGCATCACTGATTTAATGGACATGAACTTGGGCAAACTCCGGGAGATGAGGAGAGACAGGGAAGCCTGGCATGCTGCAGTTAATGGGGTGGCAAAGAGTCAGACAGGACTTGGGGACTGAACAACAACAACAGAACTAATTAGGCTTAGCCCTTAATTTGCAAAATTATTGGTTAAATAAAAAGTTAGTGTGTGACTAATAACCACCATGAGTTGCCTCATGAACTCCAGAGTTGGGAGCTTCCTGGGAGACACTGGCTGCGTCTGGAGGTGACCCTGGTCCACTCCGTCTCCAGGGAGCAGAGCCGAGCCAGGCGCATGAACAGGGCTTCCCGGGGTCCAGCGCCCACCACCTCCATTCCCCCGGTGTAATGTCTGCTGCATCCGCTCCTGAGCCGGGAGGACGGAAGAAGGCTCTCTCGGGGAAATCCCATCCTCCTTCAACCGTCCTGTGCAGAAGGCAGGGGCCTCTGTGTCCCTCATCCTCGCACCAAGGAAAAGCTCTCTCATCTAGACGCCTCCCGCTGGGGCCCACCCTGACCTCTGACCCGGTCACTACCCCGTGTTGTTCCTCAAAAAGAGATCACTTAGAATATTTAAAAGATAAATAAAATATTTCAGTACAAGTGTTAGCCCGGTTAGGCGCTTTTGCTCGCTCCCCATCTCCTGAATAGGCTTCATTTAAAGGCCCCAGAGGCTCCAATGACAGTTTTACGCGGGTCATCAGTTCGAAAGCTCTGGAGAGTCTAAGAGAAAACATACAGTAAGTCCCCCACCCCACCCCCGCCGTCATTATATAGAAAAGAGACAGAAAGGAAATCCTCCTCACCCGGGGGCCCCTTTTGTGTTGTTCCTGCCAACGCAGCAGCCCTCCCGCTATATAGACCGCGCGCCGGCCCCACCGCCCTGAACTCCATGCCCGCGTCCAGCAGCCATGGGGAAGGTGAGCCCCGCGCCGGCGGGAGGGGCCCGCAGCCCGGCTGCAGGCCAGGCCTCTGAGCCTCTCCTTCCCTCCCTTGCAGATCACCTTCTACGAGGACCGGGGCTTCCAGGGCCGCCACTATGAGTGCAGCAGCGACCACCCCAACCTGCAGCCTTACCTGGGCCGCTGCAACTCCATCCGCGTGGACAGCGGCTGCTGGATGATCTACGAGCAGCCCAACTTCCAGGGCCCGCAGTACTTCCTGCGGCGCGGAGACTACCCCGACTACCAGCAGTGGATGGGCCTCAGCGACTCCATCCGCTCCTGCCGCCTCATCCCCCACGTGAGTCCGGTCCCCCTGGGCCTGCCGTGGGCTCGGGTCACGCCGATCCCCAGCGCCGTGGTCAGACTGTGGGACGGTGGCCTTCCTTTGCCGGTTCTAACCGGGTTCTCTTTTCCTTTATAATATCTCTTAATTGAGAATGCAGTGCTCTTAACTGAGATTTTATTTTCCTTTATTAAAATTAAACTCACCTCTACTGGGGGAAAGTGGCACGGTATTTGTTCAGAGTGCCTATGGCACAGGTGATGAACTCCTCACACTCCGGTGGTCTTAGGCTAGTCCCTGGGCTATTTCTCTCTTTCCTCACCTGTAAAATGGGGCTACTAGGGCAGCTAATTCCTAGAGCTGTGATGAGGTGGGAAGGAGATTGCCTGTCACCTGGCAAGCCACCCCCTCCTACAGATACTGACTACTTTGCACATCCAGGGTCTCTCAAGTCCTGCTTTTTGACTCAGCAAAACAACTAACCAGCAATGTGACTCCAGTAGCCCCTGCAAAGTCATTGCTATCCAAATAAAGCCCGAGCAGCCTGGAATTCCAGAGTTAGGGATGCTGTAATTTGACTGTGACCGAGTCCTATGGAAAATGTACCACTTTGGGTAAGTTTGAAAGACCCTCAGAGGGTTTAATGCCTTGATGGGACCCAGACTGGCATTAGGAGCCTGGAAATCTCAGCTTCCACCTTCCAGGCCTGACTCTTCTGGTTACAGCCTGAAAGTTCTAGTCATTAGTTTCTCATAAAAGAAGACAGAATGGTTGCCCCACATGTGTCAGGCTGTTGTGAAGATCAAAATTAGGTAACGGACATGTGAACCCTTTGCAAACTATGGAAGATGCCTTATTAGCAGTTTTTTTATGCCTCAGAATGAACTGCTTATGAGAACCTTTGCTAAGGAGGGTTTGATGGTGGAAGAAGGAAAACTGAATATGTACCTGCTGGGAAGAAACAATCAGATAAAGGCACAAGTGCTCAGAAGAGACAGACAGGATTCACCCAGGACTAACAGCCTCCCTTCCATTTTCCTAAACTTCATATAATCTATTGATCTAGGCAGGCCTCCCTCATGATTTTGAGCTTCTGTTTTTATTAATAACCTTAAAGTGTTTTCCCGGGTCATATGTTAGAGCTGAGGACTGAAACCTAACCATTACGATGGCTCTTGCTTTTTAAGACTTCAGAATAGCAGGACTCAAAGCAGAAAGGAAGGGATGAGGAGATGTCTGGTCCCAACTGCTGCCAATCTGTGCCTTACTCTGGGGAAAGCAATTCTGCTTTCTCTCTCCCCAGCCTCTTCTGAAGCTACTGAGATCCAAACTAATGCCTCTTGCCAGGGATATATTTGCCTTTTAATTTTAAAATCTAATTATTTTTATATCCTCCAAGGAGAGCTCCAGACCACTGTAAGTCAATGGTCTTTATAAAGGAGAGAACAAATATTATATATAAAATTGCTACTTAAGAATGGTACTAAGTAGGTACTAAATATGATTCATATAGGTTGTGGCCCTAGAAAACTCTAGGGAGCACCATGCATATCCTTTTTATTTTGGCCACACCCCACAGCATGTGGGATATGAGTTCCCCAACCAGGGACCAAACCCACGCCCACTTCATTGGAAGGGCGGAGTCTTAACCGCTGGACCACCAGGGAAGGCCTGCATATCTTGATCTACGTGAATGGCACTCTCTTCAATTTTGCAGTGTGCAGTCTACCCAGCTGTATACAGTTGACCCTGGTGTTGGCTGTCTTTTTGTCATCTTTGATATAGAAAAAAATTTTAAATGCCCATTCCCCAAGGGGTGTGAGTGATTGGTGGCTAAAGACTAGGTTTTCTGACTTTTCCCATCTGTTGATTGCTGAACCCACAGACCAGCTCCCACCGGCTGAGGATCTATGAGCGAGAGGACTACCGAGGCCAGATGGTGGAGATCACAGAGGACTGCTCCTCACTCCACGACCGCTTCCACTTCAGTGAGATCCACTCCTTCAATGTGCTGGAGGGCTGGTGGATCCTCTATGAGATGCCCAACTACCGGGGGCGGCAGTACCTGCTGCGGCCGGGGGATTACAGGCGCTACCACGACTGGGGGGCCGTGGATGCCCGAGTGGGCTCCTTGAGGAGGGCTGTGGATTTCTATTGAAATATTTTTACTCTACCTTTTTCTCCATCTGGAAGCTAATAAAATATTTCCTGTGTGTTTCCTGCAGTTACGTAGCCTTCTTTTCCTTTCAGACTCCTTGGGTGGACTCAGAAAAATAAAAGCTAGGAATAGTGTGGCTTTTCTTACACGTGTCAATAGAAAGCATGGCTATCAGTTAAGAGGACGGGGTCTGGAAAGAATGTCTGGGTCCAAACACTTACTTACATCCTGGCATGTAAAGTCAAGTGGGCCTTAGGAAGCATTCCTATGAACAAAGCTAGTGGAGGTGATGGAATTCCAGCTGAGCCATTTCAAATCCTGAAAGATGGTGCTATTTAAGTGCTGCACTCAATATGCAGGACTGAAAAAGATCAGTTTTCATTCCAATCACAAAGAAAGGCAACACCAAGAATGTTCAAACTACCATACAGCTGCATTCATTTCACATGCTAACAAGGGGATGCTCAAAATCCTTCAAGCTAGACTTCAGCAGCATGTGAACCGAGAAATTCCAGATATACAAGCAGGATTTAGAAAAGGCAGAGGAACCAGAGATCAAATTACCAACATCCCACATACCATGGGGCAACCAAGCCCGAATGCCACAACAAAAGATGGAAGCAATGAAGATCCTGCATGCCACAACTAAGACCTGATGCAGTCAAATAAATAAATAAATATTTTTAAAAGACAATAAAGGAAGTGTTAATAAAAGGAAAATAAAGAAGTGTTACTACAAAACAGTAACCCATAAAAAGGAATGCAATTGACTCAGTTCTAATGAGGTGGATGAACCTAAAGTGAATATACAGAGTGAAGTAAGTCAGAAAGAGGAAAATAAATATCATATATTAACACATACATATGGAATCTAGGAAGATGGTGCTGATTAATCTATGTGGAGGGCAGCAGTAGAGATGCAGACACAGAGAACAGACTTGTGGACATAGGAGGGGAAGAAAAGGGTGGGACGAATTGAGGGAGCAGCACTGAAACGTATGCAGTACCATATGTAAAATTAGATAGCCAATGAAAGTTTCTGTATGGTGCAGGGAGCTCCAATCCCGTGATCTATGACAACAGGGAGGGGTAGGATAGGGTGGGGACATACATGGACCTGTAGCTGATTCATGTTGATATGTGGCAGAAACCAACACAATATTGTAAAGCAAAAGTGAAAGTGAAAGTTACTCAGTCGTGTCCAACTCTTTGTGACCCCGTGGACTGTAGCCCGCCAGGCTCCCCTGTCCCTGGAATTCTCCAGGCAAGAATACTGGAGTGGGTTGCCATTCCCTTCTCCAGGGGATCTTCCCGACCCACGGATTGAACCCAGGTCTCCTGCACTGCAGGCAGATTCTTTACCATTTGAGCCACCAGTGAAGCCCATGCTCCAGTTAAAATTATGTAAATTAAAATAAGTTTTTTAAAAAAATCCACTAACACTACGGCTTCTTCCACAAGGCACGTGACCCCATTCTCCCCCAAGAGGTCTCAGTATCCAGCCACTCAGACCTCTGAACTGGAAAAGGTGGTCGTATAAGAATCAACACAAGCTATTAAAAACCTTTCCATTCTCACTGCCACTCCTTCTCTCGTGACCTTTCATCGAAATTATTCCAATAACTTCTTAATTTATTAAGCAACTTAAATTCTTTTTACCTCAGCTCTTCCAGCTTTCTTTAAAAAAACATTTTTTTCCCCTCTGAAAACAAAACTGGAATATTGAATACATTATTTTAGGATAGGGATTGTTCCCATTAGGATTAATTGCTAAGGTTATTTGAAGAAACTTTAAAAAGAAAGAGGAAAGGGAGAGGAAGCAGAGAGACGCCAGTGATGAGAGGACTCTGGCTCAGGTCGTGGTGTAGCATTTATGGAGGAAAGAAGTGGTGAGATTCTGAAGACAGAAACAACAAAAACTCTCACTGGATTCCACATGGAGCTGAGAGAGAAGTTTGGTTTGAGCAACTGGAAGAACCGAGTTGCCTTCAACCCAAACAGGAAGAACCACAGGGGAGCAGGTCTTTGGAGGAAAATCAGGCATCCCATTTTGGGCAAGACAAGTTTGAGGTGTTAGTGAACATTCAAGTGGAGTCATTAACCAGGTTACTGATTATATTAGCCTGAAGTTCAGGAGAGAAGCTGGGCTGGAGATCCATGTTTGCAAGTCATCGGTGGGTAGACAGTACTGAAAGTCATTAAATCTGAACAGAATGCCCAAGGGACTGTGTGTAGATAGAGAAGGTGAACCCTAGCTTTAAGAGCATGAAGCAAAGAAGAAAGTGTGGGTCAGGGAAAGCTAACTTCTATAACAAACAGTACCAACAGTTTAGTGACTTACACAATTAAATTTTATCTTTCACTTAAAAAATAATACACTTTAAACAATAAAAAGGCTTTTTTGTTCTTTTATTTTAAACTTAATGACTTTTTAGCTAGTTCTTCAGACCAGATACATCTAGAAACATTAAAGTCAGTAGGAACAATGCCAACATTTTTAGAGAAATGGAATCCAATTGTTTTATATCACGTTTAACTTTATGCCCATTATACTAGAAAGTGCTACCTACAAGTTCACTGAGGAAATTTGAAAAATTGTAATGAAGACTTAAAAATACCAGGGTGCCTATGCACCCACATTTCGATTTACTAACAGATTGAGGACTTCAGCGCTGTAGTTAAGTAGAGCTGCCGAGGCCTGGTGCACAACTGCCTAGATTTATTTTCTCTAGGTGACAGCGCTACCCAGTGTTCACTGGAAGGAAAGCACATATAGTTCAAAAGCCTTTCCCTGACTTCACAAACGGTAGGAGATGATTTTGCACCTTTTAAATACACTGAGTTAAGCCATGAGGGCAAGGTAAACTTATAACTTGGCCAAGGATCTAATTAAGTAAGTGTAAATTGTACTCAAATATCAGTGTCTGAGAGCTTTGTGACATCGCATAAGTATATCTTAAGAGAAGGTGGTTTCCTAAGAGAAGACAAGATTGATGGATGATCTGTGTTCCCCTGAGCAGCTGTGGCCCTTCTCAGCAGGAAATCCAGCACTTGTTTGTGTCTTTTCACAGAGCCTATGTCTACCCCTTCATCTCTCAACATCCAACAGATCCACTTCTAATTTATGAAACTCTGAGATCATGAGTAACATAGATCTTGTGTGTGTGTGTGTGTGTGTGTGTCCAACTCTTTGCACCGTAGGCTGTAGCCCACCACGTTCCTCTGTCCATGGGGTTTTCCAGGCAAGAATACTGGAGCAGGTTGCTATTTCCTACTCCAGGGGATCTCCCTGGCCCAGAGATTGAACCTGTGTCTCCCGAGTCTTCTGCATTGCAGGTGAATTCTTTACTGCTGAGCCACCCGGGGAAGCCCAAAATAGATCCCATAGCTTTGTTCAAATACATCCTTCATGTCACCTTCATGCTCAACCTTCATGCTTATTCACTTATGATTTCTCAACCAACTCCTTTACATTTTTTCTCTTGTACCATTGTATATGAATAGTTCTTTCACCAGAATATTGATTAATCTCTTTTATTTTTATTTTATCTTATTATTATTTTTTCATTTATTTTTACTAGTTGGAGGTTAATTACTTTACAATGTTGCAGTGGTTTTTGCCATACATTAACATGAATCAGCCATGGATTTACATGTCTTCCCCATCCTGATCTCCCCTCCCACCTCCCTCCCCACCCATCCTCTGGGTCTTCCCAGTGCACCAGCCCTGAGCACTTGTCTCATGCATCCAACCTGGGCTGGTGATCTGTTTCACCCTGATAATATACATGTTCAATGCTAATTCTTCAGATCATCCCACCCTCGCCTCCCACAGAGTCCAAAAGTCTGTTTTTCTACATCTGTGTCTCTTTTTCTGTCCTGCATATAGGTTTTCATTACCATCTTTCTAAATTCCATATATATGTGTTAGTATACTGTAATGTTCTTTATCTTTCTGGCTTACTTCACTCTGTATAATGGGCTCCAGTTTCATCCATCTCATTAGAACTGATTCAAATGTATTCTTTTTAATGGCTGAGTAATATTCCATGGTGTATATGTACCACAGCTTCCTTATCCATTCGTCTGCTGATGGACATCTAGGTTGCTTCCATGTCCGGGCTATTATAAACAGTACTGTGATGAACATTGGGGTGCACATGTCTCTCTCAGATCTGGTTTCCTCGGTGTGTACGCCCAGGAGTGGGATTGCTGGGGCATATGGCAGTTCTATTTCCAGTTTTTTAAGGAATCTCCACACTGTTCTCCATAGTGGCTGTACTAGTTTGCATGATTAATCTTTTTCAGAAAAAAGAGGCAGCTACGCCAAATCTCATTGGCTGCCTCTCTGTTTCTCTCTCCCTCTCTCATGTCTACAGACATAGACAGTTATTCTTTTTGAAAATAGTTGTTAATTTATTTATTTGGCTGCACTGAGTCTTAGCTGTGGCATGTGAGATCTTAGTTCCCTGTTGTTTAGTCGCTAAGTTGTGTCCAACTCTTTGCAGCCCAGGGGCTACAGCACTGCCAGATTGTTTCCCTAACCAGGGAAAACACCTGAGCACCCCCACATCGGGGGCTTGGGGGTCTTAGCCACTGAACCACCAGAGAAGCCCCCACATATGGTTATTCTTACCACACTGGTCTCACAATGTCTCAGATCAGTCTAGGTGTATTCAGAGATAATGAAGAGCTCCTTGTCCAACTCCTCTGCCAACCCTTGCATTTGAAAGCCACTGTCTTGGCTCTTTGGAACAACAACCAAGCTTTATGTCTGGAGGCTGTTTTGAGCTGTGTGTTTTTCTTCCTGTCTGAAACCTCCCCCTCCCAGCTTGTGCTGGTCTCAAAGCTAGAAATTGGGAACTGTTGATAGAGCTCAAGAATATAGTTCCTCTTCTCATACTCCTTGGGCCTTGTTGAAAGTTCCAGAAAAGCTCCACCAAACATTTCACACAGAAGGGTGAGTGAAATTCGCTCAGTCAAGTTGGACTCTTTCCTACCCAATGGACTATACAGTCCATGGAATTCTCCAGGCCAGAACACTGGAGTGGGTAGCCTTTTCCTTCTCCAGGGGATTGTCCCAATCCGGAGATTGAATCCAGGTCTCCCAGATTGCAGGTGGATTCTTTACCAGCTGAGCCACAAGGGAAGAGGGGGGACACGGCAAATCAGCCCAAATCCTACTGGTTCCACTGCACTCCCACTTGGAAATGTAACCTCTCCCACTCACTTGGACTCTGGCCACTTGCCTCATCTCCCAGTGCCCTGACTTGGAGAGTAAGATAAATTTTATTTTACCTCATCATCTTTTCTTTCCTTGAAATCAAATTAGTCCATTCTAAGTCTTACCAGATTCTTCACCATGGTTTCCACGTCCTACAGCTCACTTCTTCTGCCTCTTTTGTTCTTGAAAACTCTTCCTCTTAATATTTATTTAATCAGGCTCTATTAAAAATATTTCCTTTCCCCTTCACCATTCATTATACCCTCCATTCAATACTTCATGGTACACAATTTTCATGGTACTCATTTAAGAAGCAGAAGGTAAAAGACTCTGCCTGCGATACTGAGACCTGGGTTTGATCCCTGGGTTAGGAAGATTCCCTGGAGGAGGGCACGGCAACCCCTTCCAGTATTCTTGCCTGGAGAATCCCATGGACAGAGGAGCCTGGTGGGCTACAGTCCATGGGGTCGCAAAGAGTCAGAGACTTAGCACATAACCATCTAGCTGGTTTTCTGATGGAAGTATTGCTTCTGCATTCTCAAGTGCTAGTTTTGGGAATCAGACTCTGATACTAACATAACCATAGACTAGTTGTGAGACATCGAGGAAGCACTTAACCGCTCAGCTGCAGTTTTTCCAGCTGCCCAGTGGGGCTAATAATAGCAAAATGCTATAAAATGCCTGATATATATTAACTCATTAGATGTTAGCTATTATTGTTACATTTTGTTTATCTTTTTATTGTCCTGACTATAGTGTTTTGTACTTGTTGTGGAATTTTAAAAATTGTCAAGAAACTCTAAGCTTGGCTAAAAATAATGTAATTATAAGTGTATATAAGGGAGCTATAGTACTGAGAATACAGGAAATAATATATCTAATGTTCTCCAAACTAGTGAAACAAATTTCTCATCTCTAGGCAATACATCATAAAGGTATCTTTACTAAGATGTCACACTTTTTAAAGAGAATACCAGAATTGTGAAGAGTCTAAAAACCATTTCCTAAGAGTGAAAAAACTGGGACTATTGAAACTGGAGAAGAACTAGTAAGTATTTTCAGATATTTAAAAGGGTCCCATGTGAAAAAAGAATCTAGACTAATTTTTTAAGAAGATGGAGGCAGTCTCGTAAGACTGAACCCTTAACCCACAGGATCTGATGCTACCTCTGGGTAGATAGTGTCAACATTGCATTATATTGTACAACAGCCAGTTGGTGCTGCAGAATTGCTTGATGGGGAGGTTGGGGAGGGGGGAGGAAGCTCCATACATTTGGGGGACCAGAATACAAAGCTTTCAGGGTATTGTGTGTGGTATAAGGGAAAACCATTGTGTTTTTCTTTACGTCTAAGAATGCCTCTCCAAAAAAGGAACCAGGGCTCCTAGGAGAAGTGACTAATTCCAAGGCAGGAACAGAGAAAATAAATATGAGTATGGAACATTTTGCGATACTAGAAAATAAGAAAATACTAAAAAATAAATCAATAATAGAGAGAGACACGGGGGCCACCCTGATGGTGATCCTAATGACAAAAGCTGGAACCATTTAAACTGCTACATCTCAGCTTGATTTTGGCTAGTGAAGATTCACTGAAACTGCTTCGCCACAGGGAGCTTTTTAACATGACCACATGGTGGGAAGCCGACTTTTCGCTACCCGCTTTCCCCTCAGAGCTCTCAGTTTTAATATCTCCATTAACTCAGAAGCAAACAAAAAAATTCCCCATGAGGTATAATACACATTATTAAAATTTTAGAGATAAGACCTAATCGGCACTGTTCAGATAATTTTCCACTGATACTTTACGACACAGGAAATACTGAAGCTCCTTAAACATCTGGAGTACATATCCAGACATGGAAAGCTGGCTTGATGGCACTGTGTAATATAACTCCCACATCAGCGAACAGGGATCAAGCAGCGTCTGAAAGGACAACAGTGTTGGAAGGCTGTCCTGCTGCTTCGCCGATGTTTCTTTCTGCCATGTGGCCAATAATAATTGACGACTTTTATAGTGTGTCCAGGGTGGCAAGCATGGTGCCAATCACTTCACATCCATTTGCTTGTCCAAGCTTTTTCACAACCAGCATGTGAGACAGGTATTGGCAGTATCTGCACTTAACAAGGATACAAGTTCAGAGCAGTTAAATGATTAACCTAGGGCCACATACACATAGAAGGAGCAGAGCCAGGATGTGAAGCCAGATTTCTCTGACTCCAGAATCCTCAAAGTTTACCTAACTACCAACAAGCAGTGTGTGATCCTGCACACTGCCTCCATGCAGGATAAGGACAACTTTGACAAAGGAAGGCTGGAGGGAGTGGGGAGCAGGGGGCCAGAAATACATACAGTCCACCCTCAGAATCTGCAGGAAATGGGTTGTAGGCGCCCCCAGGGATACCAAGATGCCCAGATGCTCAAGTCTCTTCTAGAAATGGCTGGTGGAGGGATTTCCCTGGCAGTCCCATGGCTAAGACTCTGAGCTCCTAACACAGGGGTCCAGGTTCAATCCCTGCCCAGGGAAATAGATCCCACATGCTGCAAGTAAAGATTCAGCATTCTGGAAATAAAGAATGCTGCAACAAAGACCAGATGCAGCCAAATAAACCATTTCTTTCTTTAAATGACTGGTACCGTTGGCCGACTGCATCCTCCAGTTTGACATCTGAGGATTCAACCAAACTTGGGTTGATGCTGGAGGCCCTGGATGGAACCTGTGGATGTAGATGGCCAACTGCATGTTTATTGAAAAGAAAAAACAAAAATCGACCTAGAAGTGGACTCAAACAGTCCAAACCTGTGTTAGTCTAGGGGCAACTGTACACTATTTCCTGGACATATCATTTCTAGCAATAATTTACTTGAAGGATGTATTCTCACCCAAAATGAGAAGAAAAGGCAGAGAGAAAGACAAGAAAAGCACCCCACCTAGAGGACTGGAAACAGAGGAAAGAGGGATCTTTGCACCTAAAATTCGAGAGCTATCTGGGGACCTCTCAGGCCTGTAACTCCCATGAAATCAGACTGGATGCTCTAGCTTCCATCATTTCAGACAAGTTCGCCAGCAAGACCACAAAGGAGGGTATGACTGTGGGATCCCTGCTGCCAACGGACATTCTTGCAACAAATCTGTGGGCTCCATAGTGAAACAGGGCAGGACACTATGGTCCTTGCCCCCAGTGTCCTCAGCCTGCCTTTTGTCTGTGGAAAAACTTTAGTCAAAGGATAAGTTTAGGGACTTCCCTAATAGTCCAGTGGTTAAGACTCCGTCCTTCCAATGCAGGGGGCACAGGTTCAATCCCTGGTCAGGGAACTAAGATCCCACATGCTGTGAGTGCAGCAATAAAAAAAAAAAAAGAAAAGAAAAAGTTTAATCATCAAAATGAGAAAACACAGAAACAGGAAATCAGTCCAACAAGACTAAATAAAAATAAAACTCAGTAAACACAGTCGAGGATTTTTAATTCCTCCTCATAAGGCTATAGATAATATTCTGAACCATATTCTGTGAGCTGTCTTAGAGATACTAAAACCCTCACCAGGTGGAAGAAGTTATCTGCAGGATGACCAGATTGTAGCCATGACATAAACTGCCACAGTTCTGAGAATTAGCCTCCAGGAAATGGGAACAAACTGACTCTGAAACCGAAGATTAATTGTACTTAAAACAATCAAGATAACGTTGGTCAGAAAACCGCAGGACCAAATTCAAGATAACTGTCAGAAGTTAATTGTCAGAAACGGTGCTGTTTCTACTTGTAGCATCTTCCCTCAATCTATAAAAGCCCTTGCCCAGTGATTGTCAGTGGTGGTGGAGTCGGCCTTTGGACAGGAATCTAACCCTCCACTCCAGTTCCCGGCATCAGAAATAAAGCAAGCTTTCCTTTCCACCAAACTTGCTTCTTTATTGACTTTTGAATGGTGAGCAGCCAAACCCCCACTTTCCATGACAATAGTGGTTTGCCCTCCATGACAATCCTGCCTTTATCTGGGGAGAAATGGGTTTGATAAGCCACCACAGATCTAGGGCACGATACCATAAGTCACTGGCAGGCTCTTCTCAGATGATTTATACAAGTTAAACAAGAGACTGGATGCCGTGATCTTAGTTTTCTGAATGCTGAGCTTTAAGCCAACTTTTTCACTCTCCTCTTTCACTTTCATCAAGAGGCTCTTTAGTTCTTCTTCGCTTTCTGCCATAATGGTGTGTCATCTGCATATCTGAGGTTATTGATATTTCTCCCGGCAATCTTGATTCCAGCTTGTGCTTCACAAGCTGGATTCCAGCACGGCATTTCTCATGATGTACTCTGCATATAAGTTAAATAAGCAGGGTGACAAGGTACAGCCTTGATGTACTCCTTTCCCTGTTTGGAACCAGTCTGTTGTCCCATGCCCAGTTCTAACTGTTGCTTCTTGACCTGCATACAGATTTCTCAGGAGGCAGGTCAGGTGGTCTGGTATTCCCATCTTTTAACAATTTTCCACAGCTTATTGTGATCCACACAGTCAAAGGCTTTGGCGTAGTCAATAAAGCAGAAATAGACTTTCTCTGGAACTCTCTTGCTTTTTCGATGATCCAACAGATGTTGGCTATTTGATCTCTGGTTCCTCTGCCTTTTCTAAATCCAGCTTGAACATCTGGAAGTTCATGGCTCATACTGTTGAAGCCTGGCTTGGAGAATTTTGAACATTAATCTGCTAGCGTGTGAGATAAGTGCAATTGTGCGGTAATTCATGGCAAACAGATGGAGAAACAATGGAAATAGTGAGAGACGTTATTTTCTTGGGCTCCAAAATCACTGCAGATGGTGACTGCAGCCATGAAATTAAAAGATGCTTGCTCCTTGGAAGAAAAGTTATGACCAACCTAGATAGCATATTAAAAAGCAGAGACATTACTTTGCCAACAAAGGCCCGTCTAGTCAAAACTATGGTTTTTCCACTAGTTACGTATGGATGTGAGAGTTGGACTATAAAGAAAGCCGAGGGCCAAAGAATTGATGCTTTTGAACTGCAAGGAGATCCAACCTGTCCATCCTAAAGGAAATAAGTCTTGAATATTCATTGGAAGGACTGATGCTGAAGCTGAAACTCCAATACTTTGGCCACCTGATGCGAAGAACTGACTCACTGGAAAAGACCCTGATGCTGGGAAAGATTGAAGGCGAGAGGAGAAGGGGACGACAGAGGATGAGATGGTCAGATGGCATCACTGACTCAATGGACATGAGCTTGAGTAAACTCCGGGAGTTGGTGATGGACAGGGAAGACTGGCATGCTGCAGTCCATGTGGTCACAAAGAGTCGGATATGACTGAGCGACTGAACTGAACTGAACTGAAGAACTGAACCACTGCGAAAAAACAGACAGACATGGATGCACCAGAAGAGCAAGAGAAAGGCGTGAACACACAGGGGGCATATGGGGGCAGGCATGCGGTGCATCAGGTGGACAGTGAGGAACCCAACATGGCCAGAGGACACAATACAAGGAGTGGGTGGACATAAAGGCCAGAGAATGTGCTAGAAAGATGGGGTGGAGCAGCACAGGAAGTGCTTTCAGGTAATAGGAGACTCTCGAAGGCATTCAGCAGGCTTCATGAAATTGGATCTATGTTTCTTTAAAGACAGAGGACAGGCAACTGGGAGGAGGGATAGAAGCAGGAAGCCAGGGAGCTACAATAGCATTTACAGAGAACTGGTCCAGCTCCAAGTGGACCTGCCCCATCAACAGAGGGCAGCCAGACATAACCCCTGCCTCTCTCCTAGGGAAAAGAAGGGCCAGGCGGCCGGATCGTCCCACTTTTCAAGAAAATCTAAAACTGTATCAATACATTCTGATGTTAACTAGCCACACACCAGCCTGATTTGTAATACTGATTTAAACTTTAAAAAATCATGACAATCAATCAGGCAAGCAAAATATCCTCTCAGTTAAATTTATGCACAATGAGGAACAAAGAAGGGATTAGAAATCCAGACAGCATAGTTTGGTAATTAAATCCTGCAATCAGACAGCCCTGGATTTGGATTCATATTTTCCCAGGGGCCCAGGAGTAAGTCATTTAGCCTCTCTAAGCCTCATTACTCAAGATGATTGATGGGATTGTTGTGAGGGATAAATTAAATAACGCACGTTAAGCCTTTAGTGCAGGATTGGGCATATAGTAAGTGCACAATATGTAAGCTTCCTTTGTTGTTATATCTAATGCATTGTTATTGTATGTTATATTGTTCTGTAGTTAATGGATTATTCTCATTTCATAAGTTGAGTTTCTTTAATATTCAAAGCACCACAAATAGCTACTACAATCTTTAAAAAAAAAAATTTCTCTAGTTTTAACACCAATAGTAGCAAGAAAAGTAAGAAAAAAGGGTAGCTGGCATTATTCATCCTCCCTTTGAAAACAAACCAGAAGTTATGGCTCTGAAATTCATTGAGCCTTTCCCCCAAGAATATGAGGCTCTCCTTTCTCTTAAAGTCTTGTAAGTAAGTTTTTAACTTGACAGACGTTTTCCAGCTTACATTTTCAACAATAGAGTTTTGTAGACATTTTAAAAACCTAAACTTAAAATTAGAGGCAAAGTTGACTATTTAAAGAAGCCTATATGAACAAATATCTTACTTGCTAAAGATAAGGGTTCAGTGATTTACACTTAATCCCCCAAATGTTGTGGATCCAAGTTTGCTCAGAGAGCATTTAGTAGAAGATTAGCAGCAGCTGTTTTGTCTGACCTGTTCTTGGGTTTCATGTCTGTCTTCTAGCAAAATAGGAAAGGAAAGATTAGGCTACAGAGGGTCAGAATGCAAATAACTCTCAACTGAGATCACTTAAACATTGCTCTGGGCAGAACTCTTCCAACTGCAAATGTCTGCAGACTAACCCATACAAGCTTTAACCGAAAGGCTAATCTATAAGCCTTGGGCATGCTGGGTGCAGGGGTTCAAGTCAGATTATCAGGAGCTGTTCTTTGTAGACATCTGTCTTCCTCAGCCCTGGTTTCCTCTGTGTGGGCTTTGGTCTCACCAGGCTCTTCCCGTACATGGTGGGCCTCATAGCTCCGGGTGTGCGGCAACCTGTGGCCCCGAATCCCAGTGGGGAGTTCTTAGAAAGACTTGGCGTTGAGTCTCCCTGGCCTACTTTGAGTTAATTTCCCTCTTCCTGAGCTGATCACTGTGGCCAGTAGAACAGACTATTCCAAGGGGTTAAGATGACGCCTGGGCTTATTCCTGGAGTTAGGGATAGAATGAGCTAGACGGAAGCCACCTGGCTTGAAAATGAGCAAGAGATGTTCCCCTAAGGCAGAAGGGATACTGGAAAGTGGAATAGATTGAAAGCAGGGAAAAGTCCAGATGCCCACCTCCAAGGTGCCAGTGCCCGCCACTACAAAGTCCAAAGAAAACTGGTGACTTGATTTGTGGCCCAACATGTAGCAGACAGTTCTGCTAACGCCTGCAAACTAGCTACTAGATCATCATCACCAGCAAGACGAGCTGAGAGTAGAGTCTAGTGCCAGCACCTTTGCTTTCCCAGGGCAGCACGGTCAGTTTTGACTTTATGAAGCAAAATATGATTTCTTCTTTCTTGGAATTTAGAGTGCTTTTTAAAAAACTTGCTGTTGGGAGGATTTAGAGTTAGGTAAGAAATTCCTGTTGATAAAACCAAGTGGACCCTGGCATGGAATTACTGGGTGAAGTTAAGATTGTTCTACCATGAACTGTGTAAAAAGTAGGGCCAATGAACTTGCTGATTTCCTAAGGGCAAGACTTAGAGTGAATTGCAAATAATCACATTTCTTTGAATGGCCAAGTCTCCTCACAACCATAGCATCTATATAGTCCTTTAGTCTGTTATCTCATTTTTGAAAACCAGACTTTGAACTGCTATAAATTTCCTTGTAAAACTCCCTCTTATAATTAACAGTATGATTGTGCAGCAAGAAGAGATTAAGATCTGGGATCAAAAGCTTTGACTTCAAGTCTCCAGTGGTCTTCGTTTTTGGCCTCATATGCATTTTATTTTAGTTTTTATAAAGATATAATACTTGATATAGAAGGTGCACAACATAATGTGAAATGGTCACCACAAGTCCTGTTAACATCCGTCACCACACATAGCTACAGAGGCTTTTTACTGTGGTGAGAATTTTAAGATCTGCTCTCTTAGCCCCTTTGGAATACACATGTGTGCGTGCATGCTCAGTCAGTCCTGTCCAACTCTCTGCGACCCTATGGACCCTGCCAGGCTTCTCTGTCCAGGGAATTTTCCAGGCAAGGATGCTGGAGTGGGTTGCATTTCCTGTTCTATTCAAACACAGTGTTATTAACTGCAGTCACCATGCTGCCCATTACCTCCTCATCCAATGTGCTTCTTGCCAGTTGCATGGCTTTCTGTTCTGTGAACCTGTTTCCTTTTCTCTCAAATACCTATAGAATTCCTGCCCTATCTACCTCGCCAGATTTTTATGAGAAGCAAATATGATCATGTTCAGGAAGCCAATATTTAAACTATCAAGTGTTCTACTTTATTGTAAGGTAGACACGTGGAGTTATTCTATAATAAAACTGCTGCTTACAGAGCCACTCAACTTCAAACACATTCCTAGACTCTCCCCCAAGTGGGCGGCTATTCATATTTGAATATTTCATAAATGTGGATGGAAGTTTTTTGATGGCTTAGGCTGCCTTCCTTTGAGAGAAATTAAATCTTATTTTCTCCTTTAATATAATAATTATGGCTTACTTAGTGGATTTTTTATTCCTTTGTAATTAATCTATTTTTCCTTCAGATTATGAAAGTATTTCTTGAGACGATATTTGTTTCATCTGTATGTTATTTCTGGCTGCCATTTTTTCCATCTTGGATCCCTTTTCACTTCCTTCCCTTATGTCTAAACTCAGTTTCACGGTTCCCACCTCAACCTCAAGCAAGAAATGGGACACACACACACTCACACAAAGAAGAAGCATATAGGTAAAAAAAAAAAAAAACCAGGAAGAAAGTTAGGAAAAGTGCAAAATTCATAGGACTTGGAGAAGGATGTGGACATTAGTCCAAGCATTTGGAATGGGAGAAAAATTGCCATGAAGTTTGGAATACAGTGAATTGAGGGGAGGAACAGAGGGTTCTAAGTCATTGCTTTAAAAACCTGAGTCTCATTTTTATAGCTTGTTTTTTTGGCTGCCCAAGTGTTTGAGGGACTGCGCTCAGCTTAGGAGATATGGCTGTGCCACTTAGAGTCATTTAAGCAGTCTTTTGTAATTTTTCTGCACATGTCATTTTTGATCTTTGAGATAGGTTTTCAAAAAGTAATGTGGATGAAACTCACGAATGTAATACATTGCAAAAGAAGCCAGATAGAAAAGGTCCATACTGTACAATTCCATCTTTTATAAACTAAGAAAACAGGCAAATGATTGGATGATGTTAAAAGCTGGGCTTGAATAGTGATGAGAAGGGACACCGGTGGGTGTCTGGGTTTCTGCTAATGTTCTGCTTCTTGACATGGGTACTGGCTACAGGGTGTGATCAGTTTGTGAAAAACCACAGAACTGTGTACTTACAATTTGGTATATATGTTATACTTTAATTTAAAATTTTTTACATAGCATCAGTTGCTTTAAGAAAATATCAAGTGACTTCCCTGGTGCTCCAGTACTTAAGATTTCACCTTCCAATGCAGTGGGTGTGGGTTCAATCCCAGGTCAGGGAGCTAAGCTTCCACATGCCTTAACGGCCAAAAAACCAAAACATAAAATAGAAGCGGTATTGTAAAAAATTCAATAAAATGGTCCACATCAAAAATATCTTTAAAAAGAAAATAGCAAAAAAAAAAAAAAGAAAGAAAGAAAAGAAAAGAAAATAGCAAGCACAGAGGTCTTGAACTTATTTTCTCCTGATTAGTGAAGTTGGCTGGAGTGAAGAAGTAGGAAAGGTTCTTGACATTCAGGTTTTTACTGCTCAGATATTCATTCATTTAATACATATTTATTTAAGAATGGGGTCAAGAATTAAAGGCAAAGAGAGGTCCTTGCTCTCACACAGAGCACAGTCTAGTTAGATGGGGAGGAGATAGATGTCAATCAAATAGTCACACAAATCAATTTGTAAGAGACAGAAAGAAGGGAGGAGGAACTATGTGGAAGTCCTCCTCTCTGAGACAAGAAGGGTGAGTAGATGCATAACTTAACTCTGGAGCACCAGGGAAGTCACTTGATATTTTCTTGGTAGATGAATAGAAAAGATTGGCTGTTATGCGGTGTTTAAATGTTAGGCTTAATTGGACCACTAGAGGGCGACCACAGACAGGCATTTGCGGCGATTTCTAAACCGGTGGAGAACCGAGGCTGAAGTTCGCATAGCTTTTGTTCAACTCTCCGTGATAGTGTTAGGGAGCACAAATTATCTAACAGAAGTTAATTAATAATCAAGTGTCAATTTACATATGTCCATATGGCCGTGTAGTCTTGCCTAACAATATAATACAGATTCCTACCAAGCGCCTAATCGCCTTAAAAAAAAAAAAAAGGTAAAAAATAAAAAGGAATGGTTAAAAGAGCCACCCCCAAGTCACAGACATGCTATTACTATTGCTTATTCATTAGCACCCTGAAGTCTCTCACATCTGCAGCATCCCAGGCCGCCACAGAAAGTACCTCACTGTATGATATTACCTGTTTCTCACTGAGGCAGCTAATGAGCTGGTAGAATTTTATGTGTTGCCTTCAGAGAAACAAAGGCAAAATAAGCAATAATTCACCACATCCAGTTAAATGATCAAGGGTGAAATCAAGGTTAAAACCAAGTCAGTACTAGTGTATTAATGAATAGATCTCTTTAGCACCTAAGCATTCTAATAAGCATTTAAGGCATGGCTCTCTCTCCCTTAAAACTAATTTCTAGTGCAATTGAAAAAAAAATTTTTTTTTAATTGTTTAAAAATGAAAGCAAATCTCTCCTGGTGGCAGGTGAAGGCCTGTGTGGTCCAGACATTGCCCGTCTCCGGGACCCTTTTTCTCTCCTCCTTTCCTTACTTCTTCCCGGTCTCACTTGACTTGATTCCATGAAGTCAACAAACATTTCACATTTTCCATCACTTCTCTTTTGCATTTGCTGTTTCCTTTGCCTGAGATATTCTGTTCCCATCATCACACAAGAAGCTTTTTGTTCTTCAAGTTCCAGCGAATTGTCACTTCCTAAAAAGACTTCCTAAACCGTGCACTCGTGGCTGTCCCTTCCCATAGAACCTCGACCTTCAGCAGGGCACTGTGATGCCCCGTATGCTTGTCCATGCTAGCAGCCAAATGTGGCCACGCGTCTGGTTAATGGCTGTAGGTGGAAACATTGTGTGAGACTTCCTAGAGCCTCCTTAAGAGGAAGCAGAGGGACTTCTCTGGCAGTCCAATGGTTAAGACTTCACCTTCTAATGATGTGTGTGTTCGGTCCCTGGTCAGGAAGCTGAGATCCCACATGTCTCATAACCAAGAAACTACATCATAAAACAGAAACAATTTGTAACAAGTTCAGTAAAGACTTAAAAAAAAATACCCATATAAAAAAATCTTTAAAAAAAAATGAAGCAGAGAAGTCCTTCTTATTTTCCTCTCTCCTGCTGTCTAGAACACCAGTATAATAACTGCAGCTTCTGGAAGCATCTTGGACTCTGAGGCGGCAGTGATGATGGGAAGAAGGGCAGAGAGGAACCTGGAAAACTAACGATACTATGGGATGGGTGTAGGGTAGGAAGTCCCAGCCTCTAGGTATCTTTTATATGAGATAGAAACAAACTGCTTTATGCCACTGGTCCTTGTAGCTTTACCCCTGCATGGCACCACACTCAACACTAACAAACACGCCACACCCGTCCGCAGACACACCACCCTATTGTCTTCAGCGCCCTTTTACTACCTGGAATAGCTCATTCATTTGTGTTTACACATGAAAGCAGGGATCTGTTCTGTCTTGTTCACTGCAGTAACCCCAGCATCTGCTGTAGTATTTCTATTCCTTTCCAGAACTTCTTGGAATTTTGATACTTTTCTGAATTCTGAGAAAATAATTTGAGAAAACAGAGGAAAATATTATCATTCTTCCTGCAAGAAATAAAGATTAACGATCTGCATGGAGCTGTTACTGGTTTGAAGGAATCCACCAATACCAACAACTAGTGATGGCGTGGCAGTCATGAAAAAAATCTGGGAAGTTTCCAGCAGTTGTGCTACTTCACTGTGCTGTAGCAGAGAGTTTTGCCCAAAGCCTTGAAAGGTGAAAGCCTCAAAAACAACCAGCAGAGGAAGCATACACAGTGAGGATTCTGAACGTGGGAAAGATGAGAGCAATGAGCTCAGATCCAGACGATGTGGTTGGGGCTAATCAGTATGATCTGCAAAATGATGTCCTCCTGACAGTTTTTAGAATCAGAAAAATTATAATACTGTTCACACTTTCTCCAGTGAAAAATTCTCTTTTGCAACAAGAATGGGGGGAAAAAACTTACAGGTTTTTTTGAATGGCAAAGCACCTTGAAGCACACACAAAAAATAATAATTGAGAGATTTTTCAAATGAGAAAAATTATTTTATGCCTACTGAAGTTGGGACACTTGTTTTCAAAGAGGAATATTATGAAATTGTGAGAGGAATGTTAAATTGCTTGAAACTGGCTTGATTAGCAGTTGAAAAAGTAAGTAACCACGATGCAATTCTTCTAAGCAAAAACAGAATTCTGCTTAAAAAAAAATTAGAATCAAATTGCTTAATGTAGGAAAAAATATCTAATATCCCTCATTAAACATTTAAGTAATGTTAGTAGTTTATATGAGATGCAAAATCACTTAGTTAGCAAAATCTTTACTGGAAAGATTCTTATGAAGGAAAATATGCCTTATCAGAAGAAATGTGGAGAAGAGTAAATGTTTTTGTGGACTATTCATCATGAAATCTGAAACTGGTCTAAAAATCTGAATTAGCAAAAATAATATAAACTTTAAGAATGAAATCAAAATCAGAGAAATACAATATTTTAATCATTTTAAAAAGGGATACAGTAGAAACTACCACAACATTGTAAAGCAACTATACTCCAATAAAAATTAATTTTAGAAAGGGAATGAATTTATAATAAACTACATGTATCTTAACAATCTGCTGGAAGACACCTGTAGACACACTCTCAACAATTCAACTATCAACACAAAATTAAAGAACAAGGCCTTCCCTGGTGATCTAGTGGCTAAGACGGCACTCCCAATGCAGGGGGGCCATGGTTTGATCCCTTGTCAGGGAAGCAGATTTCACGTGCCGCAACTGGAACTCCACCCAGGCAAATAAAATGATTAATTAAAAAACTAGATATCAGAATGAAAGAATATTCAGTATCTGAAATATTTGTCATAAAGCAAGACAAAAATTAAGACAATCAAAGCAATTCATGCTTTGTGTGCTGTTAAAAGTTCATTTTAAGCATGGTAACTTTTAACAGAAACAGACAGACATAGAAAACAAACTTACAGTCATCAAAGAGAAAAGGCAATGGGGGAGCGATAAATTAGGAGTTTGGAATTAGCAGATACACACTACTGTATATAAAATAGATAAACAATATGGTCCTACTGTATAGCACAGGGAAAATTATATTCAATATCTTATTATAAACCATAATGGGAAAGAATATGAAAAGGGATGTAAATATGTATAATTGAGTCATTTTCTGTACACCACAAACTAACACAATATTGTAAATCAACTATACTTCAATTTTAAAAAGAATGATAACTTTTAAAATTTAAATGTTCATGGTATTATTTTTAAAATTTTAAAACTACTGTACTTGGCACTTGTTGGTCTTTTAATGTTTTCTGTCATCAAATATGGATACCAGGTAGAGATCGTTTTTAGATGTTGCTGAAATTGTCAACCTAAAACAAATAGACTACAGTTATTTCTCCAGCAAAAATGAGTTTATTTGAAATCAGTAAAGGATTAAATTCAGGGTCTGCAACTAGGGTGCATGCGCCTGCTGCTGCTGCTGCTAAGTCACTTCAGTCATGTCCGACTCTGTGCGACCCCATAGACCGCAGCCCACCAGGCTCCGCTGTCCCTGGGATTCTCCAGGCAAGAACCCTGGAGTGGGTTGCCATTTCCTTCTCCAAGGTGCATGCACCAGTCCCCAGCAAAAGTGGAGAGGAGAACTGTTTTAAAGAGGGAAAAGGAAGTTGGAGGTGGGGCGGGGCAGGGGAAGGTGGTAAACAAAGAGTCCATTGGAGGAACTGAGAGTTTGAAGTCTAGTGGGTTTTCATTGGCCGAGTTGTGAGTCTCATTGGCAGAGCTCTTGCCAGGAAAGAAAGAGAAGTCTTTCTTCCCCTTGTTGTGCTCAGCTATCATCTAGCGCGTGACAGCTCTCCCTTCTGGTCTCCTGACTCTATTTTAATTGAGGCTTCTGCTTTTCTTTTTTTTTTTTTTTTTACAAAAGGTAGTATAATCCTGCATCAGTATATATTTCCATAATAATACTCATTTACTACTCCTTTTTTGATTTTTGCAGAAAACCTTGGAAACCTTTTAGCATAACCTTGTCACAGAAAAATGGTTCACCATTTAATGTTATAGTCAGTTGCTATTTAAAAACATGTAAGGAAGGACTTCTCTGGTGGTCCAGTGGATAAGCAGCTGCCTACCAGTGGAGGGGACACGGGTACTGCCTGGGAGGGTCCCACACGCTGTGGATCAACTAAGCCCCTGCACCACACCTACAGAACCCAGAACCCTAGAGTCCGTACTCCACAAGAGAAGCCACTGCAGTGAGAAGCCCATGCCCCACAACTAGAGACTGGCCTGCACAACTAGAGAAATGAAGATCCAGCATAGCCAAAACAAATCATCATTTTTTTTAATGTAAAGAAAGGTATTATAGAAAAAAATAATAGAATAACTTATGATTCTGAGAATTTCTAAGAACTTCTGAGAATCCCAATTTCTTGCTCCAGAATCTTGACAATTGGTATCTATCAGGAATTTCCCAAGCCTAGTACAGGGCCTGGCATAGAGCAGACACTCAGCGTATATTTCAAATGAAACGAATGTGACTTTGTTCCATAGCCCCTGCCATCCTGTGAGGCAGAATGTGCCCATTTAAAGTAGAAATCCAGGACCTCCTTTGAGGCTGGTGTGGGACAACACCCTGAGATTCCTGGGAGCTCTGGTGTTTACTGAGATGGTCTATGAGACATAGTCTTAAGGTTCTTAGAAGTACTCCCAGGCCTGCCCTGAATTTTTCTGATAGAGTATCTTATAGCCACACTCTGGATTTGAGCTTAGCCCTGAAGCCATTTCTTCTTTAAGAATCTCTTAATGGGAGTGACTGGGGATGACTGACGGTTTTATTTGAGAACCAAGTAAATCTTTATTTCTTTGTGTTTTCTCCCAATTCTGCCAAAAACGTGCATGATTTCTTCATTAGAAACATTAGAATTGGATCGTCTCTCCCATCTTGTGTGTACATACTTGGCTTAGTTGCAACACCAAGGATCTTCAATCTTCATTGCTGCATGCGGGATCTTTTTTTTTTTTTTTCCTAGTTGCAGCAAGTGGAATCTTTACTTGCAGCAAGAGAACTCTTAGTTGCAGTGTATAGGATCTGGTTTCCAGAACAAGGCCTGAACCTTGGCCCCCTGCATTGGGAGCACAGAGTCTAAGCCCCTGGACCACCAGGGAAGTCCCTCCCATCTTACACGTTATCATGGGACCTAGGAAAAGGAGCTTGGCACTTTCGTTGAGCCTCTTTTTTTTTTAGGGGGGGTGGTGGTGGGGGGATGGGGGTGGGCAAGAATACCATTCCCTTCCCCAGGAGATCTTCCTGAGCCAAGGATCGAACCCAGAACTCCCGCACTGTAGGTGGAAAGCTTTACCGCCTGAGCTACCAGGGAAGTCTAAGCTTGGCACTTTTCTACATTCCGCTTGGACATCTCCCCAGCTGACCCCATGAGTTAATTAAGCAGCCTTTCTAATTTTCACTTTCCACAGGTGACAGTGTTGCTAGACTTTCTGCCACTACATAAAAGGGGTCCTCTGTTTTCCAGCATCTGCATCCTTCAGCCCCTCACCAGCTGCCTTCACAGCCTTTTTGGCTTCTTCCTGCCACCCTGTCCCAAAGCCAGCGTCGTATGGTTTAGGTATTTGTTAGGGTAGCATCCCATTTCCAAGGACAAAATTCTGTTCAAGTTATCTATTGCTGCACAATAAACCTAGTGGTTGAATAAATTACTTACTATTACTATATTTGGACACAGCACACCAAGGACAGCCCATTTCTGCTCCAGAATGCCTGGGGCCTCACCTGTAATGAGTTGAATGTCTGGAAGGCTAGAACAATTGGAAGCTGGCTGGTATCTCTTTTTCCTCTCTTGATCCCCTTCTCCCTCTCCAGGGAGTTTCTTTGTGTGGCTAGCTTAGGCTTCCTTATTTGATGGCAGCCTCTGGAGAGTCAGTCTTCTTACATGGCAGCTCAGGGCTCCAGTCACTGTCCCAAGAGACATGAATGGAAGTTGCTAGTCTCTTAAGGGCAAGTCTGGGAACTGTCATTTTCACAATACTCCACTGATCAAAGCAGTCAGAACTCACCCAAAATCAAGGGAAAGCAACATAGGTCCCATACTTCAGTGAAAGTAGCATCAAAAATCTCTAGTTACCTCCCATCTGCCACATTTTTTTATTCCTAGGGTGAAAATAATATAGTTAAAAACTTCATGATAACAGAAATTCAGGTATAACTTCACTCCTGCCCAGGCCATATTCTTAAAAGGAAATGGCCTTAGGGATTTCCCTGGCTGTCCAGTGGTTAGGACTTCACCTTCCAATGCAGGGCTTATGGGTTTGATCCCTGCTTGGAGAGATCCCACATGCCTGGCAGTGGCCAAAAACCCAAAACATAACACAAAAACAATATTGTAACAAATTCAATAAAGACTTTTAAAAAAGATGATCCACCTAAAAAATAAATCTTGGGGGAAAAAAAGGTGGGGGGAGTGGCCTCAGATTCTTAGTTTCTTGGTGGTCTGTACTGTGATCATTTGAGACCCTTCTCAAATGCGGTACACACTGTGCTTGTAGTAATGAAATAATGGGTGTTCTGAATATTCCCCATTCATCTCTCCAGATAACATCTTCAGCTTTCTTCATCTGCTCTGTGTCCCAGGAGGCTCCTGGTTGAGTCCAGCCGTGAGGCGACACCAGCGGGAGATGGATGGCTGGAGTAGGGACTGGTGAATGAAGGCAGGTGTTTGTTCTCCGGCTCCCTCCCCATTGAGTCATTGTGGTTTGGTTCTGGGGCGCCCTACGCTGCCTCCTCCACAGCTGTCCCAGGGTAGTAACAACTTCCTGGCTCTTGCTAGCTCCAGGGTTCTTCACCGTTTGGTTTTTGTTCCTTTCACCCTGACTCTTCTCGATTATTCTACTTGGGTCTTCTCTGTGCTTGCGGAGACTGAATACAGATGGTCTATTTCTTATAAAACTAATAAATTAAAACTCCCCCTTTTTCTTAAAAGAATTGTATCAGTGTATTTTTCCATTTTCTTATCAGGTTTTGGGTCCATGTCCCTCATTTTTAGAGTTCTTCTCTGTCAACCTAGAAGGGTGGGATGGGGAGGGAGATGGGAGGGAAGTTCAAGAGGGAAGGGATATATGCACACCTATGGCTGACTCATGTTGATGTTTGACAGAAAACAACAAAATTCTGTAAAGCAATTATCCTTTGATTAAACAATAAATAAATTTTAAAAGGAATATTAGCCCATTACCTGTAATACATCTTACAAATATTTTCTCCCAATTTGTTAGCTGTTTGTTTTAGCCATTGTTGTTGTTCAGTCACTAAGTCGTATCTGACTCATTGCAACCCCATGGACTGCAGCACTCCAGGCTTCCCTGTCCTTCACTATCTCCTGGAATTTGCTCAAACTCATGTCCATTGAGTCGGTGATGCCATCCAACCATCTCATCCTCTGCTGTCCCCTTCTCCTCCCTCTATCTTTCCCAGCATCCAGGCTTTTGCAGTTGACCCAGCTCTTCACATCAGGTGGCCAAAGTTTTGGAGCTTCAGCTTCAGCATCAGGGTTGAATATTCAGGGTTGATTTATTTTAGAATTGATTGGTTTGGCTGGTTTTAGCCATCTAGAAACAGAAATTTTAATGTTCCGTGTAGTCAAATATACCTAAATGTATTTTTTCATTGCTTTTAGATTTTGAGTCTTTTCCCATACCAAAGTTGAAGAATTCATTGCTATTGTCTTCTGGTAGTTGTATGATTTAGTATTTTACATTTAGATCTCTGATCACTTTGAATTGATTTTTGACTCTGGTGTGAGGTATGGGTTTAATTTTATCTTTTTCCAAATAGTCCCAGCACCATTTATTTAAAAATCTGATCCCTTCGAAATAGGTATTTTTGTTTAGAATGTGTATACACACACACACACACGAATCTAAAAAGTAATCACACTTGGGAGACAAGCAGTTCTCTGAAAATTTACCCCAGATGTGGAAAGAACCCGTGTTATTCAGTTCAGCAACTATTGTAGGTGATATACCTACAATTTGCAATAAAATACAGGGAGGTGGGCAAACATAGTCACTACCCCAAGAACATAACCACCTGAAGGGGGCGATAAACACTTACATAAAAGACTGAAGTGAGCCTCAGCGTCTAATACAGTGTATTGTTGGGTTAGCACCTCTCTGAGCCCCCCAAATCTACACCCAGATATCCATGTGAAGTGCTTATGTATGTCTACAGTGATCCATGGTAGAAATGCAATTTGCTTGCTATTGTATATACTGAATGCTGATTTCGTATTCTCCGGGTATCCTGATCACCTCTAACATTGATCTTCATCCCCATAATGGTCTCTTTCATGGGAGAAAGACTTTTTATACGATGAGACCTTTCATTCGCTCTACAGATACTTGTCAAGTGGCTTCTGTGTGTGCGGAACTGCTCTCAGAGCTCAGACAGTAATAGAGAACAAGAAAGACCTGTGATGACTGCATCCTGGAGGCAGAGGCAGAAAACAAACATTTAAGGTATAATACCAAGTAGTATGATGAAGGGTACAGCAAGTCAGGGAGTGGAGAGCAAGGTACCATCTTAGACAGGATGGTGAGGGAAAGCCCTTCTTGGGAGAAGAAAGCAATTAGGCAGTCCTGAATGACATGAATGGGGAAGCAGAGGAATGTGGGAATTTTTTGCAAGTTGAGCTAGCAGGATTTGCTGAGGGATTGAATTTGGGAGTGAGGGAAAGACAGGAGCCGAGGATAACTCTGTGAAGGCCCTTGGAGACAGCCTTCCATACACAGGGGAGCGACTGCAGAGCTAGGGGCAGCCTGGGGTCCAATATAGTCAGAGGAGAAAGCAAGGGAGGGCCGGGAAAAGAGGCTTGAGGTGGGCAGTGCCTAGATCCAGTAGGAACTCTAGGTTAAAAAAAAGAGCTTGGATTTTGTTCCGTGAAAAGGGATGCTTTTGGCAGGGGCGTGACATGTACAATCTGATTTATGTGCTAAATCTGGCTGCCATGGGGAGAATAGATCATAGTGTGGGTCACAAACAGGGGGCTGGATAGGAGTCGCGGAGTTCCTATGAGAGATGACAGGAGGCTGGACCAGGGACAGCTGTGGAGAGGTAAAGAAGTGGAGAAGCAGAGGAGTGTGGGAATTTTTTGCAAGTTGAGCTAGCAGGATTTGCTGAGGGATTGAATTTGGGAGTGAGGGAAAGACAGGAGCCAAGGATAACTCTGTGATTTTGGATTTAACCCGGCAAATAACAGTACCATATATACAGAAGGGCAAGAATCTAGAGATCTATATTGGACACATTGTTTCAAGATATTTGGTTACTTCCCATTAATTTTTAACATCCCATCATAAATTGCATATTTCTTTTCTATCCTTCTGTGGTCTTCAGTTAGAGTTGTTCCCAGGAAGATGTTTAAGCTCGGTGAAAAGAAGATAGAATAAATGACCATTTGATCATTTCTCAAGGTCTCAAGCATTATCCTTCTAGAAAAAAGATTGAATCAATATTATTATTGATTTAATAATAGCTGTTTGAATCTAGTTGACTTCGGTTGTAGTCAAACAGGGAAAAATTAATGGAAGTTACACTCGGTTGTTTGCAATGTTTTATATGGTTAAGAGCAGAGATGAACTTATAGCTTGCAACTGGCTCAGTCTGACAGGATGTTAGTTAACTGGGGGTAGATGCTCTAAATAATAACCAAGCCCTGATCCTTAAATTGAAATCTCTTAGGGGACATTTTCTCAGCATCTGCCCCACACAGGGGAGTTTGCTAGAGATTGTCACCATGTCAGATACTGTGGCCCATCTATTGTTATTCTTGGACTCCTTTTTGTTCCTGGAGGGTTTCCTATGATTTCCAAGATACAGTCGATCATTGCGTTTTGTTTGTGAACTGTGTTGAGTCCCCAAGACCGAACACATAACTTTAATGAGACCATGAATGGGTTGAGCTATGTGAAGTACTTCGAGGGGTTGAAAAGGTCACAGAAGTAGCGTTTAATGTTATCTTTACCTTAAAAGTAGCTCTTCAACGAAACAATAAGCAAAAAGTGGGTCAAAAAAAAAAAGTTGTGAAGAGGGTATTCTTTACAAAGATCTTGGGTTTACAGTCAATTCTTTCTTGGCTAAGTGAGAACCCCTGATATTCTGTGAATTCTGAAGAAGTGTGGCCCTTTCAGGCCTCACACTGAATCTTAGTAGGTGGAACAGAGCAGAATATCTGCAGCTCTTGTGAACCATAAATTATTCTGGGTCTTTTTGATGGGAAAAGAACAGTGGCATGGGCCGAATATGAATGAGTTACATCTTAAGCAATAAACGAGCAACATTTTTTTTCTAAAATTAAAAAGTCTTTTTTTCTTATAAAGAAAGCAATACATTTTAATACAGAAAATTATAAAAAAGAAAACAGTAATCACTACTCAGAAATTACCACTGTTGCTATTTTATTTACATACTAAAATATATGTGTATGCATATTTGTGTGTATATATATAAACATATATATAATCTTTTAGGAATATTGACTTCTATAAGTATATTCTTTAAGATGGTACAATTTGAAAACTGAAAAACCAGCTTTTAAAGAACTTCAAGTTATAGTGAAAAGTTGTCTAGCATAGACTTAATAGTAATTATTTACATTTTACAGAACACATTCTATGCTTTATCACTTTCATTAGTACTAAGTAATAGAAATTGCTATTAATATCATTAATAGTTATTAATATTGTTGAACTATTGGTAACAGAAGAAAGAATACCTTGCTGGAATATGTAAGTCCTAGTCCCAACTTATGATTAGAAAAAGACAGTGAGCTTTGTTAAGCCTCAGTTTCCTCAAATGTACAGTAAAAATCTTGGGCTAGATGAAATTGAGGCTTCTTCTAATTTTGAAATCCTATCTAAGCCTTGTTTTGGAAAATAGGTACTTACTAAGATGCATTTCCTGAGATGCCAAATTTTACTTTCAAATATTTTTATCTAAAACACACCTGTTTTCAAGCAAAGAAAATGGATTACATTTTGAAGAATATTCTAATGCTTTGAAGATGGAGCCTATTTACAGAGACCAATTTGTTTCTCTGCATTATTTTAGCATGCAACTCTACTCTGGGACTGAAGCTTCCTAAGTATCTGAGGCTTCGGAAAGTGGGGGTAGAAGAAGCTCATTACCATGGAGATAGATGGGAGCAAATGGTCATATCATCAAAAGCAAACTAGAAATGTACAAAGCTTTTGTGATGCTGATCCTTTTTTTTTTTTTTTAAGTAAGAAGAAGAAGGAAAAAAGGCACAAATAAAAGGACAGATCTCGCTCATTAAATCCAACACTAATTTAGTAATCAGTGAAATAAAGGTACCCTTGAAAGCCCGCGGCCAGAAAACACAGTACAACAAAGAAGCACAAAAGGTTGCTGGCTGCCAGGTGTAATTTCCAGGTACTCCAAGTGCATTTGGACTCCCTGTTCTCTTAGCTTTTCTTTACAGATTGGCTGTCTTCACAGTAGATGTGAGCGATCCATTTAGTCACCCCAGTATGTTATCCAAATATTTAGGGGGAGAAAAATTGCAGGAAAATAACCTTTAATTTTATGATTCTCCAGAAGAAACTGTTCAGAATTAAGAGGAATGAGAGCTAATTTATTTTTCTGTTTATTACCTATCACTTTGGATAACCTGAAAATAATTTTGACAAGAACATTAAGAGTCAAATTTGGGATAAAAGTCAAATTTACATAAAGTGGCTTGTATCAGAGTAAAATCACTATCAACTGTATCTCTACCTTCATCTATATCTATAGATAGATAGATTAAAACTTTTTCTTTTAACCTCATCTATTATTTTATTTTATTCAAGTAGAAGCTGCCAAAAGCCTAAAGGCAGGGAAGATTTATCTTCAGTTCTTCATAAATATTCAAAATAAGAAAAATAATTTAAGAATAAATATATAAAAGTTAAAAAGCATGGCCAAGATTCTGCCTTGCACTTTCAGTCTATAAATTAGAAATAGTAATTATGTGATGTTGGGATGTTTTAGAGGTTGAAGTATTATTTTTAAAGTGTTTTGTGCTATTTAGAGAAGAAATACCCTTTACATCATATTTGAGATGTGACTTATAAGAAAAATAGTCTCTTCTCCCTCAACTTCCTCTTCCTTTTCCTCAAAATTGAGGTATGAGAAGCTAAGAATCAGAGCTAATTTATTTTTCTGTTTGTTACCTATCATTTTGGATGACCTGAAAATAATTTTGACAAGAACATTAAGAGTCAAATTTGGGATAAAAGTCAAATTTACATAAAGTGGCTTCGGATTTCCCCTCTGCTTACAGCATTAAGAGAGAAAGCTATTTGCAATTACAAAGCATTAATTTAATTGATCTGTAAATTCAATGTAAAGACAAAACATCAAGATTTTTTTAAATTCTACTAATACTGAAGTTCATTAAGAATGTAAATGAAAAGTTAGAAAAATTCTGAAAAATAGTGAAGAAGTAATTAATACAGCCATGTATTAAAATATGTGATAACATTATAATAATCAAAATATTCTAGAGAAGAAATAGGTAGCTCAAAAGAGTAGAATGACCAGAAATAAACCCAAATACACAAGTGAATTATGTATGAAAAGGTGTGCTGTGTCTCCACTTGCATCTGACTCTTTGCGATCCCACAGACTGTATCCCACCAGGCTCCCCCATCCATGAGATTCTCCAGGCAAGAATACTGGAGTGGGTTGCCATTTCCTTCTCCAGTACGAAAAGGTAAATGTGTCAAATTTGGGGAAGATGAAAAGAAGGGAAGATGCATTAGTTAATAAACAGTGGTAGGTAAGCTGTAATTTATATAAAATTACAATATTAAAAGTTCAGAACTTTAAAGGCTTTCTTTGGTGAATAATCTTGGCATATAAAAAGACTTTCTAAGTAAGATAGACAATCCTAAAGTCTTAAAGGAAGAGAAAAATAAATTTGAGCATATACAAACTGGAAAAAATATCACAATATAATTGGTAAAGAGATATAGTCATTGATATGCAACATTTTGTACAATTCATTGAGTAAAAACAAATCAAATGGAAAATGGTCAAATATATTAAAATCTTCCTCTCTTTCACAATTAAATAGTTGCATATTAAAACAATGAGTATATCCATACAATGAATGTTATTTACCAATAAAAAGTAGCATAAGGAATTCCCTGGCAGTTCAGTGGTTAGGACACAGAGCATTCCTTGAGGAGGGCCCAGGTTCAAACCCTGGTCAGGGAACTAAGATTCCAAAAGTTGCCTGGTATGGCAAAAAAAAGAAACAGAAAAAAGAGGAAAGAAAAAAAGTAGCATGATTTATAATAGCCCCAAAGAGTAAACAACCCAACTGTTCATCAACAGATGAGTGGGTAAGCAAAATGTGGTACATCCATTTTTTTAGAATATTATTCAGCCACAAAGAAGAATGAAGTATTGATAACGGCTACAACATGAATGAACCTTGAAAATATCATGCTAAGTGAAAGTAGCCAGACGCAAAGACCATGTTGTGTGATTCTAATTATATGAAGTCCTCAGAACAGGCAAATCTCAAGAGGGAAAAAGTAGATCAATAATTGCCAGGGGCTGGGGGATTGGAAACTGGGGAGAAATGGGGCGTGACTTCTAATACTTAGCATCTCTTTTGAGGTCATGGCAGTTGTGATGGTGACTGCACAATTCTGTGAATATGCTAAAACCCGTGAATTGTGAATTTTAAATAGATAAATTGTCTGATACGTGAATTATATCTCAATAAAGCTGTTAGTTTTTAAGTGTATTTTTTAATGAGGTATGTTGAATTTGTTCACTAGATTACAAAATTCAATAAATAATGAATATTGTTAATAGTATAGGACAAGCATTCTTATACTTAATGGAAGTACAAATTCATACACTTTTTTGAGGACAATTTAGCAATATCTTTCAAAATATAAACATCTTTTGATTCTACAATTCAAATTCAAAAACTTACAAAAGATATACTTGTAAAAACTCACCAAGTTACAAACAGAAGGGAATTATGGTTAATGGGAAAATCTGAAAATCTGGAGGTACCCATTTAAGAAAGTACATACAACCTTTTAAGAATATCATGGAATTACGTGAACTGATAGGGAAATACCTCCAAGAAAACAATAAAAATAATTAATATGTATTCGGCACTGGCTATGTACCAAAATCTCTTCTAAGTGCTTTACAGGCAATAACCTACCAAATCCTTTTTGCAACCCTATATTTTTAATATTACTTCCATTTTACAGATGACAACACTAGAAAAGCACAGGTGTGTGAATAGCAAAAAGGAAGTTTTTGCTCTTGATTTTATATATTTTTGTATTGCTTAAACAATTTACCATGTGATATTAACTTTATTTCAATAAAGAAAATTTAAAGCATCAAACCCAAGGAATTTGTATTCTAATATCTAAAGATTCTGGGACACATCAAAGAAATTAAGAAAGGGGAATACTTCTGTCTTCAAAAAGCAATATGACTTGCCTATGACAGGCAATAGGCTCTGTTATCTCCATTTTTCAGATGAGGTAAAAGAAGTCAGAAAGTTTAAGTGAATCGTTCAATATTACACAGCAGTGAAATGACATTATAGGACCTGAACCAAAATCTGAGGCTGAAGCCTACACTCTTACAAATACATATACCCCAGCAAGAAACTAGATACAGTGTAAATCTCCATCACCAGATGAAATATTATGTATCAGTTTAAAAAAAAAAACAAACCTTAGTTTAAAAGTAAAGGTCCTTTATGACCTTGAGATAAGAAAAGATTTCTTAAATAGGACACACAAAAAATTAACCATAAAGAGGAAAAACCTACTAAGTAAAGCTGTATTAAAATTAAGAACTGTTATTCATTAAAAGAAATCCCTAGGAAAGTGAAAAGGAAAACCACAGATAAATGAAACTATTAGCAATGCATTTATCCTACAAATCCTTTTTTTTAAAGACAACAAAATATAAAACAGACAGAAGATTTGAACAAGAACTTCTCAAAGGAGGAATCCAAATGGCCAGTGAACACGGGAAAATGTATTAAAACTCACCAGTCAACAAGCAAATACAAGTTATAACTAGACATGCCTACCTATCACCAGAGCAACTAAAAAGAGAAGGACTGACAATGCCATGTATTGGTGAGAATATGGAGCAACTGGAACTCTAATATATGACTGTGGATTGTAGTGATTGTAAATTGGTACACCCATTTTAGGGAACTGTTTGGCAATAACTATTAAAGCTGGACTCAGCAATTCTACTCCTATATATCCAACAGAAATGCATGCACCTATTCACCAGAAAACATGTTCATAGCAGCATTATTTATAATGGCCAAAGTCTTGGAACAACTACAATACCCATTAACAGTAGAATAGATAAATGAAATGCGGTATATTCGAACAATAGATAAAGCAATTATATACAGTTTATTCACAAAGCAATTAAAAGATACAAACTATCTCTACGTGAATACCCATATAGATGCATACCACAAATATAATGTTGAGCAAAAGAAGTCAAAATAGAAAAACTGCACTGTTTTGATTACATTCCTAAAAATTTCAGATCTATGTTGATGGGGTGATTACTCTGGAGGAAGAATGTATTGAATAGAAATGTATAAAGGGAATTTTGTGCAATTTTAAAAAATTACACTATAGTTAATTTGCAATGTTAGTTTCTTCAGTACAGCAAAGTGATTGATTTATACATGTATAGACATTTTTTAACATTCTTACCTAGTACAGTTTATCCCAGGATATTAAATATAGTTCCCTGTGCAATACAGTTGGACTTTGTTGTTTATCCATTCTACTCATAGTAGTTTGCATCTGCTAATCCCAAACTCCCAATCCATCCTTCCACCACCCCTACTGTTCCTGTGGCAGTCAATGTTCTATATGTCTGTGACTCTGTTTCTGTTTTATAGGTAGGTTCATATGTGTAGTATTTTAGATTCCACATATAACTGATATCATATGATATTTATCTTTCTCTTCCTGACTTACTTCACTTAGTATGATAATCTCTAAGTCCATTCTTGTTGCTGCACATGGCATTATTTCATTCACAAAAGGATATTTTGAGTGCTGTTAATGTTCTGTTCCTTGATCTATTAATAGCTTCTGGTTACACTATGTGAAAATTCATCAAACTGTGTATTTATAGTTTGTATGCTTTTCTGTATATTATACTTCTATAAAAATTCACATAATAAAAATTAAAACAAATGAACCAAATTTATATGTAGCAACAGGGATAATAAAAGCATAAAATTGAGAAATTGTAATCACCTTAATTATATTATATGCAGTAACTATCAGTACAATATGCATTTTTACATAAGTTACATTCCTATAAACTTTTTTTTTTTTTTGGCTGCACCTCATAGCTTGTAGGATCTTAATTCCTAGAGAAGGAATTGAACCCAGGCCATGGTAGTGAAAGTGCTGGATCCTAAACACTGGACCACCAGGGAGCTCCCTCCTAGAAACTTTCAAAACATAACGAATAAGACGACAACAAGGACCTACTGTATACAACATGGAACTCTGCTCAATGTCATGTGGCAGCCTGGATAGGAGGGGAGTTTGAAGGAGAATGGATACTTGTGTATGTATGGCGGAGTCTCTGCTCTTCACCTGAAGCTATGACATTTCTAGTTGGCTATACCCCAACAAAATAAAAAGTTAAAAAAAAAACATAATGATTAATATTGTATATTGGGTGGGGATCCATATAGACGGTATCGGTACACAAATCGTAGAATGTAGAGCATGATGACTATAATTTTATCATGTATTACTGTATTGAATACTAGAAATTTGCTGTATTGAATACTAGAAATGCAAAGGAAGTAGATTTTAGGTGCTCTTATCACACCCCAAAACTGGCAACTATGTGAAGAGATAATATGCTAATTATCCTGACTCAAAAAGTAAATCATTTTATTATGAATATATACATCAAATCATCATGTGGTACACCTTCAGTTCAGTTCAGTTCAGTTCACTCGCTCAGTCGTGTCTGACTCTTTGTGACCCCATGAATTGTAGCACGCCAGGCCTCCCTGTCCATCACCAACTCCCAGAGTTTACTCAAACCCATGTTCATCGAGTCAGTGATGCCATTCAACCATCTCATCCTCTGTCGTCCCCTTCTCCTCCTGCCCCCAATCCCTCCCAGCATCAGGGTCTTTTCCAGTGAGTCAACTCTTCACATCAGGTGGCCAAAGTATTGGAGTTTCAGCTTCATACAATCAGTCTTTCAAAGAACACTCAGGACTGATTTCCTTTAGAATGGACTGGTTATATCTCCTTGCAAGTCCAAGGGATTCTCAAGAGTCTTCTCCAACACCAAGTTCAAAAAGCATCAATCTTCGGCGCTCAGCTTTCTTCACAGTCCAAACTCTCACATCCATACATGACACTGGAAAAACCATCCCTTCAACTAGACGGACCTTTGTTGGCAAAGTAATGTCTCTGCTTTTTAATATGCTATCTAGGTTGGTCATAACTTTCCTTCCAAGGAGTAAGCGTCTTTTAATTTCATGGCTGCAGTCACCATCTGCAGTGATTTTGGAGCCCAAAAAAATAGTCTGACACTGTTTCCACTGTCTCCCCATCTATTTCCCATGAGGTGATGGGACCAGATGCCATGATCTTAGTTTTCTGAATGTTAGCTTTAAGCCAACTTTTTCACTCTCCTCTTCACTTTCATCAAGAGGCTCTTTAGTTTTCTTCACTTTCTGTCTAAGGGGGTCATCATATCTGAGGTCTAATTGATATTCTCCGCAATCTTGATTCCAGCTTGTGTGCTTTCAGCCCAGTGCTTCTCATGATGTACTCTGCATATAAGTTAAATAAGCAGGGTGACAACATACAGCCTTGACGTACTCCTTTTTCTATTTGGAACCAGTCTGTTGTTCCATGTCCAGTTCTAACTGTTGCTTCCTGACCTGCATATAGGTTTCTCAAGAGGCAGGTCAGGTGGTCTGATATTCCCATCTCTTTCAGAATTTTCCACAGTTTTTTGTGATCCGCACAGTTGAAGGCTTTCGCGTAGTCAATGGTACACCTTAAATATGTGCAATTTTTCGCTTAAGAAATCATTTACTGTTTGAAGGCTATTGTGCAAAGAAGTGATGTGACATGAAACAAATCAAAGAGTAAAGAGTAAACATCAAATGTGTGATCATGATTGCCTCTAAGGATGGAAGAAGAATGAAGCTGGACTGAACCTATAATTTTTTCATAATAAAATGTCGAAAGCAAATATCACAAAATAATAACATTTGATAGTGGGTACAAATGCATTTCTTATAGTACTCTTTTATTCTCCCCTATGTTTGAAGGTTTTAATGTTTTTATTAAATGTTCTTTGTACCACAACTAACAGCCTCTTGATTGGTTACTAGAAGTCAAATTGACAAAAACTCCTACAGAATGAGATAGTTTTGGAAGGAAAAGAGGGGAGTTGATGTTTAGTTGTTTTATAGTCTCTCATCTCTATTACTGATTTGAACCATTTTGTTGAAGCCGTGATTAAGTAAAACACAAACAGGATTTGTCTGATACTTCTAGATATGAAAAATCAAAGGTCAACTCAGTGTATTTAACTGAACGACTGATCTTCCTTCTTTTGGCCTCCTCCTTAAATGAAATAGCCAGCTTACAGATCTAATTTTCCTATCTTGGTGTGTCTTAGAGCTGACCCTTTTTTTCTCTCTAATTCAGTTGTGCATGGCTTGCTCTGCTCAGGTCCTAGTACAGTCTAGCCTTAAGCACCATTAATGGTCCAATATTCATTAAATATTGATTTGTTTCATGTCACATCACTTCTTTGCACAATAGCCTTCAAACTCTCCCAAGTCTTCCTTCTAGGTAAGATTTAGTGTAATACCCAATCACAGAATTACTTCATTACCAGGGGGAGTCAAACCAGAGCAAAGCTCCACTTCTCTAAACTCTTTCAAATCACTTTTACATAAGAAGAGGTCCTCTAAGAAACCCAATCATCTTCTTACTGAGATGCTTCTTGCTTCCTCTTGCCCTGCGTTCTCTCTCACAACAATCAGTAATAAATTCGACTTCCTCAACTGTAGGAGCATGCCTGTTTAGAGGATACTAAATACATTAAATTGAGTGAAAGAAGCAAGTCACAAAAAGATATAAAATTCTGTTCAACTGTGATGAATAAAAGTCAATACTAGTTAAATTATTTAGGAATGCTTTGTCGCATAGGTGATAAGACTATAAAACAAAAACAAGGAAATAATTATGACAAGTGTTGGCATAGTGTTAGTTCTTTTCTTTTATAAAATATTTATTTGGCTGTGCTGGGTCTTTGTTGCGTCATGCAGGATCTTTGATCTTTAGCTGTGGCAAATGGGTCCCAGTTCCCTGACCAGGGATTGAACTCAGGTGCCCAGCATTGTGAGTTCAGAGTCTTAGCCACTGGACCCCCAGAGAAGTTCCCGCAGTGTTAGTTGTCAGGGGGAAGGAAGGGATGCGATGGGCTGAGACAATCGAGAAGGGAGCTCCAATGAAAGGTCCTACTGCAGGAGAGCACGGGTGGAAGCCGGCCACATCCTGAAAAGTGATCTGACAGCTGTGTGAAAGACCTCTTCTCCAGATATGTCTGAGAAGAGGATTCAGCATGATGCCACTTGACAAGGAATGGATTCAAGAACATGTCTGGTGATAAAGCTTCAGTCTGGGCATAGATTACCTTATTTAAGGATGAGTAAAAATAACAAAACACAGCAACCTAAGGAAAAAAAATGTTGCAGAAGAGGAGAAAGGAAACAACTTACAGGAGCCTCCTAAGAAGAGCTTGCTCCAGGCTTCGGTCCACTGCAGACTACTGAAAATTCAGGGAACTGACGGCCTTAGTGGGTCCCAGTGGACTTTTTCAAAGGGAAGGGTTGGGAGTTATTAAAAGAGGGAAATAGCACAAGAAAACATTAGGGTGCACCCTAATGAAAATGCAACAAGATGTTTATTTAAAGGAAGAATGATGTGATAAGAAAAGATTGGAAGGAAATTAAAACTGAATGCTAGAATTTTAAAAAACAACATTGGAAGGTATGGCAAAATTAAGGCTATTGTGATATAGATGACAAGTTAAATAACTCCCCAAATACAGAGAAGAGGAGAGAGAAATGAAAAAGTTTAGATGATGGAAACAAAAGATAGAGAGCAAAGAAGAGAGTCGGCAGATGTTCCTTGAGAAGAGCTTGGAGTGGAAACACTCATCACCAGAGATTCGATAGAAGAGTCATTCTCCACAGGAGGATGGGGGTGAGGAGGCACGTCACAGCTTGTTGGGCTCAGAACCAGAATCGCCAGGGAAGGAGCTGTGTGCTTTTATGGATGTGTGTATGTGTGGGTATACGTGTGTATGTGTGTATATGTGTGTATGTGTGTGTGTATGTGTGTATATGTGTGTGTGTGTGGGTATGTGTGTGTATGTGTGTATGTGTGTGTGTGTGGGTATATGTGTGTATGTGTGTATATGTGTGTATGTGTGGGTATATGTGTGTATGTGTGTGGGGGGGGTATATGTGTACGTGTGTGTATATGTATGTGTGTGTATGTGTGTATGTGTGGTATATGTGTGTATGTGTGTGTATATGTGTGTATGTGTGTGTGGGGGTGGGTATATGTGTGTATGTGTGTATATGTGCGTATGTGTGGGTATATGTGTGTATGTGTGTATATGTATGTTTGTGTGGGTATATGTGTGTATGTGTGTGTATGTGTGGGTATATGTGTGTATGTGTGGGTATATGTGTGTATGTGTGTGTGTGTGTATATGTGTATGTGTGGGTATATGTATGTATGTGTGTATATGTATGTATGGGTGTATATATTATATTGAGGTATAACAGTTGGTTTACAATATTAGTTTCCAGTGTACAGCATAGCGATTCAAAATTTTTATAGATTATATTTCATTTGCAGTCATTATAAAATACTGGCTATATTCCTTGTGTGTGTGCGTCTATGCTCAGCTGTGTCTCTTTGTGACCCTATGGACTGTAATCCACCAGGCTCCTCTGGCCATGAGATTTTTTTTCCAGGCAAGAATACTGGAGTGGATTGCCATTTCCTCCTCCAGGGGATCTTCCCAACCCAGGGATCGAACCCATGTCTCCTGTGTTGGCAGGCGGATTCTTTACAACTGAGCCACCTGGGAAACTCTGCATTCCCTGTGCTATGCAGTAAATCCTTGTACTTATTCATTTTATGCATAGTAATTTGTACCTCTTAATTCCCTCCTTCTGTCATCCAGCTTCCCTCTCCCCACTGGTTCTCATTAGTTTGTTCTCTCTCTATATGAGTTCGCTTCTTTTTTGTTATATTCACTAGTTTGTTTCATTCTTTAGATTCAACATATAAGTGATAATATACAGCATTTGTCTTTCTCTGTCTGACTTATTCTACTAAGCATGATGCTCTCCGGGTAGGAGTGGTAGGCTTTTAAATTATAGTAATGAGTGACTGCTGATAGGGCTGTGTTCGTGTTCTTCATTGTGTTAGGAAAAAAATGTCAGCACCATTATAAAATAGATCTGAGATAAGATAAGACAGGAATGAATGAATAAAGATGTTTAGACTAAAAGTGCTAAACCACGGCCTAGGTAAAGTCAATCAAGAGAAGCCCACACTTAAGAAAAGAGAACCCTCCTATACTCTTGGTGGGAATGTAAGTTAGTACAACCACTATGGAAAATGGTATGGAAGTTCCTTAAAAAACTAAAAATAAAGCTACCACATGATCCAGCAATCCCACTCCTGGGCATATATCCAGAAAAGATAAAAACTCTAATTCAAAAAGATATATGCAGGGGCTTTACTGGTGGCTCAGTGGTAAAGAATCTGCTGATTTGATCATTGGGTTGGGAAGGTCCTCTGGAGGAGGAAACAGCAACCCACTCCAGTATTCCTGCTTGGGAATTCACATGGACAGAGGGGCCTGGCAGGCTACAGTCCACGGGGTGGCAGAAGACTTGGATACAACTTAGTGGCTAAACAACAAAATACTTTAATTTTTTTAAAAAAAGAAGAAGTTCACACTTAAAATACAATTGTACAAAATTTTTGAAGCACGAGATTAAGAGGGAAAAAAAATCCTGCCATAATCTATTTTCTTTCTTAAAAAAAGAAAAGCTACCTTAAACAAGCAAATTTAAAAACTCAGACTTTTCACAAGCTTTACTTTCTCTGCTGCATGAAATTCTTATGACAATAAAGCAATGTTTTCCGAACGCAAAGGAATGAGGTTGAAATTGAATAGCATTTAGCTCTGTTGCCACTCGGGGAAAGGCAACAAAGACTCCTATTTGCCAGCAGGCAGAAAGGACACCACCCACGAACCCTTTAATAAAACTACCTATGATGGACTCTAACAAACTTTTGAATTGGTAGGTCATGAAATGAAATGACTGGTGATGAGCATGAAAATCAATTAAAATTGAGATCATTTTGATCAGTGACAGAGTACTTTATTTTTTAACATCCCCATACTATATATGGGGCTTCCCAGGTGACTCAGCAATATGAGAATCCACCTGCCAATGCAGGAGACACAGTTCGATCCCTGCGTTGGGAAAATCTGGAGACCGGAATGGCACCCACTCCAGCATTCCTGCCTGGGAAATCCCAAGGACAGAGGAACTGGCAGGCTACAGTCCATGGGTTTGCAAGAGTCAGACATGACTTTTTAGAGACTAAATAAACCATCACCACCACCATCCTCTACATGGCAAAATTAGTTTTAGTTATAATAATTAAATAAAACAGATAAAACCAGTCAGAAAAGAAATGTAGATAGTAAAAATAGTTTATTAAATTTTGTATATATAACTATACTAGTAAAAACTTATACTACAAAAAAGGGAAATACAGCTTAATACTTCTAAATTACAATGATGTGAGGTTTTTCTGGTCAAAAAGAAAAAAAGAAAAACTTGTACCTACATATTGGTCAGTCACAGTAATGAATTAAAACACTACAATTTAATAATAATTGCAAGAACTAATAAACAAGAAAAGAGTTCTATTAAGGATAATATTAGAATTCAGTAAAACATTTTATATATAAACTAAATTTTGCAATTGCCAATCAGAAATATTCACCTTGCGGTTTGCACTTACTTCACTCTTTTCTATTTTAAATACCAAAAGTTCAGGTAGTCACAATGACAGAAGTTCTGATTATTTGTCTTTGAAACCACTCTGGTATTTATGTCAAATCTACTGCTTAAACACAGGCATTTGTGGTACCACAGGGGTTGGAAACACAAACGGGGGTCCCTAAAGTGAGATGGAACAATCCTGAACCATTATAAAGTTACCTTTGGAATGAGCTTGCATGTGCCCGTGTGTTGAAAACCCAGCATATAACTGGGAGTTTTTGTAATTAATATCCATGTAGAACACAACATTTACTAAAGAACAAGAAATAAAATGTGCTGAGTTGACGTTCATGCATCTTATTAAAATTCAGGAACCTCGACAACTGTTTAGCATTTAGGCAAAGACTTTTTTTCAGGGAGGAGTATTTTGTCACTGATTTTTGACATTTGTAGGAACATGGTGATAATGAACAGCAGACAGCATTTAGTTAGTTTTATTAGGCTCCCACTGCCCTACACTTGGATGACCGCTGGTTTTAATAATTCTGGTAAGTCTGGGTGGGGGGGGTTTGGGAAACTGAATGTCAGACCCTAGGTCTCTCTTTTTCTAACTGTCCTCCAAAGAAAGTTCTGTGGTTTAATCCTTTGGGGATGATGTTCTAAGTCCTCATATTGGGAAGCTAGTGGTTTAAACAATGGCTTAAACCAGTGAGGGGAATATTTTTCTCCCATAAGGGACAGTGCCATCAGTGATGCATGCTCCCTCTAGTTTTTTGGTGTCAACATCCTTCACTTCTGTCTTTTCTCCTTAAGTTCTCAGAGTAGCTGCTAAACCTCAAGATCCTCTGCTAACCGTCCCCTCAAGATACAGCAAGAAAAACAAAAGCAAAATGCTCACAACAAGCCAAATCCATTTTTTTTTTTCCAAATGAGGAAAACAGTTAGCTTTCCTAGAAACCTCATCTGTCGGATTTTTGCTTACATCTCATTGGCCAGAACTTGTTCTTAACTGCAAGAATGAGAAATAAAGTTGTTGGTTTTTTATTTCTTTTGGCTAAGAGCATTTTTTATTTGGCCATCCCAAATACAGTTGGAGTTCTTTCTGGAGGGAAGAATGGATATCATTGAGGTAAATTATCTGGGGATTTGGTTTGTGCGCACTTAGCCATGGCTGACTCTTCATGACCCCATGAATTATAGCCCGCCAAACTCCTCTGTCCAGGAGATTCTCCAGGCAAGAATATTGGAGTGGGTGGCCATGTCCTCCTCCAGGGGATCTTCCCAACCCAGGGATCGAACCCATGTCTCCTGAGTCTCCTGCACAGGCAGGCAGATTCTTTACTGAAATGTTTTCTTTACTGAAATAAACAAACTTGGGGTATACTTGAATTTCCCATAATGAAAGACTTGTGGTTAGGAATCACAAGAATTTTAATGCACAGTCCCAGTGCTATAGAGGAGAAAGATCCATGATAGGTTCTGAATGCTTGTGCCCCCTCAAACTCATATGCTGAAATACTAACCTCAAAGATGACACTACTAGGAGTTGAGGCCTATGGGAAGGTGGAGCCTCCACGAGTGAGGGAACCAGTGCCCTTATTAAAGAGACCCCCGAGAGGTCCCATGCCCCTTCCACCATGTGAGGACACAGGGAGAGGTTGCCTTCCATGAAGAAGAGGGTCTTACCCAGACTCCAAATCTGCAGGTGCCAAGATCTTGGACTTCCCAGTCTCTAGAATGGTGAGAAGCAAATTTTTGTTGTTTAAAAGCTACTCAGGTTATGGTATTTTGTCAGAGCAGTCTGAATGGACAATCTGCTAAAACAACCCATTTTTCAGAAGATGTTTACCTCTGTTGTCGTTCAGTCGCTAAGTCGTGTCCGACTCTTTGCATGCTCATGGACTGCAGCACACCAGACTTCCCTGTCCTTCACTCTTTCCTGCAGTTTGCTCAGATTCATCTCCATTGAGTCAGTGATGCTATCTCTCTGCCATCTACTACCTTTGTTGTAGTAGAGATTATTGCTGTGCTAGGTCACATTATTTCATGCTTATATTTTAAAAAATATTTTAATACACTTTATATTTTAATATTTTTCCACTTGTTACTTTCCTTTTTGGTGACCAAGAGAAAATAAAATAGTATATTATCATATTCAGTCACCATGAATATAAATACTGCATGTGTCCTCATTTGTCTGACGCTTTGCAACCCCATGGAGGTTAGCCCACCAGGCTCCTCTGTTCATGGGATTTCCCAGGCAAGAATACTGAAGTGGGTTGCTATTTCCTTCTGCAGGGGATCTTCCCAAACAAGTGATTGAAACTGCATCTCCTGAATTGCAGGCAGTCTTCTGCATTTCAGGCAGATTCTTTACCATTGAGCCACCACGGAAACCCACATATATTGATATACATATACAAACAGATACAGAAGTCGATATTTATATTTAGCTATACCAACCTATGGTTACTTCAGTAAAGAGCTGACTCGGAATACCCAGGCTTCCACTCCAGCTGATCTTCTTAAAGTTTGAGCACATCACGGAGCATAGCCCTCTTTACAACTATATTCTAAAACACCCCCTCATCAGATTCTCCCCAGCCTAGGAACCAACAGTGATAAAGCAAGGCAGCATTAAGTGCTACCTTATTCTACAGTGAATACATGGGACCATTAAAAAAAATGAGGTAGTTCTTTAGGACTAACAGAAAAGACTGACAAGAATGTAGAGAACTGTGTTGTGAAGTGAACAAAAGAAGTTACACAGTCTTGAGCAAAGCAGACTTTTATTTGTTGTCTTTTTCAGGGGGAGAGGGGATTAGACTCTGCACAGAAAAAAGTCTAAGGGAATCTACATCAAAATGTTACTTTCTTTTTTTCTTTATGAGGTCATGAGAAACATTATATTTTTTCTATATTGCTTACGTCTCTAATGTCTTATGTTTTTATACAAAATATATTGCCCTTGAAATCAGAAAAAACTAGATATCAATATATATGCATACATAGATTCATATTTTATATGTAGCATGCTTTCTAACACTCACTTCCTTACAAGATCCGGCCTTGTCTTCATACCACTCCCAAACTTTCAGCTTTCATTAGCCTCTTCCATGCCGTGTATATTTTCCCCTTCGAGCCTTTGTTCCTATTATTCCTTCTGCCTGGAATTCCCTCCCATGAACCCTTCATTATTCCAAATTCTATTATACTTACCTAATCATCAAGGACAACCCAGATTAAACTCAAGGGGTTCCTTGAAACACTTCCCCAAGTTCTCACTCCATTCAAACTTCTTTCCTCAACTTTTATAATGCCTTAAAACTTCAGTATGTATGAGAATCCCCTGGAGAGATTGTCAACCTCCTGTTTTCCTGCCCCCAGAGATTGTTTTAGTGGAACTGCAGTAGGCCCCGAAGCCTGCATTTCTAAAGATGCTTCCAAGTGATGTTGACGGTACAGGTTGTAGACCACATTTGTAGAGACACTGGACTGGAACCCAACAATTCAGGATTCATTGTACCTGTTGTCTCATTTATTTATAAAACACGTATCTTTCATTACAGATTGCCAGTTCTCTGTGATAAGTAGACACCCTGTTTTATATTCTTCTTTATCCTTTGCAGTTTGCGAGTCGAGAGATGCTCATAGGATACAAGTTAACTGAGGTTTGGAGGTTTGCAGATTTTCTCAGTAATTTAGATGGCAGCAGAGATTATGTAACAATTTGCAGCCATCTATGCCACTATTACCAAGTCCAGAAAACTTTCTAGTCCTGGTTCTGAACTTGAATACATCTGGAATCCATGCGTATGACCATGTGAATTTACAGTAACAGGATAAGGGACAACAGACATGCTGGCCTCTGTAGACAGTTTCTTTGTGGAACCTCAGATTCTCTGAAAACATAACTTTATCATAAGACTTTCTTTAATTTCCAAACTGTTCCTAAATTAGTAGAAGCTCAAGGCTGGCTGATGCAACTTGATTATAACAGAGCAGTCAGAATTTAGTTGGCCATGACTGTGAAATTCAAGGGTGCAGTTGACTTCTAGCCTTAGTTTTTGAAAGGAGTGACTATGTGCGATTGGTGAGTCCACTGTCTGAATGCCTGATGCTGCTCAGCGTGAGTCAGGGGACACGCAGCTTGCCCCACACAGGCCAGCCTTGATGGCCATCTCCCCAGAACAGTCCAGTCAACAGAACACATACCCAAATCTGTGCTTTTACTCTGCACCTGCCAAGGTCCACCCTTCTTGCTCCAACCAGTAGAGAAAGTCGTCAGTTTTCATGGGGGCCAAAAACAACTGGACCAATCATACCTGGCCATCTCTGTGCCGATATGCCCGCAGTACTGACAATCTGTAATCCTTGACTCCCCTCTTTGGCTACACACCCATTCTCTTTCCCACTGGTCGTGACAAGACAGAAGGCATCATTAAAGCTTGCGGTGTTTCTCTGAGCCTTGTGAATCCATGTTACTGCATGTGAGTCCACTTATTGGGGGAATAAGAATGTGCTTTTAGTTCTACCTCTGAAACTAGAAAATTAGTCTTTAATCTCACAGGAAAGGAGAACGGGCCTGTATTCTGATAGGGGAAAATATGGGGTATAGGTAATTCCCAAGTGTAGTAGTCATGGAAACCTCTCAGGGAACAAATATTGGTTGAAAAATTGAAAACAGGCAAGTACTCAGGTCACAGATATTGTTCTGAGCCCTGAGGATATCAGTCAGTTCAGTTCAGTCGCTTAGTCGTGTCCGACTCTTTGTGACCCCATGAATCGCAGCATGCCAGGCCTTCCTGTCCATCACCAACTCTCGGAGTTTACTCAAACTCATGTCCATCGAGTTGGTGATGCCATCCAGCCATCTCATCCTCTGTCGTCCCCTTCTCCTCCTGCCCCTGATCCCTCCCAGCATCAGGGTCTTTTCCAATGAGTCAGCTCTTCACATCAGATGGTCAAAGTACTGGAGTTTCAGCTTCGGCATCAGTCCTTCCATTGAACACCCAGGACTGATCTCCTTTAGGATGCTCCTTTAGGATGGACTGGTTGGATCTCCTTGCAGTCCAAAGGACTCTCAAGAGTCTTCTCCAACACCATAGTTCAAAAGCATAAATTTTTCAGCACTCAGCTTTCTTCACAGTCCAACTCTCACATCCATACATGACCACTGGAAAAACCATAGCCTTGACCAGACGGACCTTTGTTGGCAAAGTAATGTCTCTGCTTTTTAATATGCTATCCAGGTTGGTCATAACTTTCCTTCCAAGGAGTAAACGTCTTTTAATTTCATGGCTGCAGTCACCATCTGCAGTGATTTTGGAGCCCAGAAAAATAAAGTCTGACACTGTTTCTACTGTTTCCCCATCTATTTCCCATGAGGTGATGGGACCAGATGGCATGATCTTGGTTTTCTGAATGTTAAGCTTTAAGCCAACTTTTTCACTCTCCTCTTTCACTTTCATCAAGAGGCTTTTTAGTTCCTCTTCACTTTCTGCCATAAGGGTGGTGTCATCTGCATATCTGAGGTTATTGATATTTCTTCCCACAATCTTGATTCCAGCTTGTGCTTCATCCAGCCCAGCATTTCTCATGATGTACTTTGCATATAAGTTAAATAAGCAGGGTGACAATATACAGCCTTGATGTACTCCTTTTCCTATTTGGAACCAGTCTGTTGTTCCATGCCCAGTTCTAACTGTTGCTTCCTGACCAGCATACAGGTTTCTCAAGAGACAGGTCAGGTGGTCTGGTATTCCCATCTCTTTCAGAATTTTCCACAGTTTATTGTGATCCATACGGTCGAAGGCTTTGGTGTAGTCAATAAAGAAGAAATAGATATTTTTCTGGAACTCTCTTGCTTTTTTGATGATCCAGCGTATATTGGCAATTTGATCTCTGGTTCCTCTGCCTTTTCTAAAACCAGCTTGAGCATCTGGAAGTTCACGGTTCACGTATTGCTGAAGCCTAGCTTGGAGAATTTAGAGCATTACTTTACTAGCATGTGAGATGAGTGAAAATGTGCAGTAGTTTGAGCATTCTTTGGGATTGCCTGAGGATATAGTGATGTACAAAACCAAATGTAGTTATTGCTTACAGAGATTATGATTATTCTCATGACATTACAGTCTCTTGAGGAGGTAATTATAAATATACAGTTCATTCCAATAAATCTAACAGTTGAATTGCAGTGGGCTGTCCTAGTGGCTCAGTGGTAAAGAATCCGCCTGCAATGCAAGAGATTCAGGAGACGCAGGTTTGATACCTGGTCAGGCAGATCCCTTGGAGGAGGGCATGGCAACCCACTCCAACAGTCTTACCTGGGAAATCCCATGGACAGAGGAGCCTGGCAGGCTAAGGTCCATGGGGTTGCAAAGAGTCAGACATGACTGAAGCACCTGAGCATGCACACATGCCATGAAGGCATATATGGTTATAAATGCATGAAATAAAAGCTCAGTCAGTTCAGTCTCTCAGTCGTGTCCGACTCTTTGCAACCCCATGAACTGCAGCACACCAGGCCTCCCTGTCCGTCACCAACTCCTGGAGTCCACCCAAATCCATGTCCATCGAGTCAGTGATGCCATCCAATCATCTCATCCTCTGTCATCCCCTTCTCCTCCTGCCCTCAATCCCTCCCAGCATCAGGGTCTTTTCCAATGAGTCAACTCTTCACATCAGGTGGCCAAAGTATTGGAGTTTCAGCTTCAACATCAGTCCTTCTAATAAACACCCAGGACTGATCTCCTTTAGGATGAACTGGTTAGATCTCCTTGCAGTTCAAGGGATTCTCAAGAGTCTTCTCCAACACCACAGTTCAAAAGCATCAATTCTTCGGCACTCAGCTTTCTTCACAGTCCAACTCTCACATCCATACATGACCACTGGAAAAACCATAGCCTTGACTAGACGGACCTTTGTTGGCAAAGTAATGTCTCTGCTTTTTAATATGCTGTCTCTGTTGGTCGTAACTTTCCTTCCAAGAAGTAAGCATCTTTTGATTTCATGACTGCAGTCACCATCTGCAGTGATTTTGGAGCCCCAAAAAACAAAGTCAGCCACTGTTTCCACTGTTTCCCCATCTATTTGCCATGAAGTGGTGGGACCAGATGCCATGATCTTAGTTTCCTGAATGTTGAGCTTTAAGACAACTTTTTCACTCTTCTCTTTCACTTTCATCAAGAGTCTCTTTAGTTCTTCTTCACTTTCTGTCATAAGGGTGGTGTCATCTGCATATCTGAGGTTATTGATATGTCTCCCAGCAATCTTGATTCTAGCTTGTGCTGAAATAAAAGTTATTGACCCAGAAAGGGCAGTCAGGGAAGACTTTCCTGAAGATCTGACTACTGATCTGAGAGCTGAAGGATGAGTGGATGGTACTAGGCAAAAGGAATACCAGGCAGAAAGATGTGCAAAGGCCCTGTGGCAGGAATGAGCAGGACATGATCAATCGCTGGAAAAGGCCCCAGTGACTGGAATAAATAGCTGGAGAAAGCACAATATAAGACATTACTAGAGAGGAAGAAAGGGCCAGACCATGCTGGGTCTTGTAGATTATATCAAGAATTCTCATGAATAACAGGAGGCCACTGAGATGTTTAATTACATTTCTGTTTTGAAAGAGTTGCTCTGGTTGTTGTAGGGAGAATGAATTGGGAGGCAGACAGTGCTGCTGGAAGACTAGCTAGGGGAGGATTGCAGTCACCCAGGGGAGAAGAGATGACAGCTTCATCTAGGGTTGGACCAGGGGACGTGAGAAACGGACAGCTCAGGTCACTTCCCAGCTAAAACTATAAGTAATGCACAAGTGTTCCTTTGTGAGATACAGGCCTCCAGGAAAGCTGAGTGTTTGAGGCCTTTGTTAAAGCTGGCTGATTATAAAGTGGCAGTTTGAATCCAAGTGGCCATCCTAAGTCTGAAACATAGGTGCACCACAGACTTAAAAGGAATAATGGGACAGGGATTTTTCTGGAGAAGTAGATCCCTGGAAGATGAGAAGAAGCAGCAAGCTAAAGGGGAAATTGCCCAGAGCATCATTCTGCTTTATTCCTACTGAGTGCTGCTGTTTCCAGCGACACATTCTCCAAAAACCCAAAGGGCCAAGGACCAGTAAGAGGAGGCAGGGGGAAATCACCTTGCAATAAAGAAGAAAGGGACAGTGATGTCTCCTCATTCTGAAATCTAGAGTCCTGAGCAGTAGGGGTCCACACCAAGTTTCTGTGAAGGTCATTTTGCAGTTCGGTAACTTCTGGCTTTACGGTCAGCGTCTCTAAAGACAGTCCCCAGAAATAAAGGGGCAAAGAAGGGGCTTTTTTAGAACCATTAGCGGGCCCCCTCCCCACAGCCCCATTAGTGGGCCTTATTAAACCAACTCAGACAAAGAGCAAAGGTGCCCTAGTTAATGGAGAGTCTCTGATAATTACTCAGCTCAGCCACTTCTTTTAGGGTCTGAATGGCCTTTAAATAATGTTTCTCTTGCTGTGGTCGCAGACAATGACCTAGCAATCTGCTTTAAGCGGTGCCAATCCCATTAGCTAAAGAATAGCAAACTCTGTGTGTGTCTGTGTGCCAATGAGTGAATGAGTGAGTGTGTATGTCTGAATGTGTGTGTGTGTTGAGGAGCTCAGCTTATGAGAGATTAGATTTAAATGTTGCTTTCTTCCTCTTTTCCTCCCTTCCTTAATAAACCTTTCCCTCCCAGGAATCAAAGGTATCATTGTGTTTACTGGGTCATCCACTGGGCAGAAATCTATTATTGAAAGTGACAAGGGATCTCCTCAAATGCTTGTAGAAGATGCCTCTCTTTTTTATTTACTAAGCACTTCTCTGTAGGATGTGATTTTCAACTTATCTGTGCCCTCTAAAACCTTCAAGTCCCAAACCACAATCATGCCAAGAATATAGTCACTGCAACACATGTTTACTGTTGAAAGCTGAAAAGCTTAAAAATGTGGAAGAAAAAGAGTAGGAGACAAGGCTAACAGGAAGAAATATCAAGATCCTTGGAATATTTTGTCCTGTGGCCCTCTCTCCTGATGCTTGCAACTCTTTGTTTCCAATAATTAGACTACGTCGACAATCTAAGAAAGAATTGGAAAATTTTATTTGAGCCAAACTTGAGGATTATAAGCTGGGAAGAACATCTCAGAAAGCTCTGAGAACTGTTTCACCTGGTAGAACACACAGTTATATAAATTTCCTTGAGACAGAGGGCTGTACACGAAATGATGCATCATTGACAGTTTACATAATGCAAATGTAAGCGTCATTGTGGTGGTTCATGTGACCCCTTGCAAGAGCAGGAAGGAACGTTACCTTAAAGGAATTGTGATGCCCGCTGGGAGAAGGTTGCTCTGTAGAGTTGAGCAGGTATTCCTGCCAGTGGGGGAGGTTTGGTCGATGCATTGCAAATATGCAACGCACAGTTGGGGAGAGGGGAGGCCAAAGGTTAGAGAAGAATTATGTTTAAATTTTTCTCATATCACCATAAAATATGAATTTTATTCCACAACTATGTAGTTATATTTAAAAACAAATTATATCATGGGCAGAGACTGAGGAAAAGGGCAAACTTACTTTATCTGGGGCTTCCCAGGTGGTGCTAGTGGTAAAGAATCCACCTGCCAATGCAGGTGACAGGAGACGCAGGTTTGATCCTTAGGTTGGGGATTAGCAAGGGTCAAATGCTCCAACATGAAAGTGTGAATAAGTTCAATCAGAAGCAACTTTGTCATTGAAAATGTGTGAAATAACATTCAGATGCACTGAAGTGAGTCAGCTCTGGCTGGAACCTGCTCTTGCCCACCTTGGTTTGGAGGACTTTCTCAGGGGTTCCAGAGTGGTCTAATTAACAGTTTTGAAACAGAATGTGAAAACAAGTCAGCAAAACAATCTGAGATGACTCCAGTCGCACAGATATATGGGAGTGAGTTATGTGTGGCTCAGTGAGTCTCACAAAGCATCCTCAACACACACACACGTGTACACACACCACTTAACAACTTTTGGAGAGAACAATTACACTCCAGCCAACAGGATAAAGCTATTTTCTAATTCTGGATTCCAGAAAGACACCATAGGCCAGGGGAAATTCTCCTCAGAAAAAGTTAAGATGTTCTCACTTCTCATTACTTACCATCCCATTCTCATTCCCTTTAACATCTATCTTTCATTTCAGTGACTGTGAACAGCTTACGTATAAGTTTCTGTATAATTTAATTTCTGATGTTATTTACTTTCAAAAGCACAAACTTTCAAACACATATCTACCTGAGAGATGTTGGTTTCTTGTACACATATTGTTAACAATCCACCTGTTGAATAACAACTTTCATTTGCATAATAATCAGTTAAAATATGTGAAATAAGGACTCCTACTGCAGGAACTAAAGTAAGTGCTTTGGGCCTTGGGGCTCTTTTGTATCAGTGATTCCCATTCTGGTGAAAAGGGCTGAATAGTGTGACAGTTCATTTGTGTGTGTGAGGAAGGATGGTGACTTTCAGAAGATAAAAAAGAAAAGGGGGATCCAGCTCTTAGGGACAGGCTTGAACTTTGGGTTGGATTTTTAAAAAACACCTTGAAAATTACTCTTAAAACCAAATTGAATTCTGGAACTCAATAGTCTTTTACTCTGAGTTCAGTCACTCAGTCGTGTCCGACTCTTTGTGAACCCACGGACTGCAGCACGCCAGGCCTCCCTGTCCATCACCAACTCCCAGAGCTTGCTCAAACTCATGTCCATCGAGTCGGTGATGCCATCCAACCATCTCATCCTCTGTCGTCCTCTTCTCCTCTTGCCGTTAATCTTTCCCAGCATCAGGGTCTTTTCCAATGAGTCACTTCTTCACATCAGGTGGTCAAAGTATTGGAGCTTCAGCTTCAGCATCAGTCCTTCCAATGAATATTCAGGACTGATTTCCTCTAGGATGGACTGGTTGGATCTCCTTGCAGTCCAAGGGACTCTCAGGAGTCTCCTCCAACACCACAGTTCAAAAGCATCAATTCTTTGGTGCTTAGCTTTCTTTGTAGTCCAACTCTCACACCCATACATGACTATTGGAAAAACCATAGCTTTGACTAGACAGACCTTTGTTGTCAAAGTAATGTCTCTGCTTTTTAATATGCTGTCTAGGTTGGTCATAGCTTTACTTCCAAGGAGTCTATTTTAATTTCATCGTTGCAGTCACCATCTGCAGTGATTTTGGAGTGTTTTTAATATTACAAATATAAATTTTCTGTTAGATCTTACTATGAACTATGATGGTGTTTGGTGCTGTGAGTTATAACAAGTATAATAAATATAATCTATGATCCTAGACTTTGTATCTAGGATCATAATTTCAGAGGTCCTGATCCTCAATCCAATGCCTTTTCTAGTACAGCAAAGCCTCTCTTATGACATGATTACCTTTTTGTTTGTTTGTTTGTATCTTTTTTGTCTATTTTTTTTACTTCCTCAAAATTTATTTGTTTAATTGAAGGATAGTTGCTTTATAGAATTTTGTTGTTTTTTGTCAAACATCAACATGAATCAGCATGACATGATTACTTTATGGTAATCCCATAAGGAGTAAAGATGGAATATTGAGTAAAAAGGGTTGATCCCCAGTTGAACTACTGAGGACTACCCTTAGATCTGCTGACCTGCTTTAGGTCCTTCTCTGGCTACATCTCTTTCTGGTCAAGGAGGTGACTACCTGGAGCCCCCTCCTTCTAGACCAGGTTCCTGGGGTATCAGAATTCCCTGTCCCAAAGCCAAGAGTCTATCTCCAGCATTGCATGGGCTGCTCCCCAGGGCTTGCCTTCCTGGGGGCTGATCCAGCTGCCAGTATGTCCTCAAAAGCTTGAGGATTGACTGTGGCTGGGGAAGCAGTAAATGAAGCTAGGGATGGCAGCTGAGGTGTCTATATTCACATATTTGGGGCTTTGTGGTGTAGGACACAGTCTGGGCTGGGAAACTGAAGGCATCCATTTGTTTTCTTGCCCTGGCTTTTGTAAATATCAGGGTCTACCTGCTCAGCTCCCCAGTTCCAGTGAAACGAAGTTTGCATACATGTAATGTGTGTGTGTGTAAATTTTTTTACACTACTCTGCATTATGATATCTTCATGTTTATCTCCATGCAATAACAGCTCACTTATTGGGGGCCTTATACTGCCAAACACTAATACAAATTTTACTATGAATTAACTTATTGCAACAACAATGCTGCTGGCTGGCATCACCGACTCGATGAACATGAGTTTGAGTAAACTCCGGGAGTTGGTGATGGACAGGGAGGCCCGGCATGCTGCAATTCATGGGGTCGCAAAGAGTCAGACACGACTGAGCGACTGAACTGAACTGAACTGAACAACACTTTCAGGTAGATAATATTATTACTATTATTGCATTATTATTATCATCACCATGCCCATTTTACCTACAGGGAAACTGAAGCACAAAGAAGTGAAATAATTTGTGCAAGGCCTGAGAATGAGTAAGTGTTAGGGACAGGCTTCTAATTGTGAGACAAGGCAGCTGCTCATCAGTCTCCTCTGCTTTTCTACCACAATTCTACTCATCCTTCAAGGTAGGCTCAAACCCTTGTTTTTCTGTGGAGGCCTGTCTGAGTGGGTCCGTCTGCCTTTGAACTTCTGGAGTTTCTCTTGCCTTTATCACTCTCTGGGTGTTTATCATTTGGGACCACTGGACATCTTTCCATCTAGAGGTAAAAGGTGACTAGACTCTTGACTGACAGCTAGTTGAGTAGGCAGGCAACTTAGCTTCCCAGAACAAGTATGGTGGACTCTGTGATGGGTGGCCCAGACTCCCTAGCAGAAAAGGACTCATTGCCCCAGCTTCTGGGAGTGGTGTCAGGAGACTGCCTTCAGTGGTCAAACCCTTCAGGGACAGTGTCAGCTGTGGAGGGCTGCCTTGCCCAAGGCCATGCTCCCTCTCGCATCCATTGACTGATGGATGTGGACAGGGAAAGGCCTGGTCATCTTAGTCAGTGGTGAGCTGGAGCCAGCTTCTTCTGGCTCTTGAGGCCTGACTTTTGCACATCTCCAATTCCTCGTTCAGTGACACAACATTCATAAAATTAGGTATGGTATGGTGTTTACACTGTAGAAATCAGCCAACACTAACAAGTCAGGGCTTTTGTTTCCTCAGAGTTCAATTTGCCAGCACACTACTTGTTCTTTGCCCAGTTCAAGACTGTTCTGAAGCCTCTGACAGGCCACTCTGGCTCAGAGGTCTTCATGGGGCTGGTGAGGCTGCGGTGAGGCCGCACAACTCTACCTGTCCTTCTGCCTAGTTTGGCTTTCATCCGCCCCCGTACACGCATGCTGGTCCCCTGGGTATACCCTGCATGCTGAATTCTCTCCAAGTCTGATTCCTGGGAATTCAACCAGCAATGCTTTTTATTTTCTCTCCTCGTGAGTTGTTTTATTTGGTGCAAAATTATGACCATAGTCTGGGAGACAGCCTCTCAGATAGCTTTCAGGGTATGTTGAAGGCCAGCAACTCCTGCAACTCCTTTTTAAAAAATATTTATTTATTATTTGGGTGTGCTGGGTCTTAGTTATAGCACATGGGATGTTAGGTCTTCATTGCAGCATGAAAACTCCTAGTTGTGGCATGTTCGATCTAGTTCCCCAACTACAGATCAAACCCTGGTCTCTTGCATTGGGAACTTGGAGTCTTAGCCACTGGACCACCAGGGAAGTCCCCCCTGCAACTCTTAACGCTGTTAACGTTTACCTAACTTTGCTGATTGTTTAGGCATTTTATTGGGAATGCTAGGTTTTCCCAGAAGGAAGTTGAGATTGTATCATACAAAACAGTTCTATCCCACATCAAAATTGAAAAAGTTTTCCTTTTACAAGTTTTTAACTTTCTGGACCATTCTATCAACAGGTAATTTGTTGTTCTTGTTGTTGTTCAGTTGCTAAGTCATGTCTGACTCTTTGTGACCTCATGGATTGCAGCACACCAGGCCTCCCTGCCCTTAACTATCTCCTGGGAGTTTGCTAAGGTTCATGCTCATTGAGTCGGTGATGCTATCTAACCACCTCATCCTCTGCTTCCCTCTTCTTCTTTTGCTTTCAATCTTTCCCAGCATCAGAGTTTTTTCTAATGAGTCATTTTTTGCAGCTCTTTATGGAGGCCCTAGTTAGTACTAACCACATACAAGCCACCACAAGCCCATGAGCCCCTGACCAAGAGGACAACACACTCCTGTAGTATGTGCTTGTTGAATGCCTAAAATGAGCCACATTCACATTGCCCAAATATAGAAGCTTTTTTGTAAGGTTCTATTACTCATTCTTGATCTTTCTGGTTTAAAAAGACATAGTCTGTGGTAGTAGGGTTGGGAATCATTGAATATTTTGCTTTGTTGAAGGCTTTTCACCTTTTTTTTTTCTTCCTGTTTACCTATTTGTAGAAGTGATAGCAAAAGACCCAAAATCATATATGGTCTGACCATCAACTAATCAGAAAGAATCCTGCCGCTAATGCAAGAGTGGGATCAGGTATCAATCCTTTAGGTATTGGATCTTAGGATGGGTAGAAAGGGAATTCTTGGAAAGAGATTTGGAACAGTTAGGAAGCTTAGGAATAGAAGCTAGTTAGAAGAAATGGAGTAGTCATCATAGTCAACAGAAGAGTCTGAAATGCAGTACTTGGATGCCATCTCAAAAACGACAGAATGATCTATGTTCATTTCCAAGGCAAACCATTCAATATCATGGTAATCCAAGTCAATGCCCTAACCACTGACGCTGAAAAAGCAGAAGTTGAACGATTCTATGAAGACACACAACCTTTTAGAACTAACACCCAAAAAAGATGTCCTTTTCATTATAGGGGACTGGAATGGAAAGTATGAAGTCAAGAAATACCTGGAGTAACAGAGAAATTTGGCCTTAGAGTACAGAATGAAGCAGGGCAAAGGTTAATAGAGTTTTGCCAAGAGAACTCACTGGTCATAGCAAACAGCCTCTTCCAACAACACAAGAGAAGATTCTACCCATGGACATCACCAGATGACCAACACCAAAATCAGACTGATTATATTATTTGCAGCCAAAGATGGAGAAGATCTATACAGGCAGCAAAAACTAGACAGGGAGTTGACTGTGGCTCAGATCATGAATTCCTTATTGCCAAATTCAGATTTAAATTGAAGAAAGTGGGGAAAACCACTAAACCATTCAGGTATGACCTAAATCAAATCCCTTATGATTATACAATGGAAGTGAGAAATAGATTTAAGGGACTAGAACTGATAGATAGAGTGCCTGATGAACTATGGATGGAGGGTCGTGACATTGTACAGGTGACAGGGATCAACACCATCCCCAAGATAAAGAAATGCAAAAAGGCAAAATGGCTGTCTGAGGAGGCCTTACAAATAGCTGTGAAAAGAAGAGAAACGAAAAGCAAAGGAGAAAAGGAAAAATATACCCATTTGAATGCAGAGTTCCAAAGAACAGCAAGGAGAGATAAGAAAGCCTTCCTCAGTGATCAGTGCAAAGAAATAGAGGAAAACAATTGAATGGGAAAGACTAGAGATCTCTTCAAGAAAATCAGAGACACCAAGGGAACATTTCATGCAAAGATGGGATCAATAGAGGTCAGAAATTGTATGGACCTAACAAAAGCAGAAGATATTAAGAAAAGGTGGCAAGAATACACAGAAGAACTGTACAAAAAAGATCTTCACAACCCAGATGATCGGGATGGTGTGATCACACACCTAGAGCCAGACATCCTGTAACATGAAGTCAAGTGGGCTTTAGGAAGCATCACTACTAACAAAGCTAGTGGAGGTGATGGAATTCCAGTTGAGCTATTTCAAATCCTAAAAGATGAAGCTGTGTAAGTGCTGCACTCAGTATGTCAGCAAATTTGGAAAACTCAGCAGTGGCCACAGGACTGGAAAAGGTCAGTTTTCATTCCAATCCCAAAGAAAGGCAATGCCAAAGAAAGCTCAAACCACCACACAATTGCACTCATCTCACATGCTTGTAAAGTAATGCTCAAAATTCTCCAAGCCAGGCTTCAGCAATACGTGAACCATGAATTTCCAAATGTTCAGACTGAATTTAGAAGAGGCAGAGGAGCCAGAGATCAAATTGCCAACATTCACTGGATCATCGAAAAAGCAAGAGAGTTCCATAAGAACATCTGTTTCTGCTTTATTGACTATGCCAAAGCCTTTGACTGTGTGAATCACAATAAACTGTGGAGAATTCTTCAAGAGATGAGAATACCAGACGACCTGACCTGCCTCTTGAGAAACCTGTATGCAGATCAGAAAGCAACAGTTAGAACTGGACATGGAACAATAGACTGGTTCCAAATAGGAAAAGGAGTACATCAAGGCTGTATATTGTCACCCTGCTTATTTAACTTATATGCAGAGTACATCATGAGAAACGCTGGGCTGGAAGAAGCACAAGCTGGAATCAAGATTGCCGGGAGAAATATCAATAACCTCAGATATGCAGATGACACACCCTTATGACGGAAAGTGAAGAAGAACTAAAGAGACTCTTGATGAAAGTGAAAGAGGAGAGTGAAAAAGTTGGCTTAAAGCTCAATATTCAGAAAACTAAGATTATGGCATCTGGTCCCATCACTTCATGGCAAATAGATGGGGAAACAGTGGAAACAGTGGCAGACTTTATTTTTTGGGTTCCAAAATCACTGCAGATGGTGATTGCAGCCATGAAATTAAAAGACGCTTACTCCTTGGAAGGAAAGTTATGACTAACCTAGACAGCATATTAAAAAGTGGAGACATTACTTTGCCAACAAAGGTCCGTCTAGTCAAGCCTATGGTTTTTCCAGTGGTCATGTATGGATGTGAGAGTTGGACTATAAAGAAAGCTGAGTGCCAAAGAATTTATGCTTTTGAACTGTGGTGTTGGAGAAGACTCTTGAGAGTCCCTTGGGCTGCAAGGAGATCCAACCAGTCCATCCTAAAGGAGATCAGTCCTGAGTGTTCATTGGAAGGACTGATGCTGAAGCTGAAACTCCAATACTTTGGCCACCTCATGTGAAGAGCTGACTCATTTGAGAAGACCTTGATGCTGGGAAAGATTGAGGGCAGGAGAAGAAGGGGACGACAGAGGATGAGATGGTTGGAAGGCATCACTGACTCAGTGGACATGGGTTTGGGTGGACTCTGGGAGTTGATGATGGACAGGGACGCCTGGAGTGCTGTGGTTCATGGGGCGCAAACAGTCGGACACAACTGAGCGAATGAACTGAACTGAGCTGAAGTAGCCTTTATGGAACTGTTTTAATATTTTAACAATGGAATTACCTGGAATAAAAAAAAAAAAAAAACCAATGGAAAGGCCTTGTGGGTGCCTCCAAGCTGAATAGAAAGTTCATTTGTACTTTTAAGCAAGTCCATTTATGCCTTTAGGTTTCTACATCTCAAATGCTTTTAATTTACCTTATAAGACAAACAAATTATATTCTATTGCTCTCAGTGCATATCCCAATCATCTTTACTTGGGTAGACTTGTGTACATGGGGTGAGGTATACTTGGCTTGCAAATTCTAGCCTATAAATAGCACCAACATTTTCTGATTCTCTTTAAAGTATTTTTTGATGACACTTTTTTTTTACTTCTTGGAAGATAACATTGCTTTATTGAATCCTGGCTTGACCATTATATTATAAAGGAAAGCTAGGAGGAAAAAAATTTAATGAAGGCATGCAATAATAGAATCTCCTTACATGTCATTTGGTGTTTTACTTTGTTATAATGTACATTTATGAAGATTTGTGTGTGCGTGTGTGTGTGTGTGTGTGTGTGTGTGTGTGCTAAGTCACTTAAGTCGTGTCTGACTCTTTTTGACCCTATGGACCATAGCCTGCCAGGCTTCTCTGTCCATGGGATTCTTCAGACAAGAATGCTGGAGTGGGTCCTCCAGGGGGTCTTCCTGACCCAGGGATCTAACCCTTGTTTCCTATGTCTCCTGCATTGGCAGGTGGGTTCTTTACCACTAGTACCACCTGGGAAGCCCCATGAAGATCAGTAACTAGGTACCCTAAGTGTTGTGGACAGAGGATCCTGGCAGCCTACAGTCCATGGGGACAAAAAAGAGTTGGATACAACTTAGCAAAACACCCAAAAACAAACCATAAAAAGTGCTGTGGAAAATGAAAAGATGAATAAAGCAAGTTCTTTGCCCTTCAGGGGATGCAGAGGGAATATAATAGTGGAGTCTAAAGCAGGATAATGGGAATTAATGAAAGAGTATCCAGGAGTGGTTAAAAAGAAAAGTGAATCCACAGTGTAGAGTGGGAGAAAGAAGTATTCTGGAAGTACGTCTGGAGATGGAGTGTTAGTCACAATGCTTTCAGTTATAAATGACAGAAACCAACACAAACTACCTTGAGTAAATAGGGATTTCATTGGTACTATAACTGTGGGGTCTAAAAGGTATAAAGAGGTTGCCCTTTGGATTTGGGGTAACAATGATGTAGGCTCATTGATTGTAACAAATGTATCATCGGAGTACAGGATCTTGATAGTGGGATTGGGGTTGTGTATATGTCAGGGGCAGCTGGTATCTGGGAACTCTGTACTTTCCGCTCAGTTTTGCTGCAAACCCAAAACTGCTCTGCAAAATAAAGTAAAGAAAAAGCATGTTATGGCTGCTATGTTTGGGATCATCCAGTTGTTTCGGGGCTGAGAATCTGTATCAGTGATAATGAGTAAATCTAGTCATTCTGTAAATGCAGCTTTTTAATACATTTTAGGTACCAGATAGTCTGCTTAATGCATAGTGGGGTAAAATGACAAAGCATTAGCCCAATGATCACCTACATTGGAAGCACTCTGAGGCACTTGTAAAATCACAGAATTCAGGACTTTATTGTAGACCTTCAGAATAAAAATCTATGGGTGTACGCTCAGGCCACTCGATTTGGCTGTTTTCTTGCTCTCTGTACATTCCCCTGCTCACCTACATCCTACCCACACTACTGGCCTTCCTATGTACTTGCCCCAGGCCTCAGCCGGCAATCGTTCCTATCGAAGGGGCAGTGAGGGGCATGCCCCTCTACTGGTTTCCCTGGTAAGCCGTGAGCCTATCTGATGTCAATTGTCAATTCCCCCTGTAACTAGCAACCTACCCCAGGAGTGAAGACTGCTACCAGTCCACTGAGCACCATGGGATGGCATTTCAGATTCTTGCTTCAGACATATAAGATCCCCCACCCATTAAACCATAGATGTCTCTGTTGCTAACTCCAAGCTCTTTCTTTGGTCTTAAAACTGGACAACTGCAGGCCTTATAGGCCTGTGGGGTGCAGCCCAACAATGGGTGTGTGACCCAGGAATTTGCAGTTTTAACAAGCATCTAAGAGCCTGACACTCAAAATGTGGTGTCACCTGAGAGTTCACTAGAGGTGCAAAGGCCCCACCACAGACCTCTTGCATTTTAACAGGATCCCCACACATTAAAGTTTGAGAAACACTGTTCTAGAAGAGTCTGTTTCATGTTGAAGTTTGAGAATCAATGGCCTGGGAAGACTAATGAGTATATAGATGAATGCATTTATAGAAGAACATGTGAGTTCCTCAGGGCACGCTTAAAAGGATCAGGTTCCTCAGTTAAAGACTTCCAGGAGAGGTGTGATGACACTTGCTTCTTAAAGAGCAAGGAGAAGTTGGCCAGGCTAAAGGGATGGGGGCAGAGGTGACAACTCTCATCAAAGGGAACCAAGTATCAAAAGTCCTGAGGCAAAAGAGAATACTGCATGTTTAGGGAACAACAAGTATCTCGAATTGCAGTGTAAGTTTCCTGACAAACTTATTTAAACTCTAAACATCAACCAAAAGATATATATATATATACATATATATATATATATATGTGTGTGTGTGTGTGTGTGTGTGTTTAATTCAGTGGGGAAAGATTTTTATTCATCTTCCAGAGAGTGGGGGAATCATATTTTTCAAATCTTATCTTGCTACTTTCTCTGGACTCGTTTGACAAATTTTTGTGTGTGTGTGTCCATTTTTTTGTTCATTCATTCAAACCTATATACCTTGCCACTGTGAAAGTCAAAGTGTTAATTGCTCAGTCGGGTCCAACTCTTTGTGACCCCGTGGACTGTAGCCTGCCAGGCTCCTCTGTCCATGGAATTCTCCAGGCAAGAATCCCGGAGTGGGTTGCCATTTTCTTCTGCAGGATATCTTCCCAACCCAGGGATCGAACCTGGGTCTCCTACATTGCAGGCAGATTCTTTACATTCTGAGCCACCAGGGAAGCCCCTGATCAGCAGGCACAGAAGCCACTGAGCTTTGTACCTGTAAAGTCGTGGTGAGTGAAACTGAAATAGTTCCTGCCCTTGGGGAGTTTGGGCTTCCCTTGCGGTTCAGGTGGTAAAGAATCCGCCTGCAATGTGGGAGACCTGGGCTCGATCCCTGGGTTGGGAAGATCCCCTGGAGAAGGGAAAGGCTACCCACTCCAGTATTCTGGCCTGGAGAATTCCATGAACTGTATATCCATTGGGTTGCAAAGAGTTGGACACGACTGAGCAACTTTCACTCACTCAGTCACTCACTCAGGGAGTTTACAGGTGAGGCTGGAGTGGGGGTAGAAATGCCAACAAAACAGGTAAGTTTAAAAAAAAGTAATTATAAATTGAGAAAATGGCTAAGTGTGCTATAATGGAGAATAAAGCAAGAAACTTCAAGGACAGTTTTCCAGCCAGACCAGCCTATCCTCTTGTAAACTGGCCAAGGTCACTGGGGGTGGGTTGGGGAGAACTCAGGTCTCCTGCCAGTGTGCATGTACACACACACACACACACGCACACACACACACACACACGCCCTTTCTGTTTTGATGTGAATCTGAATGGGAGTTGAAGACCTCTCAAAACCATCCTCTTTCAACCTGCAGGCTACAACATGAAAGGGCAATGAAAATTGACTTTTATTGCAGCTCCAAACTGCAAATGCGAAGCAACCTCTAGGTTCTCATAGTCCTATTTTCAGAAATAAGTTCTTTCTCAAATTCTCTTAGCCAAGGGAGCTGCTAAAAACTAGTTCCAGGTTTGTTCCAAGTAAAAATTTCGAATTGTAAACATCCATTTGGGCGTTGAGAAGAGCAGAGAGGAGGCTCTGAGGCACATAGCACTGTTTTCAAGACATGTGTGATGAAGACTGTGAGAAAACAGAGGTAAGAAGGCCAGGAGGGTGCGGTTGGGCCTTGCCGGGCGCTGGGTCCCTAGGGCAAGGAAGACGAGTCCTTGCGGCCTGGAACCTTGTGTGTCGGAGTCTCGCTTCCCTGGCTGCTGGAAGGAAGCATTTGAGTGTGGGACCGCAAGAAGCGCTTGTAAACAGAGAGCCGGCCGGAGTGGTCGCTGGCCAAATGGGCTGTCACCGTCAGGAGGGCGGGCTGCCGAAACCTAGCCCCAGCCTGGAGTAGGTTGCAGGCCCTGCAGGTGAAAGGAGAAAAGCAGTCGGTGGCCAGGTGAGCATCTGCCTGCTTCTTTGCCGCCTGGCTGGCCACTGGGGGAAGGGTGTGGGGATGACAGCATTGTAAATATCCGAGAAGCTCCCTAGGGTACGGTGATTTTGCTATTTCTTCCATCCTCTGGTTTTTATTTCATCCTGAAAATTGCACAATAATGCAGTGGATAGTAGGTGAGAGGAGATTATATGATGCATTGTCTATTTAGTTTTATGAATCAGGTATATAAGTAGAAAGCAGTTGAAATAGCTGATCCTGTTCTGTGCGGGTTTTTTTAGTCCTCCCCTCCACCCCTCACCACCCCTCCTGGGTCCTAGAAACGAGGCCTCAGCAGAGCTTTTAATTCGCATCTAACTAGGGCTCTCAGATTACAACGATTGTTCCTTCTGTTGACCTTGCTCGTTTTTAATATATAGTAAATGCCACTGTGTGACTGATGACAAGCATGATTTGGTCTTCTATAAAAGGATTACTAAGCTAAAAGATTGAGATCCGGAAATTTTAGACCCACTCCTCAAATAAATTAAGTTACTACTGAGATATACAAATGAATGACAAATAAAGACTGATCTAGATTTATAGCTTGCAAAGCAAAACAGATTAGAATCTACCAGGTTAAACCGAGATTGAGTATTGCTGTTGTAAACTTATTTGGAAGTTTTCTTCTTGGAAAAGAGAAATATCTAGGCTTTTTTCCTGTGATATATTAATTTCAGTTGTCATAGTCAATTGCAGTTTATTCATTTATAAGATACTTTGGCACACCTTAAGATACAAAGCAATTTTTGTTTCATTAGCTTAAAAAAAAATGCCTTAACCAAAACTGGGCTGAAAAATAAGTAGGCATTAGTCTTTCTGGGTCATATAGTCTAACTTTTAGTTACTAGAAGAATATTAGAGTGATTGCACATAAAAGAGTGTTTTAAAGTCATGCACATCAAGGAAATAATATTAATGAATGAAGAGTTTGCCTTTACAGTGAGTATTTTCACCATGTAATGGTTCATAGCAAGAACTATAAAGCCATTCTGGGTTTGAATTCCTGCTTGGTCACTTCCTATTGTGTAACCTTGAGTAGTTTATTTGTTGTGTTTCTTAATCTTTGGTATGGGAATGAGAGTACTGATCTCATAGGGTTATTATGAGGATTAAATGAGTTAATATTTTTAAAGTTCTTAGAACAGCACATGTAGAAATTGCAATATACATGTTTGTTAATAAATACATAAAGATATAGCAATGTTAAAAGTAAATGGTGATTGCCAGGAGCTGGGGGAGGGTTGAAATGGACAGTTGTTAAATGGGTATAGTTTCAGTTTTGCAAAATGAAGAGTTCTAGAGATTAGTTGCACAACAAGGTAGATGTATTTAACAGTAAGGAACTGTACCCTTAAAAATAGGATAGTAACTTTCATATTGTAACTTTTCCCACAATTAAATCTTTTAAAAACAGCAGTGTTAGCAAAGTTATATACAGTCATCCCTCGATACACAAGGGGACTCAGTTTCAAGACCTCTCAGATACCAAAATTCAAGAATCCTCAAGACCTTTATATAAAATGATGTAGTGCCTTGCACTTAACCTATACACATCCTCTGGTGTAATTTAAATCATTTTTAGATTACTTATGAAAGTGTTAGTCGCTCAGTTGTGTCTTACTCTGTGATCTCCTGGACTGTAGCCTGCCAGACTCCTCGGTACTATAAGATTACTCGTAGTACCTAATATAATGTATATTCTATGTAAATAGCTGTGATTTCAATGAAAATACTGTGTAAATAGTTGCCTTTTTTTAAAGTTGCTAAGTCATATATTACTCTTTGCTACCCCATAGGCTGTAACCCACCAGGCTCCTCTGTCCAAGGGATTTCTCAGGCAAGAATACTGGAGTGGGTTGCCATTTCCTCCTCCAGGGGCTCTTCCTAACCCAGGGATCGAACCTGCATCTCCTGTATTAGCTGGCAGATTCTTTACCACTGAGCCATTAGGGAATCTGCAGATAGTTGCCTGGTGCCCATCAAATTCAAGTTTTGCTTCTGGAACTTTCTGGAGTTCTTTTCCCCCCCAGATATGTTCAGTCTGTGATTGGTTGAATTTGCAGATGTGGAAGCCAAGGGTGCGGAGGACCCACTGTGTTCAGAATCTCTGTTAGCACTTAGCAGGCCCTGTCCACAGCTGTCTTTGCTATTGTGAAAATGCGCCTCTGGCAGTCATCAGTAAGATTCACTTATTTGGTAAAATCACAGGGTCAAGACATCATAAAGAGAACAAACAAATGATCAGAAGCAATACCTAAGACACTGTGGCCCACACAGTTCTGAAAATGCCCCTCCCCCGGGATTGCATGCCCTAATCCCTAGAACCTGTTGCAGTGATGAAATGTTGCTTCCTTGATCATATTATGTTACATGGCACAGTTGAATATAAAATAGGGGAATGAGCTGGTGGGCCAAATCTATTCAAAGTGAAGTCAAGTCGCTCAGTCGTGTCTGATTCTTTGTGACCCTGTGGACTGTAGCCTACCAGGTTCCTCCGTCCATGGGACGGAGTTTGTGGGAATTTGTTACACCACAATAGAAGACTATAAAGACAGGAACAGACTATACATAGAAGAGAAAACTAAAGGGCTAATAGTCATATGAAAGTGATTCTCAAATAAAAACGAAAAAAAGAAAAAAAAATGCTTTCTCTTTCCATTAATCAAATAAATGAAATTGAAACAACAGCCCGGAACTGTGTTTCCAGCTCTCAAATTTACATAGGTTTTTAAAAATTCTAGCTCTTCACTTCATTTAGCGTGCAGTAGAGCAGACACTCTCAGATGCTGTGAGAGGTACACAGATGTTAAACCTTTCTGAAAAACTTGTAGGCTGAATGTCAAAAATCTCACTAATGTGTCTGCTCCTCAGTCCAGTAGTTCCAGTTCTAGCAGTCTGTCCAAGGGAACTTATAAGAAATATTTTAAAAGTCGACATTCACAAGTGCTTAATATAGCTTTGGTTAGAAAAGTCAGGTACTGACAATAGTCTCAATGCCCAACAGGAGGGGAGCAGTTTGAATTAACTATGGTATTATCAAAAGATTATGGTGTTATACAGACTTCTAAAAGGATGTTTCTGAAGGGTTTTAACAGTATGGAAAGGTCTTTACCAATTTTTGGTAAATAGGAGGAGATCGGTTAGAGAAATATATGTGTATAAATGAAAAGTGTTAGTCGCTCAACTGTGTCCAACTCTTTGTGACCCTGTGGACTGAAGCCTTCCAGGCTCCTCTGTCCATGGGATTTTCCAGGCAAGAATACTGGAGTGGGTAGCCATTCCCTTCTCTAGGGATTCTTCCCGACCCAGGGATCTAACTCTGAGTCTCCCACATTGCAGGCAAATTCTTTACCATTTGAACCACCAGGGAAGACCATAATAACTCTCAACTATGTTTAAAAAAGCAGAAAATCTACCTACATAAGGAAAGTGGCTGAAAGGGCCAAAATGGAGGAACACTTTTTTTTTCCCATTGGAGGATGACTAGGCATAGTTTATTTCCCCTTGAACATTTTACTGTATTTTCAAAACATTTAACAATAAGTATATAGTAGTTGTTTAGAACCATAATAGTTAACAAATATTATTTTAAATGCTGTTAAAAACTCTATGCTATGGGGAATACCATGAATCTAAGACATTGTCCAGTCAAATAATGGAGAAAATAAAAATTCATAAATAACTAAAATATGTGTGAGAAAGCGATGTTTTAAAGAAAGACAATGAGATAGGAAATGATAAATATGGTTGAGAAGATTGAAAACAAAGTAGGATAACTTACTTGTCAATACAGATAATCAGTGTAAGCTTTATGGTAGAAGGATGGATGAGTAGCATACTGAAATAAAAGAATAAAGAAGCTGGTAGTTGAATTTCATTAAGTCTTTGTTTTCTCATTGATTGATGGATTTTAGGCTTTGGGCCATAGACTCAGGTTAATTATACAAGTGGAAATCAAAGAACTATGATGGATATATAGCCATTAGCGAAAAAAAAAAAAAAAAACTACCTTGCATGTTATTATTAGAAAAACCAAACTAGGCTGGTAACATCTGCATTAAAAACCATACAAAGCTAATACTTACTGAATATTTATCAAGTACTTAACATACTCTATTCCAGTTTAATCTTGTGTGCAGCTTTCCTATGATACTTGAAGTCAAGTCATACATTTACATATTTAAGAAGCAGGCAGGTTGCAGGGTGCTATTTTAATTACTGGTTTCAGAAAACCTTATTTTAATAGAAACCTGAAAAGGTTAGACCATTTGGGCAGAATGTTTAGGATTCTCTGTCTATTGACACTTTTCTGGAGCCCCAGACCACGGCTGCTCCTCTTCCTTTTTCTACTACCTTCCTTTGATATTTTGATATGCCCTCTCTTCCATATCTGTAGGAAAGTACTGAAAGTGTCTCTTGCCCCACTGGCTGTTAGCCAAATGCTGATTTTCTTCATGGGGCGTGTTTACCCTTTAAAAGAAACCATGTGGAGGAATATCTAACAAGGAATTGCTATTTTTCTTTTTCCTTTTTCTTTTAGAGTGGATTTAGTATTTGTTTCTTAAGTAGCTGAACTGTATTCTAGCTTGGAGTTTCTGGTGCAAGCTAAATAATTCAGAGAACTGGTTACTGAGTGTGGTAAGAATAACCACCAGCAGTGAATTCCATGCCTATGTTTGCTCTGCTTCATTGGCTACTGTAGGTATTAGCAGACAGCAATAAAAAGCCCACATCATTCACCTTCATATTGACAATAGGGTAAGAAGTTTATTTGGTCCATGAGTGTAGTTAATGTTAGTGGCAACATGAGTTATGAGCAAAAAACCAAAGTCAAAATATAGAGGCCATTGTATTGAGATGTCAGGCATGCTATTTTTCACTAACATTTTGTTTGTTTTTCATACACTCATTAACTGTCAATTTGAGTTTTGTGTTTTAAATTTGATTCCCTGATTATACGTCACATTTATGAGTATGGAAGAGATTATTCACCTAGTTACCATGATTAGTGTAACCAATTTATAATTCAGTGCAAACTGAAGCTGCCTTGGTCTGTATTATCCAGTTTACCTGTGGACATTTATCTAACTGCAAAATTGCTAAATATCCCTTTCACCCCGTAGTCTACAGATGTGATTATAGATTTTCATAGAACAAGAACATGTATTATAGGTTAGAAAACATTGGAAATGTAACCCAGCAGTTTTTATGCTCCAGGAAATTAGCTAAATGATCTTTTCTCATAAACTTTTCCAGAGCAACTTCTCTTCCACCCTCAGGGATTCACTGGTTTGTTAATTAGACAAGTAAGGATTGAGCACTTGTTTATGCCATGGCACATACCTCTTATACTTGGAGTCAGAGATACAATCTTGAAGGAAACAGGCACAATCTTGCCTTCGTGAAGGTTGCCGTCTAGTAGGGGAGACAGACAAGTAAACAGGCTATTTTTACAGAGTGAAAAGCATTGTAATTGAGGAAATGTGTGTGCTGTGGGACCTCACAAAAGGGATGTCCAGAATGGACATGGGAGGTCAGGGAAGAAGTGGTACCTCAGCAAAGACCTGAAGGCTGAATGAGAACTAGCCAAGTCGTGGGCCTGTGTGGGGGGTACGGGATAAGAGACGATGGAGATTTAAGAGGTAACCCTAGGAAAGTAAGTCGACTGGAGCTCTTATAGGCAGTGTTAAGGAATATTAAGATTTATCCAGAAAATAACAGAGTTTTATCACTATTTTTAGAAACCCCTTTCTGACTGCAGTGTAGTGAATGGATTAGTGGAAGGAAAAAATAAAGGACGGAAACTGGCTGGTGTCTGAACTAAGGTTGTAAAGAAGGAGAGAAACGGATAAATTTGGCAGATCTCAGAGAAGTAGAATGAATGTGATTTGCTGTTCAGAGTGATTTGTGGGGGAGGGAGCCAGTAGGGTCAAGGATGATGATATCCTTCGCTCTATGGAGAATGCCAAGAGGAGGGGCAGGCTGAGGGTTAGGTGAGGAGTTCGGTTTTGTGCATGTTAGGAGTTAGGGGAAGTCTGAAAGGCAGTGGCATGTGTGAGTCAAGAGCTCAGGAGAGCAATACTTCTCATCTCCACATGGACTTCTACTGAAAGCCACAAGGATGGAGAAGATCACCCAGTGGAAGAGGAACTAAATAAGAGGGTTATGAGGAAAATAGGGGAGCACCTACATTATAATATGGGCATTTTGTTGTTCAGTCACTCACTCATGTCCGACTCTTTGAGACTCCTCGGACTTCAACACACTAGGCTCTCCTGTCCCTCACTATCTGCCAGAGTTTGCTCAGATTCATGTCCATTGAGTTGGTGAGGCTGTCTGCTCCCTCCTGTTCCTTTTGCCTTTGATCTTTAACAGCATCGGGGTCTTTTCAAATGAGTTGGCTTTTCGCATCAGGTGGTCAAAGTATTGTAGCTTCAGCTTCAGCATCAGTCCTTCTAATGAATATTCAGGGTTGATTTCCTTTTGGGATGGACTGGTTTGATCTCCTTGCTGTCCAAGGGACTCTCAAGAGTCTTCTCCAACACCACAGTTCAAAAACATCAATTCTTTGGTGCTCAGCCTTCTCTAGGGTCCAGCTCTACATCCATACACGACTACTGGAAAAACCATAGCTTTGACTGTACAGACCTTTGTCAGCAACGTGATAAGGGCATAGGAAAGAGAGCTCATACAAGGGACTGAAAGGCGCATACAGGGATAAAGGAGAAGTGCTGGAAGAGACTGTGGTCATGCATTCATGAGAGCAATGTAAAGAGTGAGTGTTCAATAGTTCAGTACTACTGAGAGGTCAGGCAGTTGTGGAGTGAAAAGTCTCCCGGGTTTGGCAATAAGAAGGTTGTTGTTGACCTCTGCCTGTGCATTTTCATCTGAGGCAAAATCAGAGTGCTTCCACATGGTGAGAAGTAGAGTCAGCAAATATTAAAAAAACAAACAAATTTCTTTAAGAAACTTGGAAGAGGAGAAGGGACAAAGGGTCCGAGATGTACAGGAGCCTGGGGGACAAGGGAAGATGTTACTTCTTCATTATTTCTTCTTTGAGAAGTAATATTCCTTTTGAATCACCCTGAATCTTGTCCTAGTGAATCCTTCCGCTCTAAGACCACCAGAAAGTGCAGAAACTAATGGTGCCTGAATAGTGCAGGAGGAACCCTTGAGTAAATTAAAACACCTTATCTCAGAGCTTCCAAAACCGATCGCTGTCACCACTCTCTCCACTAGTTTGTTGGTTTGTAATGGAAGGAGATCAAAGAGACTATGGTGACCTTTTCCCTGGTACCATCCAGACGACACCTGTCAGTCTTCTGTACCCTGCTTTTGAGTTCTTAAAGCACTTACATTATGTCATTTGATTTACACTCCAAAACAATCTTTGGAGGAGGTAGGAAAGGAATCCTTATTTGACCTACATTGAAAGAACTAGAATTCAGGTTCAAATGACTTGAGAAGTAGTAGTGGTGCATGGACGCTTCAAACTCAGGTCTTCTAATTCCAGACCTTGTGGTCCAAAAGTAATTCAATTCAATTCAGTTCAGTTCAGTCGCTCAGTCATGTCTGACTCTCTGCGACCCCATGAATTGCAGCACACCAGGCCTCCCTGTCCATCACCAGCTCCCGGAGTCTACTCAAACTCATGCCCATCAAGTCGGTGATGCCATCCAGCCATATCATCCTCTGTCGTCCCCTTCTCCTCCTGCCCCCAATCCCTCCCAGCATCAGGGTCTTTTCCAATGAGTCAACTCTTCGCATGAGGTGGCCAAAGTACTGGAGTTTCAGCTTCAGCATCAGTCCTTCCAATAAACACCCAGGACTGATCTCCTTTCGGATGGACTGGTTGGATCTCCTTGCAGTCCAAGGGACTCTCAAGAGTCTTTTCCAACACCATTACCCTTCACTAAAAGGTCAGATATAGTATCTATATTTTCACTGTAGTGGGGTCATATGAAACCTGGGCATGTCGTCTTAAGAAACAAGACTGAAAGTTGTGGGTCAACTTTGTTATTTTGTTTGAATCCCATATATACTGGTATTTGTCCCTCTGTCTACCTGTTGCCCCCACCAAAAAGTTTATTTTTAGTTTATTTGGATGTACCTTAATAGCTGAAGCATGTTTGAATTACCTATAGTCACATCTAACTTGAAAATATTCCTTTCAATTCTTTTGACAGAAACACTTATTTGCAGGGTTAGTTTTTTTTTTTTTTAAGCAAACATTTTTACAAGTGTTTCTATTTATTGGCTAAATGAAAAATGATGTCTTTGGTAAACATTAGTGAAAGGTTAGGGCAATTAGGACTATGTAAACATTTTTGAAAGCACTTGTTTGGCCAAAATGGAATCACAGTTATTATACCCTTGCTGACATTCCAAGCAGTATGTCCAAGGTCACTTCAGAGAATTGAGGTTAGCTAGTTAGAACAGCCTTTTATTCTGTTTGTTCAGGCACCTCTCATCCACCATTCCCTTAGAGAATTTACAGTGACACAGAAATAGTAAAGAGGTGATTTTTTTTTTTTGTAAATTAAGTATATTTAGCAATTAACTTTCTGAGTTGGGGGATTCACAAATAGAAAGATTTAAAAATAATTATTAAAGTTCTTGCTGTTTGAAATTAACACTCAAAGTACCTTATGTGTAAAATTCTAGCTGTGTTATCTCAAGGTAATTAGTTTGCTGTTGTCCTACTGGCTAGTATGTGCATTTTAGAGGCTTGTTTCCACTCACTTACTGGCCATATTAGCTTGGACTAGGTATTACTGCATTTCTTTAAATCTCAAGTCCCTTATCTGTAAAGTGGTAATAATAATAACAGCAGCAGCTCTCTGATAGGGTTGCTGGGAGGATTTAACAGCATAATGAAGATACAAGGCTTCACATAATCACTGTAGTAAGTGCTCAATAGCACTTTTTTCCAGTAGTCATGTGTGGATGTGAGAGTTGAACTTTAAAGAAAGCTGAGCACTGGAGAATTGATGCTTTTGAACTGTGGTATTGGAGAAGACTCTTGAGAGTCCTTTGGACTGCAAGGAGATCCAACCAGTTCATCCTAAAGAAAATCAGTCCTGAGTATTTGTTGGAAGGACTGATGCTGAAGCTGAAGCTTCAGTACTTTGGCCACCTAATGAGAAGAACTGACTCATTGGAAAAGCCCCTGATTCTGGGAAAGACTGAAGGCAGGAGAAGGGGATGGCAGAGGATGAGATGGTTGGATGGCATCACCGACTCCATGGACAGGAGTTTGAGTAAGCTTCAGGAGTTGGTGATGGACAGGGAGGCCTGATGTGCTGCAGTTCATGGGGTCACAGAGAGTCCTACACAACTGAGCAACTGAACTGAACTGAAATGCTCAGTAAATGTTACAATGACTTAAACCTTGGTCTTGGCATAGGAGCTGTAAGAACTCTATGTAGTTTTTTAAACTTTTCATTAAGTACACCTTCCACATTTAACGTATGTCCGTCTACACTGAAGGAGTCCTCTGCAGGGCATTTTTGAAGACTTTAGTAGTAGTCATTTCTCATGCTGGGGAACTATTTGAATCCCAACTACCATAAGCTTATCATCCTAATGTCAGATCAAAACAGTCAGAGAAATAGGCCAATCAGAGCTCCAGAATTCAACTTCAGAGGGTTTTTGTATTGCAGACTTGTTTCATAAAAGTCCATTTTATACTAATGATAATAGTCTGTGCATGTGTGCATGCTCAGTCATATCCGCCTCTTTGTGACCCCATGGACTGTAGCCCGCCAGGTTCCTTTGTCCATGGGATTCTCCAAGCAAGAATACTGGAGCGGGTTGCCATGCTCTCTTCCAGGGGATCTTCCCAACTCAGGGATCAAATCCAGGTCTCTTGTGTCGGCAGGTGAATTCTTTACTACTGAGCCACCTGGGAAGCCCATGGTCCATAATAAAAGACATTTAAACCAAGATTTAGAGATGAAAATGTAGTTTTTAGTGTTATTCCTTTTCATATTTTGTAAACTTTTCCTTTGTCTATATGATGGACAGAGAATTTTTTGGCCTATGTGTTGTACGTAGTAAAATAGCAAAGACTTGTTTTCTTATTTTTACCTTGCCTTGTCCTTATCTTTGACGGTCAAAGACAATGTTTTGTCTGCTTTTGGCAGCCTCATTTGTTTTCTGAGAGAATTGGTAAGAGGCTGCTTGGTAGCCAACCAAGGTCATTGTCAATAATTGAGTCCAAAAGGGAGGGAGAAGTTGTGGAAGCAGTCCATCATCACTGGGTACCTCCATCCTTTCAAATAAGAAGTGAGTCACCTGCTTAGACCTTATCGTGGGTCTGGTACTCTCTGGGTGCCATTTAACAAAGATCTGGGCTCATATTTAAGCAGGTTCAAGTGTACCGAGGAAAGAAAAAAAATCAGATAATTACTTCTCATGTACATTTACCCTAAATGCCTGGAGGAACCAGTTTTGTGAATACGTGCTCACACATAAGCTGGTTGTTGCTTTGAAGGTTAAACTGGTGAGTATTCTCCCTTCTGCTAATCAGCTATAGTGACCTAGGGAATTAAGTCAACAGGAAGCGAAGCACGGGTTCATTTCTCATGACATCTCAGCCACCCAGCAGCGGCTTCTCTTGGCCAGGGATGTTCCCATGGGTCGTATAGACTTGCGCAGCTTGTGAGGAAGCACTCTGCATGCATGCCTCCCACTTGTGCAGTGGTGAGTTCACGTTGAGCGCATCCTTTGGTGGGACCTTTCAAGATATTCCTGTAAGTTGACAGCTTCATGCCAGAAGCAGCATCATTTCTAGAGCAGGTCTGATTATTTTTGTTTGTACATTTGTTTCCTTTGTCTTTGGTTTCCTTCAGCTGAAGTCATCTCTGTATACATGTTATTATGTGATTTAATTGTGTTTTGTCACTTAAGACCTTTTATTGTCCCTTGATTTGTGATGATTCTTATTTATGTTCTTGTAACACCTTTTGTATACTTCTGTTAGAGTGCTTTTTGTACTTGGTTTTGTTGTGTTTCCCCACAAGCTCTTTTATTTATTTATTTATTTTTCATTTATTTTTATTAGTTGGAGGCTAATTACTTTACAACATTGTAGTGGTTTTTGCCATACATTGACATGAATCAGCCATGGATTTACATGTGTTCTCTATCCCGATCCCCCCTCCCACATCCCTCCCCATCCCATCCCTCTGGGTCTTCCCAGTGCACCAGCCCCCAGCACTTGTCTCATGCATCCAACCTGGGCTGGTGATCTGTTTCATCCTTGATAGTATACTTGTTTCAATGCTATTGTCTCAGAGCATCCCACCCTCACCTTCTCCCACAGAGTCCCAAAGTCTGTTCTGTACATCTGTGTCTCTTTTTCTGTTTTGCATATAGAGTTACCGTTACCATCTTTTTAAATTCCATATATATGCATTAGTATACTGTGTTGGTCTTTATCTTTCTGGCTTACTTCACTCTGTATAATGGGCTCCACTTTCATCCATCTCATTAGAACTGATTCAAATGAATTCTTTTTAACGGCTGAGTAATATTCCATGGTGTGTATGTACCACAGCTTCCCCACAAGCTCTTTGAGGGCAGAAGCTGTGTTTTGTGACCGTAGCATCTCTAACATAGTGTTTGGATACTTGGTCCATCCTCTGTGAGTACTTGTTGAGTATAAGTGTTTGTGTGTTTAGGAATCTGCTAGCTTCTAACAGGAACAGTAGTTGTTTTAGATTTCACAAAGATTCCACGTATGTTCTCTGCATTTGTGCATTACGGCTGTCTAATGGAGAGATGCTTTGAGGGATACACGCATTGGCAGGGTTTCCACTTTGCAGATAAGAAGGGCCAAGAAGTCGTGAGTCAGCCTGACTTACTGGAGGTCATTCCGCTTAGAAAGCAGTGCTGAGCCAGCAGCCCTGTCCTGGTGTCAGAAATGTGTGTTTTTCCTGTTGCTACACCTCCGTCCCAGCAAACAAACTCAAAACTGGGTGGCTCATGGATTGAATTGAACTTACGTAGTCCTTGTTTATGGTCCTTCTAGCATCAGGGTCCCTGAGTGATTTAAGGTGATTTAAAAGGTAATTGAGCTTGTACTCAGTAATTAGACAGGGATTGCAGGAACTTCTTTTTCTTTTCCATGGGGCCTTCGACTAACAATAGGTGAGTCATTCTGGTCTCTTTCGTCATCTCTAAAAATGATCCTGCTTCTCTACTTACCTCTCTTTGTTGAGATTACTACAAAATTTTATCCAGAAGCTTATCAAGTGCTTTATAAACCACGCACTAAACCACGCACCTGAAGACAGTTACTCTCAATAAAGTCAAATAGTTGTATGAGCTGATGACATCTTTACATCTAAAGAGGCTAATCTAGAAAGCTCCTTCCCCAGCTTTTAGGGTGCCTCGCGTAGCTGGGTCTCAGTGTCTCTCTGGAGTGGCCATCACCTTCGCTGTGCAGGTTTCAGGCTAGCTGGTTTAGCTGGGCTGGCACCTCCACGCTGTAGCTGGCTGGTCAGTTGCTAAGTCACGTTCGTCTCTCTGCGACCCCGTGGACTGCAGCGGCCCAGGCCCCTCTGTCATCCACTATCTCTTGGAGTTTGTTCAAAGTCATGTCCATTAAGTTGGTGATGCCATCCAACCATCTCATCCTCCTCGTACTAGTCAGTTATTCCTTGCTGCAGTTGGAGGCTGACTCTAGCGCATATGGTCTTTATGATGGAACTTGTCACTTTCTTCACCTCAGTCCCGGGATGAAGATAATTTGAGTGGTTCCTTTGTATGTTTTTAATCACTATTTCCTGCCATGGAGGTAAAGGGAAATGAAAAACAGTGAGTCTGCATTTTTAGACACTTAAGTAACTGAAGTTTGTGTCTGTTTTGTTGCTAAAACCAGGACATTTTGGTTTTATGTAAAGGGGCTTCCGAATCAGAAGCCTTAGCTTTCTAATCCAGTGGTTGACATTGGGGCATAATAATGTTACTGCCTTCAAGACCAGACTAGTTGGAAATTTGAGATGCCATGCTTATATTTAGTTTGGTTTCTGGGAAAATACCTTGGGGCGTCACATGTCTCAATGACTTTTGCAAGTGACAAACAATAATCACAGAGATGGACTGAAAAATGCTTTAGGTTGATTGCCTGGGGGTATTTCAAAGGGAACATGTCCTTCCTGGTGTTAGAAAGAGCTTGAGCTCTAAGTCACTGGGAAATTTGACCAGCCGAACTATGGATTTGGAGTGGTTCTCAGAGTAATTCCTAAGTGTTGCATAGGTGCTTTTGTTTTCATAAAAGGTCTGAGTGAGGTCTTTGCTACCTGACCTTTGCCATGTTATTTTTAAACCCAGTTTCAATAGCTTGGAAGCTTTTTCTAACCAAGAAAAAAATGTAAAAGCTCAAGTCAGTGTTTTGGAAATCATGTCAGATTTTACTTAGATGAGCTTATGAATTCAAATATATTTTTGCCAGAAAACCAGAGTGCTGTTTATATGTATAGATGTCAGTACTTTGAAAACAGACTTCATGCAGTTGTTCATTCAGCCAGTATTTACTGAGCACCCACTGTGTACTGGGCTTCCGAGGTGGCTCAGTGGTAAAGAATCCGCCGGCCAAGCAGGAGATATGGGTTCAATCCCTGGGTCGGCAAGATCCCCTGGATTAGGAAATGGCAACCCACTCCAGTATTCTTGCCTGGAAAATCCCATGAGCAGAGGAGCGTGGCGGGCTACAGTACATGGGCTGCAAAGAGTCAGACACGACTGAGTGACTGAACACCCACACACATTGTGTATTAGCCATAATGTTAGGTCCAGTGAGGGTTGTAAACATGCGATGGGGTAGAATTGCCCTTCTCAAGTTGCTGTATGTCCCGTAGGGTAGGCGTGTGACTTGCAGGAAAGTTACTTGGTATCTTTGCCCCTCAGATTCCTCATCTGTAAAAATGGGAATAATGGTACCACTTTAAACATGGTGAAGCTTACAGATACAAAGTACTAAGCAATGTACTTGGCACAAAATATGCTTTTGATAGTTTATCATCATCCTCATTTCAGAAAGAACAGGCACTGTGCAATGTATGCTGTGGGCGTGGCAGCAAAGGCGTTCTGTAGATGGTTGAAGAAAGAGTAGACTGTTTTAGGATCAGGGATCAAAGAAAGCTTGTGAAAGAGGTGGCAACTGAGCTTAAAGAGTGGATGGAATTTCAGCAGGTAGAGATGGGAGATGGTTCCTCAGAGATAACTGTAAGCAAAATGTTAGAGAGTTGGGAAAGCCTAAAATTTGAGCAGTAGTATTCCAGTTTGGAGGAAAAGAATGTCTTACGAAAGCGAAGTGGAAAGTTGGAGAGCAAGCTAGTCCCAGACTGTGAAAGGCCTAGATCAGAGAGTCGTGCCGTCATCAGCGGGAGCTGTACTGAAGGGTTGTATTTGCTTCTGTCTCGCCAGTACCTTAGACTGCACACAGCCCCTAGTGAGCAGTCAGCAAATAATCATTGAGTGAACAACTGAGTTGGCTTGAGACAAGTTGAGCTTCATTTTGCCAGAAGGTAAGTCTGGTAGAAATGTCTTACAAAAAGTTGGGAACATGGGACCCAAGTCCTATGAAGACCGAAGGTGGAAGTTTGGGAGGTGTGAACATGGAGGTAATTATTGACGCCACAGTGTGGACAAGTTGACTCAAGCAGTACACGTGGCCATGGTCAGAGAAGAGAGTTGAGGTGAGGCCCTATTTGACGAGGAGACCAGTAAGGAAAGGCAGAAGATGGAACCAAGAAGGGGAGGGTAGAAGGAGGAGGAAAACAGAGACCTCGGTGCCTGTGAATCCCGAGGAGGAAAGGTTTGAGGAGGGGCTGGTTGACAGGCTCAGGGCAGGTCAGGGCTTTGCAGTGAGGGAGCTAGTGGTGGTGTAGTGAGGAGGTCCCTGGACTGGGTGGAAGAGAGTTCAGTCAAGTGGGGCCTGGTGCCAGGCTTATAGGTCTTGCTGGACACAGCACACTCGGGCACATTTTTTTCAAGGTTAGTTATTTATTGGTATTTGCTTTTTGAGCATATATCTAAACAGATCATATGCCCAAACTGTATATATTATCTGATTTCAATTAAATATTAGATTTAAAAAAAAAAAACATTGTTTTCTCTGAATTCTGAGGTCATGACTGATTTTCATTTCTTTTCCACATCTGTCAGTATTTTCCAGGGTTTTTATGAGTATTTATTACCTTCAGAACTGGGAAAAACACTATAAAATTATATTTTAAATGTTATATTCCTTATGTATTGTCCATCAATACACTTCTCATTTATTGAAACTTAGAAAAATGTAGCCATTTAATTCCATCTGTGTTTCTACCTGTCTTTCTCCCCTGAAAGACCTCTGAACTCTTCTTCTGAGGTCCACACCAGCACCATTTCCTTATCTGCTGCTCCTGGCTTGCCTGTGCTCCATCAACATGCTCACATTACATGCCTCTTGTAGCCTGATCGCCCGGAAACATCCTTACTGGGGTCAGATCCTTTTGTGGTGGAACTTTACATTATGTAACTTGTAGAAGATTTCCAGTCAGCTGTGGCCTTAACCAAAGTGAAGATCATGTGAGAGCCACGTGTGCTGATCATTCTTATAATCACCCTTGTTTCTCATATTTGAGGATGAATTGGCAGAAACCGTTTGTCCTGGGTGTCTTTAGCATTGCATTTTTCTTCATAGTCCAGCTGCTTCTAAAACTACATGGCCCCAGCCTCTTGAGCACTCATTACATTCTGAATACAAGCCGTTTAGTCAAGTGGGAGGAAGTCAGAATTTTTACCATCCAGCTTGGGAGATGTGGCCTGTCTGTGTGGGCTGGACTGGTATTATTACTCATATCTGCTTCTGCTTCTGTGTGGGAGGACTGCTGTATTCATCCTGCTAATTAGCCTTGCCTAATGAGCATGTAAACAGCAGATTTCCTTGTTAGGAAATAGCAGCACACTGATACCGCATCCTGCTACGTTGGGATGCATGCATGGGATTCTTTGGGTTGAGTGTTTATGACCACACTTGACAAATGGACCTCAGTTTCTCAACCTGTCATGCTGGGGAAATAACGTTTTTTACAGAAAGAGTGTTCTTTATAAAAATAAGATAAAATGTCTGTAGATCCTTGAGTTGGCTGAAAAGTAGGATGCTATTAATAGTTGGTTGCTGACGTTGCTGTTGTTGGGCTGACATGTCTTTCCAAGGAGAGACCAGGAGCACGTGGTTGTTGAATGGGTGAGGTCCAGTGGAGGGCTCCATAATTATACAGCTGTTTACTTTTTTAAAAAAAAGGTGTGTTGAAATCGAAACAGCTACCCAGTGAATGACCCACACGTGAAGCAGTTTGATATTAGCAATGTTATTGGATGCAGGTCACTGAGTAAGGTGCCCAGAGTGTAAACGGTTTGCCAGAGGCCGCCCAGCACATGTGTGGTTGAACTAGATTTAGAACTCAGTTCTGATTAGCTCCTGATTTCCAGTTTTGTGTAGAAGCAAACCAGACTGCACCCCCACGGTGATTTCACTCAGGTCACTTTGTCAGAGGAAAGTACTCTCCCTCTTTGATCTGTCTGAATGTGTTATTATTTTTTAATTAATTTCAAAACCAGACGAGGCAAGCTAGTAAGAGGTGTTTACTTACAGAGACTAAACTTGGTGTTAGACCCTTGCATAGTGAATTTGAGGACTGTACATCCTAGGGAAAAGAAAAATTCCAAGAGGAGAAAGGTTGGAACATGGAGCACCGAAGGTTGAAGACATAGAGATTGTATAAGAGGGTCAGTAAGACATCATGTGCCTGCTGTCAAGTCCTTGGACTGTAGAGTGGGATCGAGAGAGGACTGTTGAGCATTCAGTACGTTGTGGCAAACCCAGGGTGTTCTGAGAGCCTGAGCAATTTGGAACGTTCCCCACCTTGGGCCAAAGCACTGAGAAATAAAACAGCAAGGTGAGTGTTGGCCGGGAACGACAAAATAAAGAGGCAGGTAGGTCATGAAGGGCCATGAACGTCCTGTGGAGGAATAACAATGCATTCATGCAACAGGCATCTATTTAGTGCTTTGTGTGTGTGTCAGGTATTTCTCTAGTGTACTTGGGATATATGAGTGAACAAAATAAGTGTCAATTACTGCCCTTGAGGAGCTTTCACTTTAATGAGGAGGGAGAAACACTAGACATTAAATAATAATTAATTGAGTGGTACAATAGAGGATGGTAGATGTAAAAGGATGCAGCCATGTGATCACGGTTAATGTAAGCAGTAGTGAGTCATGTTGATAGTACCTACTCTTCTTATGATATGATGAGAATGGCACCTTACCTCTCTGGTTTTTCTCCCCCAAACATATAACCCTAATCTCATCACAAGAAAATGATCAAACAAATCTCAGTTGGACAGCCTGTGAAATACCTGACCAGTACTCCTCAAAACTGTCGAAGTTATCAAAAACAAGTAAAGCCTGAGAAGCTGTCACAGCCATGAGAAGGCTAAAGAGACTTGACAACTAAATGCCATGTGTTATCCTGATTAGGATCCTGGAACAGGAAAAAGATATTAGGGAAAATTGAGGAAATCTGAACAAAATGTGAACTTTAGTTAACAATGATATATTAATATTGGTCCTTGATTGTGATAAATGTACCATATTAATGCAAGATGTTACATGGAGGAAGCTGGGTGTGGGGTATACGGAAACTCATTGTACTGTTTTTGCAATAATTATGTAAATCTCAAACTGTTCTAAAATTTAAAATTTACTAAAAAAAAACCCCACAGAGTAAAGGAGATCAGAAGTCCAGGGTAGAGACACATGTTGTAATCTAAAATAGGGTGGTCAGGGCAGGACTCATTGAGAAGGTGTCATGAACAGTCACTTAAAAAGACAGTTGACCATGTTGGTATGGGGGGGACGGGTCAGCCAGTGCAAAGACCCTGAGGGGAGAAGATGTCTGCAAGTCGGAGAACCAGCAGGGAGGCCTGTGTGTGTGTGTGTTGAAGGGGCGTGGGGCGGGGTTCGGAGAGTATGACATTACAGAGTAAAGGCAATGGAGGCCATCAGGTGAGGACTTTCAGGCTGTTACTGGGAGATAGTGAGGGACAGGGAAGCCTGATGTGCTGCAGTCCATGGGGTCACAAAGAGCTGGACATGACTGAGCGAGTGAACAACGGCAACATTCATATGTTGTGTGCCGGGAACCATGCCATGGCTTGTCCTATTCTCTCAGCTGTTGATATTTTAGGAGAGTTAAAGTTAAATTTGAAGTTAATTTATATTAACTTGCTGATTTTGCAAATGAGAAGGTTGAAATTAGGAAGATGAAGTAATTTACCAGAGTCCCATTGCTGGTAACTGATGCAGCTGCAGTTCCATTCTTTGTACTGAGACCCATAGTTGTCACTCCTGACTTCGGCCTCCTCTCCTCGGGAGGCTGGACTAGATCTTCTAGGCCAGGAATTAGATCTTCTAAACCACAGCCCACTAGAAAAGGTGGCCCTCTGCTTGTTTTTGTTTAAGTCATGTTTAAAACAAACAAACAAACATAAAGTTTACCATTGTAATCATTTTAAGGTCAATAGTATTTATATTCACATTGCTGTGAAACACATCTCCAGAACTTTTCATCTTGCAAATCTAAAACTCTACACCCATTAAACAACAACTGCCTTTTACCTCCTTCCCTAGCCCCTGGTAACCCCCATTCTACCTTTTAATTTCCATGAATATGATACACAGATGACACCACCCTTATGGCAGAAAGTGAAGAGGAACTAAAGAGCCTCTTGATGAAAGTGAAAGAGGAGAGTGAAAAAGTTGGCTTAAAGCTCAACATTCAGAAAACTAAGATCATGGCATCTGGTCCCATCACTTCATGGCAAATAAATGGGGAAGCAATGGAGACAGTGGCTGACTTTATTTTGGGGGGCTCCAAAATCACTGCAGATGGTGACTGCAGCCATGAAACGAAAAGACACTTGCTCCTTGGAAGAAAAGCTATGACCAACCTAGACAGCATATTAAAAAGCAGAGACATTACTTTGGCAACAAAGGTCTGTCTAATCAAACTGCGGTTTTTCCAGTAGTCATGTATAGATATGAGAGTTGGACTATAAAGAAAGCTGAGGAATTGATGCTTTCGAACTGTGGTGTTGGAAAAGACTCTTGAGAGTCCCTTGGACTATAAGGAGATCAAACCAGTCAATCCTAAATGAAATCAATCATCAGTTGGAAGGACTGATGCTGAAGCTGAAACTCCAACACTTTGGCTACCTGATGTGAAGAACTGACTCACTAGAAAAGACCCTGATGCTGGGAAAGATTGAAGGTAGGAGGAGAAAGGGACAACAGATGACCAGATGGTTGGATGGCATCACTGATTCGATGGACATGAATTTTAGCAAGTTCCGGGAGTTGGTGTAGGTCAGGGAAGCCTGTCATGCTGCAGTCCATGGGGTTGCAAAGAGTCGGACATGACTGAGTGACTGAATGACAGCAGCAAAGACACTGAAGGCATTTAGATCAGTGTCTAAACAGTAAGTGCTCCACTAGAATACGGGGCTTCCCTGGTGGATCAGGCAGTAAAGAATTCACCTGCAGTGTGGGAGACCTGGGTTCGATCCCTGGGTCGGGAAGATCCCCTGGAAAAGCAATTGGTAACCCATTCAGTATTCTCGCCTGGGAATTCCCATGGACACAGTAGCCCACTAGGCTACTGGGGTCACAAAGAGTCAGACACAACTGAGTAACACTTTGATTCACTTTGACCACTAGAATAGAAACTCCACAAGGACAGGATTTATGTCTGTCTTGTTTACCGTTGTATCACCAGTGCCTAGAACACAGTAGTTGCTTCAGTAAATATTTATGGAATGAATAAATCATTCCAGCTCTCAAATTCTTTTTAGCTATTTAATTTATACTGTGCAAATGCAGGCAAAAAGCGGTATCTCTCATGCTAATTCATTTATTACACTAAAGAGTAATTGTTTTGGCAGTTGTTAAAGCAGTACCTCTATTATTTATTGCTAGAGATAATCATTATGTGGTGAGAGGGCTGTCAGTCAGAGGGACTATTTCAGGAAAGAGAGTGGGACTTGAGAGGATGGTCACATCCTGGGTCACGTCCAAGTCCCTGCGATGGCCTCCCAAGTGTGGCTTCTTGCCTTCACAGAGGAGAGAATTCAAGAGAGAGCCATTGTAAAGTGAAAGAGGGTTTATTCCGGGAGATACATACTCTACAGACAGAGTGTGAATCATCTCAGAAGTCAAGAGAGGCACCAGGATATGGAGTTGTCAGCTTTTAATAGGGATGGGAAGTTTCAAAGGCTATTGAGTGGGAGGGGTGTTCCGTCTATTTTGGGGGAGGGTGGGAACTTCCAGGGACTGGGCTACTGTCCACTTTCTGACCCTCATGGTTGGCCTTGGACCTGTCATGGTGCTTGTAGGTGTGTCACTGAGCGTGCTGGTACAAGTGGGAGCTTCCCAGGTGGCACAGTGGTAGAGAATCTGCCTGCCAATGCAGGAGATGCAGGTTCCACCCCTGGGTCAGGAAGTTCCCCTGGAGGGTGTAATGGCAACCCACTCTAGTATTCATGCCTGGAAAACGCCATGGACAGAGGAGCCTGGCGGGCTATAGTCCATGGGGTCACAAAGAGCAGGACACGACTGAGCACACACGTCTTTGTTGTCATCATTATCCTGTTACAGTGAGCGTATACTGAGGCTCAAGGTCTAGTGGCCGTTGACAAGGTCTGCCATCTTGGACCTAATTGGTTCCAATCAGTGGTTCTCAGGCTATGTCATTCTTTTAAAGGCTGTGCCCTGCTCCTTTCCTGTCTGAATACTGACAACAAAAGAAAAAGAGGAAAAGAAAATAATGTCACAATTCTAAAGTTAGCCATTCAAAAATAATTTTATTTATGTATTATTATTTAATTATTTAAAAGGGCTTCCCTTGTAACTCGGTTGGTTAAGAACCTGCCTGCAATGCAGGAGACCCCGGTTTGATTCCTGAGCCAGGAAGATCTGCTGGAGAAGGGATAGGCTACCCACTCCAGTATTCTTGGGCTTCCCTGGTGACTCAGCTGGTAAAGAATCCGTCTGCAGTGTGGGAGACCTGGGTGGAAAGATCCGCTGGAGAAGGGATAGGCTACCCACTCCAGTATTCTGGCCGGGAGAATTCAGGGTCTCAAAGAGTTGGACACGACTGTTTCTAATCCGTGTGTCATGTCCTCAGGCTATGTCATTATTTTAAATGTTGTGCCCTGCTCCTTTCTTGTCTGAGTACTGACAACAAAAGAAAAAGAGGGAAAGAAAACTGTGTCCTGATTCTAAAGATTGCCACTCAAAAATAATTTTATTTATTTATTATTTTTTAATTATTCATTCATTTATTCAACAATTTGTTGAGCCTCGACTGTGTTTAGGGGGCCCATAGGTGAACAAAATTGCTGTCTGAGGGGATATTGACATCGAAACTAGTAATTATGGATGTCATGTGTATAACTTACAGAAATGCTGATGCTCTTCTGGACCAAGGCCCTTGTATCCTTAAACAAGGACATTTAACCTAGTCTGGGACACCAAAGAATGCTACGCTAAGGAAGTGATGAGTCCTAATGATTGTTTGCAGTGTGGCAAAATACTCTGAAATTTAGTGTCTTAAAAGAATTTATTTTCTCTCACGGGTCTGGGATAACTAGACTCAGCTGGAAAATTCTCTCTTGGGATCGTGATACTGACTGGGGCTAGAATCATCGGAGAGCTCAATTAGGTTGCCATTCAAGATAACTTCTTCCCCCATGTGTCTGGAGCCTCTGTGCTCTAACACTTGGCCTCTCCCTGCAGCGGAGTAGCCTGGACTTTCTGTTTAACTGGCTTCGAGCTCCAAGAAATAGGAAGAGGAAGCTGCCAGGCCCATTCAGGGCTGCACTTCCAATGGGCCCAGTACCATTTCTGCCACATACTAGTGATCAAAACATCACAAGCCTTGCCTACATTCTCGGGAGAGGAGAAGTAAACACTCTTTCTGATGGGGAAGTAGCAAGTTCTCATTGCAGAAAAGCACGTGGGATAGGAACTGTTGTTGTGGCCCTCTTTAGAGAGTGCAGTTCTGTCACTTGCTGTTAGGTTGGACCCTCAAAGATGATTAGGCATTGATGTGATGGGCAGAAGAGTCCAGGAGGGCATAACTCCTCTGGCAATGGGGTCAGCCCGAGTACAGGCCTGGAGATCCAAAAAATAAACCTTGGAGGAGGAACTAAAAGGCTTGTGTGACTTAAGTGGAGGAATGAGGAGAGGAAGTGTGGCCTGGAAATCCCGGGGTACACAGTGAAGAGTACGATAATGCATGTTTACATCAGAAAACAAAGAAAATAGCTGTGTAGGTTCCAGACAGAAGCAGTGGAGAGCACCAAAAATGAAATTCCTAGACTAGGAAGAACAGATTAGTCCAGAGGACTTGGGTTGGAGTAGGGGTGGGTCAGGGAAATCTTACCCCAAATTACATAGCTAGAGTGAGATAGAATTAGGATTCGGAGCTAGATCTGACTCTGGATCTGCTAGCTTGCTTGCTATACTCCACTGTATTGCTCACCCCACTGCCTATGAAAAGTCATTTTATATAATGAACTTCAAAATCCCTTGCTAACCAAAAGATGATTTGCTCTTCCTAATTTCTTCTGAACTATCCTTGCAAATACCATCTAAGTTTTCTAGGCTCAACTCAAAGGGCATGTTCTTAATCTCTCCCTCACCCTTGCTGTCAAATCTTTTCCATTCTCTATCAAGGAATTGTTTTGGACTTATTTTCTTAGGCTTATCGTGATAGACCATGAGTCTCTCTAGGGCCAGAGTGTATTTGATTCATCTTTCCATTGTCAGCATCTTTTGTCTGTCGTGACCTTAATGAATCATGACTGGATGGGTAGATGAGTGGTTTCTAGAATCCCTGGGTAAACAGCACTGAAGTGGTTCTCAAATTGAGTTGTTACTGCCCTTAATGAGGGTTAAATAAGGCATTGCATTCGAAGTATCTTTGGGACCTTTCAGTCTCTCTGGGCCTCAGTGTCCCTTTCTGTGGACGATTGGGGTTGCAAGGATGATCTCAAAGGCCCCTACCTTGGCTACGAGTTTACAAATTTAAAATGCATTGGGATGAAGTGTTCCACAAACCAGCAGAGCTGGCCAGCAGTGGTTATATGTTCCATAAAAGCATCTATTTCTGCTTTATTGACTATGCCAAAGCCTTTGACTGTGTGGATCACAATAAACTGTGGAAAATTCTGAAAGAGATGGGAGTACTAGACAACCTGACCTGCCTCTTGAGACACCTGTATGCAGATCAGGAAGCAACAGTTAGAACTGGACATGGAACAACAGATTGGTTCCAAATAGGAAAAGAAGTGTGTCAAGGCTGTATATTGTCACCCTGCTTATTTAACTTATATGCAGAGTACATCATGAGAAACGCTGGGCTGGATGAAGCACAAGCTGGAATCAAGATTGCTGGGAGACATATCAATAACCTCAGATATGCAGATGACACCACCCTTATGGCAGAAAGTGAAGAAGAACTAAAGAGCCTCTTGATGAAAGTGAAAGAGGAACGTGAAAAAGTTGGCTTAAAGCTTAACATTCAGAAAACCAAGATCATGGCATCTGGTCCTATCACTTCATGGCAAATAAATGGGGAAAAAGTGGAAACAGTGTCAGACTTTATTTTTCTGGGCTCCAAAATCACTGCAGATGGTGACTGCAGCCATGAAATGAAAAAACACTTACTACTTGGAAGGAAAGTTATGACCAACCTTGACAGCATATTAAAAAGTGGAGACATTACTTTGCCAACAAAGGTCCGACTAGTCAAGGCTATGGTTTTTCCAGTGGTCATGTATGGATGTGAGAGTTGGACTGTGAAGAAAGCTGAGCACAGAAGAATTGATGCTTTTGAACTGTGGTGTTGGAAAAGACTCTTGAGAGTCCCTTGGACTGCAAGGAGATCCAACCAGTCCATCCTAAAGGAGATCAGTCCTGGGTGTTCATTGGAAGGACTGATGTTGAAGCTGAAACTCCAATACTTTGGCCACCTGATGCGAAGAGCTGACTCATTGGAAAAGACCCTGATGCTGGGAGGGATTGAGGGCAGGAGGAGAAGGGGACGACAGAGGATGAGATGGTTGGATGGCATCACCAACTCAATGGACATGAGTTTGGGTAAACTCTGAGAGTTGGTGATGGACAGGGAGGCCTGGTGTGCTGTGGTCCATGGGGTCGCAAAGAGTCAGACATGACTGAGCAACTGAACTGAACTGAACTGAACCAGCTTGCAAATGCCAAAGCAGGGAACACAATGAATATATTCCTAGACATTTTGATTTTTTTTAAAAAAGTCAATTTGAAGGTATTTATGCTTTCTAGCATATATAAAGACTGAATTTTCAGCACTGGGTAAGGAAAGGAATATTCAAAATAGAATCTTAGGTGACTAGCTTTGTGCTGTGCACCTTAGTGTCTCTTCTGTAAAGTGGGAAACATACTTTATGATGTTCATTTAGAATTTTAGTCAATAAAGAACTAAAATTTTTAAGATTCATTTTATATTTTTTTCTTAGCCTCTGGTGTACAAGATGAAACTGAAAATTACAAGTTCCAAAATTACAGAAGTAGTAAAACTCTGCTATAAAATTCAGGAGACTCAGGCTTAGCACAGATACAGCAAACAAAACCCTGTTTGCAACTTGGAAAATGTTATAACTGATTTTCAGTCAGTTCCTTGCCAACATAATAAACATCAAAATCTAAAAAGTAGATAGATTCACAGTTGTTATCAGTTTACAAGAGGTTAGCCACCAAGTTCCTGTAATCTGGACACCTTGATACATTTAAAATAAAAGGCTATATATACTAGCTTAACACATTAAGCAATATAGATTAGTGCTGTTGATTTAAATACAATGACTTCATGGCCTAAGTGCTAAAAATGATTTTAATGTACCACAGAAATTGTGCAATTTTAGAGAAAACACATTTATGTACCTTTATAGCCGCTTGCAAAGGTATTGCTAATTGCCTGGTTTTATTTACTTGTAAGTAGTTAAGGAAGGCAGAGCTTACCTAGTTGTTTTGTTTGTCTGTTCGTTTTTTGGTCAAGATAAAAAGGTGTATGTTGAGCGTGCGAAATGTGGCTAGTGTGACTGAAGAACTTTATTTGATTTTTAATAAAGTTAAATTTAAATAGCCATGTATGACTAGTGTCCTCCATATTGGACAGCATTACTGTTCCCATTTGGCCTGTCCTTGAGGATCTAGGTATCTCAGAGAGTGTTAGAATTCCTTCCGCCCAGCCCCAAGGCTGAACCTACACATAGTGAAAGTGAAGTCGCTCAATCGGGTCCGACTCTTTGCGACCCCATGGACTGTAGCCCACCAGGCTTCTCCATCCATGGAATTTTCCAGGCATGAGTACTGGAGTGGGTTGCCATTTCCTTCTCCAGGGGATCTTCCCTACCCAGGGATTGAATCCAGGTCTCCCGCATTGCAGGCAGATGCTTTACCATCTGAGCCACCAGGGAATCTCCCGAACCTACACATAGGCAATCCTCAAAGCCTCAGGGAGTTTGAACACTGAAACCTTTTTGCAAGCTGACTGGAAAAATTTTCTGGAGTCATCTTCAGGCATTACGTCATCCAAACCTAGGAAGCATAGCACAGTAACATTCAGAGGAAGAAGGGCCATTCTTCCTCTGCTTCCCCTTTGCTCCTTTGAGCTGAACAAACCATCAGTGCTTTCAAAGTTTGTGAAAAGACTCATGCAATTATGACTTTCAGACTGATTATGATATAGGTCCAGTCACAGAATTCCTAGTCTCTGTTGCTTACTGTTTTAGTTCAGTATCAACAGAGATTTGCCAGGGCAGTCTTTTCACACCCGCTATAAAAGGCCTCTCTGTGTGAGTAAAAGCTCTTGACTTTAATTCCACTCATCAGGAGTCCCATGCTGCTCCGTGTAAGTTTTAACACAAAGTAGAGATGTGTACTCTTAACAGTAGAACTTCTGGGTGTTGTCCACGTTTGGACATGACTGCCATGGAAGAGATGTCAAGATGAGGATGTAATTGGGCAGATTCGTATGTGTAGAATACAATGAACCATGTGCCAATGTTGTTCTGTTTATTTTCTTTCAGGAAATCAAAGATGGTCGTGATGTTGCTTTGACAAACACTTCCTGTTGTCTTGACAGTGGTATCCCCGAAGAGTATTCGCAAAGGAATATTTGTCTCCCAGTACCTTTGTTGATGACTGTTATCATCTAGAAAATGCTTTTCATGTTCGGGAAATCAGCCACCCTTGTGCTTGACCTGCTCCGGGCAGCTGAATGAAAGTTCCTTCCAGTTGCTTCCAGAACTCTCTTGCCCAAAACACTTCTCCTTGTTGGGTGAATGTTCATGAAGCCCTTTCCTGAACTAGTGTAGGAGGCTTTGGCCCCTTGGAGCGTATGACATGGAAGCTTTGGAAGTGGATGATATTAGCCCAGCCTTGGAAGTGACCGAGGATTTCTTTAATACTTTTGACAATAAGCTTGAAAAGGCTGTGCAGCAAGCAGAGGTTTATGGGATCCAAGAAGTCCCTGAACTGGTGGGGCGGGAGGTCCTCGGTAACATAGACAATGGTGCTATCAGAAATGTCACCTCCTTGGGCCAGGGGGGTGTGATCTGGGACCATTGTAAGACCAGGCTCTTAGACACCAAAGTTCCAAATGTCTTCCCTGCCAAAGAACAGTTTATGGTCCAGAAGGGGACAACCCCAGATAATCTGTCCTGGATGGAGCAAAAGGAAGCATCCACCTTTAATTTTTTCAACATCTGTCAGCGTCGAAGAGACAGGCCTCGTTCTGTGAATGACTTATTGGATGAGACCTCGACTTTTAAGCCTGGGCATGCTCGATCAAGGTCAGATATTACCCAGGTGGACTGGAGGGTGGTTCTCAAAACCATGCCTCTGCAGCAAGAAGTATCTCTTCAGGGCCCTCACTTCGCCAGGCCTTCTTTTCTGTTGGCCTCTTCAAACAAGGTAGAAGATGCTCAAGGAAATACAGGTATGTCTTCACAGCTGACTGCTATTGAACAGTGGTTGATGTTGCTTTGCCCCTCTTGCATCTACCTCATGAAAGTCTGCCTCTCCACTGTCCATGTCTGTCTTTGCCTACTTAATCCTCTTCTTCCATTTACTTTCACACTTACCTTATCTGAAGTCTCCAGTCTTATTGTCCTAGGAGCTACGGAGTGAAAGGATAACTGTGGTTAATTCTCTTCCTAATCTTGTTTGTTAGAATCAGAATATTCCCATAATTAATGCAGTCCTTTCCTTTGGCATTGCATGATACCACTTATTCACATCAGTAGATGTTTATCAGACCACACATTCGCCACAGTCTTGTACTATGAAGGCTTAAAAGATGTATGAAGACACAGTCCCTGCCCTAAAGAACTTCTCCTTAGGCTGAGGGGGTCAGACATTCCCAAAGTCTCAGGAAGACACCCAGTGATGAGAGAAAGGAGATGCTCCACTGAAACACCTGGAAGGGAATTTGGTTTAACTTTATGTTGGGATTTTTTTTTTAATGAGTGAGTGACACTGATTGTAGGAAGATAGAGGAAGGAGAGGACGCTTTGGGCTGGACTTGTCAGAAAAGGATAGTGAGACGTCGTGGAACGTGAGCTGGACCTTGAAGGACACTGCGTTGCAGAAAGAGAGTTGAGGTGGGAGGACTCTCGGTCAGGGTTATGGTGTGGACAGAGGGACAGACAGAGGAGTGTGGGCTGACCCTCGAGGAGATCAAAGGATCTCATGATGATCGTGCGAGGAACAGTGTGAAAAGGTTGCTTAGGACCTCATGGTGTAGGCCCCAAGCTTCTTTTTCTCTTGTTTTTTATGCATACACACGTGCACTTGGATACGTACTCATGTACTCACACGTGAACTTCCTCTTCTGTGAGACACGACAAACCATCTCTCTGTTTCAGCATTTTTCTTGATGATAACCTCATTTATACAGGCCTTATACATGTATACATTTATACAGTAATCACTTATTACTAACGATCCTTCAACTGCCTTGCATAACCTTTTAATCTGGATGCATGCGTGCATGCTGAGTCTCTTCAGTCGTGTCCTCCTCTTTGTGACCCCATGGGCTGTAGCCCTCCAGGCTCCCCGTCCACGGGATTCTCCAGGCAAGAACACTGGAGCAAGTTGCCCTGCCCTCCCTCAGGGGATCTTCCTGACCCAGGGATGAAACCCACATCTCTTATGTCTCCTGCACTGGCTATGGGTTCTTTACCACGAGCACCACCTTGGAAGCCCCAGTTTAGATGGCTTCTGCTCAATTAACTGGGGAGACTTTTTTTTGCACTTTGTTTCTGTCTTAGCGTTACACGTATTTATTTAAGAATGAGAGTTTTGCCTTAGGCTCAAGTACAAGTGGCTTCCCAGGTGGCTCAGTGGTAAAGGATCCACCTGCCAATGCAGAAGATGCGGGTTCTATCCCTGGGTCAGGACGATCCCCTGGAGGAGGAAATGGCAACCCACTTCAGTATTCTTGCCTGGAAAATTCCATGGACTGAAGAGCCTCGAGGGCTGTGGTCTATGGGGTCGCAAAAGAGTTGGACATGGCTGAGCAACTGGACACACACCCATGCTGTGTAAACAGTTGTGCTCATTGACTGGTAGGCAAGCTCAGTTCTTGTTTAGTTTCTTGGAGTTAACGTAGATTTTTTTAAAAATCACTAAACCCCTGTCAGCATTCTAAATCCCTGGCATAACCCAAATTAGGATGTTGTATCTACAGTTTTATTTTTCCTATCTTGTCTAGATTGTAAATGCAAAAACTGGCCTTCCTCAAGTTCTCTAAAGGAACCTAAACAGAGAACCTTCGTTAGCTGCTCCCTTGAGGATATGATGGACCATGATATTTACTTTTTAATTCTCAATTTTAAAAAATTTGAGTATTATGTGGAAATATAAGAACTGAATGGTATTTTGAAAAGCAAACTGTAACAAATGGCCTTTGCAGGTATTGATGTTATATCACCTGACCAGCTTTTGGGTATCCATGGAATACATGGTCTATCAGGAATTAATAAAGTTGGGAAATGATCTGCCAGATTTCTGACATCTTTTCTGTCTGGCCTGCTGTGGAGGACCGGAGATATAAATCTTGTTTGTGTTGCTCACTCGGTTGCGGGCAGGGGGAAGCAGGGCCCACTGGCCGCCCATTCTTGGGCTGGTGGGGAGGCTGTGTGGAGAGGAGTTAGATTCATGGCCTGTCACCCACTCTCCCAGCTGTAATTCTCACTGCGTTTGGGGGTGGGTGGGGGTGTGTCAGCACCCAGTTACGTCCTTGTCAAAATCAGCCAAGATCTTTGAGTGAACTTCACTTTAAAATCTTGGAAAGTAACCACCCACACTGCAGCCAGGCTCATTGTTCCTCTTGAAGGAGTATGCCCAAAGCCAAGGAAGGTACTGTGGTGTCTTGGCCAGAGCTGGAACTGAGGACCCAGGAGGTTTGGGGTGAGGCTAATCCTCATTCTTAAGCCTCAGACTTACACATCCCACTGCCTGGGGCATCTCTGCTGGAGTGTCCCACAGGCACTTGAAGTTCAGTGTCCAGAAAAGAGCCCATCATCCTCACATCCTCTGCTTCAGCTAACAGGGTAACAAGAGGCTGAGGACTCCGCAGAAGAAACAAACCTGAGTGAGGGGGGTTTCCATTGAGGAGGGCAGCTTGGCTTTGTGTTCAGCCCTTGTCTTTGTGTGTCTCCCTTACTTATGGGCTGTATTACTTTGTAGTCTTCTCCAGTTGATTTTTTACTCTTTTCTGGATCCTTCTCTGAGCTCATTTGAGTAGCTTAGAGACTTTCCAGGAGTGGGTTTCTCCTCAGCTGCCCCTTCCTCCTTTTTTGCCCACCCCCATCCCTTCTCTTGCCTTCATAACAATACACCTGAGGGTCGTCTTTATTAGGTAGGGCCTCGTGTCTTCCGCCTCATTTGGCAGTGACTAGCTGGGCTTTTGAGCCTTACTGAAGATAAACATTGCTCTGGGTATAAAGCAACTCAGATTTTGGCATATTGAGGGCAGTGGGTAGCTGAGGTATAGTAAGAGCTATTTGACTAATGGGCAAGCCTGTCTGAAGAAGGCCTTCTGGTCTGACAAGGTAGCGAGCGTATTAAAAAAATGACTCCATGTCTAGACTGTTAAGAGTTTCAATCCTTGTTTCAGTGTTTACTTGATGTGTAACATAGGGCAAGTTTCTTAACCTCTCTGAGCCTTTATTTTTTTGGCCATAAAGCATGGGATAATAGTATTTACCTCAGTATCTCATGAGCATTAAAGGGGCTGAAAGATCTAAAGTGCTTCTCAGAACTGTGTTTGGCACATGGTAAATACTTAAGTCTTCCCTGATGGCTCAGACAGTAAAGAATCTGCCTCCAATGCAGGAGGCCTGGGCTTGATCCCTAGGTCTGAAAGATCCCCTGGAGAAGGTAACGGCAACCCACTACAGTATTCTTGCCTGGGAAGTCACATGGACAGAGGAGCCTAGTGGGCTAGAGTCCATGGGGTCGCAAAGAGTCGGACACGAGAGAGCGACTAACACTTTCACTTTCAAACACTAAATAAATGTCTTAAACATTTAGTAATATTATTACTATTATAATTGAATTTGAAACTCATCCGTGAGAATCAAAGTGATCCTACCAGTCACTCCTGGTTTTTCCTGGCATAGTCAATTTCATAAAATGGCCTCACAATAAATATTTCTTCAGTTGGCCTTCCTGCATTGTACTTTCTCATAGCTATTCACTGGTTCCTTAATGAGATATAGACCATTCCTTGTCTCATACTGACTTGTCATCAACAGTTTACCGTCTTCCACACCAGAGTTTTTGGTCATCGAGGAAGGGATTGTCTCCCGTGCATTGTTTTATCCTCAGTACCTAATATAGGGCTCTAAACATAATACATACTCAAAACAATTTTTTACATGTGAGATGAACATAATTCTGATAGAAATAAAGCTGATAAATTAAGAACATCAACTTCTTTAGCTGGTTTATGCCTTTCGAGAAAAAGGACCACTCCACCGTCTTTTCCGAGGGCCTCGCCCCATCATCTCATAGCATCTCATACCTTGCATGTCTTTTCTGTGAAGTTCTTTAGCAGCAGTGAAAAATGAAGATTTGCTTTCATCTCAAAGGCTGCCGGGTACTCTCCTTGTGATAAGAGAGAATCAAACAGATATGGCTTAGAAAATAGCCCCTCGTGTTGGAAGAACGGTGTCCTGGCCTTGGAGGAGTCTCTGGATACCATCTCAGACTCTAGGGTCACACGGGCACGGTTAGGACTGCCCTTTGTAGAAGAATCTTCTGACTGCTGTTCGGTGAGCACAGAGCCTGGGGAGATGGCTGTGGTCTGCCCTTTATTCTTTCTGCAGTTGGCAGTCCTGGGAGGTAATTTTTTGCATCACTCTTCAACTTTTGCCTGTTCCCGCATAATGTTTCTTTATAGAAGACTATTGCTTTGGGTTTGAAGATCACTTCTCTACTAGGTTTTTGGTATATATGAGAGCAATATACATCAAACAGATCAATAGCCTCCTTGTCACTGTCAAAGCCAACATTCAAGCACCTGGTGTGTTATCCTCAGGGTAAGTGAGAGAGCCCAGGTGGAGAGAGAAGGGAAAAAATAATAATAATACTTACTTTGTTCACTGACTGTTTTAAGTGCTTTGCAGATAGTAGCTTATTTAATTCATTTTTACTGACCCCATTTTAAGGATGAGGAAACTGAGGCACAGGGAGCTTTAGTAACTAGTAGGCACAGTCCCCCTACTAGTAATAAGTGGATCCTCAAGTTGAACCTGGCACTCCTTCTTCAGAGTTCCTGCTCTTAACCATGAAGCTAGACCTGAACCCCTACTTTGGAAGCCAGTAGTTCTGTCTCCAGAACTCTGCAGTCTGGAAGCTGTGTTGGCAATCAGTCCCTGTTGGGGTAAAGGGTAGGAAGTGGTATGGAAGAAACAGACCTGGATAATGTTCATCAACTAAAATTAATCCCTTGGGGAATCACTGGTTAGGAAAAATTGAGACGCACCAAAGCAGTCTAGCTAAGCAAGGTTTGTTTCCTGCTTTAGCACATTTACTACACGGACAGTTGCGGAAGCTGGTCACAGTCCTTTAGGGGACCAGTGAGTCTGCAGAAGGAAGACTGCAGCTTTGCTCTTCACAGTCTTGAATGTTAGCCCTGCAGAAAAGCATGAGGGAACCGAACCCCTAGTTTGTGACCATGGAAAGAAGGCTCAGAGTTCTGCCCCATCTCCTGCTGCCTTTCTCAGTCTGACTCTGAAGCCGGTGAATGCATTCTCGAGATTCCATTGCCTCAGGCAGAGGCAAACCTTAGGTAGACTCTGCTAAGTGCTAAGTGAACAAAGGGTCCTGCCAGTGGGCCCTACAAGGTGGGTGGAGTATAGCTTGAATCCAACCTAGTTAAGACTGTCTGCATTACCTGAGGATGGAATTATCATGTCCAAAGGGTGAGGTCATAAACTGATGGGAAGGAATAGATCTAGGGAGACAGCAACAGTTCTTTTTCATCCCCCAGCTTTACCGAAGTATAATTGACAAAATTATAAGATATTTTAGGTGTCCGTCATGATTCGATACACGTATACACTACAGAAGCATGTATCCATCCGTTAAGTGACACATCCGTCACCTCACATCACAGGCAGTTATTTCTAAAGAACCTCAGGGTAGGTGAAAGTGAAAGTGGTAGTCATTCAGTCGAGTCCAACTCTTTGGGACCCCACGGACTGTACCTGCCAGGCCTCTCTGTCCATGGAGTTTCCCAGGCAAGAATACTGGAGTGGGTTGCCATTCCCTTCTCCAGGGATCTTCCCAACCCAGGGATCGAACGCAGGTCTCCTGCATTGCAGGCACATTCTTTACCACTGAGCCACCTCAGAGTAGCTGGTGGAGACCAGAGCTTCCCCAGGGCCAACTCCTCTCCTCCTGCCATCCCAGGGTCTGTGTTGCCCGGGGCAGCTGTAGCAAGGTGTGACTGGGAGCCAGTCCTGAGTGGCGGCCCTGCTCCCAGCACCAGAATGGCTCCTTTTTAGTCCTAGCACTATAGTAATCTTCATTCTATACAGACATGCTCCCAACTAGTATCTGCTTTAACCTGTTACCCCTTTGCACCACTATCATCCTACTCTTGTTTACTGAATAAATGATACAGCCGTAGGCAGCAGGGAATTTTCCATGGGATAAAGAAGATGAGGATGTAATACTGTAGAATTACAATCCAAATATAAACATATATTAAGGTAAGAACATGAAAAGTCATAGGAAAATGTGGACACTAGAATGTTATCAATGTGAAAATTAGGTGTACACACACACACACTTATTGCTCTGAATATATACATGTAGTAGAGGAAGGGGAGGCTTTATGGAAAGAACACTCACCTAGGGCTTGCAAGCGTTTTATCCCACCTCTGCTCCTAAGTCGCCACATAAACTTGGAAAAATCACTTGTCTGTTGCCTTTGGTTTGTAACTAGTAAAGCAGGTTAAGTTGTCTTTATAATCTTTTCCAACTCTAAAATGATTCTAAGATGTAGCTGAACTGACCTCGACTCATGGTTGTGTGGGAGCTAATTACTGTAGTCAGATCAGTGATGGAAAGTTGTGCTGGAAATATAGGCATGGTTGTAATTATTTTACGCAGAAGGATTTCTGTGTGCCTTGTGACTCTACTTCTGGATGAACTGCTGTTGCAATTTTTAAAATAAAAAAGTTTAAAAGAAATCCTTGGCCTTAGTGGTGGAGCTCTGAAACCCGAATCTGACTGGTGCTTCCCTCCTAGCTGTGTTCATGTTTTCATATGCGGGGCAAGCGTAGTGGTCAGCCGGGCTTTTGTGTCCGTCAGTCTCACTCTCTGGGACCTAGTACCAGTCCTCTGCGTGTGTTCCTTGTACTGAGATCTCATGTTGGGCTAGAACAACCTTGGCAGTATGATTTCTTTATCCTGAGTTCTGTGTTACTCCGTTTTAATTCCCTTTCCCCCCATCTTTCACTAGAGAAAAAAAAAAAGGCCAAATTTGGGACTTAAATTGACTGCCTTTTCAATTGTGACTTTTCTCAAAAGCCTTGGAGCCAACAGAAGTGGGAATATTCCTGTGGGCTTAGAACAAGTGAAGTCACCAGGACATGGCTCCTGCTGAATCTGTGATTCACCCTTCAGTACCATTAGTCAGTGCAAAGAAGTTGCAAAAATAGGTCACAGAAAGTTGATTTTATATGGTTGTATAGTTTCCACTGGTTATATTTTTCGGAAACAACATGCCTCATCGCCAACCGGCATCCTAATTCCTAACAAATCTATATGGGAACTCTGAAAATGAAGTGTCTTTGACTTTTTTTTGTGGTGGTTCTGTTAATGTATTTTATCTTTCTTGGCTAAGGAGGACTATAGTTACTAATTTTACAAACGTCTAGAGTTACCTTCTTAAAACACAGATCTTTTCTTACTACTCTGTTCTTAAAAATGAATCATGGTTCCCAATTCTTTAGAAAAATCAAGTATAAATTTTCTAAAACATCCAAATAATCTTTCTAAGTTTATCATCTGCACCTTTCTTCCCCACCTAGTGATAAAGATCCCTGGTGTTATTTGCTCAGTCATGTCCGACTCTTTGTGACCCCGACTATAGCCTGCCAGGCTGCTCTGTCCATGGGATTTTCCAGGCAAGAATACTGGAGTGGGTTGCCATTTCCTTCTCCAGGGGATCTTCCCAACCCAGAGATCAAACCTGGTTCTCCTGCATTGCAGGCAGATTCTTTACCATCTGAGCCACCATGGAAGCCCCTTCCTCCCCCATCTAGGTGCTAATTTGAATGTGCCATGTGTGTTCAACCAACTTAGCCTTTGCTCATGATGTCTCTTCACCCAGAAGACCTTCCCAGCCTTCTTTACTTTTCACAATCCTCCATTATTTTTCAAGGATCAGTTCAAATGCCACATCCTCTCTGAGACCTTTCCATCTTTTCTATTTTTTTAAATTGAAGTATAGATGACTTACAATATTGCATTGTAATATTACATTATTGTAATTACATATTGCAATATTGCAATAAATACATTATTGTATTACAATATTGCAATATTACTTACAATATTGCATTGTAACTTCTGGTGTACAATGTAGTGATACACTGTTTTTATACACTGTACTCTATATAAAGTTATTATAAAATATTGCCATATTTCTTGTACTGTGCATTACGTTCTTGTAACTTATTTATATCTGCTAGTTCATACCTTCCTTCACCTATCTTTCTCCTTTTCTGACCTCTTTCCCCTCTAATAACAACTGGTTTGTTCTCTGTATCTGTGTATTTTTAATTACAATTATGTTTTTTCTTTTACTTCATGTTTCCACAGCACATTTTATTCTGCTATGCATTATAGGTATTTGCTTGACCATTCACCTCTCACACTAGGTTGGCAGTTCTTTGATGCAGTGAATTGTAGACAACTTTCTATCATATCAGGTATGAGCCTATGCAGGCTGTTTGGCTGAATTCTATGTTTTGGTACTTGGAAAATCAGGATGCACAGTTTTTTTTGTTTCCAGAATGAAAATGACCTGACCTCTGTTTCAGTTTTTCTTACCCAAAGCTTGAGTCAAGTTGAGTAAAGTTAGTTATTATTAATAATGTCAGCAAGAGCTATCATTTAGTGAGTTAACTTTATGCCCAGACCTGTGCTAAGAAGTGTTCATCTGTTATCTTATTTAATATTAATAATAATTTAATATGTTAGATAATATTGTCCTGATTTTACAAAGGAGAACATGGAGGCTTAGAAAAGGTAATCTCACCAAGGCCATCAGGCTGTAAGTGGAGAAGCTCCAGGCCCACTCTGGAGGCCACACGTAACCACGATATAAAACTGCCTCTCAAGTCTGAGGAAGCTTCGGACTCATTCCCTCCACCGCAAATAAAACACAGTGTGATCTAGATTGAAAATCTGGAGGTTGGCATTCCACCCTCAACTTGCACACTTTGTGGTATACCCTCGGCCAAGTCATTTTGTTTCCTGGAACCTCATTCCAAATCTGTTAAATCAGTTAAAATGCTTTTAGAAGCAAGTAATAGAATACTCAACTCAGTAAAAGGTGGCATAAATAGTGAGGCCATTTATCATTTTATTTTTTCATCTAACAGATAGCTATTGGACATAGAGCATATCAGGCACTGTAGGCAGTAAATACTTAAGGACACCTCCCTCTGGTGGCTCCAGAGTCATCAAAGATCCAGGTACTTTTCATCTTTTTTCTCTGCTGTCCTCAGTATATTGGTGGTGTCTCTTCTTTCCCTCATTGATGCAAGATGGCTGCATTAGCCCCAAAGATATGTATCAGCAGCCAAAGTCAGGAAGGGAGAAAGCAGGGGGCCTTGTCTGGGTCTTTTCTCAGAGGACCCCAAGAGCACCCCATCAGCAGTCAGAACTGGGTTACATACTGGTCCCTAAAACAACCTCTGGCAAAGGAAAATGGGGTTACCAATTGCTTTAAACAAACCATGATACTTTCTGTGGGGGCGGGGAGAAGCCATCTCCACACCTAAACACAATTAGGGTTCTCTTGGTAAAGATGAACTAGAGAGATAGCTAACAGAGTAGACAGGTGCCTGACAGGCTCTGCCTCAGATAGGGCTGGGCTGAAGAGACTTCTACCCCCTTCCGCCGCTGAGTTTCTGTGACTCAGTGTTACCCAAAGATGGAGCACTTATCTTAAACTCTGGTGGCCTCAGTAAGGGAGATTCTTTTATACTTAATTCCTATAGATTAATGAAACAGAATGAGAAGCTCACCGTGGCAGACAGTGAGCATCATTTGAAAGCTGATGTTTGGAAATGTTTTCTGAGTAAAAAAAAAGTTCCATAAACACTAGAGATTATCCTTGTTACAGAAGACAGAAAACCTCTGAATTTAAGAGGTCGAGTCTGTGATCTTCTGGTCAGGTTCACATCCAAAAAGTAAAATTGACCAGGTCTGTGTTGACTGGTACACTATCACTGTTGCTCACGGCACAAAGAACTTAGATGGAGAAGATCCCTAGCCGTGTATCTAGCTCCTACATAGTCAGCTATGTTATAGGTCTGTTTCTTCTAGAGCCTACACAGATAGCATGTCCTTTCCCCTAAGTTTATGAAGGGAAAACAAATGGGATGTTCTCTTTCACCAACAAAGAAAAACCTCCGAAGTAGCTCATGGAAGAGATACCACTTGAGCTTAGTTCATTTCTCCCAGAATAAGTTTGTTAATGACCATCCGTGAGCACTGCAGTGGCCAGCACTGTGTACCGTATATAAAATGTCCAGGACCCAGCCCGTCTTTGATTCCTGTAGATCATTCTCTTCATGTTCTTTGCTGTGGGCATTTGTGGCAGTGTCATAATTGACACGCATCCTGTTAAATTTATTTCCCTCCTGTGACTCTAATGAGAACAAAGACCCAAATACTAGTTAACTTCTCCCTAGTTTCTGGCTTAAACACGGTCAGATACTAGAATATGAAACAAATAGACTTGGAAAGCAAAGAGACTTGATTGATCTAGCATGTCAGAGAAGTCTTCATTGAGGAAAGGATGTTCCGGCTGAGGTTTGAGGGTTGAGCACATAGCGGAGCGGAGGTGGAGAGGAACACAGCCTGCGTGGGGGTGGTCAGAGGCTAAGCCAGAGCAGGACTCATAATGGACTACGAGTTTATGGAGGACCTTCAAAGCCAGACAGAGAGAATTAGCGTGGTATATTGGGCAAGAAGCACTTGAACATTTCTTGAGAGTCAAGATTGAAAGGATATGGACTTCCCTGGTGATCCAGTGGTTGAGACTCTGAGCTTCCACTGCAGGGGACATGGGTTTGATCCTTGGTGGGGGAACTAAGGTCCTGCATGCCACTCTTGTCCTCTCTCCCTCTCTTTGCACACTGCACTCCCGGGGAGAAATAACTTCCAGGCAGCTTTAGGAGAGGAAGCAGGCATGTGTCACTCAGCCTCTGCAGGAAACACTGATTCTGGCCCGCTCCTCTCGATGTAGTTTGCCACCCATCAGCCCTGTGTGGGCTGCCCCCTGGGAGGGAAGGTCTATGTTGAGTGATCTAGTGATTCGCTGGATCCAGTGATCCAGTGTTGCTGGTGACTCACAGGTAAGTCTGTGTAATTCTGGGGTTTTGTTCCTGGCTACACCCCTAACCTGTAACCTCCAGCTGGCTCATGTTCGGATTGCTATGAGTCTGACTACCCTCTATCAATCTCAGTTGGTTTGCAACTTGGTTGAAGAAGAGAGATGCTATTTGCTGGGTCCCCTCAGGCCCTAAGAGTATGGAAGGATTGGTCGATGGGGTGGAAATGAGAAAACTCTGCCAGTCATCATGATGTGAAGTGATGAGGCTCAAATTAGGATGACCGTGGCAAAAGAGAAAGTGGGACTTTTCTCTTTTGTGAGAAGTGAAAGTGAAAAGAGAAAGTGACTTTCCCCAGCACTGGCTCCATAAAAGAAAGTGACTTTTCTCTTTTGTGAAAAGAGAAGGAACGGCTGTCCTTGGGCTGTGAACTCTTGACAGGATCTGTCTGACTCACTTGGTGTTCCCACAGATCCCAGCAGAGGCCTTTGTGCGTGCATCCAACAAGTGCTTGTGGAGCCAGTGCCGCTAATGTGGGGGTGAGAGGGACGTCCAGGTCCCTGTCTTCAAGGAGCAGCAGTTCTTTGAAAGAAATAAAAGAAGGTTGTAAGATAAGAGACTGAGAGGGGCCCTTTAGCTGAGGTGCTGAGGGGCGGTGGCCCCACTGAGGATGGCACCTTTGAGGTGAAAAGCTGAGGAGATGGAGACGTCAGTGGAGCCGGGGGGAGATGTGCCAGGGAGAGGACACAGCAGCTCCAGAGTCCTCGAGGCCAGAAAGCACTCAGCTCGTTCAGAAAACACAAGAGGCTTTTGGCTGGAGTCAGAGAAGAAATGTGAGATGGTGTGAGGTGAGGTCAGAGCTGTAGTCAGAGGCCAGACTGTGCCGGACAGAAAGCAGAGACGTTGGAAGCATCTAGAATCTGGAGGAAGGAGACAGATTGAGGCGTCGGAGAGGCAGGTGCAAGTGAGTACTTTGGAATAGACACAGTACACTTTGGGATATTAGAAGGCAAGAGAAGAGATCGTAGAGGGGTAATTTTCAGATGTAATAGAGGAAGAGTCTGAAGAAGAGGGAGATTCCACCTTCAGAGTGCAGGTGGAAGGTCTTTTCCTGGTCTTCCTTTGAGACCAGAAGCTGAACTAGGAAACAGATCAACTGAATTCTTAAGATGTGTCAGGCATCATTCTGAGAGTTACTGATCTCTCCTTCATAATAATACAATGAGGTAGGTACTGTTATGCATGCGTGCTAAGTCGCTTCAGTCCTGTCCAACTCTTTGCAACCCTATGGATTGTAGCCCACCAGGCATTATAGCCCATCCCAGCCCACCTTGGGATTCTCCAGGCAAGGGTATTGGGAATGGGTTGCCATGCCCTCTTCCAGGGGATGCTCCTGACCCAGGGATCGCACCCACATCTCTTAACATCTCTTATGTCTCCTGCAGGGGGATTCTTTAGCAGGCAGATTCTTCACCACTAGCACCACCTGGGAAGCCCAGGTGCTATTATAGCCCCATTTTAAAGATGATAAAACTGAAACTTGGGTTAAGGCATTTGTCCAGGGTTACCCAGACAGTTAGGACAGAATTATGATATAAACTTCGGCCAGCTGGCTTAAGCACCTGTGGTCTTAACCAGTGTGCTCTCTTACACTTGTAGAGTACATTGGTTAGTGTAATGTTGAAGTGAAGCCAAGTAAAATATATATAAAGGCCCTCACTCTGGTGCACATAGAAAGAGATGGTAGAATTTGGAGTTTGAAGGACTGAAAAAGGCGTGGAAAAATTGTTCTGGGATTGTGTTTGAGATCCACAAAATGAATAAAAGAATGAATTGCCAGGATTAAAGCAATAAAAGAAGTTAAACAACATGAATTTATGTTTGACCAGCGCTCTGGTCTGAATATTTGCATCCTTCCTAATTCATATGTTAAACTTGTGGCCCCAGAAGTTATAGAATTAGGAGGGGGCTTTGCAGGATGCTTATTAGGATGTGAGGGTGGGGCCCTCTTTTCATATTTATTCGTCTTGCTATACGAACTTAAATGTTTCCTTTAATTTGCCTAGATAATTTTGGTTGGGAATATTGTCAGCACATAGGCTTTTGAGTTCTTTGAAAACATTAAAACATTGCTCTTTGTCTTTCATTCTGAACTATTGCCTGATCTTTGGGAGTCCTATTCCTAGGACTTCATTCCTTGTCTTGACTCAGGCCATTCAGACTTTCTTGGTATACTAAATGTTTACCTAAATGTTTCATTAACTGTGATCTGGGACATGCATTAAAAAAAAAAATGGTGGTTTTTTAAAAACAAAATTGCATAAAGTGACCAAAATGGAAGCACATTTTGTTTAATTACATATGGTAATATCTGTGAATAAGTCTCACTATTGTTTATATTATTATTACATATATATATAAAATGTCTAAAAGCTTAGTCTCAGACACTCTACAGTCTGGGCAGAAGGATTGTGAGTGCTGGGATGTGGAGGCAGAAACCTTTTTTTACATTTCTTATTGATTTTCTTGGAATATTTTATTATATAATTTAATACATATTTGATGAGTGTGAAATAGTATCTGAAATATGAGTCACCAGGGTGGATAGCCATAGAGCCTTGTGGCTTCAGGGGAGGACAGCTGTGTTCAACTAGAGGGGATGAGGAAAGGCCTCGGGAAGAGGTGAGATTTTATACTAGCTCTTACATAAGAGGAAAACATGGACAAGAAGAGATTCGAGGAAATCTCGGCTGGGGGGATCAGTGAGAGAGAATCCATGGTTGGGAGGGGCCAGTAGTAAAAGTCACAGCAAGTCCCCTCGCTGGAGTGTGGGAGTGGAGGAGAGTGGCTGGAGTGTGTGGAAGGCCCCTGGAGAAATTCATAACAGAGGGATCAGGCTAACATCCTTTGACCCTCCTAATCAATCTCCACATCCCTACAAGCAGGACAGCCACCTGTGGCATATTCTCACAAAAAAGAAGAGCTTGAGATCTATATAGCAGTTGACAGTAAACCTAGGAAACAGGAGCATTTGAACAATACCCTGAGGATACATTCAGCCAAATCCAGGCCATGCGAAATTCTACAGGACAAAGGGACTAATTTCTTCAATATATTGTTGCTGTTCAGTTGCTAAGTTGTGTCCGACTCTTGTGACCCCATGGACTGTAGCCTGCCAGGCTCTTCTGTCCATGGGATTTCCCAGGCAAGAATACTGGAGTGGGTTGCCATTTCCTCCTCCAGGGGATCTTCCCGACCCAGGGATTGAACCTGCATCTCCTGCATTGGCAGGAAGATTCTTTACTTCTGAGTCACTGCTGCTGCTGCTGCTAAGTCGCTTCAGTCGTGTCCGACTCTGTGCCACCCCAGAGACCGCAGCCCACCAGGCTCCGCCGTCCCTGGGATTCTCCAGGCAAGAACACTGGAGTGGGTTGCCATTTCCTTCTCCATCTGAGCCACTAGAGAAGTCCAAAATATATGCCATGACAAAGAAGGAGAAAGAGGGAATTGTTACAGATTTAAAGAGACTTAAAAGACGTATCACAACTGTATGATCACAAACAGGCTGTGGAAAATTCTTAAAGAGTTGAGAATACCAGACCACCTTACCTGCCTCCTGAGAAAGCTGTATGCAGGTCAAGAAGCAACAGTTAGAACTGGACATGGAACAATGGGCTGGTTCAAAACTGGAAACGAGTACGTCAAGGCTGTATATTGTCACCCTACTTATTTAACTTCTATACAGAGTACATCATGCGAAATGCCAGCCTGGATGAAGCACAAGCTGGAATCAAGATTACTGGGAGAAATATCAATAACCTCAGATATGCAGATGACACCACCCTTATGGCAGAAAGTGAAGAAGAACTAAAGAGCCTCTTGATGAAAGTGAAAGAGGAGAGTGAAAACGCTGGTTTAAAGCTTAGCGTTCAAAAAACGAAGATCATGGCATCTGGTCCCATCACTTCATGGCAAATAAATGGGGAAACAGTGGAAACAGTGATAGACTTTTATTTTCTTGGGCTCCAAAATCACTGCAGATGGTGCTGCAGCCATGAAATTAAAAGACGCTTGCTCCTTGGAAGAAAATCTATGACCAACCTAGACAGCATGTTAAAAAGCAGAGACATTACTTTGCCACAAAGTTATGTATAATCAAAGCTATGATTTTTCCAGTAGTCATGTATGGATGTGAGAGTTGGACCATAAAGAAAGCTTTGCTCCAAAGAATTGATGCTTTTGAACTATGGTGTTGGAGAAGACTCTTGAGAGTCTCTTGGACCACAAGGAGATCATACCAATCAGTCTTAAAGGAAATCAACCCTGAATATTCATTGGGGGGACTGAGACTGAGACTGAAGCTCCCATACTTTGGCCACCTGATGCAAAGAATTCTCATTAGAAAAGACCCTGATGTTGGGAGGGGCTTCCTTGATAGCTCAGTTGGTGAAGAATCTACCTGCAATGCAGGAGACCCTTAATGTTTGGGGCATGAAAATGGTATGATATATATTGTAAAGCTCTTATCTTTTAGATTGGAGGTATAGCCTGAAGTATTGACATTAGAAATGATGAAATGTTTGCAATTTGCTTTCAAATATTCCAGCAAACACACACACGAAGCATGAGTTGGAGAAGAAACAATAGCAGAAACTCGGTGATTTTTAAAAATTTATTTATTTATTTAAATTGGAGGCTAATTACTTTACAGTATTGTGGTGGTTTCTGCCATACATCGAAATCAATCAGCCACGGATGTACAGGTGTTGCCATCCAGAGCCCCCCTCCCATCCCTCTGGGTCATCCCAGTGCGCCAGCTTTGAGTGCCCCGTTTCATGCATCGAACTTGGACTCTATTTCACAGCTGGTAATATACATGTTTCAATGCTAGCTTTGCAAATCATCCCACCCTCACCTTCTCCCACAGAGTCCAAAAGTCTGTTCTTCGTATCTGTGTCTTTTGCTGTCTCTCATATAGGGTAGTTGTTACCATCTTTCTAAATTCCATATATATGCGTTAATATACTGTACTGGTGTTTTTCTTTCTGACTTACTTCACTCTGTGTAATAGGCTCCAGTTTCATCTACCTCATTAAAACTGATTCAAATGCATTCTTTTTAATAGCTGAGTAACATTCCATTTTGTGTATGTACCACAACTTTCTTATTCATTCGTCTGCCGATGGACATCTAGGTTGCTCCCATGCCCTAGCTATTGTAAACAGTGCTGCAATGAACATTGGGATACATGTGTCTCGTTCAATTCTGGTTTCCTCGATGTGTATGCCCAGCAGTGGGATTGCTGGGTCGTATGGCAGATCTATTTCCAGTTTTTTAAGGAATCTCCACACTGTTCTTAATAGTGGCTGTACTAGTTTGCATTCCCACCAATAGTGTAGAAGTTTGGTAGTTTTTTCAGACTGAGGGTTGGGTCCATAGGAGAACGTAAGGTCAACCTAAGGAGTTTGAACTTTATTATGTAGGACTAGGAAACTTGTGCAGGGTTTTGGACTGATGAGGAGGCATGAGAAAGGTTATAAGTGGCCCGGAAAGGTTACCCTGGTAACTGAGTGGGACATGGTGGGTGGGGAGGACTCACCATGGGAGCCCATTTAAGATCTTGATTAAGATGGTGGCTGTGAGAGTGGAAACTTTTTTTTGGAGAACAGAGAGAGGAAATAATGGCAAAAGAGGAACTCTTTGGTGGGTTGGCAGTACAGAAATGAATCAGGTGCATAAGATGGGGAAATCCCCCTTTCCTCTTCAGTCAGTGGCAAATTTTGTCCTTAAGCCACTGCTCTGAGTGGTATGGGCCAAGGAGAGCGAAAAGGGATCTTTGTTCAGGAGGAGCTGGGCCGGGTCTTCATGACTGGCCACAGTGGAAAGCAGTGGGTAAACAGAATTCTCGGGTTCTTTTTGTTTATGTTTTTGTCTTATTTCTTGCTCTTTTTCACAAGAGGATTAGTCTCTTCTAGTTTCAGTATGAAATTTAAAGACGCAGTGATTCATTTTGATCACCTTTCTGTTTTCATTGGGGAAATGGTGATAATCTTTGTCAGAGGTTCTACCTGAATCATTTATGATATTAGTTAAGACAGAGATAATATTGTTCATTTGTGAAATGGAACACTTTAGAAAAATGTAGATGATGAAATGATATGGTCTGGAGAAATAAAAATTGACCTATGGTAAATTAATGAAAGCTTGGATTTAAGTGTATAACTTCTGATTTGTCAATAGCAAAAATATTCAAGATAAGCTTCAGATTCAGTAGAAAGTAACAGCAAGAGATTAAAAAGAGATTAAAGAGATTAAACAGCCCTCTACAGTCAATGATAATTCATACTTCACACACAACATACTGATAAGGTTTGATATAAACAGGCCCTCCAAAAAGGAATACACTCTGAGAATAGTTTTCTGATCACATCTGTTCTCTTCTTTTTCAAGAAATTACACTTCAAACTGCTGTCTATAAGGATGGGTCATTTCCTATGATTAAACCCCCTCTTCTCTTTCTCAGTTTAACATACCTATTTAGAGAGGGCTGAGCTGAGGTAGGAAGAAAATATTGAAACACTCTACATTCTTGACCTTATTCTGCAGCAAGAAGGTCGGGGAACTTTTGAGACTCCCTACTGGACTTCCATTCAGTCCACCCAAGCTGGCGTCTGTTCTCCTAGCTTATAAAGGCTTCCTAGGTGTCTCAGTGGTAAAGAACCCGCCTGCCAGTGCAGGAGACATGGGTTCAATCCCTGGGTCAGGAAAATCCCCTGGAGGAGAAAATGGCAGCCTGCTCCAGTATTCTTACCTGGAGAATCCCATGGACAGAGGAGCCTGGAGGGCTACAGTTCATGAGGTCGCAAAGAATCAGACACAACTGAATGACTGAGCGCGCACACACACACACACACACACACCCTCTAGCTTGTACAATCAGAAAGGAGCGAGGTGTGCCTCTGGTTTGGGTCCAGTTAAAGTTAGAACTTCTAATTTGTGGTAGCTGTTGTAAAAAGCTCTCGGGGAGGAGAGAAAAGGAGAGGAAATTTCCTAGCTGAAAGCAAGAGAGATGGTTTTTCTTTTGCTCAGGAATGTGTAGCTGAGCTGTTGGGTCTCAGGAGGGATGGGGATGGAGGGATGCGTGGTTATGGGTCTTGTTATGGAAAAGGTTGAATAGGCGCCTGATGGAAATGAGAGGGAGGAGGCCACAGCAGTGCGTCTAACAGCACTGCCTCTCTTATTGCATTATCAGAAAAGATAGATAACCTGAGAATAGTCTTCCATTATCTCTCTCTACAAAGGGATTAGTGCAGGTTGCAAGAAATTAATGGCTTTTAAATTAGCACAGAAATACTAATGAATGTCAGGACCAGAGATGTAAAGTAGGTGAAATTAACTTTTCTCTGCCGCATTTCTCTCCTTTTCTCTTTTGGTTTGCTATTTTAAGATCTAGATCTGTGTTACTCTCTTTTATTTTTTTCTCCATCCAAGATCAGAAATCGTACCCCTTTGGGAATGTGATTTGTCTTCTTTAGGGAGTGACTCAATTAGTTTATGACTGTCTCGGATGTGTCAGCAAAAAGGTTGAGAAACATCTCAGAAATGAAAAACTTTACTAGGGAGGAGAGCTACCTCGTTTTCACGCCCGATGAAAGTATCAGGACATCTCCCAGGTGACAGTCCCCTTTTATTAAAGTATGACATCTGTATCTATGGCAGCTAATCATTAATTTAAGATGGCATGACCAGATGAACTTGTGGGGAAGAGGGGAAGAAAAGGGAAGGGAGTTACACCTACTATATGCTGGGCATTATGCTAGAAGCTTTATGTTCTAGAAGCTTTATTTCTATTCTGATTTTACTAAGTACCCACTATGTACCAGACGTTGCACTATGTACTGTGATATAAGGATGTCAGGACGGACCTCGCCCCTGTCCTCCGTGGAGCTTGTAGTCCAGTAGGGAAGACACACTTCTTTAAGAACATCAGCATCTATTTTGTTTGTTCAGATATCTAAATAAGTTATTATAATACAGCCTGAGAAGAGCCCATTAGAAGAGAATAATATAGTAAGGATCCCTGCTACTGACCCAGGGGTGTGTGTGGGCAGACTAGGGCGTGGGGCTGGGGGAGTCAGGGCAGACTCCTTCTAGAAGAGAGGAGCCTTGAGTGAAGGGTAAGTGTGCGGTAGCTGGTGGAAGTGGCGGAAGGCGCATTGCAAGTGAAGCGAATAGCGCAAGCAGATTCAGAGAGGGGAGAGAACGGCTATCCCAGCAGACACCTGAGAAGTAAGCTAGTTGAGTCATGTCTGGAGAGCTGGTTATGAACCAGAAGGCCCCTGGCCTGGCCTTGAAGACTGATGGGTGTGTCTGGGAAACAGGAGCTTGTGAGCAGCACACATCACACTCTGTTCTTTCCGCTGGCCCTTCCTGTCTTTACCAACCTAAAGAAAGATGAGTATTGGCAGGGAGTCAGGTCAAGTGGCAGGAGGAGCATTCTTTCTCTCATATTTGGTGCTCTGTAGAACACTGGGCTTCCCTGGTGGCTCAGTGGTAAAGTATCTGCCTGCCAGTGCAGGAGACAAGGGTTCGATCCCTGGGTCAGGAGGATCCCCTGGAGAAGGAAATGGCAACCCACTCCAGTATTCTTGCCGTAGAAATCCCATGGACAGAGGAGGGAGCCTGGTGAGCTACAGTCCATAGAGGTCGCAAAGAGTCGGACATGACTGAGTGGCTAACCAACAACAAAAGAGCGTTACCTAGAAAACAAGAAATTCTGGCAAAAAGTGGTTGTTTCACGGGCCCACGGAGCATAACCCCAGTCATTCCAATGTTTCTGTTTTCCGAATGGGCTTCTGCCTGTCTCATTAACAGCGAAGCCCCAGCCGCCCAGTACTTACTTTTGCAGTCAGAATTCCACCCTAGTTAAGTTCTTCAGATGTGAGGGTTTCCCTCAATTACATCTTGTTGGTTAGACACTCTCTTGGAATTTTTACTACCTCTGTTTAATATTGTGTTTGGTTGGAGCCAGCAGGTTAGACCCTGATCTGCTTGTTTTCTGGCGCCCGCCTTGTCATCTCATTCAGTTCATTCATGTTCATGGATTAATACATTACTTTTCTTTTTTTTTTCCCTTTCTTTCTAGAACACAAGCCGGCGTTCCCGAACATCCTGAAGAAGGGTTACCTGGAGATTCGGAAGGACCATGACAGTTACTGGCAAAGCTGTTACGCTGAGCTCTCCCCCTACAGCTTATACTTCTACAGCCTCGACAGCAGTGGGAATCAGAACCTCTACGCCACGTACCAGCTGTCCCACTTCCAGAGCATCTCTGTTCTGGGCAACCTCGAGGCCAGGCTGGTGGACACCGTCCTGTATGACAACACTCAACTGCAGCTGAAGGCCGAGTCGCCGTGGGAGGCTTTGGACTGGGGGCAGAAGCTATGGGAAGGTGTGCACGCCGCTGCACCAGCCTACATGGGCCGGCCGGGAGAGCTGGCCGGCTCCCCGGGGCTTGGCCATCACGTCGACTGTCCACAGAATCATTGTTTACAGAAGAAATCCCGCGAGCTGCTCATGCCATCCCCTGTGCTGGATAACCCCAAACAGTATCAAAACATCCTCAAATCCGGGACGCTGTACAGGCTGACCATGCAGAACAACTGGAAGGCATTTACGTTTGTGCTGAGCAGGACCTGCCTGATGGCCTTTCCGCCGGGCAAGCTGGACGAGGACCCCCTGCTGAGCTACAATGTGGACGTGTGTCTGGCTGTCCAACTGGACCACCTGGACGACTGTGACTCTTGCTTTCAAGTCATCTTCCCCCAAGACATCCTCCGCCTCCGTGCTGAGACGCGGCAGAGGGCTCAGGAGTGGATGGAGGCCCTGAAAACAGCTGCCAACGCAGCAAGGAGTTCAGAACAGAACCTGCAGGTCACGCTGAGGACCAGACCCAGGGATCAGATGGGAGGGCACGCACTCAGGAAGAACAAACGCCAGTCGGTGACCACTAGCTTCCTCAGCATCCTGACGACCTTGTCTCTGGAACGAGGGCTCACCGCTCAAAGTTTCAAGTGTGCAGGTATGAAACAACATTTCAGCCTAAAACTCATTAAAGAACAAAATTCTGAATCCCACAAGTGGAATTCACTTGAAAAATCCCTTTGAAAAGCCAGTCCCCGATACTTCTTGCATCTCACTCAGTCATGTCCAACTCTTTGTGACCCCATGGACTGTAGCCCTCCAGGCTCCTCTGTCCATGGGATTTCTCAGGCTAGAATACTGGAATGGGTAGCCATTCCCTTCTCCAGGAAATCTTCCCGACCAGGTATCGAACCTGGCTGTCCCATGTTGCAGACAGATTCTTTACCATCTGAGCCACCTGGAAAGCCCCTCCTTTAAGGAGTTTGCTGGGTTAAACCAGCTCTCCATCTTCATGCCGTGCTGATGAAGTAAGCAGAAGCAGCTATGATCTACCCACTGAATCAAAATGACTCGGCTGCAGCATAAGCAGGCTAGAGTGTAGACTTCCTGGGCCTGCTGTGATTCCATTTCCTCTGCCTTCTTAAATCAAGGTCACTGGGAATGTAGGATGTCTCCTTAGAGACATCCATGCCCAAAGCTGACTGCTGGCATTCTTTAGGTAAGGAAAACATCCATAGTCAGTAACTGTCATTGATCATGACCTTGTCAGATTCTGTTAAGGTAGACTCCAGAAAGTCAGCCTTGATAGAGACCCTGGAGGTGGCCAAGTGCAGGGCGATGATGAATGAGCAGGTGACCTCTGAGTCACGATGGGCCAGGCCCTCGTCCTCGGGACTCCTGGGGCCGCCGGAACTGCTGTGGAGGGTGAGACTAAGGTGCAGGCCAAGGCCAGTCATCTGGTAGTCCTTAAATCCCTATTTTTGCTTCTCTCCCCTACTCACCATTCCTCTCACCTTCCCGCAAACAGGAAACAGGAAAGCACACACCCCTCACTAAACCAGGTCTGTGTGTCTACTAGGAGCGAAATCAAATTATTCCCCTTTCACTGTGCGTGCTTGTATGCTCAGTCGTGTCTGACTCTGCGACCCCATGGACTGTAGCCCACCAGGCTCCTCTGTCCTTGGGGTTTTCTAGGCAGGAATACTAGAGTGGGTTGCCATTTCCTACTCCAGAGGATCTTACCAACCCAGGGATCAAACCCATGTCTCTTGTGTTTCCTGCATTGGCAGGCGGGTTCTTTACCAACTGTGCCACCTGGCAAGCCTTTCCCTTTGACTAAACCCCATGCAGTTTGTCACAAGAAATTTACTACGGAGGTAGCTTTACCTGGAACCTGATTTGAAAAATTTCAATTCAGGTGTATCAGATTTAAGTACGTTGTTTAAAAATGAACAAGAGACCCGCCACCAGTCAAGAGCAGATTTTCAATTTCATGCCTCTTCCTGCATTCAGAAAAGTGGTGGCACAGTGAACCTTTGAATTTAGCCTAGTTATGATGGTCGCCTCTTCTACTGAAAAATAATTTACTCAAAGTGGGGATTAAGTGAATCATCCGTGCTTTGTCTGGGGGGCCTCAGTAGCTTGGGAGCAGACACTTGCAGGGTGGGCTGGGAGAGACCAGCAACTCTGAGCCAATAAAGAAGCCAGACTAGGTGAGGTGCACACGTCTGCAAGCTTGTGTGACCTTGTATTAAGTCAGCCAGCTACTTTCGGAAAAGGTTTTTGAGATAAGGAGATGCTGGTTTTAGCACAGTTTTTAGAAATTATTGACATTGCAATGTCTTCATATACTAGTGCATATATTATGTTTCAGAGTTCAGCCAGTCAATAATAATTTATGAGTGCTTGCTCTGTGGATGCGCTGGAATTGTGGTGCACGCCTGTGGCTTTAGACTGCTGAGGAGGGCAACAGATCTGCTGTGTTATTGGAATGGGGAAGAACAGCTCAGCTTCATTTTCAAGGTGGAGACCGGAGCATGAATCGGGAACTTCCTAGTAAAAGAGGGAAGACAAGCCTCAGGTGTTACACAAAATGATCCCTTTGTGGCCGTCTACTTCGCCTTCCTGTCCTAAGTTTGCTTCCTGATGGAGTGTGCCCTGCATACACCCTGGGCTAGCTGAGTAGCATCTCTGATACCCAGAGGATGGAGAAGTACAGGCGGAGGGTACCGTTGGGCAGGTATACCACATCTGGCAGTTGGAGAAAGGAGAACAGGAGAAAGACATAGAAAGGTGAGTGGAAGAGACAGGGAGAAGGAAGCTAAGTGGAAAAGAGCAGGAAAAGGATGACGTAATGGGCTGGGATAGGACCTGGAGCAGCTTCTTCGTGTGTGCCTGCTAGGCTGCTTTAGTCATGTCTAATTCTTTGCGACCATATGGACTGTAGCCCGCCAGGCTCCTCTGTCCATGGGATTCTCCAGGCAAGAATACTGGAGTGGGTTGCCGTGCCCTCCTCCAGGGGATCTCCCCAACCCAGGGATGGAGCCTCTTATGTGTCCTGCTGTGGCAGGCGGGTTCTTTACCACTAGCGCCACCTGGAAAGCCCCAGAGCATCTGCTTTAGGGTCCATGTTTTAGGATGCCACCCTTTGCTGTGTGAATCATGCCCACTGATTGGCGGTCTGGAGAATAGGCTGTGGATGGTGGTAACAGGGACCCCGGAGACAGGGTAAGGTAGCCTAAGCGTCCTTTGCCTGCTCGGCTTTTACCTTCTTGCTTTTGGTTTGGAGTGCTAACGGGGCACAAGTAGGTTTCTCATTTGGCGAGGGGAGAAGTCAGTACAGTGTGGCTGATTCTCAAGTAAAATGTTTAATTTCACTTCATGTCCCCTCTTCCATCAGAAACAGCTACGCTCAGGTGCTGTGTGGTACACTTGGGTTATGGGTGGCTTTGCATTTTCCCTAAATACCTGTGCCCAGAATACTGGTTTCCTATCTCAGATAGGCATACTCCATCTCCTGTAGGGGGCAGAGTCTCAAAAGAAAAAGGCCCAAACTTGGTAAGCAAACCTGAATGTTTTTTTAAGTTACTTAGGAGGCTCTTCTTTATATCAAAGATTATTATAGCAGATGGAACTTGAAAAATTGACCTATGTTTCTCACAAACACAGTTAATCTAAACCAGCTGTTTGTGCATTTAGTCCTTGTGTCACCTAGCTTTTCATCTTCATAAAAACATGCATTCAGTGAAAGAGCTGGTTGCATATAGCATGTTTACCTTCCAAGCTGTCAAAAAGTCCAATAAACTGTTTTTAGTTGAATCTTGGCTTTCTCTATCATTTTGGGTGAGAAGCTAATTCACAGCATTTCACTGTTTAAGTGGGCCTCTTTAGACTACAAGTACTTATGTCCACTTGGTCCCTCCCCCTTTAAATATTCCTGATGAATAAACTTTAACAGTGGAAGATTGCGCTGAGCAGGTCTTTATCATGATGTCATTCGGTTGCTATTCGGGTGAGCCACAGATGTTGGCTTTTAAATCTACAAAATGGTGCAGTTGGCCTCATTTCGCTGAATACTTTCTGTAGGTGAAGAATTTTCTATATCCTTTTTAGAAACTTAAAGAGCCCCAGCAGAGAAAATGGACCCTGACCATCCCCAAATGCCTGAGGTTACGGTTTTGAAAATACATGCTTGCACATAACTGTTTATTTCTTAACATGCGCTTGAACTTTTTATAGTTGTGTTTGATTATGTGTGGTTTGTTACATGGCTCCCTCTCCAGCTCCATGGATGCTAGGAAACCCAGCTACAGTGGTCTTCCTGCTTTTCTGTAACCTATTCTTGCTCATTCATGGCTCCAAGGCCTTTACACATACTCTTCCTTCTTTCTGAGAACGTGCCTTTGAAAATTAAATTCTTCCGTTCATTCTACCATTTATTGTGTGCTGAGTTTCTGACCACATGCCTGAACCTCAGATGTACCTGGAGGAGTCAGTGCTGCGAGGAAGCAGACATGGTCCCTGCCCTCAGGGAACTTGCAGTCTCCTAGGGAAACCGATATTAACCAGATTCATCACCAATGCCAAATGGCAACTGTGAGCAGAGCTGGGGAAGCCAGGCCCACAGGTCAGATTCGGGAACTGTCAGAGGTGGTGCCAAGTGGAAGTCTATGAAACTGCAAACATTGTGTCTTTTCTGACCGACAAAAAAGGGCAGTTTGATAAGGTTGAACTTCATGTTTGACCCTGAAGTCCCAGAAGGTTCCTGGGCAAAGGAGCACACGAGGAAAGTGGTATTTAGGAACAATTAATTTGCTAGTGCTTTAGTACAACTTTACAGAAGCACTTCAGCAGAAAGTAAGGAATGCTTCTTTAATGAAGTCACTGGTTGGGATTCAAAATTATGTTTGGCAATAGGGCATCTGTAGTGTTAAAATATTAATGCTAAGACAAATGACTGTGCAGCTTATTAAAATATTTATGGGGTATGTACCTGTAAGTGGTTCTAAATGAGGTCATTCACAAAATGCTGTATAAATTTGATTATAAAGCAGTAGCACAGTTTTCTTCAGGAATTAGAAAATGTGTACATACCTATTTCCCCTCAACAGATACTTGGTTTCCTGGCAGTAATATATACAGATATTTTTCCTGTAATTTCCCGACAATCAAGAAGCATAGCAGTTGAGTGTTCTGATGAAAGAGCCCAGAGCCTTGTTTAGAGATGTGGCAAGAGATGGCAATGCTCACGTCCGGAAGTGTCTTACTGCTTTGTAATTTGGAGGTGAAATCGGTTGGCCCACTGCGGGGCAGTGTTCTTGATTGTGAACCAAAATTGAAAATGTTAACAGAAGAGACAGCAAGAAAAACAGTGAGCTGAGGGGGTCCCCTCCACCATTTCACACTGTCAGTTTTTATGGTTTTACTCCTTGGGCTGCTGTTTAACCTCTTAGGACTGCTGTTGGTGATTACATCTCTCTGGCATTAAGAGCTTTTTGCTTTCCTTTTTTCTACCACCACCCCCCCAGCCCTTGGGAGGGGTAAGCCCAAGGGGTAGGGGGAGTTTTGCTGTGAATTCTTCAGCCATTTAGTGCAAATTCCTGTAATTACCGGCATTGTGTCCTCTCTGAATGGCACATAATACAGCAGAAGCCATTCCTAATTGAGACCTTAGAGGAGGTACAAATCCTCTCTTTGTTCAGCCTGACAAATTAGTGCCAGAAAGTGGCAGGGTCCGAGTGGAAATCAAAGGCAAGAAACACAAAGATGGAACTTAAGGCTACAGTAATAACCCTCTCTTGTCCTGAAGGGAAAAAAGGAATGACCAATGAAAAATGAAGTTTTTTTTTTTTTTGTTATAAATTCCCTTGACATGACAGCACCTCGGGGCTGCTCTATTTATTTAGCAAAAGTGATTAAACAGTAATACAACAGGGCCGCCCATTGTTTCCCCCGGCGCCCCCACCTCACAGACCCCTGCTGCCTCGGCTAATTGATTGACAATGAACCTCTGATAAAGAAGTATGTTGTTAGGACCTGAGGTGGGGGGAGCCTTTTTCCCCCTCTTTTTGTGTGTCTGAGTGTGTGTGTGTGTGTGTGTGTGATTTCAGTTTTGTTTGAATTGCACTCCAATTTCTCTTTGCCCCACCCCTTCTTTCCCCTTCTCTCCCCTTTGCTTTCCACTCCCCTTACCCCAAAGCTTTTGAGCAGTTGCTCCCAGCTGACATTCACAAACAGGTAGTGAGGAATTAGAATTGTAGTACAGGCTTTTGACAAGTTTATCTTCGAGCAAACTTCCTCCTCTCCCTTTGGTCCATTTAGGCAGAACAGCAGTGTGAGAAGAGAGAAAAGGGGAAGAGGGCTGATTATTGGTGCTTTAAGCTCAGAAAAGTGGGGGTTTTTGTTGTTTGTTGTTTTTTTAGTTTCTCGTGTGTGGGAACGGATGTCTGAAGCTAATCTTTCAACTTTAAGAATCTGTGCACGTTTATGTGTGTAGGTGGGGGCGGTGTTGTAGAATAAGAAATAAAAATTTGAATTATTTAATCTCCCCTCAGTTCCTGAGAAGCCAGGATTGATTATTTTAGGATAGAACATGGCTGCTTGTGGTGTAATTCAGCACCCTAAGATTGCTGTAAATGGTGGGAAGATGACCAAAGGCCTCTAGGCAGATAATTAATAGCCCCTGGTTATATATGCTCAGCTAGCTAAGCTGAAGCTAAATCCCAAATTTAACTCTGTTACAGCTGCAAAAACAAATCATTTCAAGCCCCTATGAAAGCAAAATATATTAAACAAACAGTATCGACCTTGTTAATACCCCATGGCATTTCATGTGATAAATGAGGGCGTCTTTCTGGCAAAGGCCTGTTTTATGGCATCGTTTGGACATAAAAGATACCTTTACCCTGGTAATACAAGCATCCCTGATAGAAAGTATGGAGTGGTTAATTATTCATTAAATAGCTGCCAGTCTGGAAGTAAGCAATATTTCTGACTTGGGCACAGTTAGTTACTTATTGGCCTCAGAGTAAATCATGCAGAATGGCAATTCTAAGAAAAAGAGAAATTGAATTTGGGAGCTGATTATGCATGAGTCTAGGTAAAATAAGTTCTGTACAGTATTTTTAAGTGCCAAATAGGAAAGTTATACAACTTATTACTTACGTTCTTGAAAAAACAAAGTCCAGTATGGCCACAAATCTGTTTTGATTCCCATGTGAAAAATTAGGGCATCTGTAGTAGCCAAAGTGCTAGACCTCCTAAGGAAATGAGAGACAGAAATAAAAAGAAATTGACTTTCCTTGATAGCTCCAATTCCTCTCTTTACTACTATTTTCAAATTTGTCTCCCACTTATTTGGAATGGTAATACAGTGAAGATTTATTTGACTTAAGGAATAGGCAGGTAGCCAATTGGAAGAGAAAGAAGCAATTAAGGAAGACTACTGTGCCCCTCAAAACATAAATAGCTTGGAGTAATGAGAACTATTTAGTCCATTGTTACCATCTCACTTTGTATTGGGCTTCCCTTGTGGCTCAGCTGGTAAAGAATCCACCTGCAATGCAGGAGACCTGGGTTCGATCCCTGGGTTGGGAAGATCCCCTGGAGAAGGGAAAGGCTACCCACTCCAGTATTCTGGCCTAGAGAATTCCAAGGATTGTATAGTCCATGGGGTCGAACTTTGTTTGTCTAAGTTATTTTGTTTTTGAGTGTATTTGACTGCTGTCTCCCAGAGAAGAAATCTCTAGTTCGTTTTGTGTGTGTGCTAGAGGGCTAAGCTTTATTTGCCCAACCTTGATTAGCACCATGGAGGGGTTCTGATAGTAAAATCCATAAGTGGAATTTCAGTGGAGGATTTATTTCAACATGCATTTATGAAACCCCTCATGTATGTAGGGGCTTTCCTGGTGGCTCAGACAGTAAAGAGTCTGCCTGCAGTATAGGAGGCTCGGGTTCGATCCCTGGATCTGCAGGATTCCCTGGAGAAGGAAATGGCTACCCACTTCAGTATCCTTGCCTGAGAAATCCCATGGACAGAGGAGCCTGGCGGGCTACAGTCCCAAAGAGTCAGACATGGTGGAGTGACTAAAACTTTCATGTATGCCACACACATGCTCTTCCGGGTACCTTGGGATATGGGAGTAGGAGTGTGCTCTTCAAATATCTAGAACTTCTGCCCCTCCTGAAGTGTATGGGGGCTGGATGCGACTGGGAGACAAAGGGGTCAAGCCAGTGGTTTGGAGACCTGTACGTCATGGCTGTGTTCATGTCAGAGAACCCTGTTATAGAGAACTTGAAAGCTAAAGTGCTAAAGGAGTGTCTTTCCTCACTCCTCCGTTTTAAATTTTGTCCATCTGCTTCCTGGAAAATTAATCTCAGGGGACCATCATCTCAGCTTTTACTGCTGCTAAGTCGCTTCAGTCGTGTCCGACTCTGTGCGACCCATAGACAGGAGCCCACCAGGCTCCTCTGTCCATGGAATTCTCTAGGCAAGAGTACTGGAGTGGGTTGCCATTTCCTTACCGTCTATCAAAGATAAAACGTGCATTTCTATTATGTGCTCATTATGTAGTAGGTGCAATAGATAGGAGATACCAGAGAAGCATAGGTGTGGCCTAGACCCCCAGGACATTATAGTCTGGTTGAGGATGCACAAAGGAAAGTGAGGGATTACTAGACAGTTAGGTCAGATCCATGCTTAGTATTCAGAAAAGCATTTGGTAAAAAACCCTCAAGACCGAGAAACTTAGGTTATCAGAGATTTTAATAATGTTGTTTTCTGAATGGTGAATGATCCTTTACCCAAGGATTATTGACTAACAGATTCCTTTCAGCCTAGAATGTTGTCAGTAAAGATACATGAAAAAAGTGAGAAGCAGCATACTTTAGTAATTGTAATTAAGAGCTAGGACCCTGGAATCAGACTGGCTAAGTTCCTAGATCTGCTCCTCACTCTGTGACTCTGGGTAAATCAGTTAACCTCTCTGTACCTTCATTTTAAAATTTCAGATGTGAGAAAATAATCACATCTACTCCGTAAGTTTGTAGTAAGAATAAAATGGGTTAAAAGGGCTTGAAACAGTGCCTTGCACATGATATATGCTATGATTAGTCGCTCAGTCGTGTCTGACTCTTTGTGACCCCGTGGACTGTAGCCTGCCAGGCTCCTCTGTCCATGGGGATTCTCCAGGCAGGAGTACTAGAGTGGGTTACCGTGCCTTCCTCCAGGGGATCTTCCTAACCCAGGGATCCAACCCAGATCTCCCACAAAGCCTGGCACATAGTAAATGCTATATAAGAATTTTGTTGTTCAGTCACTCAGTTGTGTCTGATTCTTTTCAACCCCATGGACTGCAGCACGCCAGGCTTCCCTGTCCTTCACCATCTCCCAGAGCTTGCTCAAACTCCTGTCCACTGAGTCAGTGATGCCATTCAACCATCTCATCCTCTGTTGTCCCCTTCTCCTCCTGCCTTCAACCTTTCCCAGCGTCGGGGTCTTTTCTAATGAGTCAGCTCTTTACATCAGGTGGCCAAAGTATTGGAGCTTCAGCTTCAGCATCAGTCCTTCCAGTGAATATTCAGGGTTGATTTCCTTTAGGATGGACTGGTTTGATCTCCTTGCAGTCCAAGGGACTCTCAAGAGTCTTTTCCAACACGACAGTTCAAAAGCATCAGTTCTTTGGTACTCAGCCTTCTTTATGGCCCAACTCTCACATCCATACATCACTACTGGAAAAACCATAGCTTTGACTATATGGACCTTTGTCAGCAAAGTAATGTCTCTGCCTTTTAATATGCTGTCTATATGTAAGAATTATCTAGTTTTATTATTTGTCTACATAGGACAATAATTACCTGGATAAAGATATCATAGGCCTACGTACCAAATTTGCAGTTATCTCTAAACAGGTTGGACAACTAATGTGATGAGTGACAATCAAGATTCTGAAACATGCTAGGGGAATGGACCAAATGAGGTGAGGTTTAGTAGTGATAAATAGATAATGCTATACCTATATTCAGAAAGTCAGCTGTGAAAATGGAAGGAGGAGAAACTAGATCTAATAGCAGCTCATGTGGTCATACAGATGAGATTTAGTAGGGATCAGTAGATAGTCCTATACTTATGTTCAGAGAATCAGCTGCAAAGATGGAAAGAGGAGAAACTTAATCTAATAGCAGCTCATGTGGTCATACAGATGAGGCCCTGGGGAAGCCAGCATTTGTGCTGTTGTGGCTACACAAAGTGCAACCACAAAACAGGTCCAGAAAGAAGAGAACGTATCCTCACTGTGGCCGGAGTGCACCTGGAAATTTCAGTTATGGATGCTGCTTTGGAAGGACAAACAGCCACATCTACTGACACTGGATAGGATAGTGAAGGGACTAAAAAACCATGCCATACAAATGTCACCTAGAATAGGGGGGACCTGTCTTGTTTCCACATTATTTGAAGGCTGCCATTTAGAAGAAAAATAGGCTTACTTTGTGTAGTTCCATTGGGTCAAAGTAACAGAAATGCCCAGAGTAGAATGGATTTTCCTTATTGAAGAGGGTTTGATGGCCATGGGTGAAAATGAGTAGAGTGGCAAGAGTCCTGGCCAATGAGACCAGAAAGTCTGGAACGTTGACCTCAAGGCCAGTCTTCTAACTTGTCTGAGTTACCTGTTTCTCCTCTGCAGGATGAAGAGGTGTATTAATTCAGCCCTTCTGCAAATATTTATTGAATTTCTACTATATTTTATGTAGTGTGCTTGATGTGTAGTGAACAAGATAATCCCATTATGTGTCCTCACAGAACTTGAAAGCTGGAAGCCAACTGAATAAGTAACTCTAGCACCTGAAGGTCTTTGAGTATCTTTCCAACACTTCCATCTGTCTGGGCTCCTTTAGAGGGGACAGTTTTGCTCTGTATGGTCCCTTTTATCTCTCCTCCTGTGGTTCTTTGAAATGTCTATAGAAGATTAGAGAAAATTAGATTAATGTGGTCCTCCATTTAAACTTCATTTAATAAGCAATACCTTTTTGCTTTGGGTAACAGTATTTAAACCATTAGAAATATCATTTGACTAAGAAGGCAGGAGATGGGATTTTTTTTTTTTATTCTGATATCTGTCATTGGATAAATTACCCTTTCGCAGTCTAAGTTTCTAGGTCCAGGAAATTCATTTTCAATAAAACTAAATGTATATTAAGAATGTGAATACACACTGAAATAGTACTGTGACTATGGAAGAAGAAGAATGTTATATAATTTGGGTTTTGAACTATTTCACATCCTAAAATTCAGAGAGATCTGATCACTTTATATAAGTAGGCCGTTTGATTTTATAGGATATAAATTTGCTTTTTTGATTTATTCCTGGTATTCTCATCATAGAAGTCACATGTTGTCTTTGATATGTTTCAGAAGAATAAAATCATTTTGAATTTCAGAAGATAGGGATCTTTTGATAGACCTTCCTGAACTTCATAGACCATAGCTGTGCTATCTTTTTTTAAAAAAGCTGTTCATTTCTCCTAGTCTTTGTTGCTATACTTTGGTCTGGAAAGTTCTTGTCCCTTTTTGTAGCTTCCTTTATGGTTAACATTGTTCTCATCGTGTGTTCATTTCCGGCTAAACTTCTAAAGTAAGTGTTAATATACTATTGGACTCTACGTTGAGTTAAAAGTTTCTATTTACTGACCTTTCACTGGGAGGGAAATTGGTCTAGGTGTGGTTTTAGGAGAGACTGGGGTAGGTTCTTTTAATTTCTAGCTAAGTTCCTTGAAAAAACTAAGCTTTTCATGAAGTCCTAAGAATAAGAGCTACTAGAGAGGTTTTCTAAACTCCATTATACTGCCTAAAAGCAGAAATATTCTTAACTGAAAAACTTGCCATTTTATCATATATCTCTGAATAAGGAAATTGGGTAATAGAGTAGTGCCAGCTTATTTCTTGCATTAATATTTCCATCCATTCATTCAGCAGACATGGGCCTAATACAGTCTCCAAAATTGAGGACCCTAGATAATATGGCTATGAACAGGTCTTTATACCTTGAAACATTCTAATATAGAAAATATTTTCATTAAATTATGTTAGTTAAAAACAAAGAACATGAAACTCCTTTACATGTTTCATATAAAAAGTGGAGCAAGCCTACAAAGCCATATGCCCTGAGATCACGGGTAACAGCCAGTGTTCTGGGTACAGTTTTGTATTGTGCTTTGTTGAAGACTTCTAGGTGTGAACAGTCCTTTATACTCCTAGAGACTTATTTCCAAGCCTTTCATGACCACTCTCCCCAAACCCCATTCTTATCCTGCGGGTAAATTGGACCATTCTTCCTGCTTGACTCCACCCACCTCCACTCTTGGACTCATGGGCCTGTGACTTATGTCTCACTTTTTTGAGGGCAGGACCCCAGCACCTCTCAAACTGTGGTTGGAGCACCATTTGCATCCAAATCATGAGTGTGATATGGGGTGCCCTGGCTGGATTCTTGCCTAAGACCTGCTGGAGTCAGGATCTCTCCGATCAGGCCTAGAGATTTCACAAACTTTCCAGTTGGTTTACACACATGCAAAGTTTGAGAAACCACCAACCTAGCCTGCAGAATGTTCTTAGTGAATGGATTGAGCCATATTTCAGCTTTCTTTAGGTTATATAGGTATGTTTCCTTTAATTGTTTCTTCTACCTATGACCATTGATACCTCTGAGATATCAATCTGCTGATCATCTGTAGATTTTCAAATCCTCATTATATCCTGGAAACTATAATGATGTTCCGTTAGGGTTCTACCCTGTGGTGACTACAAATGAAGGAAGTGATTAGCTCAAGTCTTTGACCCACATTTTGGCTTTTTTTTCCCTTTGAGACACTCTAATGTTATGTTTTCATTTTATACTTGGCGTATTTAGTGTTGGAATCTTGAGAATGGCTTTTACCTCACTGTCTTTTCTCCTAGCCTGGTCATTTTTCCCATAGATGACTACAGTGGCTTCCTAACCAGGTTTTCTGCTTTCATTCTTTTTTTTTTTTTTTTGGCCACAAGGTGTGACTTGTGGGATCTTAGTTCCCCAACCAGGGATCAAATCTGGGCCTTCAGCAGTGAAAGCACAAAATTCCCTGGACCACCAAGAAATTCTTCCCCGCTTCCATTCTAACCTTTCCAAATCTTATCTTAACTGCAGTGCGTGTGATCTGATTAAAATTTAGACTGACCCTGGTAGGCCTTTCTACACCATTTTTCAGTCGCTTCTCACTTCCTTTGGCGTGAAGACTGGCGTCTTTACAGCTACTCCCTCGGGATACGGCCCCTGCCCACCTCCTGGCCATCGCCTCTTGCCTTCTTGTCGCTCTCCCCTTCCCTGGGTTCCAGCCACCCTGCCTTCACCCTGTTTCTTATGTGTACCACTTCCTTCGCGCTTGCCCGAGAGCCTTCCCATGTGTGGTTGCCTCTCCCTGGAATATTGCCACCCTCACCATTAACCCCCAACTCATTCTTCAGGCCACTACTTAGATATCCCTTTCTCAAGAACACCTTCTCCAACCAACCCCTCAGACTGACTCAGGACCTTTTTAATTCCCTCTGCTATCATGCTAATCTAATACATCCAGAAAGTATCAGCAACTATTTGCATAGCATTTACATTAGGGATTATAAGTAATCTAGAGATAATTTAAAGTACATGGAAGGCTGTGTATAGATCATGTACTATAATAAGACATGCAAATACTACATCCTATTATTTAAGGGACTTGAGCATCTGCAGATTTTGTTATCCATAGTGGGATCCTGGAGCCGAAACCCTATGGGAACTAAGGAATGACTGTACTTATGATTACACTTTTGTTAAGGAAGGATAAAATCAGGAACAGCCAAATGGAGAGACTCGGACAGCAAGGTCTGAGAGGGCTCTAAACACAGGAGTTTCCTTGCCCTCTCTCCATGGAATCAGAGCATATCACCCTCTCAGCACACCAATGTGTTCATCAGCCAGGATGTTCCCCAAGAGCTTCAGTGTCCAGAGTTCTTTTGCGGGCTTCATTATACAGGCATGTGTGATCGAATCACTGACTTTGTGATTGAACTCAATCTCTAGTTCCCATTCCCTTCCCGAGGTCACACTGACTCCTAGTCCCAGGTCTCTAACTCTGTGGTTGATCCTTCTGGTAACCACCCCCTCACCCCATCCTGAAGCTATTTAGTGGCCCACCAGGACTTACCTCACTAGCATTAACTCAGTTGTGATCCATGGGGTTTATGAATAATAAAGATACTTGTGTCACTCAGGAAATTCCAAGGGTTTTAGAAGCTCGCTGCCAGGAACAAGGAAGAAAGACCAGATAATTCATTATCCTATAACAGCTCAGAATATTGAGTGGGCCATTTCTACCGCAAAAATAGAGCCTGGATGAAAAGAGGACGCGTGTTATTGTGGTTGCCTCTTAGTGAGCGGGCTTCCCTGGTGTCTCAGTGGTGAAGAGTCCACCTGCTGATGCGGGAGATGCAGGAGACGCTGTTTTGACCCTTCAGTCAGGAAGTTACTCTGGGGTAGGAAATGGCAACCTGCTCCAGTATTCTTGCCTGGGAAACCCCATGGTCAGAAGAGCCTGGTGGGCTAAGTCCATGGGGTCTCAAAGAGTCAGACATGATTGAGCATACACCTCAGAGAATGAGAAAGGCTTGGCCTGCTCAACCTGTTTCCTCATTTCTGGTACGCCACTGGTGGGTGCCTTCCAGCACTGACTGCATCTGCCAGGGTAGGGGAGGTTTCTGGTGGGGTCTCCCTGGATCACTCTGGGACCAAGCAGCTTGAGAAGCAAATAAGAAACTGGCCAGTCTTGGGCTGCCCAGCCTGGCTACAGCGCTCCCAGAGCCCCAGCTCAGGGTGGGGGGTGATGGACACGTCCAGTGACTTTGTGATCCCTGCTGTCTCACCCAGGTACCGCTCTCACATCTTGGTTTAAAATAAGAGTGTTTCCTTTTTAAGCAGCTATTATAAAGATGATCAACAAAATTAATTTTATATATTACCTTTAACTGAAAATGCAGTTTATGCTATACACCACTTTTAGATACGGGAGCCAGGATTTCAAAACCAAAGACCTGTAGCCTTGTATCAGCTTCCAAAAGAGTGAAAATCACATTCTTTTATTTCCAGCTTTATTGAGGCATAATTCACAGTTGACATTGTGTAATGTGAAGGTATACGAGATGATGATTTAATATATGTGTGTAACGTGAAATGATTGTCACAAAAAGATTAGTTAACATGTCCATCACCTCACATAAGTTACTTATTTTTGGTGGTGAGAACTTTTACCATCTACTCTTTTAGCAACTTTCAAGTATACAGTACAATATTACTAACTATAGTCATTCTAACCAGGTCTGTATCGAGGGTTTGTGTCTTGCCCATATTTTTTCAGTAATGTAAATAAATCACGTGTGGCTGAACCAAAAGCTTTGCTAAAAACCACTTCCTCCTTAAATCACCAGGCCCATACCTCTGACACAGAGGATAGACTTAGTTTGAAAGCCTTGGTCTCTTTCTTCCTTTCCCAGTAAAGATGTTCTTCTCAACCCCCAGACTTCTAGAGACCAGACAAAATAATAGACACACGTGATCTGGGGGCTGGGAAGGATCCAGACTCAGTAGGATAAGTAATAAATTAGGAGCACAAGAGCTCAGTCTTCTGTTTACAGCCCTGTGGCTGATTTATCTTACAGCCTCGAGCTAGCCTGTCACCATCTTGCAGGTCAGCAGCTTTGACATCATAACTTGAGGGAAGATTAAGCTGTCTTGACTATGTACAATTCAAATGTTATAAAATGTCAGTTGTACTCAAAGTGCTAAATATTATCTATCACTGCATTTTTTTTTTCCCCCAGAAAATATGAGGGAGGACGTTCTGTCTTATGATGTAAAAGTGGATGGGAAACCTTGAAAAAAATGAAGTTTATCATCCATTGTTAGGATGAGGAATCTTAACTGAGTAAAAGGTGTCCAATTATGTGGGGGATTTCCTGGCTACCCCTTGAGTCCAGCTGTCCTGCATGACCCTCCCCTCAATAATCTCCACCCGCCTACAGACATACTGTGGTTTCCTGATTCTCTCCCTCTTTCCTCCCCACTCCCATCATTGGATGAGCTGTCATCCATAGTGAGGCTTTCCAGGGTTAATAAATCATACTTCTTCATTCTGCTTCTAGGGGTCAGGAGGATGGCGATCAAGATCTTGCATGCATTGCTCATAGATCACATGTAGTGTTATCTAAGGGTATCTTAAATTAGGGAGACTTCTTCACATGGTCACAACTGGAGTCCCTAAGGCCATGTCCTCTTGCCACAGCCAACAGAAAAACTGCTTGCTGCAGGCCAGCTGAGCATGCCAAGGTCCTTCTTCTGAACTCCCTGCTCAGATACCTCATTTCCTTTTCTGTGAGGAGGGCTGGATGAGCACTGGGGAGAGAAGCTGGGAATACTGCTCTAGGAAATTCCTCTCAAATGGCAACATGAGGACCTGGGGATAGGCGTTCCTCACTTGGAGGTGTTGTGTGTATCTGTGTGTCTTCCAGTGTCCGTAAATTAAAGTTTTATTGGCACACAGTGACACTTTTGTTTATGTATTGTCTGTGGTTGCTTCTGAGTCATAGGTGTTTTTTGTTCTCTTGCCTACCTACTCTAAATATCCTGACACCAGCAGCCTATCTTCTTCAAATGCAAACCATATAGTTAAGAACCATATAGTTAAAAGATTAGTCTTGGTGGTGGTTGCAAATCTTTGTTTTTAGAGAGACAGAAAAACTTGGAAAGCAAGACAAAGAAGACATAAGGGAAAAGAATACTAAGTAAAAGTAGACTAAGGCAGTTCCTAAATCTTCTGGAACACAAAGAATTTGGTGCGAGGTAAAAATGAAGGAATTCAAGCGTGGACTTGAAGCTGATGAAAGTGATTTTTTTTTTTCTCTTTGAGGCTGTTCCTAGTACTGCTCGGATCCACTCTCATGACTTTAATTTTATCAAATTGTTGTCATTACTAAAATAGCTCAGGTAGAAATTGCAGTAAGAGATGTTGTCAGGGCTTCTTCACAGGTTTTAGCAAGGAAGAGGAAAGGGTGCATTTTAAAGATACTGTAAAGTTCAAAGAGAGGAGACTCTCACAAAATAAGCAGAGAGAGACAGGCATTAAGAATGAGGAGGGATGTGAAGGAGAACTCGGAGGGGACCCTGATGGGACAGCGTGTGTGACAGAAGCTACAAGCCGGTGAAGCTGATGCACACGGAGCCTTCTGTATACACGCTGGAAGGAAATGTAGGTTCTGAAACAAATCAGGAAAGGACAAGGTGTTTTTCAAGTAAATCTGAAAGATAATCTGAACCTCTAAGCCAGTAAGAGGTTATTGATCTTTCCAAGCAATCATAATAGAGATATAACCAGGGAATCACAGAAAGAATTAGTGGTGGCTTAATATAATGTTAAATATCAGGCGAAGTCACTGTAAACAACGTAATTGGGGTACATGATGGGTCCTCTGTGAAGAAAAAAGGATTCAGAGCAGGGCCGTGACTAGGATGAGGAGAGTAAGGCACTCATTTGAGGTGTAAAACTTAAGGAAATGCAAAAAAAAAAAAAAAACCAAAACCCTCAGTAACTGAGATGAACATTATTTTAATGGAATATTATTTAAAAATAAAAACACCAAAAGTTCATAATGAACAAAACAAAAAAATTTTTAACAGTATCAGATGGCATCAGTGTGACTGGTTTCCTTGGGCCTCAGGCTTATATATGCTCCAGAGAAACATTCCAGTAAGACGGTTTACTTAAGAAGATATCTTCCCCCAAAGCTTTTAGCGTGTAAGTTCCAAGTAGCCCAGCCTGATGTTCACCTTGTTAACGTTGAGGATGGCGAGGTTGACCCCCACTTGTCTGTCTAGGGCTTCAGGGCTGCCAAATGGGGAATCCAGACTGATATACATGGAGCCATCTGTTTACACTCTGGTAGGAATCGTAGGTTCTAAAACCTACATTTTAGATTAATAACCATGATTTAGCAGTGACAGATCCTGGGTTAAGATAGAACTGGAGGGGACGCTGTGTAAACCATGACAGAGGAGCATTATTTCTCCACCGGCTGTCTGCATGTTTAAAATAATCCACTTAGTCTTGCCCCTTCTGTTTCTGTCTTTGTTTTTCAAGTAAGAGTTACTGGTAGCAAGTGTTTCACCAGCGGAGTAATTTATTTATGAAGAGATGAGCCCCAGGTTTGGAGGAGGTGTAGCTATCAGGTAGTCTAGTAGACGGTGGTGCAGTGTGGACAAGACCTCTTTTTGGAGGCACCTCTCATGTAAACTGGGCTTCCCAGTTGGCTCTAGTGGGAAAGAACCTGCCTGCCAATGCAGGAGACATATTCAACGTGGGTTCGATCCCTGGGTCCGGAAGATCCTCTGGAGGAGGTCATGGCAACCCTCTCTGGTATTCTTGCCTGGAGAATCGCATGGGTAGAGGAGCCTGGCAGACTACAGTCCATAGGGTCGCAAAGAGTCGGACATGACTGAAGAGACCTAGCAGCATGAATCATTCTCTTTAGACAGGAGGGCAGAGCTGGTGAAAGGGCTTTTACTCCTCCCTATTAATAGATGGCAACCCACTCCAGTATTCTTGCCAGGAGAATTCCATGGACCGAGGAGACTGGTGGGCTACAGTCCATGGGGTCACAGAGTTGGACATGACTTAGTGACCAACAACAGCAAGATAATAGATGGTATATTGATTGCTTGCAGAGAAGAGTGATTACATAGGGCATGTGTGTGTGCTCAGTCGTGGCACTACTGACATTTGGGACCAGACAGCCCTTTGTTGTGGGAGGCTGTCCTGTGCATTGAGGGATGTTTAGCAACATCCCTCGCCACCATTCATTAGATGCCAGAAGCTACCCCCACTCACCCTTTTGTGACTACCAAAAATGTCCTGACATTACAAATATTCCCTGTTGGGACAGACATTTCCACTAGTAGAGAACCACTGCTATCAAGAAACAAGCGCAACCAACTGTCTCCTCTTCCTCACTCAGCTCTTCCTCAGTTCTTTATAAAGTAGTGTCTTCTACTGAAACCCATGTTGATTTGGAAAAGACTCTTGAGAGTCCCTTGGGCTGCAAGGAGATCCAACCAGTCCATTCTAAAGGAGATCAGTCCTGGGCGTTCATTGGAAGGATTGATTTTGAAGCTGAAACTCCAGCACTTTGGCCACCCGATTCGAAGAGTTGACTCATTGGAAAAGACCCTGATGCTGGGAAAGATTGAGGGCAGGAGGAGAAGGGGATGATAGAGGATGAGATGGTTGGATGCCATCACCGACTCAATGGACATGGGTTTGGGTAGACTCTGGCGATGGACAGGGAGGCCTGGTGTGCTGCAGTTCATGGGGTCGCAAAGAGTTGGACATGACCGAGCGACTGAATTGAACTGAATGGTTTCTAATGAGACCTCAGCCTCTTACTGGGTAGGTTTAAGGAAAAGTAGTATTATTAAAGTATTACTAGCTCAGTCATGTCTGACTCTTTGCGACCACATGGACTGTAGCCTGCCAGGCTCCTTTGTCCATGAGATTTCCCAGCAGGAATACTGGAGTGGGTTGCCATTTCCTTCTCCAGGAGATCTTCCCAACGCAGGGATCAAACCAAGGTGCTCTGCACTGCAGGTGGATTTTTTTTACCGTCTGAACCACAAGGCTCAGAAGTAAAAGTAGTAGGTTATAGAAATAGAACTTTGACCAGCCATCATTCAGTGTAACTATATCAGATGCTTTCAGTCACAAGAAACAAAAGATTGAATTCCAATTGATTTGTATTATAGAGGTGAATTAGTCTCAACTGGCTGAGTTTTAGATATTAATTGATCTGTTAGTTCAAATTTTTTAAACTGAAACTTTTTTTTTTTTTAATTTCTGTTTGTTTGGTCAAGATTCAGCATGTGGGATCTTAGTTCCCTGACTCGGGACCGAACCCAGGCTCCCTGCATAGGAAGTGAAGAGTCTTAACCACTGGACTACTAGAAAGTCCTCCTGAACTATTTTTTTAATTTAATGCTTCTAACAGCGCTTTCTCATGTAAACCACCCGCCCCTTCTGACTGATAGCTTTCTTATATAACCATCACAGGCTCAGAGTGTCATGGGTGTCTTTTGGCAATTCCCTTGCCACGCTCTTCCCGTTATTCACCTACCAAATCGTTTGCACTTTATCTCTCACTGCAGTATTTATCTCCCGCTACTTCTTTATCTCCCTGCCTGCCTAAGCTCAGGCTGGGGCAGTGACTTATCAACTGATTCTCTCCCCTCCCACTGCTTTCTTGTCAATCTTTCCAAAGTTCAGGTTGCAGTCTTGCTTCTAACTCTAGCTGTTCCTTTATCTTACTCATTAATACTCATCCTAGATTGATCAGTAAGGACTTCTCCCTGAGCATGCGGGAGTCTCACGTTCTAGCTTCAGTTCATTGTTGCAAGCTGTTTTCCCAACACCCCTCTAGTCACAGCAGAGTTTCAGACAACTAGAGTAGTCAGTGTTCTCCAAACAAGCTATCATTTTTCTGACTCGAACCATTCTTTTGCAGAATGTACTTTTTTTCTCTTCAAAGCCAAAGTCAAATGCCCCCATGTCTACACAGCCTTCATCAATCGCCACAATTAGGGTGATTGCTTCCTCTTTTGCTCATCTCTGCTGTCTTCTGCCTGCCACCTTACAGATCTGTATTCTTGCCCCCTTCACCTTTCGTATTGAGAGGAGATGCTAATGCTTGAGTGGTCCAAGGCGCAATGCATTGATGAACTCAGTGATGTTCTTGCATGTAATTGATTCATGTTTTCTGTGCTTGTCATATTGTCATCCACAAGGAGACAGTTTTTCTGATATCTTCTGCTTGGAGATGACCATGTGAAAATTCACCTGTATCGTTCATTGGTGTTGCTCAGTGAAGTGAGCGACTGATTTAAGTGCTAAATCAGGCACTTCATCTAGGTCCTGCCTTTTCCACTAGAGGTACAACCATGAGCAGAATTACTGTATCCACCCTCTGTCTCAGTTTCTTCATCTATAAAATGGGGATAATACCTACCTCACGGAATGATAAGAGAATTAAATGAATGTGTGTGCGTGTAAAGTGCTTAAAACAAAACCTTGTATAGTAAGCATTATGTCAGTATTTGTTTATCCGTTTGCTTATTTATTCTTTCCAGTTTAAATTTCTTACCATTTTCTCCAAAGTCTTTATGGAAAGAGCAGACAGGCATAGAACTTAAAGAGTAACTCTTAAGAGGAAAACAAGTACGAAAAAATACTAACTTTAGACTGACTTAAATATACTAGGTGCTGAATTTATAAGATTTCATTATTAAACTTATCTTACACTACTCTAAATACTGGAATTGAAGCATCTTATCATTAAAAAAAATAAAAGTAACTCAGCTCAAAACATTTCTTTGGAAATGAAAATCCATGTCACAGATCATTATATTTATAACTCAGTGTAGCTATTTAGTAGATAGAAAAGCAGTCAGAATCTCTTGAACAGTGCACATATTTACTTAACTTGCCTTCGCAAAAATCAAGATTTATTGCCTTTCAAGATAAATTTTGACTAAATATTGACTCTTGGTTCTCAATCATTGTTTACCCGAAAGACCAATAAATCTTGACACTTCTCAACTTGAGTTGGAGTCTACTTGGTATTTATTAATTTATTTCATACGATTTATAATCTTAATAACAACATGCCATGAGATTAAACAAATAAACATTATAGAGTTTACCAAGAGAGGAAAGTCTTTAGTTTCTATTTTCTTTTTTTTTTCCTGCAAAAGCTTTCTTGTTTCCATTTGATCCACAGCTCAAGAGAGATCTCCAGGGTGGCTAAAAATAAAATCTGCCTAGTGACTGCAGGGGCCAGAAGCCCTGACACCAGGGGCCTGCAGACGGGTTCCACGGGGCTCTGAGGCTCCTAGTCCTGCCAGAGGGTGAGCCTCCTCAGAGTCACTTACCCAGCCCCACCTGCAGGGGCTAGTCAAGTGCAGCGCATCTCCTTGAGTTTCACCCCTTCATCCAGGGAGTGACTCTCCATGACATCACAGAGGCAGAGGTCTATGCGGACAGAACCCAGGGCCCGCAGATCCCACTGGGCCCAGTTCAGGGTCTTCTCCAGGGTTTCATACCACTGATCTTGGGAGGGCCTCTGTATGTCCTGGAAGAGGGTGCAGCCACCGAGCTAGTTTTACATCTTCAAGAGACAGTCATCGCCCTTGTGCTTCTCCCAAGCCACCTGGCAGAAGAAGTGACTCGCACGCCCCAGAGCCACAGTGAGACAGTACAACCAGACGCCCATGGAGCCGCAGGTGCAGGAGGCCGACCAGGTGGTTGACAGTGGACTCTACCTCGCTGGAATAATTCTGATGAATCTGGTTGGCAGTGAGGCGCTAACAACAAAAACCGGCGTTGGCCAGTCCTGGAGGCAGAGGATGGTGAGGGTCCCAGCAGTCACAACTAGAAAGGAGGTTGGAAGGTGGTCAGAGATAGGAAGAAGGGGCATCCCAGCATCTGTTCCATCCAGACATTGTCAAAACAAGAGACAGATCCATGAGACCGCCAGGTGTGCTGCCTATATTTTCAATCCGCAGTAATTACCTGTCATGATTTTTCGCTTCATTTCTTACTTAAATATAGTACTTCTAGCTCTGTTAATACAACATGCAAATCAAAACTGACTTAGCAATTTAAATATTTCATTGTGAAAAAAAAAAAAAACCCTCAGCTAACAGCTTGGTGAATGCTTTTATTTTATTTTTTTAAATAATTTTATATGTTTACGTTAGTGGCTGTGCTGGATCTTTGTTGCTGTGTGGGTTTTTCTCTAGTTGCAGTGAGTGGGGCCGCTCTTCGTTGCTGTGTGTGGGCTTCTCATTGCAGTGGCTTCTCTTGTTGCGGAGCATGGCTCTTGGGCCCACAGGCTTCCGTAGTTGTGGCATGTGGGTTTTGCTCACGGGCTTAGTTACTCTGCAGCATGTGGGATCCTCTCAGACCAGGGACTGAACCCTTGTCTCCTGCATTGGCAGGCTGATTCTTTATCACTGAGCCACCAGGGAAGCCCTAGAATACTTAAAAATTTTTAGACCAATTAGTATTCAGATTAGATTTTTTAAAGATCTCTCTTTGGTTGCCACTGTCCTGCAAGTATAGTCAAGTGACATATGATTGTACTTGCAGATGACCTCTGTCTTGAACAGTTGATGGCTCTGGGTCTCGGTTGCCTCTGTCTGGCTCTCTGGATATAATGTGAACTGAACACCCACTGTGTCCAGGTGCAGTGCTTATGCCTCACAGGCATAACATTTGCCATCTTGCTGTGTTGAAAGGAAAATTCCTTAGTTAGGTACATGCATTTTGTATGAGAGGAGTTATTTACTTCTGTTATGTACTTAAGGATATAGCTGTCCTAGCAACAGTTACAGTCCACGCTACAAGTGCCAGCTTAAATTATCCTAAATATGTGTCAGCCACAGTAGGAACATTTCCCTCCAAGTGTTACTTAAACTTTTTAACATGTGTTAGCCCTCTGACTCTGTAGCCCAACTTTTTGAGTCAGATTTTTGGCCAACAATGAGTGACAGTTTCTCTTTACAATCTCTCAGTGCCATGCAAGTCATTTATAGACAAACATAAAATGAAGCCCACTGGACGAAAATTCTTTTCTGATGAACAGAAATGATTTTCAGAATAGTGTAGGAAGAAACCAGCCAGTACATTTCAGGACTACATTTGAGTATGTGTATTCCCTCCCAACCGTGAAGTTTTCATCTCCTGGAGAATTCCCTACCAGAGGACTTAAAACCTTATGGAGAATATAATTTGGAAGTATCATCATTCAAGGGATTCCCAGGTGACACTAATGGTAAAGAACCCTCCTGCCAATGCAGGAGACACAAGAGACATGCGTTCAGTTCCTGGGTCAGGAAGATCCCGTGGAGAAGGAAATGGCAGCCCACTCCAGTATTCTTGCAGGAATAATCCCGTGGGCAGAGGAACCTGACGGGCTACAATCCACGGGGTCACAAAGAGTCAAGCATGACTGAGCAGAGCATACCATCCAAAGTGAGACCATATAACACAGCGACTACCAGCAGCATGTCATATTATTCACATGCGCAATTAGAGGAGGGACACAATTGATTTTTCTTTTTTTTTTTTTTTTTTCTTTATTTCCCCTTTTGCTCCTCTGGTTTCATTTGAGATGCTTATAGGTACTATTTTCGTTATAACAGACAAAATGCACACTCAGAGCCATTTGTTTCACGTGCCGATTCTCCAATCCAAGTATTTCTTATCTTAATTGATTTTATGACTAAGTAGATGTCTCCTACTTTATGGGTCACCACCCGGTCCCAAAGATACAGAGTAACCTAGGTGCTTGAGATAGGATGAAGTTTTGGATCACTTATTTCTAAGGAGGTATTTCTCAGTGTCCTTCACCTTTGTCCTCTTCCTATTGCAATTCTGTAGAATTCTGCAGCCTTAGTTCCACCTGTGTTAACTTGTGAACACACGTGTGACCAGTCTCATCTGGCAGCTGCATCCCCTTCGACAGTGGAGGATGCAGGTCTGGAGGCCAGGGTGCTTTGCTCCAAGTTCCCTTTTTTTGTTGTTTAGTTGCTAAGTCGTGTCTGACTCTTTGCAACCCCATGTACTCCAGCACGCCAGGCTTCCCCGTCTCTTACTATCTCCCAGAGTTTGCTCAAACTTATGTCCACTGGGTCAGTGATGCCATCCAACCATCTCATCCTCTGTCACCCCTTCTCTTGCCCTCAACTTCCCTTAGTGGACACCAAAGCTACCTTGCAAAAATCACTTCTTCCCTGTGCCCAACAAGCCTTTGTTTAAACACTGTGCCCAGCTTTATGCTAATGCTAGGCTTGTGAAACAGAATTTTCTACTGTATACCGAGTGTGACATATTATTTTTAAAAAGTGCTTATTTGACGTTTTCTTAATGAGCCAATGGTTATAGACTGTAAGCTAGGAAAGCTAAGTTCTTCATGCCTTTTCCCCCTAATTCTTATAAAACTGTAAGTCATTGAAATCCCCATTTCTGTTTTCTGACCATGCCTGGAAGCATGTGGAACCTTAGTTCCCCAGCCAGGGATCAAACGCCTGCCCTCTGCAGTAGAAGCTTAATCACTGGCTCACCAGGGAAGTCCTATTATTTTCCTTCATTTTAGAAAATCTGATTCTTAGGGCATTTGATTAGGCTCCAGGCATTCAATCCATGTTTGCCCAGCACTTCCCACGGCTCACTGTCTCCCCCAGAGAACACCTGGGGGAGGGAGGAGGCAGGACCTGGGCTGCTTCCGCTCTTCGGGCCATCAGTCCTTACTCGGCGCGCCCGAAACTTGCCAGTTTTGATTTTTCTGTTTTAACAGAGCAAATGAAAGTCCGTCCGCGCACTCTCTTTCTCTTCTCTCTTTTATAAAGGCAGCTTGTCTTCTGTTTGTTCCTGTTCTCTTCTTAGGGCGTTTCTTCCTTCCCAATACAAAGTCCTGGATTTCCCCTACCAAGTGAGCTGGGGAGGGTAGTGAGGCTGGCTCCACTTAGAATGCCTTGGGTGAGTTCTCTCGCTAGTGAATCACCTGGGTCCAGGCACAGACCTCGTTACTTTTCTCTTGTGCCCATGAATTTTCCACCTGCCGGCTGGGGCTAAGAGGGCTGTCGCCGGGAGCCAGGAAGTAGAGGGAGATGGTTGGTTGGCGTCTCAAGATCTCAGCCTCAGTAACACCTCACTGCAGCCAAATGAGCTAACTAGGTACCCTCGTTAGAAGAAAGACTATGCCCTCGTGGAGAATTACGCCAACATTTCTGCTTCAGCCCCCAGCAACAGACATTTTTGGGTGTCTGTAGTGAAAGGCCCCTTGGGAAATGGACTGTACAAGCAGCAAATAGGATTTTGGTTAAATGGTGACATTTGTTTCCAAAGTGTATCAGAAGGAAGCTTAGCTCTTCAGAACATGTGTTCATTAAAGATTGAAGTGGGGTGGGAAGCAGTAAAAAAAAAAAAAGGGCAGTAGGTTCTCTTGTGAGATAGTTTTTTGTTCCTATGAATTGAATACACTCTCTGAAAAGTTTCAAAAAGAGATGGGGAAGAATGTATTTACTTTGATCCTACATGTAGAGTGTTCTCTACTACAAATGCCTTTTAATTTAGAAACATTGTTGAAAAGTCTGTTTGAAAGTACATGAAAATGTAATATGTAAATAAGTTCTAATTAGTTATTTCGGTTAATTATTTTTTTGTCTCTGCTTTGCAGCTCTATTTTTCCTCCTCAGAAGGTTCCTTGTCAGAGTCCAGCTTTGGCCTCCTCCAAAAAAATGTGTTTTTCTAGTGGTCATTATTAAGATAATACATTCCCGCCCCGCCTCTGGTTGAAAACCTCATAGTGATAGAGTAAAATCCCAGGGTGTTATGGGGAATTGTTTCAGTTTTAGTCCGCAATTTGCTAGGAGGATATTAAAGCAGGAAATCTTGCAGTTAATTGAAAGAACGGGTATATCCTTCTTCAAATAAATGGTATCTGTTATTATTTAGAAAATGAATCTATACCAGGCCACTTACTGGACTCTAATCTTTCCTGACTACCCTGTGTTCTTTCAATGACAGATACATTGGATTTGGAGATTAAAAGTTTTAATTCTTTCTAAGTCAAATAAAATGCTTCTCAGTGACTGCGCTAGAAAAAAACACTGGTAAAATGAACTGTTGTTTCTACATAGTAAATTTTTGAAAATTGACTAAGAATTTGAAACGTTGAGTTTAGAAGCCTAGAAAGTAAACTATGTGACAAATTATGAGCTTTTCACTTAGCAATCTACCCTCCCTCTGCAGTTCACTTAATTAGAATCAGAATTTTTGAGCATGGAGGGACTTTTGCAGTCACCTAGAAATCAGGGAACTCTCCCCAGCTTTTACCCACCGCAGTCCCTGGTGGTGGTTGGTTGGGTAGAAATGCAAGTTCCTGGGCCCTACCCCAGATTTACAGGGTCAGAATCTCTGGGGTCAGGTTGAGGCTGAGAGGGACTACATTTTTTACAAACATCTCCAGAAAATTTTGATGCTCAATGAATTTGGCAAACCACTGGTTTAGGCTGACTCCTTTATTTTGTGGTGAGGAAAGGCAGCCTGGGGAGTTTGATGGGTCAGGCTCATCGTGTTCCCATAGGAAAGAGCAAGCGTCCTGACTCTGTGTTAGTTGCTTCTGTCATGTCTGACTCTCTGCAACGCTCTGGACTGTAGCCCGCCAGGCTCCTCTGTCTGTGGGATTTCCCAGGCAAGAATACTGGAGTGGGTTGCCAGTGAGTAGCTATTCCCTGTTCCAGGGGATCTTCGCAATTCAAGGAGGGAACCTGGGTCACCTGCATTACTGGCAGATTCTTTACCATCTGAGCCACCAGGGTTCCTGACTCTAGACTTATGCTTGTCCGTACACATGTATCCAGAACACTCCTATGCACAGGGAGAAGTCGAAACCTAGGTCATTAGAAGCTGTCAACTTTTAAAACAAAAAAGGTTGAGTTTAGTGCCCAAAATTGAGTTTATTTGGGAATAGCAGAGGAATTGCTTTGCAACATGCAAACTATGGTGAACCATAAGCAAGTTTGGAGAACAGTGGAGAGGAGCAATTCTATTAGGAAAGGGGAAGCTGGGAGGGGCTCTGTTGAAGGAAAGTTCATTGGAGGACAGTGAGTAAGTGGTTGTGGTGGCTTCTCATTGGCTGGATTATTGACGGACAAGGAGAAAATCTTCCTTCTTCGTGCTTGGCTATATAAAGTAAGCTGCTGCAAATAACATATGCCTGAGACTTCCTCTTTCAGGGCTTTCTGCGTCCATTTTGAATGAGGTATTCTGTTATATTCATTTTTGTAGGGTGATTTCAGCATCAAAAGTAGGAGAGCATGGTTCTAAATAAGTTATAAAAGTAACGACACCCAAGAACTAGAGGGAGGAGTTTATGTGCCGCTGCTTGTGTCTCAGCTAAAACAAGTATGAACCCTGGCCATGTTCTCTTTCTCTTTTATGAGCCTGGACACCTGTGCAAAGTGCTGAGACTATTGAGCTTATTGAGTTGAACCCTCAGCCTGTTAAGCTTTGAACCTGTGTGCCTGGTTGATATAAACATTTGTAGGCTATATGCTTTCTTAAAAAGCACGCTTGTGTATTTTAATATTGCCTATGTATTAGGTTGTATCTAGGAGATAATAATAAAGTCATTAAAAGTTATAGAATAATAAGCCCAGTAGGATCTACTAAAGCATTCAGCAAATGCTGACTGATGTTTATTGTATCTCAAATTCAAACAAGCAAAAGCAAAAAAGCTAAAGTAACTTACATTTATTTTTTGCAATGTTATATGGTGAACGTTTCAGCTATAATGGTGCTCCCAGATTTCTACAAGATCATGTTCACTTTCTAAATCATTAGGGAAGATTGAATTCTGTTCAGTGTCATTTCGGTGTTAAGTCGGCTTGAATGTCTCCAGTGTCTAGAATGTGTCAAGTTCTGCTCAACTGTGTTTCACAGTCCACATGTGGCCGTGTTTAATGTGTAATTCTTGGAGCAGGCAACATATCTGCCTGGGGGTATTCACCAAAGTAGGCTGTTTCCAAGAGGCAGGTGAGCAGGTTAGGAGGATCAATTCCAGAATAGTTCTGGGACGTTAAAATCTCTTTGTATGCATGAGGCTGTTTATGTGCCAAATAATATTCAGTTGATCCTCTCCTCAACATAAACATTTATGGCTGGTCTGTCGTGTGTAAAGCTCTGTGTTAAGTGCTGAGGATAAAAAATAGATCTGAGCAGTTTATAGTGTGGTTGTGGCTATAACAGCATGTCAAAAAGCACAGTCGTTTAGGGAGGCATGCGCTATGTGCCACATGAGCACCATGCCCAGTGGGTGCAGCAGATGGCATTCCAGTGTTCAGAGCCTGGTGAGGGCACCTCCCACTCCCAACAGAAGCAGCAGGTGTGTTTGGCTTTTCCTTATCAATTTCACGCATATCTCAGTCCTTAGCCAATCTGAAAAATAGGAGCTTGTTACGATCTTAGTTGCTACTCAACCGTAAAGAAGTAGTTATTCTAAGAAGACAGTATTAAACTCTGGAAGCACAATTCCAATACATTTACTGCCCATCTTTCAATATCTCTTGTATTCCAAAACAGTGGGATCTAGTTCTCTTTCTGGAGGGTACTTTGTGGACCTGCTTGATGTCATTTTATTTGTGATGAACATGAAAGCTCTAGGAATTTTCTGATAACTTTCATTCATGAATTTATGTAAGTATCCTCTTAGGTTGTCAAACATGTTTGAGCTCCTTCTAGTGGAAATGGGAGCAACTCTGATTATATTATTATTACTATTATTATTAAGAGTAATCTATGCTTTCCTGGTGGTTCAGGTAAAGAATCTACTTGCAATGTGGGAGACCCAGGTTCTATGACTGGGTCAGGGAGATCCCCTGGAGAAGGGAATGGCTACCCACTCCAGTACTCTTGCCTGGAGAATTCCATGGACAGAGGGCTACATAGCCTGGTGGGCTGCAGTCCACGGCGTTGCAAAGAGTTGGGCGTGACTGAGCGACTAACAGTTTCATTTTGTACCCATTTTATGAAATAAGCTTAATGTGAGATTTCTTTGATCAATATAGTTCTTGGCATCCAACCATGAAATGGGCCATGAGGAAGGGTTTCTAAAATGAAATCCGTAGATAAGACATGTCAGAAAAGTGATGCTGTTTATATAATCCTGATGACCTGTTCTGGATGTTGTCTTTTGGGTTGATTGTAACAGAATTTCTGTTATCAATAGAATGTAGTTCCTCTTAGCTAAAGGTAAATAATGGCTTCTTTTTTGTCAAGGCCACGATTATTACCAGCTTGCCTGTCAGTACCAGGACGGTACTCAACAGAATCATGAAAAAGGCCTTGGCAATCATTTGCAGGCAGTCAGTGGTCTTCAGTGATGGGCAGGATCTGGCAAAGTAGAGACTGGAGAAAAGGATATCATGAAAGAAGTAAATCATGCCAAGATATGGAGGGTGAAGTGAGCATACTGTGTATATTTGGGGAACAATGAGGAGAGAATTTTCTGACTTCAGCCAAGAGGTTCTATTCCCATTAGAGAGTCATAGGAGTGGGTAGTTGGCAAGGAGAGGTAGGGGCCAATCAAAGGACACATTCCTTTCACTGATTTTGTCAGCAAAGGAAGGCTACATGTCAGGTTTTAGGATCATCTTAGAATCAGACAAGTTTAGAACCCAACCCAATCTCCATCTCTGCCTGGCTATGCTGTGCTTAGTTGCTCAGTCGTGTCCAACTCTTTGCGACCCCGTGAACTGTAGCCTGCCAGGCTCCTCTGTCCATGGGATTTTCCAGGCAAGAGCACTGGAGTGGATTGCCATTCCCTTCTTCAGCGGATCTTCTCAACCCAGGGATTGAACTGATGTCTCCCACATTGCAGGCAGATTCTTTACCATCTGAGTCACCAGGGAAGCCCTTGACTGGCTGGGTGACCTCAAGACAAAATATTTCACCTGGATAAATAAACCTTAGTTTATTCATCTGTAAAAAAGAGCTGATGATATCTTCCTCATAGAGTTGTTGCATGGGTTAAATAAACTCCTATGTGAGAAGCCGTCAGCCAAGTGCCTGGTGGAAGTAGGATTTCTGAGGAGGAAGAGAGGAGATGAAGGGGCGTTGGTTGTAGAGAGACGGTCTCTGGCTGCTGTGCACAGAAGAAGTGGAATCAGAAGAGATCAGAAATGTACCAGTGTCAGCAGCCCCCCAGGAGGCGAAAGGGGGAAGCTGCCCGGCTAGGAAGGAGGCGTGCATGCTCAGTCAGCCGTGTCCGACTTTTTGCCACCCCTGGACTGCAGCCCACCAGGTTCCTCTGTCCATGGGATTTCCCAGGCAAGAATACTGGAGTGGGTGGCCGTTTCCTTCAGGGGATCTTGCTGACCCAGGGATCAAACCCACATCTCCTGCATTGCAGGCGGAAGAAGGGGACGTGTCTGTATATGTATTCTCTGCAATTTCTTTCCTGCTGTTGACTTTTGTTTCACTTGAGGATTGTGTAACTTCATTCTACAGTGCTAGAAAAGTACCACAATCACAGACTTTTCTTCTGCCCTGAACAGGATGCCAGAGATCCATAGGCCTTTCCCACGGGAAAGCCAAGGTGTGCAACTACAGCGGGTGGTATTACTGCGGCAGCTGCCACGTGGACGACAGCTTCCTGATCCCGGCCCGCATAGTCCACAACTGGGACACTTCAAAATACAAGGTGGGTGCTGAACCTGGGTTCACTGCATAATAGTGATTTTGCTTTTTTACTTGTTGTCACGTGGATTCTAAAGAGAATGAGACTTTGAAGCAGACCTGATTAAGGTCATCTCATAAAAGCTACAACTTTATGCTCTTTTCCCACTTGGTACTATTTCTATTGCATTATTTGGGGCTTCCCTTGTATTTCAGTCAATAAGGAATCTACCTGCAATGCAGGAGACCCAGGTTCGATTCCTGGGTCAGGAAGATTCTCTGGAGAAGGAAATGGCAACCCACTCCAGTATTCTTGCTTGGGAAATCCCATGGACAGAGGAGCCTGGTGGGCTACAATCCATGGGGTCGCAAAGAGTCAGACACAACTGAGCAACTAAACCACCATTGCATTATTTTCCTCCCTTCTAGGCTGGGAATCATAGACTGATAATTTCTACATTTAACTCCAGCTCCAGTTTTGCTACTGAAAGTGAGACCTGTGGATTTAATTGCCTGGTGGCATTTATTTCAACTGTAGTTTTCAACCTAGTCATCCTTTAGACCTGTGAACTGGTTAGCTCCGTTGCACAGCATGTCTACCCTTGTGTAAACCAAATTGCATAAATCAAATTTGGCAAGTCAAGGAATCTAACCCCCACTGGAGTCATACTCTAGGCTTAGGATATTTATTTATTTTTTGTGTGGTCCTGGGTCCCGGGACCCAATAGAAAATTCTGTTACCTGATCTGACTAGAAGCTTTCCTCATTCTTCTGCCAGAATATTGTCACATCTGCCTTGAACGAACCTTCCATGCAAGGTGCTACATACAAAAACAGGCTGTATGATGGGTTTTATACCTCCTTGCTAACAGATGTCTGAGGCTTGCTTTCATTCTAACGGTATCGCCCCGGAGCAACGTGGGCGGATATGGAACATGTAGCCGCTACCTACCTATCATCTTTGAAGTCTAAAGTGAAACTGACCACTGTGACTGGCCAGTCGGCTTGGATCCTTTCCTGCATCCTGTCATGTTCAGTAATCATCCACATATCTTTAATCTGCCTCCTCCCTGAGGAGTCCTTCTCAGCATATACCTCCTACTTCAAGGAGAAACTGAAGCTAGGAGATTTGAATACGAATACCTGCAAGTCTGCCTACATCTGTATCTGTCCTTACTGCCTCCCCTCCTGGGCTGGGAAGAAGAAGAGCCCTTTCCCTCATTTAGAGATGGTCCTTCCACATATGCTCCAGGTACTTTTACCCATCTCAGGAATCCCTGCTCTTTGTTCCAGAGCTGATAGAAGAATGTCCTCCTTGATGAAACCTCTGGTGCTTCCTGCTTTCTCCATCTGTACTTTATGTTAGTTCCCCCCATGGGCTTCCCTGGTGGCTCAGAGGTAAAGAATCCGCCTGCAATTCAGGAGATACAGGTTTGGTCCCTGGGTCGGGAAGATCCTCTGGAGGAAGAAATGGCAACCCACTCTAGTATTCTATCCTGGAGAATTCCATGGACAGAGGAGCCTGGCGGGCTACAGTCCATGCGGTTGCAAAGAGTTGGACACAACTTAGCAACTAAATAAGAATTTCTCCCTATGCCACCACCACGCATGTGTGGATCTCTGGAATTGCACTTATTTAGGGGTTAATAGCAGGAACTTTTGTTCAACAGGCCTTTATAAAAATCCTCTCTCTACCTCTAATTAGGTGCTTGACGGGTTGAGGCAAATTACTTGAACTTTCCTGAGCTTCCATTTCCTAATCTGTAGAATGAACCCAGACTACCTGGCTTCAAGTCTTAGCTTTGTCACTTAGTAGCTATCTAATTGGATTTCCCTGGTGGCTCAGATGGTAAAGAATTAGCCTGCAATGCGAGAGACCTGGATTTGATCCATCCCTGGGTCAAGAAAATCCCCTGGAGGAGGGCATGTCAACCCACTCCAGTGTTCTTGTCTGGAGAATCCCCATGGATAGAGGAGCCTGGCGGGCTACAGTCCATGGGTAGCAATGAGTTGGACACCACTGAGTGATTAAGCACACACACACAATAGTAGGAATAGCCCCTACTTCTTTTTTTTTTTCTTTTTTTTTTTTTTATTATTTTTTTTTTTTTCCAGTGGGTTTGTCAATACCTTGATATGAATCAGCCATGGATTTACATGTATTCCCAATCCCGATCCCCCCTCCCACCTCCCTCTCCACCCGATTCCTCTGGGTCTTCCCAGTGCACCAGGCCCGAGCACTTGTCTCATGCATCCCACCTGGGCTGGTGATCTGTTTCACCATAGATAGTATACATGCTGTTCTTTTGAAACATCCCACCCTCACCTTCTCCCACAGAGTTCAAAAGTCTGTTCTGTATTTCTGTGTCTCTTTTTCTGTTTTGCATATAGGGTTATCGTTACCATCTTTCTAAATTCCATATATATGTGTTAGTATGCTGTAATGTTCTTTATCTTTCTGGCTTACTTCACTCTGTATAATGGGCTCCAGCTTCATCCATCTCATTAGGACTGATTCAAATGAATTCTTTTTAATGGCTGAGTAATATTCCATGGTGTATATGTACCACAGCTTCCTTATCCATTCATCTGCTGATGGGCATCTAGGTTGCTTCCATGTCCTGGCTATTATAAACAGTGCTGCGATGAACATTGGGGTGCACGTGTCTCTTTCAGATCTGGTTTCCTCAGTGTGTATGCCCAGAAGTGGGATTGCTGGGTCATATGGCAGTTCTATTTCCAGTTTTTTAAGAAATCTCCACACTGTTTTCCATAGTGGCTGTACTAGTTTGCATTCCCACCAACAGTGTAAGAGGGTTCCCTTTTCTCCACACCCTCTCCAGCATTTATTGCTTGTAGACTTTTGGATAGCAGCCATCCTGACTGGCGTGTAATGGTACCTCATTGTGGTTTTGATTTGCATTTCTCTAATAATGAGTGATGTTGAGCATCTTTTCATGTGTTTGTTAGCCATCTGTATGTCTTCTTTGGAGAAATGTCTGTTTAGTTCTTTGGCCCATTTTTTGATTGGGTCATTTATTTTTCTGGAATTGAGCTGCAGGAGTTGCTTGTATAATTTTGAGATTAATCCTTTGTCTGTTTCTTCATTTGCTATTATTTTCTCCCAATCTGAGTAGCCCCTACTTCTTAAGGTTGCTATTTGCTTAAATGAATAATTCACAGAAAACATCTAGTGCAGTGTCTAGAATGTAAATAAGTGCTCAATTAATGCCAGCTTTTACAATGATTGAATATAAGATAACTCTAAATCTCTTTACCTGACATAAAGACATTTATGATCTCTAGTCCCAGCCTTTCTAGCCCTTCCATCCACTGCCTCCCACCCCTGAGTCTCTTAAGGAAGAGCACAGTCCTTCCCATCACCCAGTCCTGCCAGGCTGTTTCACACCACTTGTCTCCCTCTTGCCCTCATTCAAATCCTAAACCCAGCCTAAACCTTCTTTCCTCTCCTGATTCTTTCCTTCCCCTCTGTCACACTAGAGTTGTCATTCTCTCCTCTGCATCTTGTACTTGACACTCTGAATATAGGCTATAAATATATTGGCCATGTGTGTAATAGATAAACATTTATTTCTAGGGCAAGAACACTAGTTGAGTTTTTGGTTTGAACAGTTTAATCTCCTTGGAGCAGGGCTTTGACAGCTGAGATGTGTGTAGAGCGTGAGTGAGTGAGGCAGCCCCAGCCCCATGATCATTGAGGGCTCAGGCTGGTGGCACCTGCCCTCAGAATATGTGCCAATCAATGGAGCTAAAGCAGAAAAGGTGGCGCTGAATGAGGAAAGTGAAAAACTCAGGCATGGTTTAAAAAGCCATGCAGTGGAGAAGGTCCAGGTCTGTTTGCAGTGATGGCTGAAGGGCCCTGAAACCATCGATCCAGCCATTGCTCAGGCTTATTATAATCTTAAGCAGATATTTTTGTGGTGGTGGTCCTTCAGGTGACAAGGTTTGATTGTGAGAGGACAGGTAAGTAATAAGAATATTAGGTACCACACTTCATCCAGGAAAGTGTCCTTTGTGAGACCGTTCCCTCCTAGCCGCTCAGCAGACAAGGGAAGATTTTTAAATCAAGAACAGAGCTGGTCAACTTTATCTGGATCATCTCTCACTGACATTAAGTAACTGTGTTCCATTTAGTCCAGTGTCTGTCTGTCTTTGCTCAAATGCTGGGATTTAACTTAATGTTCCTAATTGTGAGGATCAGTTCAAACCTATCAGTTTCCAGGACCAGACATCGTTCTGTTCAAGCAGCCTGCTCCCCCTAATTGCAAGTACGTGACTGGCTTGAATATCCATTTGAAAGAGTGAACAAATGGTTTTGCAGAGTGGAATGAAATCTGTCATCTTAAGCGCTTCCTTGTCTGCCCTGCAGAGTAATAATAATCCTAATTATTTTTAAAGCAGGATTTCATCTGTTTTCCAATGTACATCCTGCAGATTGAATTGAGCCTCAGGATTACCTAGCAGCTAAATTCTGTCCTCCAATTCTACAGCCATTTTTCTAATGAAATTGTCTTTGGACAATAGTGTTTCCTCTTACCCTCCCCCCTTTCAAAAATATCAAGCATGACAAAGAGGTAGTAAGGAAACCAAACTTAGCCTGAACTCTTCCTAAATTGTGCTTTTAAAAAATATTTTTGTTTCCTAGCCTGAACATGCACATTCCATTTAGTTAGGGGTTTTCCATGTTACACAAACCATTTCCTATCTCTTCATCTTAAGAGGCATTCAAGGCAAGCTCTGCTGGTCTTGCAGAGCTGGAGAGTAGCTCGCTGATGGGAAAAGCCACTTGTTCAGAGTCACTGGGAGATTTTGAGAACAAATTGTAGTTAAACTTAAGATCTCTTGATTCCTCCTCCACTAGTCCACAGCACCTATTTTAATAAGACCAAGAAGTGTTGATCTTCTTAAAACTTTGCTATGATTTTTCATAATAGAGGTGGGGGAAAATGCTAGAAGGAAACCTTATACCAAAGCAATCAGTGGTTATTTTACTGTGATTATAGGTGGATTTTTTTCCTTCCCTAATCTCTTCTGTTCTGTGAAAGTCGCTCAGTCGTGTTCGACGCTTTGCAACCCCATGGACTATACAGTTATGGAATTCTCCAGGCCAGAATACTGGAGTGGGAAGCTTTTCCCTTCTCCAGGGGATCTTCCCAACCCAGAGATTGAACCCAGGTCTCCCACACTGCAGGTGGATTCTTTACCAGCTGAGCCACCAGGGAAGTCCGAGAATACTGGAGTGGGTTGCCTATCCCGTCTCCAGAGGATCTTCCCAACCCAGGAATCGAACAGCCTCCTGCATTGCAGGCGGATTCTTTACCAACTGAGCTATCAGGGAAGCCTTCTCCTACTCTTTAGTCTCCAAATTTTTAGTTATGTGATTACATTATTTTTACTGTTTTATAAATTTTAACTGTCAAATAGCTCTGTAGACTCTATTTCAGAAAATTTGTACTAGAAATTACCTTTTTTTAGTACCTCAGAATTATCATTATAAATATGAGTGTTCTAAATCTTGTAACCAATAACTTCAATGTGGTTTAGCATGGTATGGGAGGCTGTTCTTTCTGTAAGGAAATTGCCTTGTACTGCTACACTTTTATTCTTCTTTTTCTGAACATAATATACTTCCACATTTCGAGGTTCAAAAGTACAAAGGACATATACACATGAATAATCTCCTTCCCTTCTCTTCCTCACACCCATCTTGTTCTTCCCCACAGGCAACCAAATCACTCCTTCCAGAGATATTTTGCCTACATGTGTTTTACACAAAAAAGGCAATAGGCAATATAGTGTACATGCTGCTCTTAGAAAACATTCCATTTAGATCATAAAACTCTTCCTTGGACTTTTTAAAAATAGCCATTCCATATTCCATCATGAATTTAACACACCAATTTTCTAACTTCTTTTGATGAGCATTAAGGTTTTCTCAGTCTTTCTAATATGACAGTGATTCTATGAACAACTTTATACATTATTTTGAATGTAAGTTCTTTGATTCATGAGTGGGACTCTCTGTAGGTGACTTCCTAGATGTAGTACGTACACCTGTGAGTTTGATAGATGTTGCCAAATTGCTCTCCATCGGGTTGTATGCTATACTTTAACATCTCCTTGCAGGTGCCTCCTTCCCTTGGTACCAGGATGTCAGCTGTATCTCTGCTGTCGCTGTACTGACTCTAGCTGTCCTTCTCCTTTCCTGCTTTATTAATTCTAAATATGTTGTGAACTTAGAAACAAATAATCAAACTGATAGAATTGTGTGGTTCAGAGTCACGGCCTCAGCCCTGTAAAGGACTCATTCATCTGTTCAGCAAATGTTTACTGAACGCTTACTGTGCTCACCATTCTAGGCGTTAGGACATATGTTCTGCATCATGAATTTCAGGTGATATAAAAGACAGTAAATAAATGTACAAATAAGTGACTTCTAGATAAATGAAGTGTTATTGGACTTTAGTTTTGTTTTAGAGTTAAAGACAAATGGAAACCCACACACCAGTGTACTGCGTCCTTAAATTATAGGTTCATTTCCATTGGTAGCCCACTTGCTTTCTGTTTGACTGGGGAAGAGAGAGGGACAGAACAGGAATTGGGGTCTCCTCTTTTAAAGAGTGATGAACAGACAGTTGTTGGTGGAGTATCTAAAAAAGAACTGTGAATGTAATCAATGCTAACAAAGAGCAGTGTATCCCCACATCTGAGTTTTGGCTCAAGATCTACCATGAGCTGACCATAGATAAGTCATTTAAGTTCTCTGGACTCAATTTTCTATTAAGTGCAGGTAATGGTAGAAAAAGAAGTCCCTTCCTCCAGATGATGAGGGGAACCTCGGCTGACTTTCATTTCTCACCACCCCCTACCCCTCACTACAGTCTTTATGACATTAACCAGCCGCCCTGTCTGTAGCCAGATTGGTTGGAAAGTGGCTGGGTTCAGCAGGTTTTCTCTAGTACTCCATGTCCCAGAGTTTTAATATGCTAACACGCTACACTTTGAATCATCAAGAGAAGAATGTGGCATGTGGCATGTTTTTTGTTGTACCTCAGAGGATCTTTTCTATATGACTGGTATTCTTGGGACACGGGTTAAGAAAAAACTGAACTAAATTATCTGTTGTTGTGCAGTTGCTCAGTCGTATCCGACTCTTTGCGACCCCATGGACTGAAGCACGCCAGGCTTCCCTGTCCTTCACCATCTCCCAGAGTTTGCTCAAACTCATGTCCATTGAGTCGGTGATGCCATCCAACCATCTTGTCCTCTATCATCTGCTTCTCCTCCTGCTTTCAATCTTTCCCAGCCTCAGGGTCTTTTTAATGAGTCAGGTATTCACATCAGGTGGCCAAAGTATTGGAGCTTCAGCATCAGTCCTTCAATGAATATTCAGGGTTAATTTCCTTTAAGATGGACTGGTTTGATCTCCTTGCTGTCCAAGGGACTTTCAAGAGTCTTCTCCAGCACCACAGTTTGAAAGCTTCAATTCTTTGGCACTCAATCTATTTTATCTGTACCCATTCTTGTTATTCTAAGATTATGTTCTCATCTGTTTTACTCTGATCCATTTTCCTCCTTTAACAAAAACTAAATTCCTCACCACCACCACCACATCATTCTCCTCCTCTCCAAATTGCTGTCATTGGTCACCACATTGCTTTTGCCCCATCACATTATTACCCAGGACTGTTTTTGTGGGGGAACATACCAGGACACCATTCCAGAACCTCTCAGAATTACAGAAACCTGAATGACATTTGAGAATTTTTATTTTCAGAGGTAGCTGTCACCAGCATAACAAAAGATGTATTATATTAAAATCTATACCAATGATGGTTAGCTTGTTAAAATCAAGTGACAATACTTATTTATAAATACAATACATATACTTATTTATAAATACATATGTGTATCTAGCAGATTTGTCATTACTGGTTTATGGATGATTATAACCTGAACTGTGCTGTTTTCTCCAACTCCTCCTGAGTGTGAGATGGGGAAGAGACCTGCTTCTACCTGGCTCCCCTCCTCCTCACCTCTCCCGAATCTTGTTGACTTCAGGTCTGTGAAGAGAAAAAGTGTCAGCCGTGTCCGACTTTTTGCGACCCCATGGACTGTAGCCCACCAGGTCTCCTCTATCCGAGGGATTTCCCAGGTGAAGAGAGAACCAGTTCACAAACTACAACAAAACCACAGTCACAGAATGAAGTTCTTACAGCTTAAACTATTCTAAAGTTAAAATAGCTATGGAAAGAAACTGGTGTATTAATATTATTAATATTAATTAGTTAATATTAATAATACTAACATCATTAATAAATATTGTTTAGTAAGCTACTAACACGCCAATAGGTTGGAAAAACGAACTGTCAACCCTGTAAAAATTGCTTCTAATCTAAGTGGAGTAGGATCATGGAAAAGAATGCCAACCTAAGCCATTCATTTTTTTTTTTTTAAGTAAGGAATACTGGGCTTATCCTTTTGTACCTATGAGCTGAGTTTTCATATCAGAAACAGCACTCAGGTTTTTGATGTTTTTCATAATTTGGTAGGCAAGAAGTAGGACAGTAGCTCTTGGCTCTTAAGTAGAATATATTTAGTGTTCCCTTATAGCTCATGAAATGGTTCTGTTAACGAGAAAGAAACTTTCTCTCACATAAACTTCGTCACTTAAGAATATCATTGTCTTCCTTCCATAAGTAACTATATATTTTTAGAAAACCTTTTAATTACAATTGAGTTTGAAAGTAGAGTGCTCATACCAGCATAGAGGATGGTTTCGAGCTTCGATCACTATATCCCCACCGATTTCCTATTTTGCAAAAATAGCATTTCATACGGAATTTTGAGTCCTCTCCCAAATTCCCTCACCGATGTAAGTGGTTGGTTCTCAGAAAATGAGCATGTGCTTTGCAGCCAAAAACAGCTCAGCATGGCAGGGATTTATGTGTTCACACACTCAGGCAGCGGGGGTCATAGCGTGCCTGTATTCTCCACACTAGCTGGTAACTTCGGGAAACAGGGCCTTAGACTGTCTTGAGACTAGCTCTGTTTTTGTTTCTAGTGATTTCAGTGTATGAATGCTGATGTCAGTAGCTGCCATCCCATTTGTCTCACTGCTTTTACTGTCTCTGTAGAAGGCTGTTTTTTACCCCCACTCGGGCTTAAGTACCACCTGAGGAGAGAAGCCTTTTAAGGCCTGGGAGACGGGCCAGTGCCCTTTGTCCTTCTGTTCACCTACTAAAAGGTAGCATTGTTAACCTAATTCAGCAGGGCCCTGGCTCAGTATAAACACTGCTCAATAGAGCCAGAAAGACTAATTGAATTGTACAATACATCATTCTTCAGCAACAGTTTCAAGTGGATTGTACTTCATTTTCCAAAACACCATCCGTTTTTTCCTCATTTAAAATTTTTAAATATAGCAAATATTTAACCATTATAAACAAAACATTTGAACCCGGTTCTGTCTTTCCCTGCTGAACGGTGAGCTGTGTGAGGGCAGCATCCTGCCCGTTGTGGTCTCCACTGAATGGCCAGACACCTGCTCTGGTGTCTGCCATGGGTATACCTGTGTCTCCAGACCTCAAAATGAGGCGTTATTTAGCCCCATCAGCTGCTCTTTCCAGTCTGATTACATAGTTCAAGGTTTTGGCTGATTCTCAGTGCCGCTCCATGAGCACCATCTGCAGAGACTGTTATCTTCTCTGACTCTTTAACTCTGCAGGATCCCAGAGGACCACGAAACAGAACAGGCACCTCAAAAATAATTGCTTCTATAGGGAAAATTACTTTTATTAGAAAAAAAGCATTGATGCTTTTCTTTTGCACCTCTATAATTACATATGAGCTTTATAATAAAGAACATGGCAATAGTGAATTTCATAAACACGTGTTTTAATCAACATACAATAACCATACATTTAGTTACTGGGCTTCCCTAGTAACTCAGCTAGTAAAGAATCCACCTGCAATGTAGGAGACCCCAGTTTGATTCCTGGGTTGGGAAGATCCACTGGAGAAGGGATAGGCTACTCACTCCAGTATTCTTGGGCTTCCCTGGTGGCTCAGCTGGTAAAGAATCCACCCCAATGCAGGAGACCTGGGTTTGATCCCTGGGTTGGGAAAATTCCTTGGAGAAGGGAAAGGCTACCCGCTCCAGTATTCTGGCCTGGAGAATTCCATGGACTGTAAAGTCCATGGGGTTGCAAAGCATCGGACACAACTGAGCGACTTTCACTTTCACTGAGTTAGCACATGTACAGATTGCATGGTTGTATCTGCTTGTTGTCCCGTCCTTACCCACCTGGTGCATTTCTGTTTATCTTCCTAGACCTTGAGCTGGTGTCACCTGCCTTGCCAGGCCTGCCCTGGCTCCTAGCCCCCTTCTCCCCAGCATGGTTGACGTCTCCCTCCTTCAAGCTCCCAGTGGACCTCATCCATGTTCCTCTGTGGTGGATGATTGGCTGTGTGCTATGTGTATATTTTTGTTTTAATTATTGGTCTGTTATACTCAACAGTGAATCCCAGGAGGTTAGGGAGTATATCCTGTTTATGATTCATCAATACTCTTCTAGAGTGGGAACAGTGGATTTTCAGTTTTGTTAATGAGCAAAGTTGTTTGTTCTGTTTATGCTGAATTCCAGTCTTACTCCCATTACTGAAGAGGTTCCAGTGGAAGCTTTGTAGAGAGGTTCATGTCCTTGTATCAGTGAATTGGTATGTAAAGATTCCCCCAAACCACCCATGGGTCATGCATTAGTTAAGCTGTAGCTCAGGTGCATTTTGTTTTTTCTACTTATCTCTACTGACAAATGACATTTTAAAATCAGCTTTCTTACTCTTGTTGTTTACTGCCAAAAGTGGTTATAGAGTTGGCTGCATCTATTGGCTAGAGTCAGCCCAAGTCCGTGAGCGTGTGCTAAGTCTCTTCAGTCATGTCCAGCTCTGCAATTCCGTGGACTGTAGCCTGCCAGGCTCCTCTGTCCGTGGGATTCTCCAGGCAAGAATACTGCAGTGGGTTGCCATGCCCTCCTCCAGGGGATCTTCCCCACCCAGGGAGTGAGCCACCGGTCTCCTATGTCTCCTGCATTGGCAGGTGGATTCTTTACCGCTAGTGCCACCTGGGAAGACCCCAGCCCAAGTCTAGACCTGTACTAATAAAGGCAACTCTTTTCTGCTCACTAAAGTGTATGTTTGAGCTTGTTTTCTATGCACATTGTTCTGTATATAATATCCTTTTTTCCCCCTTTTTGGGAGATATTCTTTCATTCCTTTCGATGTACATGGTTTACCTATCTTTTTAAAGTAACTACTTTATAAAAATACTATAGAATATATGTACATATATATGCACATGGTTTTAGTTTTTATTTTTTTATTTATTTGGTTTTAGTTTTTAAAATCAGCCTTGCTGTTAAGAGTCTTAATTATTTTTTTAAACTTTTTATTTTGAAATAATTATAGATTCACAGGAAGTTGTATAGATAATGTAATACAGAGGGGTCCTGTGTATCTTTCACCCACTTTGCCCACTGGGTTTATGTTAAATAACTGTAATACAATATTTTTAAAAAAAACAACAGGAAATTGACATTGGTATACTGAGTCTGTATAGTTCTGTGTCATTTTATCATGTATGTGAAAGTGTTAGTCACCCAGTCATGTCCAACTCCTTGCAACCCCATGGACTATAGCCCACCAGGCTCCTCTGTCCATGGGATTCTCCAGGGAATCACACAACGGAAAAACAGAGCTAATATATGCTGTAATTCCTTTCAATGCCCAGGTTGCTTTTACCAATTGAGTTTCTTGGAAGAGAGAAAGAAAAGCCACATTTTATACTTAGTTATACTATGGGCTTTTTCATTTGGCTGTGTTCAGAAAAAGGATGTCATTTTGGTATTTAAGCTATGGTTCCCAGCTGGAGGAGGTGTGGAGAGCCGGTGATGCGCCAGCGCTGATGGAGGGTTTCTCTCGTAGGTGTCTAAGCAGGCCAAAGAGTTCCTGGAGTACGTGTACGAGGAGCCGCTGATCGACATCCAGCAGCAGAACCCCATGCTCTACGGACACGCCGAGCCGCTGGCCGCCGTGGTGCGGTTGCGGCAGCGGCTGAAGTCACTGCGAGCCTATTTGTTCAGCTGCCGGGCGGCGGTGGCCGAGGATCTGCGCCGCAGGTAAGAGTCATAAATGTCAGACAGCTCCGGTTTGTTTTTCTTGCCTGCCCCGGGAGGGTGGTTAGATGATCTCCGAGGGCCTTTACAACGCAGGGTAGCTGGAATTCTGCGGTTCTCCCTCAGGGCTCATCTCTGACTTTTTCCTCTGAGGGCCTCTGTCTGGTTGAGCCAAGCACAATGAAAATAATATCTCAGCGGAACTGAAGGCTTTTAACCCATGCATCGAGTTCCCACGACGGTGAAGACCTCTCTTTACCTATAGGTTAACTTGAGATAATATTCATGAAGTGTCTTCATTGATTGTAGTGTCTTATAGTTTCTCCAATTTCAGTTCCTATTATCGTCAGTGAACATAAGCATGTTTGAAATATTTCATAGCTCAAAAGCATTTTTTTTCAATGAGAAATTAGTAAGTGGTTATTCAAATCTTATTTTACAGACAGAAACAGACTTGGTAAATGATACAGGCCGTAGAGCTGAAATTAAAATACATTAAAAAAAGAAAAACAACCCACCATAAAAAGACTCAGGATTCTGCCTTTTCATGTTATCATTGGCATAGGCTGCTTTTCCATAGGTTGGTTATGTCCAAGTTTATGGAACACACAAGTCCACACTCAAGCTTTATGATTCTTAACATAAAATTGAAGTTAAAAAATGTGTCTGCTCTCATCGAATTCCTTTTTTACAGTTAGGTTTTATTGGCATTTAAATTCTCACCCTTGGTAGACACAAACTAGCTTATACTTGAAATAATTGTTGTTGGTGTTCATAAGTACCTAAACATATCTTTAAAATATTTTTTTTAATGGTAACTTGAAGGCATACATTAGTCATGGTTTTTGGAGGCAAGCATATGTGAAAAAGAAGCTTCAGAAAGTGATAGTCTGCTATTTGAAATCTAATTAATATCCAAAGAGCTCCAGGCCTCTGAAGAAGATATTTTGAGAAGAATTAAATGTAGATAGTAAAGGATATGTAATATCTGGACAAGCTCTCATAAAAATAATAATGAAAAGGCAGCTGCCGTGGAGGAAAATACTTTGCAGCGGTAGTCATTCTTTTACCTAGTTGTTTTTCAGAAAACACGAGAAAGTAGTCGAGATTTACTCTTGTAAAGTCTAGGCAAATCTTAATTTTAAAAGATTGGGGCTTTGCCTGAAAGGCAATAAAATTATGTGTTTCCAAGAAACCTACCACCCAGACTAGATACAAGACTTTTGACATTCAAAGTGTGTTTGCTCTATCCCTCTCAGTACCTTTTGGCTTTGCGCAGAGCTGGTTTTTCTCTGTGCTTTTATTTTTGAATAATTGTTAAAGTCTACACATGGAAATCATGTTGGATACCTTTATGATATAATGTTTTGCTTTGGTTAAATATGCCAAATCTGGGCATACATTTAGAAATTAACTAGGAGATCCTCTCTTCATATGGATGACTAAGCATACCTATGCTGCTCCAGCAGTTTGGTGGCTTACCACCATGTACTACTACGCCTTATGGCCAGACCACCAGGAAAGGAATGGAAGTTCTAGAGAGAAGGCAGTCCTGGGGCTGTGAGAGTGAAAACAGGAATCTTTTTTTTCCCCCTCTTCATTTCTCTTTCCTGGACTTGTTCATGACCATTATTCAGTGCAGTGCCTGGCAGATGGTGTGTGTTTAGTAAGTACTGAATGTGTGGATGTAAGGAGGGATGGGTGATGGATGGATGTCTGTTACAGTGTCACTTTAGACCACTGAGCCGTGGCTGGTAGCCCAATTCGGAGGAAGGAGTCATCTTCAGATTCTTCTTTTTCTTACTTCCCTATCAGTTAGCACAGTGTTTGAACCTTCTGAAACCTTCAGAAATTGTTGTTGAATAAATGAACAAACCAAACCAGCCCCCAAAAGATTTGGTTGATTCTGTTTCTGGGATGGCTCTCAAATCTTTCCTTTGCTTTTCACTTCCAATGTACTCCCCTGGTTCAGTCTCAGGACCATTACCGTATCCTTCTAACTAGTCCGTCTCACTTGGATTTCTTTCCTCTCCAACTGAACCTTCACATCAGGCAAATTATTAAAGCGTAAATATGGAGTTAAAGATCTACCCCAGTCTAACCCAGTATTTTGTTCTACTCTCTCAAACACAAATAATTATTTGATTCTTCCCTCAGTACATTCTGTTGTGAGAATTAAATGGGTTTTTACAACTGAAGGGCTTACAGTAGTGCCTGTACACAGTAAATAATAAATACTATTATTATTAATACTGCTTTCTTACCCTAGATTGTTGTTGTCTCTAGCTTTAAAAACCTTTGTTAAAAGAGTCCACTTAAAAGCCGCCCCTGATGCTCTGTAACTGGAATCAGGCCCCTTCTCCTGCTCCTCACTGTGTCCGGAGAGGGGTGAGCAAGAGGAAGTGGGCTGGAGAGCTAGTCTGGCACAGGGCCCGCGGTTTCTGGGTATGCGGTGCATACTTATCTGTGCATTTGTTGCATAAAAATGGGTGGATCGGGAGGCTCCCTAAGACTTCCTAAGAGCAAAAAATAAGACGACGATTCCTACAGAGCCCTAGAAGAGGTGCTATAATTTTTTTGTTGTTGTCTTAGTTTCTGTGTATTTATATCATCTCTGAGGTTACCAAGCTCTCCAACCTGGCACAGAAAAAAGTACACCAGTAGCAAGCAGTCCTCAGCTTTTGGGGTGGGGGGTGGTTTGGGGGGAGTTAAGAACTTTTTTGGATTTATTTTAAAATATGACTGTTTAGTGAAATATGTCTAAGGTTTTCTGGGATGTCCATACTTCTTACAGCTGGACCGTGCTTATTCATTCTGCCTTCTTCAGTGTCTATAAAAATAACCATTTAACAGAGGGGATCACCCACCTCATGCTAAAATGCCTGTCACCAGAAGCCATCTCTTACCTGTCTTCCACTTTTATACGGAATCTGACTTTTTAAAAACAAAATCAGTCAGCAATACCTTCAGTGGCAATAAACTTGTTCAAAAGCAGGATACTGAAGCTTTCCTTTATTTCACCGGGGGTACCACCTCTAGAGTGGGGTGGGGGGCGGAGTTTAGACAGTGAGAAGGACCTGCTGGGCACAGCTAACCATATAGATCCTTGATAGAAATTAAAAGAGGGAGGAGTTGATGAGCAGCAAGGGAACCAAAATAGAGCAAGGGAATCCAGTTCTTATCTAGTCGTAAAAGGCATTCTCTCCCTGCCTGGGTTTTACCTCCATATAAAAGTTGCCATTAATCTCCAGCAAGTAGGCCCAACATGCTGAAGACCTGTCAGTGCCGTATAAACAGAATAAAGCAAACTGTTAATATTGCTGTCGTGAGGAACCTGGAAACAGACTGATTAATCGTATGGGCGCTAGACCGCCAAGGAGCCAACTTTGGTCATTGCCTTATTAGGGAAGTCGCAGTTGGCTTTTAGGCCTGTCATTACAATGACCGTCCGGTTTTTATCCTCACTGTTTTTGTTATTGTTGTTAAACGAACGCCTTGTTCTTGAACCCGAACTGCAAATCTTGACTGGCAGGGGTGATTAGTTTAGAAAAAGTCAGTGTCTTCTACGAAGTCTAAAATGTTTACAGTGCTGACAATTCACGGCCTCTGAGGACTCCCAGATGGCGACCCTGCTGGATCAGTTCAAGGTCTAGTTAACTTTTCACGAGAAGAATTATTTACAGTGTCCACATGTGGAGGTGCGTGAAGTATTCTGTGGAAAATCTTGGCACTGTCAGGATACATCCGGATGAGCAGCCGTTAAGGACGTGTTCAGGAGAGACCCCGGGAAAAGCTGGGAAGTGCCTCGCCCTGCATGCTCCGCTGAACACAGAAACGGTGGGATCCAAGCGTAAATCAGAAGTCATAAATGGTCACCTCGGGGCCAGGTTTGCCCTCAGACATGTTTTGTTTGGCCTTTCAGGGATGGCCCCACCAGGTTTTAAAGTTGCGAAATAGTAGCAAATGTCAGACCAACTCAATAGACATGAATTTGAGCAAACTCTGGGAGATCGTGAAGAACAGAGAAGGCTGGTGTGCTGCAGTCCATGGGGTCGCAAAGAGTGGGATGTGACTTAGCGACAGAACAACAGCAGCAGAAGCGAACATTTAAATAACTAGGCCTTTTCACGCTCACACAAAATAAAGCTCTCTGGTTTCTCTTAGGAAATCAGAAGCTCTGAGTACACAAGGCTTCCCTCATTCCTGGATGTAGCAATCAGCATTACGTATTAGACTCTCCACTTTGCCATAGTCTCTGCCCCTCCTGTTATCTCCCCAAGCCCACTGACAATTGGTACATAATATGTTGCTGCCCTGCGCTTCTCATCCTCAGCCCATTTCATTTATTTCTGGTGGTGAGATAATTGTGATTTTATCAGTTAAAAAGTACTTTCCCATAAGTATACTCTTTGGTCTCTACAAGAGCCCTTCAAATAGGTAAGACATGGTATTTAGAAAAAATGGAAGGAACTATGACTCTAAGATGCTACGTGACTTGCCTGAGGTGACAGAGCCGGCAAGAAGCAGAGTCCACACTTGGAACCAGGCTTTCTGATGCTCAAATTGCTCCTACTTTCCCAGGGGCGTTTGCTGGTGGCGGTGATGTCCAGAAGTTTCTAGACTCTTTAGAGGAAGGAAGCCCTTTTATTTCTCCTGAAGACCTTCATTGAGGTTGTCTAGGAGAGTGTGAAGGCAGCAAGGTGGCAGACAGTAATGTCTCTTGTATGGGAAGGTGCAATTGCCGAACTCACTGCCAGCGCTGGGCTTGGAAAGCAAGGCATGACTATTGGCTTAGCGCTAATGAGCATATTTTCCTCCGGGTTTGTGTTTACCAGACCTTTCTGTTGCACAGACCTGTAAATGTAGACGTGTCTGTAGGGTTATCTTATCCATGTCTAAAATAAATATTACGATCTCTTTCTCACCATCATTTCATAAAAGAACATAATCCAAAAAAAAAAAAGGTGAACAGCAATCAAACAGCTTTTTAAAGTCAAATAGATTTAAAATTCAATCTACTATTCTTTTTTTTGGTCTCATTTTGCCTTGGATTGCTGAAAAACATTGCCAGAGCAATCCCAGTTGTTTAGACTAGGTTTTCAGAAATCCTGAATTAAGTCATATTTTCTCTTCTGAATGCTGAAGTGAAATTATCTAGTCCAAAGATACTACAGAAATCAGTTACAGATATTACAGAAATCAAGATATTACAGAAATCAATTGGTGGATGCCTGAGTGTTTCCCATTCTCTATCATTAACAGATGATTGGGGTTTTGGGAGCCTGATGAATCCAAAGTTCCTATTATTATAAATATTTAAAACTAGTTTCTCTCCAACACTACTTGAGGCCAATAGGCAATATTATGCCTGCCTTCCCAGTTACTTAGAGCACAATTGTGATGGTTCTGGGGGAACAGGTAATCCTACTTCTTTGTTAAGTTTAGTTCTTGGCTTAGACCATTCTAAACAATTTGACAGCTTAATTTAGGAATCTTTGTGAAAGAAACTGTTAGTCGCTCAGTCATATCTGACTCTTTGCTACCCCGTGGGCTATAGCCCACCAGGTTCCTCTGTCCATGGAATTCTCCAGGCAAGAATACTGGAGTGGGCAGCCATTCCCTTCTCCAGGGGATCTTCCCGACCCAGGGATTGAACCCGGGTCTTCAGCATTGCAGGCAGATTCTTTACTGTCTGAGCCACCAGGAATCTCTAGACAATACCAAATGTGATTCTTCTACCTTGAAAGTCACCTTTTTCTGTTTTCAGTCTCACATTTTATTTGAAATTATATCCAGAACTAGTTCTCACTGAAATACCAGCTTTATTGAACAGTGAGAAATTTCTATCATAGAAACCACTTTTATTAATTTTGTCTAGCCTGCTGAGTGCCAGAAAAATATGAGTGAATATGTATGTGTGTCTATCCTGTCAGACTGTCCTTGCCTCCTCTTCCTTCAAGCAAAATTTAGCGGCTTGCTCAGCTCTTAGAAACAGTCCCCAGAAATGGCTTTTAATGTACCAAGTTTCCTTTCCTGCTCCTTACCCCCAGGGAAAGCTGTCTGTCTGACTACTGAGTTCACTAGACAGGAAGCTAAGTCCAAAGGTTGAAACATCCTTTGGGTGTCCACTAGCATCTCAAACTTAATATGGTCAAAACTGAGCTAGTAGCCCCTCCCCCGCTCCTGTTGCAAACTGCTCCTGCTGCGGGGCCCCCAGCCGCCTTACTGGCACCTCCACCCATCCAGTTCAGGCCGAACACCTTTCTTTAAGTTCCGAATCCAACCTATCAGCAAATCCTGTCAGCATCACCTTCAAAATAGATCCAGTCAAACTGAAATCGTCATAAAACCATCACTTCCCCGGCTACCCCCTGGGTCCGAGTCGCTGTCACTGTCCCCTGGATTTTCGTGGTAACTGGTCTCCCCCTTCAGTCTGTTCTTAAGACTACAGTGAGAGTTAATGTGTACATTAGATGATGTCACCCCCGACTCAGACTATCTGATAGCTTCACCTCTCTTCACCCAGGTAAAAGCCGAGGACGAATATGGCTGGTTCCCCATCCCCTCTCTGCCCTCATCTCCCGATACGTGCCCCCTCCTTTTCTCTGTTCCAGCCAGACCAGCCTTGTTTAGTCCTTGGGCACAGCACGCAGGCTCCCACGTGAGCTTCTGTGTTTGTTTTCCTCTTCCCCAAGTAACTGCAGAGCTGGCTTCCTTATCTCCCTTAGACCCATATGCAGTCATTTTGTTCATGAGGCATCCTTGACCACTGTATTTGAAATTGCACCCAGCGCCCTCCCTGACACACACACTTCATCTTTTTAGTCTCTGCTTATTACCACGTAATGTAGTGTTTTATATTGTCTGTCTCCCTCTCTGGAGCCACACGTATGGCTGTGGAGGTCATGCTTTTTGCAGCCTGTATAGCGGTGCCCAGAGACCCTGTGCTCTCCACACTAGATGTAAGCTACGAAAGGTCATGGCTTTTTATCTGTTTTATGTTCCTAGGCCCTGTTGTATCTCCAGAGCCTTGAACTATACTGTGTGTGTGTGACTGTGTGTGTTAGCCACCTAGTCATGTCTGGCTCTTTGCGACCCCATGAACTATAGCCTGCCAGGCTCCTCTGTCCATGGAATTTTCTAGGCAAGAATACTGGAGTGGGTTGTCGTTTCCTATTCCAGGTGATCTTCCCAGCCCAGGGATCGAACCCAAGTCTCCTGCTTGGCAGGTGGATTCTTTACCACTTAGCCAAGGCTTCCCAGGTGGTACCAGTGGCAAAAACACTGCCTGCCAATGCAGAGACACCAGAGACTTGGGTTCAACCCCCGGGTCAGGAAGATCCCTTGGGGAAGGAGTGGCTACCCACTCCAGTATTCTTGCTTAGAAAATTCCATGGACAGAGGAGCCTAGTGGGCTAGAGTCCATGGGGTCTTAAAGAGTTGGACATGACTTAGCAACTAAAGCCACCACCGACCACCACTGTACATACTACTTTTAACCCAGTCATTTTGCTTAGTATATTGTGAACATCTTTTTATGCCAGTAAATATTTGTCTAAAGCATCATGAATCTCTGAGTGAAAATGGTATTTTGATGTGTGAACATTCTGATGCATCCTCAATCTTAGAAGTATATGAGGATATTATTCGGTGTGCCCAACAAAAGATTACATGAGCTGAAAGAGATCATTTCATAGCAACAGCTCCTCATCTCTCTACCTCCCAGTAAGTCAGACATATTAGGTAGCGGGATTATCTGTTACAGAGAGAAAAGATTGCATGCTCTTGTGACTTGAATACACTTAATGTCTCCTCTGGCAGCCTCGTTCTTAAAACACAGTCTACACAGACTTGACTTGCTATGTCTCTGAACTGCAAATGAGGAGTGTCTATAGCCAAAATCTAAGATCCAAATGTACAACCGATCATTAGCCAAAATCTGGTTAATACTGGATTTTAGAAGGTTGAGCGCATTTTAGCTGCAACATTATCACGAAATTAGTCTCATTAAAGATCAGAGATTATTAGCACTTCAAATTTATAGATAACACATTCTTTAAGCCCAGTAAATGAACACAGCTGTTTATGCTCTCTGTAAGATTTAATATTGCCTAGACTTTGTGGCTAGTTTTTAAGTTAGCTAGTTAAAAGTGTCTTTGGGGCTTTCCTCTCAACAGACTAGCTATGCGAATCTATCGAGACTCAAAACCTACTAAAACACAAAATGTTATTTTGGTAGTTTTTGAAAGCAGCCATTTTCAGTTTCCTTCAAGAATTTCTTTTCTGTTGAATGACTTGAAGAACCAAAGTTTTCAAGTCAGCTAAGCGCCTCATCTCCTGAGCCCCTCCCCTCCCCTCGTTTTTCCCCAGAGATCTCATTCAGCAAATCATATATATATGTGCTAGTATCAGTACTCTAAAAAGGAGCTACAGACTGTCTGCAAAGCCATCATTCAAAACTAAAACATTAATAAGCTTTGAGAAAGGAGCTCTGGCAAGTTATATATTAATTTTACTACAATGTACACAGAACTTTTTATTTAATGAGAAATCCATAGCAAGTTAAAAAGTGATTTTATCTTATTCTGAGATTAAATGAAATCTGTAGATCATCAACAATCATATTCCAAGAGATGACAAAAAAATAAAACTCATGGCAGAAAAAGTGTTATATTCTTGGAATTGTGGCATACCATAGGAATTTGAGCTTGGATCTATAGTATGATATAATCTATCACTTTTATAATCAGACCCCAGAATAATAACAACCCAAATTACTTCCCAAGTATGTCTACTCCAGGCTTTAGATCGAAGAAACTTAGGCACAGTTTCTGAATGAACATGTAAAAGAGACCCTTTTTTCCTATACCTGTCTGCCAAGATATAATATCTGATGCAATCTTGCTACTTTTTCAACCAATGAGATTAGCAAAATGAAGTATCTAGAGAAATGATTGAAGCTTGTTTCTTCCACATGGATGGGTATCGCAATATCTGCCTTTGATTTAAAATTGTTCTTCCATTAGCTGGGAGCATGGCTGGACATAAGAGTCCTGTCCATATCCAGTCTAATGTAACTATTTCGGGAAACATTTGTAGCTCATATCAAGAACACCAAATTGCATCTCCCTGGGAATATTTCACCGTGCTTTTTGCTGATTTCGGTGTGGGTATGTGTGCCCTCCAAAGGAAAAATGCTGCAACCCTCTCCATTCCGTATAAATTACCTCACCTGGAGCACCAACTCTTGGAAAACACAGTAATACTTTAGGAATGAGTGGTTTTCCTTTCTAAATTACTCCTTATGCACTTCTACACATGATCTTTCTTTAGATCCCTACGGTTTAGAATCAAAATTGGAGATTTTCCCTTGGTGTTGTCTTTTTTATTTTGTGTATGTGTGCGTGTGTATTTAAGAGAGAGAGAGTGATGGAGAGACAGAGATACATATGAAAGCAGGGAGGGAGATGAGTCTGTTTTTTAACTTACTTATTTTTAAAATATTTATTTATTTGGCTGCTCTGGGTCTTAGTTGTGGCATGGGAAATCTTCCTTGACTAGGGCTCAAACCCAGGCCCTTCTATTGGGAGAGTGGAGTCTTAGCCATTGGACCACCAGGGAAGTTCTAACTGATTTATTTTTAACTGGAGGATAATTGTCTTACATGATCGTGTTGGTTTCTGCTGTGAATCAGCCATAGATACACGTATGTCCCCTCCTTCTTGGACCTCCCACCCCATTCCACCCCTCGAGGCTGTCACAGAGCACCAGTGTTGAGCTCCCTGCGTTATACAGCAGATTTTCACTGGCTATCTGATTTTATAAATGGTAATGTATGTATTTCAATGCTGCTCTCTCCATTTGTCTCACCTGCTCCTTCCCCTCACCCTATGTGAGATGAGTCTTTAAAGCATATCTGTTACATGTGTTAAGATATTTTCATTTTAATCATCGGGTTTTTAATGCCAGTGATGCAGCTCAAAGAACTGAGTTTTAGGGATATGGCGATATCACTAAATCTATCAAATCCCGCAAAGGGTGTGCCTACTTCAGGGCCTGACTAAGTCCCTTTTCTTTCATGAGCATCAGGGCTCAGTGGAAACTGAGTTGAAGTCCTCAGAAATTAGTCAGGTTAAATGAGTCTTGATGTGTTTGACTCAGTGTCCTGGTACAAAATAGAAGAGGACTCCCTACTTGTTTTATCTAGACTCCTGCCTTTGATTTCATAGGCCATTATTTCTGCATTTTTAACCCCAGGTGCCACCTATATAATATAAGAGATCTGAATCATTCATGACCTTTTTTCCCTTTTAATCTTTTCTCACCTTGCTCACTGGAACAATCTGTAAATGAAGCCTGACTTACCTGCTCAGTATGTCAGGAAATTCTAAAGGTGATAAAATAGAAGTAGTTGGCACGAGAAACAGTTGGGCTGGTTGGTTTCCATGATCCTTCAGCAGGTTTCCTCACTGTCCTTTGGTATCAGAGAACTTGACGGTGCCACCTGCCAGCGATGCCGTTTTCCCTGAGTCGGTGAGTGAGGCGTGGAGCTGACTCTCCTTATGATGTTTGTCCTCCGGCTCTGGTGTCGGGACAGTTACGTTGGCATGAGCAGGGGCTGTCGTCACGCTTAGCCTGCTGGTGAAATGCTGTCTGACCTGGTGATGACTAGGCCGGCAGTACAGTGAGATCACTTACTGCACAGAAAACCCTCAACACGGCTTCCTCCCCAGAAATCAAAGGCCGCACCCTCCTGCAGCAGAGAGGCTGGTTACCGAAGCACTGCCAAGTCAGACAACCTTCAGTTGATTTGTAGATTTCCGTTCCTAGTATGTTGAAGTCTGGAGGGAACCTTGGGGAAATCAGTAATTATGTTTCACATAAAGTCTTAGTAGAAACTTGAAGCATTTCAGTGAAGAAAAGAGTGTGTGTATGTACATGCACCCTCACACATGGCAAACGTTTATTTAGAAGAGCTCCTAGTGGGGTCCATGTCCCATTTCCTCTAGGCCTTTCCAGGCTCAGGCTATCATTTTTCCCACTTTTCTCTCAGTAGCTTCTGATTCTGCACTGGCTTCTTCAATATTAGCACGTGAATATGCCCAAGTGGCTTCCATCTCTAAGAAAAGAATCCTTTCTTAGTCCTGCATCCTTCTGTAGCTATGGCCCAGTTTCTCTCCTTTAAAGTGAGTTTCTTAAAAGAATAATCCACAGTCCTTCGCCCCTCTGCAGTCTGGTGTCCTTCTTCCTCCCGAGGTCACTAATGAATTCCACGTTGCCAAATCCAGCAGGCACTTTTCAGGCCTCGTGAGTGTCTTTCCTGGGTTATTTGACCTCTCCAGGCCTCTGATGCCGTTGACCCTTTTTGTCCTTAAAATTCTCTCTTCCTTTGGCTTCCTGGGTGTTGGCGCTTCTGCTTTTTCTCCTATCAGACTGCTCCTTTGCAGCTTCCTACTATTCTTGCAATAGTGCTGCTTTGCCAGCGTCCCGTCTTTTCTGTTGCTCTAGTGTGCTGTCCTGGGTTGTTCCTCATTTGCGTGTCTTCACCTGTAGGCACACAGCTCTCCTCTCTGGATATGTGATGACTCCGCTTGGACATTCCACAGACAGTTCCAGACCTCTTCCCCGACCGCTGAGCTTCCTTTTCTCCTCATGGCCAACTCCTCTTCCTTGTTCCTGTGTCAGTGAATGGAATTCCACTTACCAGCTTCCATTTACCATGAGCAGTGCCAGGCTCCTTCCTGGCTTCCATTTCCTGTTAGTCTGCATGGCATGTGGATGGTGCTGCAGAAATCTGTCTGTGGTAGGCTCCCTTTCTCTCCAACCCAAGGGTGACTATCTAAATTCTGTTCAGGCTCCCATCATTTCTCAGCTAGTTTACCCCCAAAATCGTCCCATCTCTTTAGTCTCTTTCCCCTTCTGCTGTCAATGAACTTTCATGGGCACAAAGAATGAGTTTGAGCAAACTCCAGGAGATAGTGAAGGACAGGGAAGGCTGGCGTGCTGAAATCCATGGGGTCGGGCACAAGTTAGTGAGAACGGCAACAACACAGGCACAAATCGAATGCTGTCTTTCTCTTGCTTGAGGCGCTCCTGTGGCTCTCATCTCTTCGGGGGTAGACTGTGCTCCAGGCATCTAAGCTCTGTCATGTCTGGCTGTGCACTTTCCAAGCTCACACCTTGCAGTACCCTGGTTCCCAGCACGGGCACATACACACACGTACACATATAGAGCTTGTTCCCTGAGAGAACGAGGCTTGTCCTACCCACACAGCCCCCTCTGACCTGGAATACCCGCCCTTCCACTCCTTCATGTGGATTCTGACCTGTTGGTTCTGAGGCTTTTCCTGACCAGGCGTCCTGCAGGCTCGCTCACCTATGCACTCCATGCTGGAGCTGGAGTTATCTGCTTACTTGTCTGTTTATCTCACTTATTTGTAGGTATCAGAGGGGAAAAAACTATGTCTTCTCCAAATTTCCTGTCCCGTGTATACCCAGCACCTGCTTATTACAGTGAAAATGTGTGCTGATTTTAGATTCTTCACCACGGTGGCAAGTCACAGAGGTCATAAGACTGAACTTCATTTGCATTGAATTCCTGCGCCATATGGTGATCACAAGTTGTTTTCTGACCAAAAAACGTCAATGACCATTCATTCTGTATTGAGCACATGAATAGTAAAGTTATAAAATCAGTGCTGCCATGCCTCTCAAGGAGGAGCCAAACTTTGCCTCCCGAACGGGAGCGGCTTCCCCGGCTCTCCCTGAAGTGGCTGTGTCCCCTGCAGAGCCCTATGATGCTCCCCAAGTACACCTCGGGCCTGCGACTTCTCCACCAGCTCTTCCATAACTTACCCCTGGGAGGTCCCACTTGTTCCATCCGTTCCCTAAAGAGCTCCCATCAGCCGGGCCACCTTGTACACCGAAGCCGCCATGGGGGGAAGCCCTTGGCATCCCCCAAACAGGAAGTTGCCCTTGCTTTTTCTGGGCTTGGCTTTCATGTCCTTATTTGCCCTGCACTTCCCCTGAGGACATCAGCCTAAAGAAAATATCCCAAGAAAGACAGACACTGTGTGATATCACTTATGTGTGGAATCAAAAAAATACAGCAAACTGGTGAATATAACAAAGCAGCAGCAGACCCGCAGATATAGAGAAGGAACGAGTGGTTACCAGCTCGGGAGGGGGGCAGCAATGTAGGGTGGGGGAATGGGAGGTACAAACGCTCAGATGTAAGACAGGCTCCAGGATGTATTGTACAACATGGGGAATATAGCCAGTATTTTGCAATACCTGTATCGTTCCAGTTTTAGTATATGTGCCGCCAAAGCGAGCACTGCAATAACTGTAAATGGAAGGTAACCTTTACAAACTGAATAAAAATTTTTAAAAAGAAGATATTCAGAGAATGTCTTACCAATTCAGTCTGCCTTGAAGACGCGGGCAATGAGAAAGAGGAACAAACTGATGGGGTTCTCTGAGCCCACCTTTGAAACCCTTCTCCCCTCTAAGCAGAAAAGCAAGTCCCTCCCTTTAAATAAATCTTTTTCTTCTTTTATGTACATTAAAAAGTGTTTATTTACATTAAGAAAGACACATTTTAATGCCACGCTGCCTTTCCTCTCAGGAAATTTATTCTCATATTTGACTTCAATGCTTTCTTGATATAATTTCCATCCTCATGGAGAAGAAAAGCTGACTGGCATTATCTGTCTTAAAAGTCTGTATTTTTTATGGCCACCACTAAATCTCTTAGACACAACATCTCCTCTAGTTCCTTTTTCTTTTCTGTGTATATTGCATTTTCCAGTTCTTTGTGTCATTAGGACTGAACTCTTGTAAATTATTAGTATTAGACACTGAAGAGTGCCAAAGAGGAGACAGCCAATACTGTGCTTCTGGAAGGGCTGAGAATTTCTTCCAGAGGGAAAGAGAAAATAAATATATGGAATATATTTACACACAGAAACAACACATAGCTCACTTTAGCTGTATACAAATCATGGTAAAGGAGTATGAGAGACCACTGTGCCCAAAGTTGGTTAGTTATTGTGAGAAGAATGAACAGTGTTTGGAGGCAGTGAGGACCCACCTAGAGTGGAGAAAGTAGAAATCCTCTTTGTTGCTCATCAGCTGTGTTCATTGAACATATCCATCTCCAGCCCTTAGCACAACACCTGGCTCATTTTAGGCTCTCAGTAGTGTTTGTTGACTGGATCACCGACTGACTGTAGTTCTCCAGTAAGGGTAAGCCAGTGTGATTTCACTTGTAAATTTGTGATTGATTCTTACATCCTATATACTCTCAGTTGTGGGAGTTTAAGGATTTTAGAGAAGAACTCTAAGTAGCAAAACAGTAACGATATGCTACCGTGCTAGGGTTCATTTCAGTCACCTTCCTTCTAACATTTTCTCCGGCTGACCTTCATGTGTTCCAACCAAGAGAAAAGGCAGGAGCTCACCTTGAAATGAGTTTCCAGCCTACTTGTTCAGTTCACTCTGTCTCTTTTTCTCAGCACTGCTGGCACATGCTTTCATTTTATTTAAGGGACTTCATTACGAAGCAGTTGCCTCTGAAAAAGATAATTCCTCCCATTCAGTTACACTCAAACATCCTTTGTCCCCATATTAGATGACCATATTCTGCTGCCCTAGTGATCCCACAGAAAGACTGCATACTAGGTTTGCTTCTCTGCACATGTGTTTGGGTCTCAACTTGCAGGTGTTTATATATATTTAAAAATATCTAAATGTAATCTTGTATTCTAGATTAGGCCCTTGAGGAGAAAAAGGACATTAGTGAAACAGTTGGTTTCACTGAATACGGTCTGATTTACATAATTGTTCATTTCTTCATTTTATCAATGAACCATGGTTCACGGTTGTGTAAGATTAGGGGAAGACAGATAATGGGTATAAGGGCACAAACATTTCACAAAGGGAGGCTGTATTGGGAAATCAAGTACATGTGAACATCCTGGTTCTTTTCAAAACAGTTTTTCAAGCATGAGAAAAATTGCAGACTACCAAAGTGTACTTCACATACTTCTAGGCTTTGTAAGATAGACAAAATAAAACAACCCCTGTTCATACCAAGCCTCCTCCTATTCGGTTTCCTCCGAGATCCATTCCCCCCGGCCTCCGCCCGTTCCCAAAGCTTCTGTGCTGATGTCAGAAGTGCCCCTGGCTCTCCCACATCTCTCAGCCCCACATCCCCCAGGGCCGCACTTGCCCTCCCCAGCACAAGCACTTGCTGTTCCGCACAGATAAATCTCAATGCTTTATCCCATCCCCCAGCAGCCTGCCCCGTGCTGGCCAGTGACATCACTATCCTGACATCCCAGCTAGGTATCTTAGAATCACCTGCAGTTCCTTCCTCCTTTTTCACCCATTCGACGTGTGGTCAGTCCTCCCAAAGGGCCTCTTGTGTCTATGCACTCACCCCTTTCCTTTCGCCTTGCGGTCACCCTGGGCCACAGGCGCCTGGTCAGGGCTGTCCCTGCCTGCAGTCTTGCCACCCTCCCCACTGCCTTCAGGAAGAGGGCATGACCCAGCACATCAGTGTCACTTTCCTTCTTTTAAAAAGTAACAATTGGGCTATATTGCTGCTGGCCTCAACAGTAATAAGTACCTACCCAGAAGAGCAATGTATTATACAGCTAAATAGACAGTTCGTACCCGCCTCTCTCATTCTTCCATCCTTATCTCCAGGAAAGTAGAGGAAGCACCGGCCTTTGGAGTCAGAAAGTCCTGGCCTTGAAGCCCAGCTCTATGACACTGGGCAAAATAGTCTTTGCCTCTGAGCCTCAGTTTCCGCTTATGTCAAATGGAGGTGGTGCCTACCACATGGGGCTGTTGTGAGAACCAAAATGAGATGTTTATTGAGGGCCACACCCAAAGCAGGCTCTTCTCATTGTTAACCCTGTAGGGGTCATGAGGAACAGGCCTCTTGACGATCTCTGTACCATATGTGTGTGAACTGGGGCCTCTCAGTAGGAAAGCTTCATCCCACATGGAGGGGCTGAGCACCTCCCCTGCACCCTTCCCAGCTGGGCAGGGACTGCATGCCGCCTCCTGTCACATGTGCAGCCCCAAACCATCCGAGTTGAAGGGATCCCAGCCTCAGGAAGTGAATCCTGTTCTTCAGAGACAAGGACCGTCACTCACTGGTCTGTTATCTCTCTGTGGATGAAACAGGGATTTTCAGCAGAATTCTTCAGAATCGATCATTCTTCCTAGGAGAGAGCGGAACTATTAACACAAAATGCCTATCGGGGGCCTCCCTGCCGGGGGCTTTTTCTCATTGGTTCAATGCCCTTTCTGTCTTCAGTGGCCTAGTACAGTAGCTGGCACATAACTGTGCTTAATCAGAATCGAATGGATAGAAAGATGAATGGAAGGATGAAGGATTTAATCTCTAGGATTTGTCCAGTAATGCGCACTTAATTGAAAGACTGAATAATGAACTCCCCAATGAGCTAGGTATTGGACCCGTGGTTTCTAAACCTTGGCTGCTCTAATCACCAGGAGAGTTTTTGTTCTAAGACTAATTTCTGGGTTCTACTGATTCTTATGCCCTATTATTGTCTAAAAGCTCCCAAGTAATTCTAATAGACAGCCAAGGTGGGCACCTACCATGCTGGACCAATCTAAAAGTACGTACCCCATGCATAGCTCTTACATCCAGTCACCATGTTGTAATTAACAGCTTATGATCTTTCCCTCACTTGACTTTATGCTCCTTGAGCTCTGATACTGGGACTGTTAACTGTCTTCCAGTGCCTGGCACAGTGCTTGGCATATAGTAGATCATCATAAACGTTTGTTAAGTTGATGGTTTCTTTCATTTGGGTGGTTCTATGCAATTTTCTTGTATCCTAAGGCAAAGACAGAAAATGCTAGCACTGTGCGTTTTGTTTTATATGAGCGTGTGTGTGTGTGTGTGTGTGTGTGTGTGTCTGTGTATGTTGTGTTTTCTAGCCATCTATGCTTTGGTATCTATATACTTGTCCCTAATTCATTTTTTTTTTCATGTTCACTCACTGTCCCTTTTCCAGATGCCATGAACTGACAGCATCTAAAGATATTGGGCTTTGTCAGGGAGCCTCAACTTGAAATATTCTGTCCAATTATTTCCATCCATACCTGGTCTCCAAAGCTCATCACTATACATGTGAGAGGATAGTTCATTAATGGGAGGTCTGGCACCACCATCCCCACTAATGAAAGCCACAGGAGCCTCTAGAAAAAGACACACAGGTTGCTACTCTAGTTGATTTTCTCAACTCCACAGTCTGTTCATTTAGACATAGAATAATAGAGCTGGAAAGATATTTAAGATACCGAGTTCAGTCATCTTCATTAAACAATGAAGACTCTGAAGCTACATGGGTTTTAGGACTTGCCTGAGATGACGCACCTTTCCGGACCAGAGCTGGTGCAGGAAGCCTCGCGCTCTGGTCCTCAGGCCTGGACCACTGCGCTGTACTCCTAGCATCTTAGAGTACCTCATAAATCAAAGATCACACTTTTACTTCCTCTTTGGTATCTGTGTTAGAAAGAAAAATACCTGGAAAAAGGTATTATTATATGTTTCTCAGAGGATGTGGGAAGGAGGAATTATTAGGTGGAAAGGGATTCTTGAATGAGAACTTAGAAACTTCTCAGAAAAAGTGTTTTGTGGCAGTACCACAATTTGTGTTTCTGTCCTTGTTTTCAGAATTTTCCCCAGAGAATACCTCCTTCAACAGATCCACCTGTATTCCCTCGCAGATCTGCAGCAGGTAAGCACTTCATGGGGCCATTTCATGTCTGTTTCCTCCCTGGGGACGTGTTTTTGTTGACTGTGTTCTTGGTTACCGAATTCTCCCATCATTGGTGTAGTTATATTGACAAGCCCAGATAATTATTGTCTATTCAGAATGAGAAAACTTAATGTAAAAAGATATTATAGGACAATAAGAAATGCTGACTAAGATTTAGAGAAACTGGAGCTCTCGTACACTTGCTGGTAGGAAGGGTAAGTGGTGCAGCCACTTAGGAAAATAGTTGGGCAATCCCTTGAAAAGTTAAATGTAGAGTTTCCCTGTGAGCCAGCCATTCCACTCCTAGGCACATACCCTAGAGAACTGAAAACATATGTCCACATAAAAACTTGTACGGGAGTGTTCAAACATCATTATTCATGACAGCTAAAAAATGGCAACAACTTGAGTGTTCATTAGCTAATGAATGGATTAAAAAAATGTTGTATATCCCCTTAAAGCAATAGTATTTGGACATAAAAAGGAATGAAGGGTACATTCATTGAGAACATCATGCTGAAAGAAGCCAGACAGAAAAGGATACATATTTATGGTCCTTATTTTATGTAGACTTTTCTTAGAATGTCCAAAAGAGGCCAATCCTTAGAGACAAAGAAGGTGAGTCATTGCCAGTGCCTAGGACAAACCATGGGGTGAGGAGTGGCTGCCGATGGTGTGGGGCTTCCTTTGGGGATGATGAAAACGTCTGGAATTAGTTGTGATGGTTGCACAACTTTGTAACTGTACTAAAAGCTAGTGAATTGTATACTTCAAAAGAGTGAATTTTATGGTAGGTGAATTGAATCAGTAAAAAAAAATTGTACAAGGAAAAAAGACATCAAGGACAATGAATATATTAAACTCTGACTTGTGTTCAAGCCAAACAGTTGGATGATGTTACTTTAAAAAAAAAAACAGAACAGAGCATGTACGAGTAAAAATCATCTTTCTATACTTTTATTAGTGTACGTATATCCTTTCAATGATTGACTAAGTTAACAGCCAGGAAGAAAACCAACCCAAAGTTCTGAATATCTTAGGCTTTGCTTAATCATTTAAATCAACAGCTCATTCTCTAACAAATTTTGAGATGCTACATGAAAACCTTGCTTTCTTTTCCATATTTTCTGGATTCTTCAAGAGTCAATTACATAATAATAATCAGTTCAGTTCAGTCGCTCAGTCAAGTCTGACTCTTTGCAACCCCATGGACTGCAGCACGCCAGGACTCCCTGTCCATCACCAACTCCCGGACTTTACCCAAACTCATGTCCATTGAGTTGGTGCTGCCATCCAACCATCACATCCTCTATCATCCCCTTCTCCTCCCATCTTCAATCTTTCCCAGCATCAGGGTCTTTTCCAATGAGTCAGCTTTTTGCATCACGTGGCCAAAGTATTGGAGTTTCAGCTTCAACATCAGTCCTTCCAATGAACACTCAGGACTGATCTCCTTTCGGATGGACTGGTTGGATCTCCTTGCAGTCCAAGGGACTCTCAAGAGTCTTCTCCAACACCACAGTTCAAAAGCATCAATTCTTTGGTGCTAAGCTTTCTTTATAGTCCAACTCTCACATCCATACATGACCACTGGAAAAACCATAGCCTTGACTAGACAGACCTTTGTTGGCAAAGTAATGTCTCTGCTTTTTAATATGCTGTCTAGGTTGGTCATAACTTTCCTTCCAAGGAGTAAGTGTCTTTTAATTTCATGGCTGTGATCACCATCTGCAGTGATTTTGGAGCCAGAAAAAAAAAAACATAAAGCCAGCCACTGTTTCCACTGTTTCCCCATCTATTTGCCATGAAGTGATGGGACCAGATGCCATGATCTTAGTTGTCTGAATGTTGAGCTTTAAACCAACTTTTTCACTCTCCTCTTTCACTTTCATCAAGAGGCTCTTTAGTTCTTCCTCACTTTCTGCCATAAGGGTGGTGTCATCTGCATATCTGAGGTTATTGATATTTCTCCCAGCAATCTTGATTCCAGCTTGTGCTTCATCCAGCCCAGCGTTTCTCATGATGTACTCTGCATATAAGTTAAATAAGCAGGGTGACAGTATACAGCCCTGATGTACTCCTTTTCCTATTTGGAACCAGTCTGTTGTTCCATGTCCAGTTCTAACTGTTGCTTCCTGACCTGCATACAGGTTTCTCAAGAGGCAGGTCAGGTGGTCTGGTATCCCCATCTCTTTCAGAATTTTCCACAGTCTATTGTGATCCACACAGTCAAAGGCTTTGGAATAGTCAATAAAGCAGAAATAGATGTTTTTCTGGAACTCTCTTGCTTTTTCAATGATCCAACAAGTGTTAGCAATTTGATCTCTGGTTCCTCTGTCTTTTCTAAAACCAGCTTGAACATCTGGGAGTTCACAGTTCACGTATTGCTGAAGCCTGGCTTGGAGAATTTTGAACATTACTTTATTAGCGTGTGAGATGAGTGCAATTAAGTGGTAGTTTGAACATTCTTTGGGATTGCCTTTCTTTGGGATTGGAATGAAAACTGACCTTTTCCAGTCCTGTGACCATTGCTGAGTTTTCCAAATTTGCTGACATATTGAGTGCAGCACTTTCATAGCATCATCTTTTAGGATTTGAAATAGCTCAACTGGAATTCCATCACCTCCACTAGCTTTGTTTGTAGTGATGCTTCCTAAGGCCCACTTGACTTCACATTACAGCATGTCTGGCTCTAGGTGAGTTATCACACTGTCGTGATTATCTGAGTTGTGAAGATCTTTTTTGTACAGTTCTTCTGTGTATTCTTAATACACAGTTCTTAATATCTTCTTCTGTTAGGTCCATACCATTTCTGTCCTTTATTGAGCCCATCTTTGCATGATATGTTCCCTTGGTATCTCTAATTTTCTTGAAGAGATCTCGTCTTTCCCATTCTATTGTTTTCCTCTATTTCTTTGCATTGATCCCTGAGGAAGACTTTCTTATCTCTCCTTGCTATTCTTTGGAACTCTGCTTTCAAATGGGTAAATCTTCACTTTTCTCCTTTGCTTTTCACTTTTCTTCTTTTCACAGCTATTTGTAAGGCCTCCTCAGAGAGCCATTTTGCTTTTTTTGCATTTCTTTTTCTTGGGGATGGTCTTGATCCCTGTCTCCTGTACAGTGTCACGAACCTCTGTCCATAGTTCATGAGGCACTCTATCGGATCTAGTCCCTTAAACCTATTTCTCATTTCCACTGTATAATCATAAGGGATTTGATATAGGTCATACCTGAATGGTCTAGTGCTTTTCCCTACTTTCTTCAATTTAAGCCTGAATTTGTCAATAAGGAGTTCATGATCTGAGCCACAGTCAGCTCCTGGTCTATTATATAATAATAATAATAGTAGTAACTGTGACAACCTTCAGAACATATCAAACTGCTGTGATTCAGTTCTTTTCTTTGTTGTTTTGCCCCGAAGAAAGAAGGTCAACTTAATCTGTGTTCAAATCCTTCACTCATTTTCAAGACCTGAAAAACAAATAAAACCTTGAAATGTGATTTCACCTCAAGGATTTTATGTTTGTTGTTGTTGTTGTTGTTGATTTTGCTCCCCCAGAGGTAGGCAACTTACTTTAATGGTAGGAATAGTTTTAGAGTGTTTATTAGAGAGGGCTGAGAGGACACGAGGGTTTTGATTTTCACTTGTGCATCCAACTTAAATCTATTTGCGCCTACCAGCTCTCCCCACCCCTTCAGTCCTGCTACCCTTTACCACATAATCAAACGGTGATCTGCTGGCTGCTGTGGAAAGAGATGCAGTTTTAATTGTGATTGCCCAGTGGTATTCACGGGGAGGAATTGGTTACAAGACCCAGTGTACACCTATGTATTTCTAGGATCAGGATCAGTGATCTAAGGACCCAGACTCTTGGCACTGGAGAAGTGAGTTTAAAGGCACCGGTGGTGTATTCTTGTAAAGGTGGTTGGAAATGGAATGAGTAGGCTCCAAAGTGAGTACTTTTTGAGGAAGCCTTTCAAAAACAAGTTTTGATACCAGATGAAGAGGAAGAATCAGTAATTCCATATTCATTTTGGGGTGTCAAAGTAGTGTAGCTATTTGGTATAATAAAGCTTTCTCTTTTAAAAAGCTCTCTTATACCCTGCTGTCTTTTTTCTTTTTTTTCCCCCTTGTAATAATCAAACCATACAATGCCAACCAGCTTACCTAAATCAGTGGCAGTGGTATTCTTGGTGGGCCAGACTGTTAGCCTCAGAGCCCCATAAGCAGCTTAATCAGTTTCAGCCTCCATCGTAAAGCAGTAGAGGCAATCAACAGCTTATCAAACTCCCTGTCAGCGGGGGTGGCCAGAGCTCCATGCGTCTGTTTACTCCACAGTTCACTCTAACCTGGTTCTTTGTGCCTGGCTTTAAGATCTCCAAACCTATCATATTGAGAGGAAGTTTAATTCAATTACTTTTTCTGCCTGAGGTGGGTTAAATTGGATTTAGCTTTTGATCTATCTACATCCAGGCTATCAGTACTGAAGGAAACCTCTGCCCCATCTTCCCTTGGTTTCAGAGTAAATGTCTGGTCTGTTTTCTGAATCTGAACTGTTCTTGCAAATAGATAAGAGAAGTAAACACAAGAATGGGGAAAAAATATTACTGCTTTGTGACAGTGCATGTCAGACATAGCAGGATATCCTACCTCACTAACCGAGCTGCCAGCCCCAGATCGTCCTGTACCATTTCCCCCTCTGTCTGGGTGCTATGCCACCCTCTTTCAAGTCAGCTTCAGGAGTTTCAGAGTAAGTTATTTCCTCCATTCAATTCCCATCCTCACTCCTAAAATAAAGGTCTCTGTAAAAGCATCCTTGGACAGCAAGGAGATCACACCAGTCAATCCTAAAGGAAATCAACCCTGAATATTCATTGGAAGGACTGATGCTGAAGCTGAAGCTCCAATACTTTGGCTACCGGATGCGCAGAGCTGACTTATTGGAAAAGACACGGATGCTGGGAAAGATTGAGGGCAGGAAGAGAACGAGGCGACAGAGGATGAGATGGTTGGAAGACCATCATCAAATCAATGGACACGAGTTTGAGCAAACTCCAGAAGATGGTGATGGACAGGGAAGCCTGGCATGCTGCAGTTCATGGGCTCACAGAGAGTAGGACACGACTTAGCAATGGAACAACAAATAAAAGTGTCTCTTCTATCAAGGGAAATGACTGTAGAAAAATGAATTTCAGTTTATAAATTTTGCAAGGGAGAGGAAGAAACTCAAGTAAGTAACTGAAGAATTAATCTTGAATAATGGAAATGGCAACCCAGTCCACTATTCTTGCCTGGAAAATCCCATGGACAGAGGAGCCTGGCAGGGTACAGTCCACGGGGTTCCAAGAGTCAGATGCAACTTAGCGACTGAACCACGACTACAAATGTCAACATAAGTATCCTTCCTAAGGGCCAAGATTCCTTTCTACAAATTTCTCTGAAGTGAATTTGAGTTTTCCCGTTAGCTTTTATTTAAAAAACAAATTGTAAATATCTTCCTCTCCAGAGAGAAAAAGAAAGGTAAAAATTGAATAAACATGATGAAAGGGGATTTATAATTTAAGTATATATCCAAAAATCTTAAAATAATACAGCACGCAATGCTACCACCCTAACTAAAGACACTGAAAGAATTGTGGTATCAAAAAATGTGCAACCTTTTTCTTCCTCACTGTTTTCATGTTTATAAGTAATAGTCCCCAAAGTTTTAGCAGCTAGATTCACTTCAGCAAATCAGCAGATTTCAAACTCCCTTAATGCCTCTGATATTACACTCAAGAAAAAATTGCCCCCTCTTCTTAGTATTTGAAGTCATTGGTCTCTTTGCATGCACTCTGTCTACTTTTGTACACTTGAACATGGGAAATAAATAGCACGAACTGACACTCCTCAGCAAATGAGACTTCCTCTAGTTGTTCTGGGTACTTGAATCACCTGCCCACTGGCCAGTGAGTGGTGTTGCCAATTATTGGCACCATTTGTAGCTTATGACAGTGCCAAATCCTTGTCTTTTTTTTTTAACCATTTATTTTGTATTGGCGTATAACTGGATATAATCCAGTATATTGGATATGCTGGAAAAGATTGAGGGCAGAAGAAGAGGGCATCAGAGGATGAGATGGCTGGATGGCATCACCATTGCAATGGACATGAACTTGGGCAAACTTCAGGAGATGGTGAAGGACAGGGAAGCCTGGCGTGCTGCAGTCCATGGGGTCGCAAAGTGTCGGACATGACTGGGCAACTGAGCAACAACAATAATAGCTGATTAGCAATGTTTTGATATTTTCAGGTGGATAGCGAAGAGACTCAGCCATACATTCTGAATCCATTCTCCCCCAAACTCCCCTCCCATCCAGGCTGCCACATAACATTGAGCAGAGTTCCCTGGGCTATACAGTAGGACCTTGTTGGTTATCCATTTTGAATATTGTAGTGTGTATGTGTCCATCCCTAATTATCCCTTCCCCCCATTCTTCCCCCACCCCCCGGCAACCATAAGTTCCTTTTCTAAGTCTGTGAGTCTGTTTTGTAAATAAGTTCATGTGTATCATTTCTTTTTAGATTCCACATATAAGGGATGTCATATGACATTTCTCTTGCTCTGGCTTACTTGTCTTTTTATCTCACTGGTAAAGAAGCTGCTCACTGGCTTTTACTAGCGGGTGGCAAATGTAGTAGTTAACTCCCACAGTCATTCCTAATCAGTGGCAGGGGCTTCCCAGGTGGCTCAGATGGTAAAGAATCCACCTGCAATGCAGGAGATACAGGTTCAATCCCTGGGTCAGGAAGATCCCCTGGAGAAGGAAATGGCAGCCCACTCGTAATCTTGCCTGGGAAATCCCATGGACCAAGGAGTCTGGTGGGCTACAGTCCATGGGCTTGCAAAAGAGATGACTTAGCAACTAAAGCAACACAACAATCAGTGACAGCTTTGTAACATGTAAGACAGAACAAGTACTTCTCCTGTCCTAGTAGCAGGGCACAGAACATGGGGGCAGAGACTCTCTGAATCCCAGGAGCTGGGGGATGGGGTGGGTACACCAGCTTGAGTTATTCATTGAAGTTTGGAATTTCAAATGAATTTCTGTTCAGTAAAGTAGATATTGCTAGAAAACTATGCGATCTTTGCTCCTTGAATATAAATCTGACAGAATGTGCTATTTTTTTTTTCAAATAAAATCTTACAAATTTTCAGGAGGTTTGAACGCATAGTGGTGTTTTATTTTTTTTTTATTTTTTTATTTTTTTTTTAAAGCCTTATAATTTATTCCGGAAGTCTTAATACATAAAAATATGGAACGCTTCATGAATTTGCGTGTCATCCTTGCGCAGGGGCCATGCTAATCTTCTCTGTATCGTTCCAATTTTAGTATATGTGCTGCCGAAGTGAGCACCATAGTGGTGTTTTAAAATAACACAGCAGTTCCTCGGAAAGGATTTGGCAGGCAATGTCTATCTTAAGCATGTGAGAATGAATGGACAAGTGTTGGTGCATGTTTTTAATGGGGAAACAAGGCTGCTTTTTTAGAGATTTTTTTTCCCAGTTTGATGCTTTGAGAAAGGAAAGTAGAATAGAACTTGTGTTTCGTTATTTTCAATCTGCCCAGCATTATCGGGGATTCGTGGGAAGGCTTTACAACAGGAATACAACAAAAAGATACGCCCCAGTGGGACAGCAGAAGCAATCCCATAACCCTCCATACTTGGCTTTTTGTATTCGTTCTCCCCTTCCTCTGTTGCATGTGTGACAACCGTCTCCTTACTCAGATCCCTTTGGCTCTTTTAACACTGATAAGCAAATCCCACATTTTATCAGTAGAATACATTAGTATATGCAAGTTAGCATTCACTAGATCCTAGCTGCTCTCAAGGAGCAAATCAGAGCCACGGTTTAATATGTCATTCCTCGGGCTGTGTAAGTGATAGGAGGCTTCTTCTAAAGTTCTTTCTACTTGCTGAAAGGAAAGGTCAGACTTGACTTCTAAATTTTGGCTACCTGTGCTGTTCTGACAAAAGCCTAAGATGCATGTAAATGACTAACTCTTCTGGTGTTACTCACCTTTGGGACGTGTGTAAGTTAAGCAATGAATGATTCCATTTGTACACGATTCATGAGAAAGGATACGGCGTGATCCCGAGGGTGAGGCAGTTGGTGAGAGCAGCCCTTCCCCACCCACTCCCTCCACCACTCACTGCCTCACCTGCCAACACACACACACACACACACACACACTTCTTGTGGGGCAGTCTCAGAACTGATTTCCCCATTGTTCACCTTCCCTGGGCCCTAACTTTCCAGACTAGCCCCTACGTCCAGCTTAAGACAATGCAATTCTAGCTAATATGAAACACAGGCATATTTCATTTTATTACACTTTGCAGATATTGTGTTTTTCACCAGTTGAAGGTTGGTGGCAACCGCACGTTGACAGATAGTGATCAGCATTTTTTATTAATAAAGTATTTTTTAATTAAGATGTGTGATTTTTTTTTTAGACATAATGCTTGTACACTTAATAGCAGTTTAGTGGAGAACCAGAAAATTCATGTGACTCACTTGACAATGATACTTGCTTTATCTCAGTGGTGTGGAACCGAGCCCACCGTGTCTCTGAGGTATGCCTATATATTTCCTGAGAGGAGTAAATTATTATTTTAGCACAAATTCTTTTGTCTTATTAAGTTGACAGCACAGAATGATACCTGAGGGGAGATAAATTCCGATACGTGAGTTTTAATTATGAAAAAAGGTGGAAGAATCTGAACTTTGGAGTACTTACTAAAGACATGTGAAGTGGGAAGAGTGCTGGAGCAGAGGACCCATAGCCCTCAAGAGCCATGGGGTGGGGGGGTGGTAAATCAGATGCCTGCTGCCTTCCTAGAGGGGCCTCGGGTGGTCTGAATTGTTTGTTTTATGCTAAAGCAGTGAACACTTATACTAAGCAACTGAGCATGTGAATGTTCAAATGACACAATGGATGGATGGATGAATGGATGGATGGATAAATACACACACATGGACATACACTGTCCCGAACTCATTAGCACTCTCTCCCCGTAAAAGGAAAGCAAACAAACTAATTTAACATAAGCCCGTAAACAAAACAATGTTAGAAATGCTGCTTTGTAAAAACAATGCACAGAATTCTGAAAGCAAATAAAATCTCAGTGTTTTACGTATTGGAGCAACAGTAGGTTGTTCGATGTTGCAAATTTTCTGACACACTGAACCTTCCCGAACAGCTCACTGACTTTTCAGTTAGCTTTTTCTCTAGTTCCCCATTCCCACAGAGCTCAGGAATTGTCCTCCTTGGGGCCTAAACATTTGTCAGAATTGGCTCCTGAAGAAATCACACAAGCGGTGGCCAGCCCTACCATGAAGATTTTCTAGTGTGTTCTTGCTAGTGAATATGATCACAAAAGGTGACGTTTAAGGCATTTCGAGGCCATTTTTTAAAACCAGACTTGGCCGAATTCTTCTCTGAGGAAGTATGCAAGTTATTTTGCACGGCTCTGCCCCACCAAGCAAATACAGAATCAGAGAATGTTATTCTCTGTGGGCGCTATTCACAGAGTCAGCAGACAAAGGCTGAGCCTGAGTGGGCACCCAGCGCAGCTGCCCTTTCACCGAAGAAGTAACAGGTGATGACCTTTATTCACACAGGGGCTGACGTCTTTGAATCCACAGCCCCCAGGAACACAGCGCCTTGGTGCCCACAACCCAGTCAGTGGTGCCGAGACCTCAGGAGCCTGAGGAACTTGTATTCATAGCCTCTCGGCACCCCTGGTCCCCGCGCCATTGTCCACCCAGGCCTTAGCGGACAGGATAACTAATTAGGAGCATTGGGATTTAACCAGCAGAAAAACAAAGCATGACAGCTTGCCTGAGTTGCTTCACGGCCAGAACCTGTGTCCCCTGTAGCCGTCACAGCCTTCAGAAACTCCTGAATAAAATCTGGGGCAAGACGGGGACGAGGCCTCCATTAAAACATCACTAAATCTCTGTGAGCAACTTTCATCAGGGTCAGTCCAACCAGTGAATGAGTTAGGAGAGAGAACCATAAGTTATCTGGGAGGCAAATCATGCCATTTAAATAAGGAGGGTTTTCAACAGTGCATGTTGAAGGGAACGTGATGTTTCACGGTGAAGGGAAGGGACCGAATGTCGCTCTTTGAAGGATTGCCAGGTTGGTAGCAGAGCAAATGGAAAGTCACTCTTTCTCAGGAGAGCAGGTGGGAACAGTTCCCAACGCGTGTTCGGTCTCCCAGGGTTTCAGATCCTGGCGGGAGGGGAGAGGGGGAAGTGACAAGTGCCAGGTCTGTAACCGGGGTCTCCTGACTCCTTCCCTGAGGCCTCTGGTCCTCGGAGGCCTGCTGATTACGACTGCTGGCGTTTTCGTGTCGGGGCCGATTAGCTGAGTGGGTTAACACAGATGATCAACACGGTGGTATTGCAGGCTGTCGTTACACCAGCTGGTTAGTCTTTGCCGAGAGAAAACTGCCTGCCTGCAGACCCCGGCCCCACACCCGACTGCAGCCACACACCTAGCCCGCCGACGAGCGGAGGGCTAGGGACGGTGGGCAGGGACGCCAACACAAAACGTGGCTAGCCAGGGGCACAGTGCTTGCGCTTCTGGGGACACCAGGTGAGAAAAATGGCCCTGACTGATGAGTGCTGGATGGAGAGCCTTGTTGTCCAGGTGAGAAAGAGCTCAGAGATTTAAGATTCCAGAAGCCAACCGTGAGCCACCCGTGCCCTCCAACCTACCCCCGCCCCGAGTATAAACAGCCCGCTGCTGGGTGACGATGCAGCCGCACCACCGGATGGTGCTCAGTCAGCGCTGAAGCCACTTCCCTGGAGTCCGGTTTCCCGGCCCCCTCGACTGCTTTGGCTTCTGACCGTCTGCGTTGTGTTGTTAATTTGGGGGGTTGTGTTATTGCTGCTGTTTCCCACTTATTAAATAGCAGTTGTATTACTGACTAGGTGAGGGCCTGTTTACAAAGACAGAATGTCAGGTTAGTGTGGCTCTTACTAAAGGTGAAATTGGACTCCCCCCAGCACCCCCCCAACCTCCTCCTCAGCCTGCCACCTCACACATAAATATGTTTTGAGTCACTGGGAGCAGGCAAGACAGTATTTGGATCAAAACTAACCCATCATGTGTTCAGAGAAACAAATGCCGGCCATACCTTTGGTTGGTTAGTGGGGTGTAATTATATATGTTACCTAGTGCTGTATAATAAATTACCCCAAGACTTAGTAACTTAAACGTAAATGCTGCCTCCCATGGTTTCTGTGGGTCAGGAATCCAGCAGTTTAGTTGGGCACTGTGGGTATGGAGTCTGTTAGGAGGCTGCAGTCCTGACGTTGGTGGGTCAGGACCGCATCATCCACCTCCCTCCAAGGCGGGTTACTGCCCCATCTGGCGAGTATGTGCTGGTTGCTGGTGGGAGTCCTCTGCTGCTCCTTCCATGGGCCTTTCCATGAGCTGCTCAGGTGTCCTCATGACATGATGGCTGGCTTGTGAGTGACCTCTGAGACCTTGCCTTGAAAGTCAGCATCATATTCTGCCATACTCGGTTCATTTGAAATGATCACTAAGTCAGGCCCACATTTACGGGACAAATTAAAGTCCATCTTCTAAAAGGAGGTATGTCAAAGAATATGTGAGTATATTTTAAAACCACCATACTTTGTAATAGTCTTTTTTTTTTTTTTTTTGTATATTGTGTTATCACCTTTTTTCTACCCACTTTATGGGCAAGAAAACTGAGATTTAGAAAAATTAGCCAGCATATCAAAGCTCCAGGGCTTCTGCTCAGTGTCTGAACCAAGACTGAAGTTGGGGTTTTCTGACTCCTTTCTTTCTGCTGTACCGCGAGTGTGTGTATAAGAAAAAAAAAAAAAAAAAGGCAGCCTTTTGGGTACTCTCATCTCATACTTGACATTTTTATAGCACAGAGATATAAGGAGGAAAAATATAGCCCTAGAGAAATAAGGAAGCAAACTCCCTTATCATACGTGATATGCTCACAGGGAATAGCCTTAGGCTGCAGAAAGGTGTTTGGGTACATTTCTGTCGTGTTTCTTTTATTGCCCTGGTCAAACTTCCCTTATGCCACCAACAGCCAGCATGAAAGGGGGTTCCAAGAGTCCTTCTGACTCTTCCTTTTTATTTGGTTCAATTCAATAATCGTGTGTGCCAGGCACTGTGCTGGGAACAGAAGGTGAGTGAGTCACACAGCTCCTTCCTTCACTGAGCTCACAGGCTCAGGAGGAGGCAGACAAGCAGTTTTTAAGTTCAGGAGGAGCTAGAGTCAGGAAACACATCTAAACTAGTGTGGAAGGTTATATTCCACAAAGATATCCATAACTGTATCTCCCATCCCACATGCCCTTCTTACACTGTGACTTTGACATTCTTCCTATTGAGAAGGGGTATCTGGTTTTTTTGTTGTTGTTGTTTTTCTGAATTTGGATGGGCCTGGAGAAGGCAATGGCAACCCACTCCAGTACTCTTGCCTGGAAAATCCCATGGACGGAGGAGCCTGATAGGCTGCAGTCCATGGGGTAGAGAAGAGTCAGACACGACTGAGCAACTTCACTTTACTTTTCACTTTCATGCATTGGAGAAGGAAATAGCAACCCACTCCAGTGTTCTTGCCTGGAGAATCCCAGGGACGGCGGAGCCTGGTGGGCTGCCGTCTATGGGGTTGCACAGAGTCGGACATGACTGAAGCGACTTAGCAGCAGCAGCAGCAGCGTGACCATGGAAGTGATGCTATGTGACTTCAAGGCTAGGTCTTAAAAAGTGATACAGCTTCAAGCTGGTTCTCTTTGGGAACGCTCACGCTTGTAAACCAGCCGCCATGTTGTAAGGAAGCCCATATTAGCCCGTGCAGAGGCCCTGCAGAAAGAGGTCACATGTAGTCATTCCAGCTGACAGCCATCATCAGCCAACAGACATGTGAGTAAAGATACATCCAAATGACTCCCACCACCCCTAGCCTTCAAGTCTTTTCAGCAGAGGCTCCAATGAGGCTGCAGGTATCATGGAGGAAAGACAAGCCATCTCACTGTGTCCTGCCTGAAAGCCTGACCTATAGAATCTGAACATAATGACTGTTTTACACCACTAGGTTTTTGGGTAATTTGTTTACAAGCAGTAGTAACTGGAACACCCAGTAACTTGGCCATCAGAGAAGGCTTCCGAGTGGCTGTGATTCTAAATTAAAATGTGAGGCTCTATAGATGTGAGCAGGTGCCAGGCAATGGGAAGAGGACTTCCAGGCCATGGTAGCCTCGAACCCTTCTGTGACCTAACCCATGGAGAGAGGCAAGCAGGAAAAATTTGTTACTGACTTGGACCTTTACGAAGAGTAATTTTCATTACTGATTCTGACAGTTCATCTGCATGCTTCAGGATATTGATAAATTCTCTCAGAACATTCACGGGACAAGTATGATGGTATCGCATCAACCTCCTCAGAAATGACTCTGTGATGTGCCTCAAGCAACAAGGAGTGTGACATTTATAATCTTTTCATCCCACCTGCACATCTGAAACGTGAACCCAGCTCTCCATCAGACTCTAGCAGGGTGTTCTCTCTATTCATTTATTCATTCAGCAAATATTTATTAAGCACATACTATGTGCCCAGAGCCCTGAAGTTGAGAGGGCTCATTTTCTCAGAAAAGGACTAGCATTGCCTGATGGTTATGGTTAAACCCCTGTATTCTGCCTGAGTGCCAAGAACTAGTAGAGACTACCTATAGTTCTACTTCAATCTGGTGACACCCAGTAGGGTGTTACCCCTTGATGCTTCATGCCAGCCATTCTACCACATTTGTGGCTGGTCTTCAAAGAGCAGAGGGATAATAATAAGAAGGCTATGTCCAGTCAGGAGTTGGGGGCTAAGGAGGTTTCTAGCATGTTCAAAGTTCATTTGCTTGGCCATTATTAAAAAGTCTATTGTCCAGTCACTAAATCGTGTCCGACTCTTTGCAACCCCATGGACTGCAGTACACCAGGCTTGCTTGTCCTTCACTATCTCCAGGAGCTTGCTCTACCTCATGTCCATTGAGTCAGTGATGCCATCCAACCATCTCATCCTCTGTCAACCCCTTCTCCTGCCCTTAATCTTTCTCAGCAACAGGGTCTTTTCCAATGAACATTCAGGGTTGATTGCCTTTAGGATTGACTGGTTTGCTCTCCTAGCAGTGCCAGGGACTCTCAAGAGTCTTCTCCAACAGCACAATTCAGAAACATCAATTCTTCAGTGCACAGCCTTCTTTATGGTCCAACTCTCATATCCATACATGACTACAGGAAAAAAATAGTAGCTTTTTTGGACCTTTGTTGGCAAGTGATGTCTCTGCTTTTTAGTACACTGTCTAGGTTTGCTATAGCTTTCCTTCCAAGGAGCAAGCATCTTTTAGTTTCATGGTTGCAGTCACCATCCATGGAGATTTTGGAGCCCCAAAAAAGTCTACAAATGCTGAAAGGGAAGTAGAGAAAAGAGAACCCTCCTACACTGCTGATGGGACTGTAAATTGATGTAGCCACTTTGAAAAACAGTATGGAGGTTCCTCAAAAAACTAAAAATAGAGCTGCCATATAATCCAGCAGTCCCACACCTGGCCATATACCCAGACAAAACTATAATTCAAAAAGATACCTGCATGTCTGTGTTCATAGCAGCACTGTTCTATGTCACAGCAGCCAAGACATGGAAATAACCTAAATGTCCATTGACAGGTGAATGAATAGAGAAGATGTGTGTGTGTGTATAAATGATGCATATGCACAGTGGAATATTACTCAGCTATAAAAAATGATGAAATAATGCCATTTGCAGCAATATGGATGGACCTAGAGATTATCATACTAAGTGAAGTAAGTCAGAAAGAGAAAGACAAATACCATATGGTATCACTTTTATGGGGAATCTAAAATATGACATGAATGACCGTGTCTACAAAACAGAAACAGGCTCACAGACGTAGAGAACAGACGTGTGGTTGCCAAGCCGGGTGGAGTAGGGGAGGGAAGGATTAGGAGTGTGGGATTAGCAGATGAAAACCATTATACAGAGAATGGATAAGCATGGTCCTACTGTATAGCTTAGGGAACTATATTCAGTGTCTTGTGATAAACCATAATGGAAATGAATATTAAAAAGTAGATATGTATAACTAAGTCACTTTACTGCACAGAAGAAATTAATACAAAATTGTAAATCAACTATAGTTCAATATTTAAAAAAAAAAAAAAAAAAGACAAAGTTCGTTTGTTTGATGCTCTAAAGATGGGCTTCCCTGATGGCTCAGCAGGTGAAGCATCTGCCCACAATGCCGGAGACACAGGAGACATGGGTTCAATCCCTGGGTTGCGAAGATCCCCTGGAGGAGAAAAATGGCAACCCATTCTGGCCTGGGAAATCCCATAAACAGAGGAACCTGGTGGGCTACAGTCAAAAGAGTGGCAAAGAGTCAGACACGACTGAGTACAACTACGTCATCTAGAGATGGACTGAGGAAGCAGAGCAGCCTCATTGGACGGCATTAGCGCGTGTGTCTCAGCTGAAACGTTTGGCTGCATGTGCTGTGCTGAGTCACTTAGTTCTATCCGTCTCTTTGTGACCCCATGGACTGTAGCCCGCCAGCCTGGCTTCCCTGGTAGCTCGGCTGCATGTGCTAGTGGCCTGCAATTCCATCTGCATTTGTAACTTACTGCTCTTCCATAGTATCACCCCCAACTCTCTTGAGGAAAAATTAGCAGGCTGATGGGGGCAGCTGTTCATATTGTTCTTTGTTTTTAAATTTCTGGCTAAATTCTAATAAACAATCAACACACTCTCTGGGATTTTAAACAGGATTCAATATCATTTGTGACAGCAAGAAAGATCTTTATAGCATAACCAATTAAAAAGTATAGGGTGCAGCCTTGGTCATTCAAAAAGCTATTGAAGCATTAATAAGCCTGGACTTCTGTAGCTGGGGAGCAGGTTTCTGTCACTCAGAAATGTTCCCCCCCTGCCCAGAGAGCTAGTCACTCTAGCTAGACTCCTAAGTGATGTCTGTTATGTGCCAGACAGTTATGTGCCAGGTGCGGGGACAGGAAAGAAAAAGCACCGCGTCTGCCCTCTTGGCAGGTGGGGGGCTTCCCAGGGGGTGCTTGTGGTGAGAAACCTGCCTGCCAGTGTAGGAGACAGAAGAGACACAGGTTCGATCCCTGTGTCATGAAGATCCCCTGGAGGAGGGCATGGCACCCACTCCAGTATCCTTGCCTGGAGAATCCCATGGACAGAGGAGCCTGGCGGGCTGCAGTCCACAGGGTCACAAAGAGTTGGGCACAACTGAAGTGACTTAGCATGCACACACTGCCCTCTGGGAGCACCAGCTCTCCCAGTTCAATCCTGGTCCACCGGCCTAGCCAAGCCAGCCCACATTTCAAGGGAGGGAAGTGCGGTTTCAGAACAGTGTTTTGTTGACTCCAATTCCTGCAGAGGCCAGGAAAGCGGCACCCATGCCCAAAGCAGGCCAAGGGTGAGTCTGCAGGTCATGCTGAGAAGCCAGGGAGTGTCCCCTCTGAAGGGGACAGCTGTTCCTCTGAGCCCAGAGCTGTTATCCCTTCCCTTTTCTCCAAGAGGAGCTGGAAATCCGTATTTTTATGTGAAATTTTTCAATATTTAAACACTCTGCAGGCCAAACAAAACACAGCTACTGGTTCTGACCCCTGCTTTATAACAGAGAATGCCGGCTTTTGTTCCGTCAAACTTAATGAATGCTCAATTATGGGAAGGAATTTGGAGCTTAGTGTTAGATTGTGCTCCTCCAAAGGCTGCACACCCCATTTCGAAACCTTGAGATACTCACTGACAGACTCGCACAGGCTGACAGCTGGGCTCTGAAAGTGGACATGCAAAAGGAAGCAGGCAAACTATTCCAGGTCACTTTGCAAGGTCAGGGAAGTAATGCAAACATTAGGAAGGCCGCAGACAGAGGTCAGGTGGCAGCCAGGAAGCCCTCCATTTCCTCGAACTGTTGGTTAATAAATCATTTTCAAAAGTATCAGCAGATTCCCCCCTCCCTGGCACTGCTTTCTGAGGTGGAAAATTAAATAGAAATCAAAACTAAGATGGCTGTCAGGAAGTTTCAGGAGACCAGCAAACCAGTGTGAGGGCAACAGGGGATGAAGTTTCTGCCTGGAGCAAAGGTCTCCAAAGGAGTGATGATACCTGACCTTAGGCATCGCAGAAGGGCTGAACAGTGCAGTGGTTATACATGGAGCCTTGGAAGCCAGCTGCCCACATTCAGACGCTCACCCCAGACTCACTTAGGTGACCCTGGGCAAGTCACTTCACTTGGTGCCTCAAGGAGCACTTCAGGAACTTCACTGGTGGTTCAGTGGTTAAGACTCTGCACTCACATTGCAGAGGGGAATGGGTTCAATTCCCGGTCAGGAAACTAAGATCCTGCGTGCTTCAGCCAAAATATTAAAAAAATTTTTTTTTTAATTTTTTTAAAAATTAAAAAAATTTTTAAGTTTAAAAAAAAAAGCAGCAGCACTTCATTCCTGCAGCAGGGGTAGTAATTGTACCTGCCCTGAAATGTGCTTGTGAGGTTTAGAGAAGTTAATATGTACGACCCTTAGACCTCTGCTTAACAGAGAGGGCTTAAGAGAGAGGAGATGTGCCCGTGGTACCCTGCTGGTGCAGTGTTGCCTGGAGACATGGACCTTCGTAAACGGCCCTCTGCAGCTTTCTTCAGTGGCACCGCGACTCTGCCCCTGTGGACACTAGACTGCAGTTGTCACAACATAAGTAATGCTGGCTGCACCCTGCGTTCTGCCTCTCAGATTCTGCAGGGGGCTCTAGGCCACAGGTTCCTCCAATGTGGCAGCAGCTGCCCACGTGCATGCTAAGTCGCTTCAGTCATGTCTGACTCTTTTGCAACCCGACAGACTGCAGCCTGCCAGGCTTCTCTGTCCATGGGATTCTCCAGGCAGGAATACTGGAGTGGGTTGCCATTTCCTAGCCCAGGGGATATTCCCAGGGATCGAACCCACATCTCTGATGTCTCCTGCATTGGTAGGTGGGTTCTTTACTATTAGGTCCACCTGGGAAGCAGAGTCACCATATGGAGCAGCACCTTGGTAGGGAAAGCTTCCTCCTGCCTCCAGGATGGTCCCCTGGACCAGACATCCCAAGTGACCCCACAAGGAGGATTGCACCTGGATAGCCCTCCATCCCCCCCTTTCTCCCAGGCAACAAGATCTCCCTAAGGCTCTGCTGGAGCAAGTCAGGTATTACCCTCCCACCCTTGCCACCTTCATTAGTCTTGCTGAGAGACTTTCCAAGCTTAAACCAGAAGGTGGGTGTTGCTTTCCAGATAAAGGTGGGCACCTTCAGCTCCTGTCTCTGAAGAATGCATGCCCTTTTGGTGGGCTGTGCAGAGATTATCTTTTCAATGTTAACAAAAAGCATTGTGTTAAGTTTTATAGAACCGTAGAATACATATTTTGTACGCTAAAAAAAAAAGTCTGTGCTATTTCTGCAGCTATAGAAGGGAGGAGCTTACTAGACTGAAATGTTGGCAGAAACAAAGAGAACCCGTGTTCTTTCCCAATGCAATTATAGTTTTACTTGCTTGTAAAGCACACAGGTTTCCAGTACGTTCTTCCATGAGTATGGGAGAGGCCCTGCTGCGAGAGTAATTGGCTTTCTAGCTTCCTTTAACACTGAGGTGGAAGGGAGCTGGACTGAAGGGCCTTTACTCCTAGAATGAACTGGTGTTGAATTGTGTTGAAATCCTCTCCATCTCCCTGAACCCATGTGTTCTATTAAGTCTTAGTGAGGAATGGAAACACAGCTTACCTCTGAAAATATCTCCATCCTTATCACTTCTCATAGCTTATAAAATCCAAGTTTCCTTTTTATTTTTAATGGATTTTTAACTTAACCCTCATAGGGATTATTCTCAACCCTGTTAACCTGTGTGGTTAAAGCTATATGGCATCTTTAAATGACAAATTCATGCAGTACATCCAACTTTGGACCACTTTTTTCTCTGACTTTGGCCTTGCCCTGTCTCTGTTCCCAAGAGGAGAATCACAGGTGTATTTGGATAAAAACCACCTTAATCACCTCACTTCTTGAGTCCTGAGTTTCCTCATTTGTGAAGTGAAAAGGTTGAATTAAGAATTTTTTCAGCCCCTTCCAGCCCTGCGGCCCTGGTTCTATGATTTTAGGATCCTTGAGAAGCAATTAAACTGTGGAAGCCACTCTACCTGTACCTACTTTCTGAGGTTTCCCAGTCAGTGGGCATAAAACAGCCAAGCTCGGGGCACAGCCAGAAACCTGGGAGGAGAACCACCTCTCAGCTCCTTCAGTTCTAAGCAACAAACAGCAAGGTTTCCGTATGCCAAAGGTCAACTGGTATTTCAACTTTTTGTCATTAAATAGAAGTTCTAAGCATTTTCGCAAATACAATCTAAATGACAGCTTACAAAAATAAGCCAAATATACTGATTTTTGTATATCCCTTTTTTGTTGTTGTTCAGTCGCTAAGTCATGTCCAACCCTTTGCGACCCCATGGACTGCAATACGCCAGGACTGTCCTTCACCACCTCTGAAAGTTTGTTCAAACTCATGTACATTGATTTGGTGATGCCATCCAACCATCTCATCTTCTGTCACCCCCTTCTCCTTCAACCTTCAATCTTTCCCAGCATCAGGGTCTTTTCCAGTGAGTTGGCTCTTCGCATCAGGTGGCCAAAGTATTGGAGCTTCAGCTGCATTATCAGTTCTTCCAATGAATATGCAGGGTTGATTTCCTTTAGGATTGACTGGTGTGATGTCCTTGCTGTCCAAGGGACTCTCAAGAGTCTTCTCCAACACCACAATTAGAAAGCATCAGTTCTTCAACAAATTGTCTTCCTAATACCTTATTTCCTACTGGCAATTAGAAATAATGCCCAGCATACAAAAGTTGGCCAATAAAACATATGAAAGATAATATGCAATTTAGTGGGTTTGCTCCTAATATGGGCAGCGTCACTCAGGTTATCTGGTGATCAGTGGGTTGATGTTTGGCAGGGCTAATAGCAGAGAGCCCACTGCAGCTCAGACAATAAAAGGACAGGGCATTCATAAGGGAAGGCGTAGACCTGACAACAAGGCAGGATATTGTGAATGGATTCTTGGCTGGAGCAGAGGTCAAGGGTGCAGAGAAAGTCTCAGCAATAGTGGATAATAAAACTACTAGTTGGAGTTTCCCCTTTTTCTCTTTTCTCTGCCTACTGCCTGCTGGAGGCAGGAACTCATCATCTGATAAGTGGAAGAAAGGGACTAGAAAGAGCCAGGATTCTCAGCCTGAGGGCTTTGCTCCTGAGTGGTTAGGACACAGTCTCACTGAAGGCCAAGGGCTCATTCCACTGTCATGTCGCAGCAAGCAGAGAAAGAGGAACATTCAGGAAACCCACTACCCACAGTAATGACAGCAGCCTATCCTTTGAAAAGTGAAAGTGTTAGTTTCTCAGTCCTGTCTTGACTCTTTGTGACCCATCGACTGTAGCCCACCAGGCTCCTCTGTCCATGGGATTCTCCAAGCAAGACTACTGGAATGGATAGCCATTCCCTTCTCCAGGGGATCTTCCCCAACCCAGAGATCGAACCCAGGTCTCTTGCATTGCAGGCAGATTCTTTACTCTCTGAGCCACCAGGGAAGCCTATCCTTGCTCATACGTATTAGGGTATCTCAGGTGGCCCTAGTAGTAAAGAATCCACTTGCTAATGCAGGAGATGCAGGAGACGTGGGTTTGATCCCTGGGTGGGGAGGATCCTCTGGAAGAGGGAATGGCTACCCAGCTATCCACTCCAGGATTCTTGCCTGGAGAATTCCATAGAGAGAGGAGCCTGGCGGACTACAGTCCTTGGGGAGACCGAGAGTCAAACATGACGGAGCACCTTGAACCATCTCTTACCAAGTCACATTCTATCCCGGGCACTTAAAATCTTTGTAAAATAAGGAGGTTATACTAATAATTAGATTAACAATAGTTACTTTTTATTATATGCTGGGCTGCCCTTGTGGCTCAGCTGGTAAAGAATCCGCCTGCAATGTGGGAGACCTGAGCTCGATCCCTGGGTTGGGAAGATCCCCTGAAGAAGGGAAAGGCTATCCACTCCAGTATTCTGGCCTGGAGAATTCCATGGACTTTTTGCCTATGGGGTAGCAAAGAGTCAAACATGACTGAGCGACTTTCAGTTTCACTTTCAAGAAATGTTAGTTACTTTTATTTTTTAGTACTTACTTTAGGCCAAATCCTGTTCAAAATCTACATGGATTAACCATGTAATCCTCACAACAGCCCTCTAAGACAGGAGTATTATTATTCATCTTTTGCCAGTGGAATGAACTTGCCCAAAGCCTCCTAGTTAAAGTAGAGGAGCGGGGGTTCAAACCCAGGCCATCCTGTTTTAGCACATACTCTTATTTTTCAAATTTTTTCAATTTTGTATGAAAATTTTCAGACTTATCAAAACAAAAATCAATAACTACCAGCCACTACCTCATTACCACTGAAGCTACAGGAGTCCCTTCACTAAGGGCACGCGCTCCAAGCCAGTACACTGTACCATCTGCTTCAAGCACTGAGGCTGTCTTATTTCTAAAGGCAGACTGGTAGCGGGATCCCCTAGGTGGCAAGGCCGAGCCCTGCCATTGCCAAAGCCCCACCAAGTCTTTCCACTGGGTGGAGGGAGGGAATTCTAAGCAAGGGGGATGAAAATGAGGTGCCAGAGGGCCAGCACCATGTGTGGCAAGAGTTCCCAGAGCCCAGGACATTTAGTGGAGACACTGGGATCGTAGTGGTCAGGCCCAGTCCCCTGCCCAGCTTCCCCCACACAGGCCAGACCCCCTAAAATGTTTGCATTCTGACCTCTGCCATGGTGGTCAAAATATTTCCATACTGTCCAACCCATTGACCCGTAGATGTCAAAAACAGCAAGTTTCTAGAACACAGAAATGGATTATCCACAGAATATATTAACTTACAGTTCCAAAGGGAATGCAGGGCTAAAAACATATGGATTCTTTGTGCTATGAATTTGCTTTTTGCATTTCAAAAGTTTGGAGTTAACACATTCTACATTCAAAACTGGCTGACCCGTGTCATGTGTGTTTTTGTATTTTACGGCTAGTCTGATTCCAAAAAGGACTTTTGTGGTTGAGCTCCTCTCTCTCCTCTTTCGTGCGTGTGTGTTTATAACTGTGACTAATTTTAATTCCCATCCCTTTCCATTGGTTTGAATCATTGGCATATACACTTATCAAAGATGATTCTTTGCTGCTGGGGATCCTGCATGCCTGGAGTCCTGCGAATAGCCCTCCCACCGAATGTGGTTAGGAAACCCAACTCGTCTAGAATTGCCTTTAGCCTCAAGGTTCTCTTCCCTTCAGCTACTGGAAAGATAGAGAGCAAAAATCTCTGATGCAGCTGACATTTTAGGTGTGTATATAATTTACCAAATTGTTGGCCACTCAGCTCTTAGTCAGTGGTCACGAAAGGAATTAGCAACCCTCCCCTGCTCCCCCAAAACCCCAAGAAGGAAGGGTGTTACTTGGCTTTGGCACAGGCCTGCTGGCACAGTGTCAGACAGCAGCACCATGGTGCATTTCGGCCACAGAAGGCTTTGGGGTGGCAGAAAGGGCCAAAATAGTTGTGGCGTAAGTTGGCCAAGATATTAAGCAGTTCTGAGTTTAATTTAACACAGAGATAACAGCTCTTTTTTGTTGTTGTTTTGTTTTGTTTTGCAACTGGCCGCTGCTTTCTCTGTTTCCATGGGACCAAAGATTTCAGCCAGGAGTTAGTTCATAAGGGCATTAAAGCCCTTTCAAAGTGAGGCATGTAATGGTCTTTACACAGGCTTTCACATTTGGCTGGCCAAGATGGAGTAAGGATAAAAAGGCACATGGGGATCCAGGAGAAGCTGAAAATGGATCTTGAGGCTTGAATTCCTCCTATGAGTTTGCTTAAGCCACATTGCCTGAGCTTAGAATAGAGAGGCAGGCAGTCTGTCTCCTTGGGATAAGGAAGGATTTGGAACTCAGCGACTGTGAGGTCTTGGCCTCTCCTGTGTTTTCTGGTTTGTTTTGTTAGCAGGGGCAAGTTATTCTAGTTTCTTGCTTCTGGGGTTTTCTTCCGCACACTTACAAGCTGAGTCTCCACCCCATGGATGGCACTGGCGTGGATGGAATGGGATAATGAGAGGGGTGGAGAGAGAAGTTGATTCAGCTGCTTAGGATGAGGGAGGCAAAGAAACTTCAGACCTCGGAGCTGGCTTCTGAGTCCATCAACGGTGGAGAGGAAAGCGGCACCCCCAAGGACAGAAGTGCCCCCAGTCTGGAGAAAAGCTGGTCTCTCAGACAGTACTATGGCTAGTTCGTTAGGAAAACCAGCTTAATGACTGGATGGTGATTTTATTACCCATGAAATGGTTAAGATGTAGTAGTTTATAGTATTTAGAAGAGTAATCCATGAAGTGTATTCACAAGTAATCAGATACACCTAAAAATATTAAAATGGTAAATTTTATGCTATGTATATTTACCACAGTTAAAAAAAAAAAAAGGTTACTTTTAAATGATCATGAGCTTCTCAGGAAACTACTGGCACACTTTGATTTATGGACTGTATTTTACAACTTTTCAGGTATTTGTTAACTGTTAGAACTGTGATGCAGTGGGTTAAAAATGCAAATAACAAGACACATGTGCTAGTGAGTTAGTGCCCTGAAAGAGATACATTTAGGAAGAAAGATCCACCCTTCACGTGTGGGATCTGGAGGGGCTGGCCCAGTGGGGTGTCCTCAGTCCCCAGGCTGGGAGCAGAAAGGGTAGTAGTATGAGTCTTTACAAGACACGTTCCCCAAATAAAATGTCACCTGAGTTGCTTAGCTCTTAGACCTGCTCACAGAAACTTTTAAAGCAATCCATAAGTAAGTGAAAGCGTCTTAGTGGCTCAGACCATAAAGAGTTTGCCTGCAATTCAGGAGACCTGGGTTCAGTCCCTGAGTCAGGAAGATCCCCTGGAGAAGGAAATGGCAACCCACTCCAGTATTCTTGCCTGGAAAATCCCTCGGATGGAGGAGCCTGGTGGGCTGTATAGTCCATGGGGTTGCAGAGTTGGACATGACTGAGCCACTAACTCTACTACTGTAAGTGAAAGGGTCAACCTTGAATGCAAGTCTCTATCTTCTATGCAAGAGGAAGCGCCCAGTAAGCATCTGCTGAATTAATCAGTTATTAGAAGAGCAAGACGAGGAGGAGAATGAACTTGAGAGGAGTTGTGTGTTACTACAGGCTGTTGTTGCATAGTGAGCCTTTGTGAACTGAAGACGGCTAATGTTTATCTTTTTTTCTTTTACCTTTGGGACTATTTGGTTCTGAGTTCAAACACCTGTCTTTGCAGTAAAGCTTTAAATAAGCATGGCCTGTTGTGTGGCTGCAGCTTGCCCTCTGCATGTAGCCCAGTAGTTGAGAGTACAGAGGCTGGCAACAAGACAGCCTGGGTTTGCATCTTGTGATCTTGAGCAAGTCACTTAAACAGTTATCATTAAAATGAGAATGATTAAAGTACCTCCCTCACAAGATGGCGAAGTTAAGCAATTCACAAATACATAAAGTGCTTAGAAGAATGCCTGGTGTATAGTGAAAGCCCCACGGATGCTGCTGTGGAAAGTCCCTCACCGTAATATTAACAAGGTTCAGCAGATTTATCACACTGATGAGCCTTTAGGCTGCGCCCTTTTAGTCTGACTAGCAATTCTAGCTGTCTGTGAATAGCAAGAACACCTTAACTGACAATAGAAATTCTGAAATGGCTCAAAGGGGATTCCCTCCCTGGACAATTTGGCATTTATTTCAAATCCTACTTCTGCCTCTCCCACCAATCTCTCGTAGTTTAGATGGCTTCAATTTTTTCATCTCTGACATGGATTATAATTTACCTTACGTGACTGGTAAGGAAACTAGTAAAGTATACATTGACATTTTATCGAGGTCCCTTAGCAAATTATTAAATGTAATAAAATGTTTTCAAATGGCACTGCACTGATACTGGCATTAAAAAAATTACACTGAAAATAGTAGTCAACTTGTTAATAACCATACTCTTTAAAGGCAGTATTATAAAGCTAAGTAACAATACCCCAATAGAAGAACCAAAAAAAAAAAAAAAAAGACAATATGTAGCCATTCTGATATAGAATGGAAATGCAAAATCAGAATTTGGTAGAGTGATTCTGCTAGTGACACTGCATTTAATGATGGCCTTTGCTACTATCAGGTTGTATAGCATATTTTTAGTAGTAAATTACTTTATATGTAAGTGTGCACACATATATATGCAAATATATATTATACACAGCCATATATTTAAGGAAATGGTCTCTTCTCCATAATTTGAAGATTCCTGGTAACTCCATTTTAATTTAATAACATATGTTCGCACTTGATCTTAACTACCTGCTTCCTCGGATGCCCTATAATTTATACTGTTGACATTGCCTTGTGACAGGAATTATGAGCACTAAAGCCAGTTTGGGATCCTTAAAAAATGAATGAAAAATAAAGAGGAAAAAGCAATCACCCATGGATGGGACGGGTTGAGGGTGGCAGGAGAAGAGGAGGAAGGCAGCTTGTCCCAGTAATGGCCTTGGAAGTCGGAAAGGAGAGGCAGCTGGCCACCTCAGGACGTGTTATTTTTCCTGTGGCTTCTTGCTCCGCTCCACCCCCACCTCTTCCAGTCTGAGCTTTGAGTAGAGTTGAATTTTCACCGCAGAACTTGGCTGGGTCTCCTCAGGGACTTTCTCTTTCCCATCTTTCCATAAATTATAGGTTTGCACATGAGAGCAGAACAGATGATTCCCATTATCTTTTGGGTTGGGTTAAGTTTTTTTTTTTTTAAACCTCCTGCCCACTCTTAAATGTGTATCCTAGTTCAGGGAGGTGGAGTTTTATTAACAGTGGCCCATCCACCAGTGACTTGCCCCCCTCTTCCTTAATAGGATGGTTTTAGCCTGATTTCCTTGACCAGTGTGACTGTGATCATTTTCCTTGGCCTTTAAATACTCTCAGGAAGTCACTGCTCCAGGAGAACAGGGCCTGTTGGAGCTGTTCACTCATATCCTGAGCACCTGGAACAGTGCCCAGCGTTCTGCAGGCTCCCCATGAATGGATATGAGGATTTTGTTCCTTATTTTGGTGGTGGAGTGATATTTCTAAGGCACTGTTTACTTTCATAAATGACCTATTCAGATCATTGTAAAGGAATCAGACAGATCCACAGGCGTTAATTTATACCAGGGTATAGAGGCCACTTATAGGTAGGGTGTAGGGTTCACTGAAAGCTAGAGCCACTGCTAGTAGTTAAGGTTAATTGAGCTCCAGTCCCGGGCATTCTTTGATTATATACCCAGACCAGATGCAAACTCAGTAAAGAAAGGGGAAGGGAATTCACTGCTTTGCATCTGAGCTTGGTGGTGGTGGTGGTTTAGTTGCCGAGTTGTGTCCAGTTCTTGCGACCCCATGGACTGTAGCCTGCCAGACTCCTCTGTCCATGCAATTTCCCAGGCAAGAATACTGGAGTGGGTTGCCATTTCCTTCTCCAGGGATCTTCCCCACCCAGGATCGAGCCCGTGTCTCCTGCATTGCAGGCAGATTCTCTACTGACTGAGCTATCAGGGAAGCCCTGCATCTGGGCTTATTCAGCTCTTTTTGGTTTCTTAAAGAACTCAAGCTCAGCTTCTAAACGAAGTGCTAGGGAAAAGGTACAAAGGAAAATTAAAAGATGTGACCTAATTCCACTTCCAAAATTTGGAACATTCTGTTACTTATAGACATAAAAGTAGAGTGAAGGAATTCTTCCAAAAAATATCCTTGATGGTAGGGAAGGAAGAGGCGAAGAAATGAAAGATTACATTTTTTAGAAAGAATAGTTAATGTTTGATGCTGAATACACTAGAAAAGTTTGGGGACCTGCCTGGAAGAGCACGGATATTGAGGATGACAACCTGGTCTCATCAGAAGAGAAGCCTTGCAAGGAAGGGGGCTGGAGAGAAAAGGGAGGCAAGTTACAAATGGAGGATCATGACAGCAAAAAGGAAAAGCTGAGATGTTCAACTTGAGACACTAGAGGAAGAAACAGCCAAAGTTGAGTGGGGAAGAGGGGGAGAAAAAGATGCTACCAAGAAGCATCTTGTAGCAATGGCAGAAACTGATCTACAGTGAACAAACTGGGGAAGATATTTTTAAAATCCAGCTCCTTTGAATGAGACCTCCACCAAGTAGACCCATTAGAAGGTCTAGAGATTAACTATAAATTTTCAATTTGACCTTATCTTGTAGTTTAATAAACTAAATATGTACTTGTCCACTATCTCTTGCCCTAACCTTGACCAAGATCTACTAAATTAATACCCTCTCTTTCTACTTGACTGCCCTGGCAGTGCTGCTGTTCTCACTGTGCTAAATATAGTCCCAGGGACAAAAGGGATGAGACACATGAAAGGCAACAGCTTAGGATATGTTAATATATGACTTTCTTGTTCAAGACCAACTAATCCATCTTAGGAGCCCCCTAGAACTCCTGCTTTTTGATGTTAGCTCATTTATTTGATGACTTGGTAATGAGTAAGTCCTTCTGAACTGTATTTCATAATATAAATTAAATCATAACATGTGACGGTTAAATCCCCCCACTCTGAGGGTTCAATCCTACATTAATTCTGTTGTTTACTCTAAATAGAGACGACATTAATTTCATACTTAGAAGCCTAGTATATTTAGATGGTCTTGTTTACCTAAGTAGTGACTTGCAGTTAAGATTCTGAAAGCCTTTCTCTATGGTGTAATCTTTTTGTGTCAAATGCATCGTGTACTCTGCCTTAGAGGCAAAAATATATCATTCAGACTTGCTCTTGACCTAGAAAATGGGCCATGGAAGGAAACAAACTAAATGAACAATGAGTTGCCTTAGATGCATGTCTACCAAGTTATTCACTTTAATACAAATTAGCAAAGGAATTGTCATTCTTATTCTCTAGCTATATGTTTTCTACAGAAACATATTACTGTATCACTATAGGCCTAATATAGTCTCTAACAGATGCCTAGACCTTGTGGTGTTCCTCTGAGTGTAGGATAAGAAGAATAACTATTAACATTTTGAGCTCTTAATACCTGTCACTTACCATTCTAAGAACTATACCTGTAGATACTTGTTTGACCCTCACAATGAAGTGGGTATTATTGTTATCCCCATTTCATAGATGAAGACCTAAGCAGAGAAGGGAAATGGCTTGCTGAAGGTCACTAGCTGGTACATGGGAAAGTCTCCAAATTTGAACTGAGTTAGCCATTGCTCTTAATTACTATGTAAGGATACCTCTGATTCTATGGAACGTCTACCAAAATGATATTAGTTGGTATAAGATATGCTTTTAGGCAGTACATGGTCATGGCATTAAATGACATTTCCTTGAGGTTGTATCAAGCAAAGTTTCATTCCATTGCTGGTGGGACTTGAACCCCTAATACCTGCATATCTCCCTTTCAGAGTTACTGGAAGCTCAGGACCTTTCAACAGTTAGGTTATCTTGATTTTATGGCAAGGGATCCTGGACTACCATTTATGGTATTCATATAAGACTGTCATTTTTAAATGTATTTACTTAAGCAAACAAGTGAGTCAACTGAAATTAATTAACACATGTGGAGACAGGAATCAAGACCATCCCCAAGAAAAAGAAATGCAAAAAAGCAAAATGGCTCTCCGAGGAGGCCTTACAAATAGCTGTGAAAAGAAGAGAAGCAAAAAGCAAAGGAGAAAAGAAAAGATATACCCACTTGAATGCAGAGTTCCAAAGAATAGCAAGGAGAGATAAGAAAGCCTTCCTCAGCGATCAATGCAAAGAAACAGAGGAAAACAATAGAATGGGAAAGACTAGAGATCTCTTCAAGAAAATTAGAGATACCAAGGGAATATTTCATACAAAGATGGGCTCAATAAAGGACAGAAATGGTATGGACCTAACAGAAGAAGAAGATATTAAGAAGAGGTGGCAAGAATACACAAAAGAACTGTACAAATCACCCTTTCCAGTGCCCTTTTAAGGCTGATGCAGTGCCATAAGAGGCTAACACAGGAGGGTAAAGAAAGTCTCCATAAAACCCAGAGAAGAGATTTTTAGAACTCTTCTCTGGATCCTGTCTGGAGTCACAACTGAACTGGAAGATTTTAAGTCTTAGCACTTACTAGTATGTGTGTAGTTAATACCAAAGTCATTAAATTTAAACTTGACCTTCAATAAATAAATAAATAAACTTACTGCGATAATTAAAAAAAAAAAAGAACTGTACAAAAAAGATCTTCATGACCCAGATAATCACAATGGTGTGATCACTCACCTAGAGCCAGACATGCTGTAATGTGAAGTCAAGTGGGCTTTAGGAAACATCACTACAAACAAAGCTAGTGGAGGTGATAGAATTCCAGTTGAGCTATTTCAAATCCTAAAAGATGATGCTATGAAAGTGCTGCACTCAGTATGTCAGTAAATTTGGAAAACTCAGCAGTGGTCACAGGACTGGAAAAGGTCAGTTTTCATTCTAATCCCAAAGAAAGGCAATGCCAAAGAATGCTCAAACTACCACACAATTGCACCCGTCTCACATGCTAGTAAAGTAATGCTCAAAATTCTCCAAGCCAGGCTTCAGCAATACGTGAACCGTGAACTCCCAGATGTTCACGCTGGTTTTAGAAAAGGCAAAGGAATCAGAGATCAAATTGCCAACATCTGCTGGATCATCGAAAAAGCAAGAGAGTTCCAGAAAAACATCTATTTCTGCTTTATTGACTATGCCAAAGCCTTTGACTGTGTGGATCACAATAAATTGTGGAAAATTCTGAAGGAGATGGGAATACCAGACCACCTGACCTGCCTCTTGAGAAACCTGTATGCAGGTCAGGAAGCAACAGTTAGAACTGGACATGGAACAACAGACTGGTTCCAAATAGGAAAAGGAGTACGTCAAGGCTGTATATTGTCACCCTGCTTCTTTAACTTATATGCAGAGTACATCATGAGAAACGCTGGGCCGGATGAAGCACAAGCTGGAATCAAGATTGCCCAGAGAAATATCAATAACCTCAGATATACAGATGACACCACCCTTATGGCAGAAAGTGAAGAAGAACTAAAGAGCCTCTTGATGAAAGTGAAAATGGAGAGTGAAAAGTTTGCTTAAAGCTCAACATTCAGAAAACTCAGATCGTGCCATCCGGTCCCATCACTTCATGACAAATAGATGGGGAAACAGTGGAAACACTGTCAGACTTTAGTTTTTGGGGCTCCAATATCACTGTGAATGGTGATTGCGGCCATGAAATTAAAAGATGCTTACTTCTTGGAAGGAAAGTTATGACCAACCTAGACAGCATATTAAAAAGCAGAGACATTACTTTGCCAACAAAGGTCTGTCTAGTCAGGGCTATGGTTTTTCCAGTGGTCATGTATGGATGTGAGAGTTGGACTATTAAAGAAAGCTTAGCACCATAGAATTGATGCTTTTGAACTGTGATGTTGGAGAAGACTCTTGAGAGTCCCTTGGACTGCAAGGAGATCCAACCAGTCCATCCTCAAGGAGATCAGTCCTGGGTGTTCATTGGAAGGACTGATGTTGAAGCTGAAACTCCAATACTTTGGCCACCTGATGCAAAGAGCTGACTCATTGTAAAAGACCCTGATGCTGGGAAAGATTGAGGGCAAGAGGAGAAGGGGACGACAGAGGATGACATGGTAGGATCCATCACCGACTTGATGGACATGGGTTTGGGTGGACTCCAGGAGTTGGTGATGGACAGGGAGGCCTGTTGTGCTGCGGTTCATGGGGTCACAAAGAGTCGGACACGACTGAGCGACTGAACTGAACTGAACTGAACACAAGTGGAAATGCTGCTTTGAAATCGTCTGTGAAGGTGTTTTCACATGATTGAAGTTTTGGAACTTTCCCAGTTCTTCTATTTTGAAATTCACTTTAAAGCAATAGTTTTGGCAAGTAGTGAAATCCTTATTCTCTTATCACACAAAAATCTCAGTTTTCTTCTGTGGGTTGAAGACTTATCTGGGATAGAGTTCTCACCAGGTCATGCAGAAGGGTGAAAAATATAATATGGTGAATTTGTCCTCTCTTGTGAAATGTGGTGATAGTAGCTGCTCTTAATGTCCTTCCTAGGCAAAATTAAAACAGGGCACTTTTTAAAAAGTTGTTGTTTAGTCTCTCAGTCGTGTCCAACTCTTTGGCAACCCCATGGACTGTAGCCTGCCAGGCTCCCCCGTCCATGGGATTTCCCAGGCAAGAATACTGGAGTGGGTTGCCATTTCCTTCTCCAGGGTATCTTCCCAACCCAGGGTTTGAACTTGCGTCTCCTGCATTACAGGTGAATTCTTTACTGCTGAGCCACCGGGGAAGCCCCTTTAAAAATTGTACTGATCCAGAAAACATGAAATCTGGGTGCTCTTGCTCAGTCACTCTCATAGTATGATTCCTTTCAGTTGCCCAAGTAGCCTTGAGTACTTCTGAGAGGGTGATGTGGAATCATGCCAATTCTTTCTAAAGTGCATTCAAAAAAAAATAATAATAAAGTGCATTCAAGCATTTTCTTCAGGGAAATTATTAAATAGCTCCTGCTTGTGGAATTCTGTTATATCTTTTCTCTAGGTTTATAGTTTTCCTGCCAGGATTGCAGTGCTACTTATTAATAAGATCGTTTTTGAGAGATGAGATATCTGAAATAACTGTTGTAAGCAACCAATCTATTAGAATACTTATACTTCCTAACATGTTTATTTCATTTTCACTTCCAAACTGGAAAGTTCAGAACATGGTTGAGAAATACTTAAGTAGTGAGTGTCTTGTTTTGTTTTTCTTTAATGTTGGTGCTGCTGTTTCTGGGACTCAGGAGAAAGAGAAGCTAAAAACTTGGACAGATTTAAGAAAATTTTAAAAGGTTGTTTTGTTTTTTTTTTTTCTGTTTCTTCGTTCTTCATTGTTTAATCAACACTTAGTTTACTTTAGTACTTTACATGGGATTTCAAAGTTGGTCTAGAAAGAGGAGTTACATTTGTAGATACAGAAAGATTTGCAAAAGGGAAAGGAGGAGGCCCAAAATGCCCAAAGTCAAGGAGACTAGAGTTGCAAGGGTTGACTATAGGGCCAAAATACAAACAAGAAGCAAAATTGAAGGACTCCAGCAAGATTTAAAGTGGTTTTTCAGGTTATGTACGAGTTAGCCAGGAAAGATCTGGCAAGTTCAAGACTAGCATTGGTCAGCAAACCCAAAGCAACAGGATCACTGCCATTGTCATCGTGCTGAGAATATAAACTAGGCTCAGACCAAGACATTCCCAAGCACCTGGATCACTCTGTAGACTAGTGGATATTACTGGATTACATGGAGCTTTTCTTTTTCACTAACTCTAAGATGTCTGAGTAGTCTTCTCCTTAACTTGGCTTTTCTTTGTGCCTTAAAGGATCTTTTTAGAGAAACATGTAGGTTCTCATCCTCATCTACCCTTTGGCCTCAATTTTAGCCATAGATGGCCATGGCTTGTTTCCAGTCAACTCTAAGCCCCATGTCCATATGGAGTCTTTTATGATCTCGTACACAGGGAGGTGGAACAGCCCTACCACACTGAAGTCTTCTTTGTTCCCTTGTGAGTAGCCGTGACTTAGAATACCTGTAGGAGACAGGGCCAGACTGAAATATGTGGATATTCAGGCAGGCTCAACATTTGAATATTCGTTGGAAGGACTGATGCTGAAGCTGAAGCTCCAATACTTTGGTCACCTGATGTGAAAGAACTGACTCATTGGAAAAGACCCTGATGCTGGGAAAGATTGAAGGCAGGAGGAGAAGGGAACAGCAGAGGATGAGATTGGATGGCATCACCAACTCGATAAACATGAGTTTTAGCAAGCTCTGGGAGTTGGTGGTGGACAGGGAAGCCTGGCATACTGCAGTCTATGGGGTTACAAAGAGCTGGACATGACTGAGTGACTGAACTGGACTCAACCATTTGGAATCTTACTCATTGATACTTTTAAAGATATTTTCAGTAGGTACTTAAATAATATTTAATATGTTTAATAGATAAGGGAAGAGAAACTGATTTTCTCCTAATAAAAATATATGCATACCTCTTTATGTTGAAATGGGAATTTATTACATGCTCTGACTGTAATATTACCATTTTAGCTTGTTGAATGGGATTTCTAGTAAGTGTTTCTGTAACTCTGAACTGGACAGTGTTAATCAGTCAGACTCTCTGAAGAGTATAAGCAGCCTACATGGATATAGTTACAGAGTCTTATTCAAACATATAATAGTTTTTTTTTTCTTTTTATGACTTTCATGTCAGCAAAATGTTTCTAGCTTTTCTTTATACCAGATCTTGTCATCTGAGACTAGAGATGGTTTTAAGTATTCCTTTTCAATCTGGAGTTTTAAACTTCTTTGTCTTGCCTAATTACTGGCTAGAACATCTAGTACAATGTTGAATAGATATGGTCTTTTCTTGAGAAAAGAGGGGAAAACATTTAGTTTTTCACTATTCAGAATGAACTGACTCTTTCATAGTTAGGTACCTTCCTCAATCTGATACAAGCTTCTTTTCCTACTTGTTGAGTATTTTTATCATGGAGAGACGCTCGGTTTTGTCAAGTGATTTTTCTGCTTCTATTGAGATCATTATGTTGTTTTTGTCATTTATTCTGTTAATGTGGTGATTTAATGTAATCAAGCCCTTATACTGTTTGATTTTCAGATGTTAAACCAACCTTGCATTCCTGGGATAAATCCCAATTGATCATAACATATAATTCTTTTTATATGTTGCTGGTGTTTTATTGAGGATATTTTCATCTTTTTTCTACTTTTCTGTAGTTCTTACTTTCTAGATTTTTTTGTTTGCAATTTTTATGGAATCAGTTGAGTTTAGCCTTTACTTAGTAAAACTAATATCTGGACTTCCCTGGCAGTCCAGTGGTTAACACTCCATGCTTCCAATGCAGGGAACACAGGTCCCTGATCAGAAAACTTAAGATCCATCTGCCTCACGGCATGGCCAAAAGTAATAAATATAAAAGTAAACTCTTGTACCCATGTTAATTGGTTGCTACTTCAGATGCTTCATTCCAAAGCTGTTTCCCTGACTTATAGTGGCTCTGTATACCTCATACATGCTTACTACCAAAAATGTTCAGTATTCTATATAAAGAAGTTATTTTAGAACTTCATTGCTATCTTCTTCTTCTCGTGGGACTGGTTCACATTTGCTAGTAATTTAAGGAGTAGGTATGGAAGCCCAACCTCACTGGCACCTTAATTCCAATTTATTTGGTGAGAATGTAGTACAGTTTACCAGTTCATGCCCTAGGACTGGCTGGGTCACACCTTCATCTAGGCTCCAATGGCAGGGGTTTATAAGAACCTCATCATCGGATTCTGGCGTTAGAATTCATTGTTCCTAATAGTCAAAATAGCTATAAGGCCACAGAAGAGAGCTCTCTGAGATTCTTTCCATTTTGTGCTGTGCTAGCCTTGTTTTGGAAAGCATAGTCACAAAACAATACTCACATCTTATCTTCCATTTTCAGTTGTTTTCTTTGGGAGAAAGGAGACAGATTTCTATTTGAACACATGGCACCAAAGCCTTGCCAATTGGTGGTAAAGTCAAATGGGTGGAGCCTCCCAAGTTTTGTGCATGTGTTTCCACGTGATTGAGCTTGTTGAGCAGGTATAGCAGGTTACTGAGACAGAGACTTGGATCTGCCTTTTAATCTGAACTAACTGCATCAGTGGAAAATGATTTTGGGTATTTGAGTAGAACTGTTGGATTAGCCAACTCTTCTTGTGATAGCTCAGGCCTTTTATAACTGTTTTCAGAGAGAGAGAGAGAGAAAAGACAACAAGAGAACAACTCTGACCATGGTCTATGGCCAGGCTTCTGTCACTAAGCAATAAAGAAAAAGCTCAAGTCGCCCTTGCCTAAGTGGGAATTTGCGGTTTCTAAAGCTGCCCATTCCCCAAACGACTAAAATATGTTATTGGTGCTTGGCACTGTTTCCTATGTTTTGCTCTCCTTAAATTTCTCTTTAAAAGACTTGGAGTTTAAAGGCAGAACCACTGAAAAATGCAATTTAATCATAGAACTGTGAAAGGCCAGCCCACAGTTAACCCCAGGATGCCCTGGTTTGTTTTGCTAAGCCAGAACTTTGAACCAGGCTTATTCAGAGGGGGCGCTGGAAAGCCAGGAGGGAAGGAAAAGGAGGAGGCAAAGGAAAGAAAATGAGTAGCCAGGCTGGCCCTGGAATGGCTCTGCTGTGCACCAGGGGCTTTACTCCACCTCTAGGCCAAGTAACTCCGCGACTTACACTGGAATGAGTAGAAGAAAGGGAAGGAAAGGGAAGGAGAACCCAGAGCTGGGGGAAGAATGGCGGAACTGTCTCCCACACTGTGGGCTGTCAGGGGACAGAACACAAAACTTCCAGGGGCTCTTGGCCCCGATTCACTGTTTTGAAAGCTGTGGGTTTCTTCTGGATTATAAAAGTGTACTCATTGCAGAAAATTTGGGAAGTTACTGAAGAGAAAAGAACCACCCAAGCAGCATGGCAGAGAGGTTCAGATCCCAGCCCTTGAAAACCTGAGTCTGGGTCCCACCACTCAGTTGTATAGAACCAGGGGTGGTAAGATCCCTAGGATGATGATGTGGGAATTAAAGGAGCTCACAGACCCCGCCAGGGCTGGCTACTGCAGCTGTGAACCCCCCACAAAGGTTAACATTGAGGTATATGTCTAGCAAGCTCTGTTCTATGCATGCGTAGGGGTAAAGCGTGGCCATTCTTCACAGCATATAAAATTCTATCTTGCTTTTAACTCACAAAGACCCAGTGCTTCTGAAGATTGTTAACTCCTATGTTAAAATCCCCATGGCTATAGCTAGTTTAACCTCCTCTTTATTGGACATTTTGGGGTTTCCAATTTTGTATTATTACAAATAACACTATGATATACATCCTTGTGCCAAAATCATTTTGTTTCTGACTATTTAAGATAAATTCAAATGAGGAACTACTAGAGTAGAGGGTCTGAACTTTTGAAAAGCTCTAGATGCAATTTACTGTATCTATGCACACACCAGGGCTTCCCTGGTGCCTCAGACAGTAAAGAATCCGCCTGCAATGCAGGAGACCTGGGTTCAATCCCTGGGTTGGGAAGATCCCCTGGAGGAACGCATGACAACCTACTCCAGTATTCTTGCCTGGAGAATCCTCGTGGACAGAGGAGCCTGGCGACCTACAGTCCATGGGGTTGCAGAGTTGGACACGACTAAGCCCAGCACAGCACATACCCACGCCAACAGTGTAAGCAGATTCTCTCTCTGTAACACTGGAGCATTAGCCATTGTCATCTAAAAACTGCAAATACTTGGTAATGTTAGAAGCAGGAAAAAAATTCTCCTGGTTTGACCTTGCATATCTACTTTTCATTTGTGAGGCTAAACATTTTATATATTTCTTGCTAATACTATTTTTTTTCATGAGTTGTTTGACCGTATCTTTTGACCATTTGGGGATAAGCTGTGTTTTCAGTCTATGTGAGTTCCTTCTGTATTAGGCTATCAATAGTTTATGGGTGGTATTTTCAGTAGTTTGGTTGTTTGCCCTTAAATTTTATATAAGATTTTTTTTGCTCAGTAGTTTAACTCTTATGTGTCCAGATCTGTCTGTTTTTCCCCTTGTGTGATTTTTTTCCATTGCTTTAAAGGCTGAAAAGCCTTTCACCATGCTCAGGTCAGATAATCATCATTGGCATGTTGCATGTTCTTGTCTTTTTAAAGGTAGCTTTATATATTTAATAATGTAATAAATGTTGGGATTTGTTCTACTTCTTGAATAAAGTGAGGATATAGTTTGACTCTCCCCCAAATGGTTAAGCAGTGATTTCAGCTCCATTTTTAAAGTAATCTATCCTTCCCATGCTTTTTATTCCATATTTATCATAATTTAATTACATATGTGTTCTAGGATCTGTTTCTGAGCAGTCACTTCTATTTCCTCAGTAGCCGTTCTGATGCCAGCACCAATTATTTGACTTGTATGATATATTTTGATGTCTGGTAGCATAAATACAATCTCATATTCTCATTTTTCAAATTGTCTTATTTATACTTGCCCTTTTATTCTGCTAGATCAACTTTGGAATCACCTTGTCCACCCAATATACTTTGTAATTTAATAATTGTGCTCATTCTGAATTGGATTTCTGTACTTTTTCTTAACAATGAGATTTTTTAGCTTGGAATTTAAAGCAGGTATTAGTTTATATGTATCCATTCTCCCCCAAACCCCTCCCATCCTTGGTTGCGTGTATATGTATGGTTCAGTCCCTTCACCGTTCTGAAACTACCACAACATTGTTAATCAGCTATACCCCAGTACAAAATAAAAAGTTTGAAGTTTAAAAGATAAATAAAAAAGGATTAAAAAATAAGTATTAGTTTAAATTTATGGAAGAGTAATGTGCTAAAGAATCAAGTGACTTATTTTATAATCTTAACTACAGGTATGATTGAATGATGACAACCAAATGCTGCCACAATTTGTCAGGAGGTCATTGCAGAGCCAGTCACTCCCCGTCAAGTTGTGAGACTTTCACAGATTGCTCATTAATATTCGCTTTTTAGGTACAAAAGGAACTGAACATGTATCAAATGTTCAAATGCTTTGGTATTTTTCATTCTACACAATCAACAAGAATGTTAGCTATTCCAGTGATAAAATGCTTTTCAAGATCAGTTCAAAAATTGCCCACTCCAGCCTTTCCAGTGGCCCACAGAATTCATCCTCCCATTGTCCTCAGGTTTGAGGAGCTGGCTAGCTCATCTCTCAGGAATTATCCATGTCCCAGGAGCGCATGAATCACACAGCCCCAAGAGGTTCTGCTAAAGTACACATGGTGTTTAACTGGCAGCAACTTCTCCATTTGCCCTCTGTGTTCACGCCATTAGAAACGTCACCGTTTGCCTTCTGTGTTCACGCCATCAGATCATAACCCCGTCTGGCCCAAGACTTGCCAGTTTGTCTGGACAGAGCTGTCATCTCAGTGTTGGGTTCCAGGGCCTGCATTGGGAATATTCCAGAAATATTCAGTTTCAGCTTTTTTAATGCAGAGATTGAATGCACTTGGAAAGGCCTAGAATAGAAATGGAGCATGGGCCATTCTTCTTTAATGAGTCCTCTCTTTATACCTGTGGAAAGCAACAGAGCAAGACAGGTACATTAGTGGCCGGAGTCAAAAATGCCCTGGAAACCAGGTAACACTTGAGCCAGTTATGAGAGCGTGTGGCTTGAAGGGAACAGCAGCAGAGCAGGACGGATCACACATGGCAGTCAGACAGCCTGAGTTCAGATTCCAACGTTGATGGGCTCTCTGACCGTGAAACAGGGCTTCCCAGTAAAGTATATGCCTGCAACTTGAGAGACCTTGGTTTGATCCCTGGGTTGGGAAGATTCCTTGGAGGAGGGAATGGCAACCCACTCCAGTATTCTTGCCTGGTGAATTCCACGGATGGAGGAGCCTGGCAGGCTACACTGCATGAGATCACTGAGTTGGACATGACTGAGCGACTAACGCTTTCATTTTCACTGACTATGAAACAAGTCCCTTAATCTTCCTGTGTCTCAGTTTATATGTAAAATGAGTGTGATGCTATTTTGGACCGTTGCAGTAAGAACTGGGAATAGATACAGAAGCACCCAGAACTCACACATGCTGCGAGCAATGATGATAGCTATTAAGATCAAAACTTTTTCAGGGAATGATGAGTAGGCAGGCATCTGAGAGCAGGAGATAGGTGCAAGGTAGATAAAAACCAGAAGCAAGTGTGGAAACACAGGCTGCACCTAGCTGGTGGGAATCCCTTGTAGGGCCTGCTAAGGAGCTGAGACCTCATCCCCTAGGGGCCGAAGAGGCTTTGGGAGTTCTCATTAAGGAAACGCCAGCTCTAGGACAGCACTAACAGCTCGTGGTTAGCACTTGGGCTCTGCGAGTCCAGCTCCCTGCTCTACACATCCAAGCTGGGTGACCTTGGGCAAATGACTCAAGCATTCTAAGCCTCAGTTCTATTTCCTATAAATTATTAACAATAAAAATACTGACCTTCTAGGGCTCTTTTTTTTTTAACTTTTTATTTTGTATTGGGAGATAGCTGTGCTAGTTTCAAGTGAGCAGTGGATGGACTCAGCCATATATACACACGTATGCATTTTCCCTCAAAATCCCCTCTCATCCAGGCTGCTACATAACATTGAGCAGAGATCCATGTGCTGTACAATAATGACCTTTTAGAGCTCTTGCAAATAATATTTATTTATTTAATATTCACTGCATGCCTGCCAATGTTCCAAGTGCTTGACTTGTATTATCTTAAAGGAAATCATGAATTTAAAAGCTTAGAGCCGTGACTGGCACATATTAACAGTTAAATCACTGCTGTGGGGGTGGCACAAGAGCTGATGTCATTATTTTTATTGTTTGGTCAAATCTATATTTTAGTAAGATCCTTCTGACGATGGCACAGAGAATGGGCTGGAGTGGTTGGGGCTGGAGGCCAAGAAAACAGGTAGTTTCACACATAAGTTTAAAAGGTCATTGCACTGTATACTTCAGATCCATGCACCTTATCTATGTTATACCTCAGTTTAAAGAAACGTAATAAATTAGATAACCGATGAAATCTCTTCTCCCAGTACAACAAAGCTGTTGGCTGTCACCCTGTTTATTTAACCTATACACTGAACACATCATGAGAAATGCTGGGCTGGATGAGTTACAAGCCATAATCAAGATGGAGAAACATCAACAACCTCAGATATGCGAATGATACCACTCTAATGGCAGAAAGCAGAGAGGAACTCAGGAGCCTCTTGATGAGGGTGAAGGAGGAGAGTGATAGAGCCGGCTTAAAACTAAATACTAAAAAAACTAAGATCATGACATCCAGCTGTATTACTTCATGGCAGATAGAAGGGGAAAAGGAGGAAGTCGTGACAGATTTCCTCTTTGGGGGCTCTTAAGATCACTGCATATAGTAACTGCAGTCATGAAATCACAAAATGATTGCTTCTTGGCAGTAAAGCTATGACAAACCTAGACAGTGTTTGAAAAGCAAAGACTAAATTACTTTGCCAACAGATGTCTATGTAGTCAAGGCTATGGTCTTCCCAGTGGTCATGTACAGTTGTGAGAGCTGAACTGTGAAGACAGAGTGCCAAAGAACTGATGTCCTGAGAGTTCCTTGGACAGCATGGAGACCAACCAGTCCATCGTAAAGGAAATCAACCCTGAATATTCATTGGAAGGACTGATGCTGAAGCTGAAGCTCCAGTATTTTGTTCACCCAATGCGAATGGTGACTCATAGGAAAAGACCCTGATGCTGGGAAAGATTGAGGGCAGAAGGAGAAGAGGGTGTCAGAGGATGGGATGGCTGGATGACATCACCAATGCAATGGACATGAACTTGGGCACACTTTGAGGGACAGGGAGGCCTGGCTTGCTGCAGTCCATGGGGTTGCAAAAAGTCAGACACGACTGGGCGACTGAAGAACAACAAGTGAAATCCTTATCTCAATGAACCATGTTTCTGAAGGACAGGAAGCCCAAGGAAAACAAACCTCTACAACTCATACAAACTTCTGACCTGGTGGATAGTTTCTCTTTGTTGGAGCTGCCTGTAGTAGTAGCGAACAAATGTAGAGGAGAGTCTGTGTCTTCTTCCAGCCCAGGAGTGCCAAGATGCTGGAACCAAGAAAGGGGGGCCATCCAAGCGTTGTGGAGAAGGGTATTAGATGCTGGATTACAGACTGCCCACCCTTGGCTCTCTGGAAAGTCCACTGTTTTACAGGGCTTCCTATCTTAGGGCACTTTTCCATTTAGATCTTACTGAGCCTCTTTGAAGCTAATCTTATCTTTGAATGTGCTCCTGTTGTAAAACCACCTTTCTCATTTCTTAAGGCCACGTCTAAAGCAGGTCAGTCAGTACATTGACCTTTCTCGGACTGACACCAAGTGAAGTGGTAAGAGTGTTCAACCCGGGCAACACACTTCCCCTGCAGGTGCCCTGGGAGATGTGGAATGATTGTGACCTCTGAATAGAATAGATGGGGAATGGATTCTTAAAATCTGATACCAATTCTCTTTCTCTTCCTACTAATTGCAAAAACACAATCTAAAACAGTAGGAATTGAGAGACGTTGGTGATCCAGATCAAGTAATGTGCCTGCAGGGTTGGAGCATTGAGGGGGAGGGTCAATTTTGATAGAGCAGGAAGGCCCAGCAGAGCTGGAGAAGGGCATTTAAAACATTTAAACGCCATTCGTAGAAAATGCGATATTCATCCTAACCAACTGCTTACTTACTAACTCCCAGTTAGGTATTTAAAAAGATAAGATTAAATGTCTAGAATTCAGTGATAATTATGTAAACAAAAACCAACCTTAAATTGCCTAGAATTAGATACGGCTATTGACACTATGCGTATCTTATAAATCATTCTAATTGAGCAGGGCAGTGTTACCTTCCCAAACCTAAAAACCCATAAGTCACGAGAACATTCTGATTAGATGGACAGGTCTCCTTGGATACAAGCATTGAGTCTGATCTGGCCATGACAGGTTCACTGATAGGCAGTTTTCAAGAACTTTTGTGAAAATAAACATGTTATGGGGATGAGTGAAAACACAGGTCATATACAACCAAGAAAATGAAGGTTCTTTACATTTTTGTAATGCTTATACATTATATGCATATGCAAGCTACATGTATACATATTTCCAAAGCCATGCTTTATGGCACTGTTATTGTTTTCTCTTTTAACAATTTAAGCATTTACTATAAAAAGCAGCCACACGTATTCATGTAAACATTAAAAAATACAGAATTATATACATATTTTTTTTTCGAAGGTACGAAAAGGTTTACTACTTACATATAATTTGAGGTCCCTGGGATGAGCAGAGCAGCCTCAGGCTGTTCCAGTATGGCTGCAGAGAGCAGACTGGCTTGGGGCTTTTATTGTGGTTGAGAGTGGGCCAGGTGAGGACTGCCATCAGAAGGCAGGGGAGTGGGTGGCTTGAATCTCCTGTAGGTGCTTGGGCTTCCTTATCAGCTGGCCCAGGTGTGGGGCACAAGAAGCAGGTGTGAGGCTTAAAAGCTGTTTGCAGTCAAATATCAGCAGAGTTTAACTCTATCACAAACATCATTCACACAGTCACCAAACGTGCTCTTCAATGTTACCAGTCAATTATTTCTTAAAATTTTTCTTCCCTCTCCACTGCTACTACTACTTTGTTAGTTTTAAGAAGTTATCATCTTTGTGTGAGTCTCTCTAGTAGGTTTTTTTTTTTTAATTGAGGTTTAAATGACATATAACATGATAGCTTCAGGTGTGCAATGTAGTATTCACTATTTGTATATATTGCAAAATGATCATCACCACAATAGGTTACAGAATTTCTTTTCTTGTCCTAAGAACTTTAAGATCTACTTTCTTAGCAACTTTCAAATATGCAATATAGTGTCATTAACTGTAGTCATGCTGCTGTAAATTATATCCACATGATTTATATATAAAATATATTTATAAATGGAAGTTTGTACTTTTTAACTCCCTTCACCTATTTCACTTACTCCCCACCCACTGCCTCTGGAAACCACCAATTTGTTTTATGTAACTATAAGCTGGCTTGTTTTGTTTTTGATTCCAAATATGAGGAGATCATACTGTATTTGCCTGTGTCTGTCTGACTTATTGCATTTAACATAATGCCCTCAGGGTTCATCCATGTTGTCACAAATAGCAGGGTTTCTTTGGATAAATACTCAGAATTTGCATTACTATATCATATGGTAGTTCTGTTTTTTAATTTTTTGAGGATCTTCCATACCGTAACATTTTGTCATAATGCCTGCACCAATTTACATTCTCACTGACAGTGCACAAAGATTCCCTTTTCTCCACATTTATACCAACTCTTGTCTTTTTTTATGATAGCCATTCTAACAGGTGTGAGGTGGTATCTCATTGTGTGTGTGTTTTTTTTTTAAGAAAATATTTTTAATCTTACAGTATAGTACCTTGAAAAGTACAGTAGTAAAATACAACAGCTGACCTCTTGGGGCTGGCATCAAGTGAATAGGCAAGAAGAGTTACTGACTGAAGGAAGGAAAGGAGGTGGGAAATGGTAGAGCTGAAGGATGGGGCTGAAGGGGACTTACTGTAGTATTTCCAAGGTCCACCCATGTTGTGGAATGTATCAGTTAAGTCATCCCTTTTTGTGACTGAATAGTATTCCATTGAATGGATATATATTACATTTTCTTTATCCATTCATCAGCTGATGGACATTAGGTTGTTTTTACTTCTTGTCTATTACGAATAATGCTGCTATAAACACTTATGTACAAGTCTTTGTGGACCCGTGTTCTTAATGCTCTAAGTATATGCAGAGGAATGGATGTGGTACCTCTTTGTTTTAAACTGTTTCAGGAAATGCTGGACTGTCTTCCACAGCAGCTACACCATTTCATATTCCCATCTGCAGTGCAAGGAGTGTTCCCTTTCACTTGCCCTGGGAGGACTGAGGGGCTGCTCGGGGAGAGGAAACCCTTTGGGCATCAGGAGGGGTTTGGGTGCCTTTGGGTGCTGGGAGCAAGTGCCTGCTCAACTGGGAGAGGAAGGGACCACTAAGGGGACCAGAGGATTCATTATGGTTTTGATTCACATTTCTCTGATGATTAGTGATGTTGATCACCTTTTCATGTAACTGTTTATCTGTATGTCTTCTTTGGGAAAATGTCTATTCAGATCCTCTACCCATTTTGAAATCAGATTCTTTTTTTTTGGGCTATTGAATTGTATGTGTTCTTTATATATTTTGGATATTAACATTATCAGATATGTAATTATTTTCTCCCATTCGAGTTTGTCTTTTCCTTTTGTTGATGGTTTTCTTTGCTTCTTAGTTTGATATAGTTTCCCTTGTTTATTTTTGCTTTTGCTGCCTTTACTTTTTGGTGTTGATTAAAAAAAATCATCTCTAGAATAGCACTGAAACAAGTATACTATCAAGGGTGAAACAGATCACCAGCCCAGGTTGGATGCATGAGACAAGTGCTCAGGGCTGGTGCACTGGGAAGACCCAGAGGGATGGGATGGGGAGGGGGTATCGGGATGGGGAACACATGTAAATCCATGGCTGATTCATGTCAGTGTATGGCAAAAACCACTACAATATTGTAAAGTAATTAGCCTCCAACTAATAAAAATAAATGAAAAAATAAATAAAATAAAATGTAAAAAATCATCTCTGAGACTGATGTCAAGGAACTTACTGTCAATGTTTTCTACTAGGAGTTTTATGATTTTAGATCTTTCATTCAAGTTCTTAATACATTTTGAGTTAATTCTGTAAGTGGTATAAGATAGTGTTCCACTTTCATTCTTTTGCATTTTGCTGTTCCATTTCCCCAGCACCATTTACTGAGGAGGCTCCCCCTTCCCCAGTGTATATTCCTGGCTCCTTTGTCATAAATTAATTGAATATATATCATGGGTTTATTTCTGTTCCATTGATCAATGTGTCTGTTTTTATGCCAGTACCACACTGTTTTGGTTAATATAGCTCTGTAATATACTTTGAAATTAGAGTGTGATGCTTCCTTCCATCTTTCTCAAGATTATTTTGGCTATTCAGGGTCTTGTGGTTGCATACAAATATTTGGATTATTTGTTCTGTTTCTGTAGGAGATGGCATTGGAATTTTGATAGGGTTTGCACTGAATCTGTATGTTGTTTGGGATAGTATGGACATTTTAACAATAGTGATTCTTCCAATCCATGAGCATGAAATATCTGTCCATTTACTTGTATCTTCAATTCCTTTCATTAAGGTCTTATAGTTTTCAGTGTATAGGCCTTTCACCTCCTTGGTATTTTATTCTTTTTGATGTAATTGTAAATGGGATTATTATTGTATTAATTTCTCTGATAATCACAAAATTCTATTTTTAACATCCGTCTTTCTCTTCCTCACATCACACTCTGCAGAGGTAGCTTTTGTTTTATAGTCAGTCTATCTTCTTCCAGACATTCCTAGATACACCTGTGAATATTTTTATTGCTTTGCAAATCAGATCAAACTATACTACCTTTCTGCATTTTGCCTTTTCCAACTAAGAGTATACTGTGGACATTGGGCACATGTGCCCATTCAGTATGCATAAAGGTTTACCTCATTCTTTTATTAGATACATAATACAGAGTTATCTTGATTTTTTCAACCTGTGCTGTTTTTCTCTATTAGAATCAGTACTGCAGTGAACACCCTCATACATGTTCTTGTACAGTTGTGTGAATGGGTCTGTAGGGTAAGTTCATTAACATGAGACTACCAGGTCAAAGGGTATGTATGCTTTGCAGTTAGATATATATTGCCACTTGCTTTTTGAAAAGGAGAAACCAATTTTTACTTCCATTCAGTGTCTTAAGAATGATTGTTTTCTTATATCCACATTAACTTTCTGTGTTAACAACATTTTTAATCCTAACCATCCTAATAAATAAAAAATAATTTCACACTGTGATTTTGATTTGTATTTTTTTCATTGTAAGTAAGGTTGAATATCTTTTTTGTATTATATTGGCCATATGTAGTTTTTGTTAATTGTCTTTTTATTTCATTAACCTGTAATTAAATTATATTAAGGAAATTGGCATTCTTTTTATCTAAGTAGAAAATATTTTTCCCAATTTTGTGTCATGTGACTTTGTAAATAGTATTTTGTATTGTAACTAATTTTCTAATATTATATATTCAGATTTATCACTTTTCTATGGTTTCTAAGATTATAAAATATTTACTCACATAAGTGTTTATCTGACATTTTTCTCTAATATGTTTATACTTTTAAAAATACCTTTATGGCTTATTATTATATTGAAATTTTCCATTTGTCTGGAATTATATTTTTTCATAAAGTGAATTAGAGATTCAGCTTTGTTTGTTTTTTCTCTGATGGCTAACCAATTGCCCCACTATCATTTACTAAATAATTTCTCTCTCCTCACTTTCACTGTATACTAAATTTCCATAGGTATTTGAATCCATATCCTGGGTATACAGATATACAGCATAAACACCACAAACACAGCAGATAATATTCTTCAAAAACAGGATGTGTGAAGTTATAATCAGTACTAACTGGTGGTTTGCTACTTATTGACACCTTGAGGCAAAGAATAAAAAACTGCCCACATTCTTAAGACAATGGCATGCAAGCTAATAAAGAACACCTATTTCCACTTATGTGCAGGGTTTGTTTTTCCTCACATCGGTGACCCAGCAGTTTATTAGATCACAACCTGCTAGTCAGGAACTCATTTTTGTTTCTCATTTAATCTTAGGCATTGATGGTCTCATAAAAGCTGTTAAGTAATAATAATGTTGGGCACTTATATTGTACTCTTCATCCGTAAGTGCTATCTAAACATTAACTAATTAAGTGCATTGATGAAAGGAAAGGATTTGCAGACTTTATCAGGAAAACTGAGATCTGGTTGCACACCTGGGAGGGCATGATTCCTGAAAAGCATTAACTCTCTCTTTGAATGGTGCTCAGCAAGCAGAGGAATAAAAAGCTGGTGACATTATTTTACTTCTTTTGAAAATTTCCTTGGGTATCTTCTAATTAGTCTGGTTAAACTCACCTTTTATCTATCTCCCCAGACATTTCCTTTCTACATTCCTGGGGGTATTCAACAAGCTTCTTTTGATGTTTTCCCTGTCTGTTAGTCACAAAATCATAGGATCTTCAAGCTGAGAGAAATCCTTATTGATCATCTAGTTTTGAATGACTTAGTATGATCACTTTATTTTTGTAGGTGAGGAAACTGAGGCATGGAGAAATTAAGGGACTTATTAAAAAGGTCAGACAGCTTAGTGGGGATGGAACTGGGAAGAGAAGTCAAGACGTTTAGCTCCCATCTCAGATCTCAAATCAGTTTCAATCCTTTTTTCTCTTTGTGAGTGTCCGAGTTGCTTTTCCCTTTTTAAAAAAAACTTTCTTTTCAAAACTCCATCCTTTACATACTTCTCCTTTTGTTCTTTGCTATTACCTTTTATGTCTCTCCCAACCCTTAGTGGGTCATTCCCAAACATAATCAGGTAACATTGCTCTAATTTCTCCTCTATTTCTCTACTTCTTTAAACATGGGGTCTTTTGTTGTTGTTGGTAAGATGCCCTCAACAGGTCCCTCTGAAAAGCACTGTTTCTTTACTTTCTCTTACATATGTGCTTTCAGGGAGTTGATTTATTTTGCTTTGGTTTCTTCCAACCGTAGTTGCTTCTTCCTTTAATAAAGTTACTTCTCTTGGTAAATAGCCTAGGGTTTAAGTTAATAAGTCCACTTTCATCATAGAATTTCATGTTACTTTATTTTTTTTATTTTTTTAATTGAAGTTCATGTTACTTTAATTCATGAATTTCCCAGTCATTCACGCAATAATAAGAATGATACTCCATGTTTAGAAATTTACACAAGATGTGACTACGTAAGAGAATTTTTGTACAAGGAGTAAATATGTTGGAAAATAAATCCTTACATAAGCCAAAGACAGATCCAGTTCAGATCAAAACTGTGGGAGTAAACCTGAACCAATCTAGACTGTGCATCTTATTTCCATGCAGGGACTGAGTCGGTTTAGAAAGCCTCCATTTCTACATGATGGCTCAGTGGGTATCCAGTGACCTCAGGATTCTCAGGTTGAACCAAACCCCAAGGCTGCACTCTGACCCTAGATGCCCTCATTAGGACCCCTTCTGAGAGTAGTGAAGAGTACTTAGGAGACGGGAGTGGGGGTGCCAAGGCCTGGCATAACCCAGCTGGTGATCTTAGCTCCCATCACCTCCCTGGGCCTTAGCTTTCCCCTTGTGTGTGTGTGTGTGTTAGTCACTCAGTTGTGTCCAACTCTTTGCAACTCCATGGACTATAGCCCGCCAGGCTCCTCTGTCCATGGGATTCTCTAGGCAAGAATACTGGAGTGGGTTGCCATTCCCTTCTCCAGAGGATCTTGCTAACCCAGGGATCGAACCCCAATCTCCTGCATTGCAGGGAGATTCTTTACAATCTGAGCTACCAGGGTGCTCCCCATCACCTCTCTAGGCCCCTTTAGCCAAGTTAAAGAAGCCATTTAAAGCAGGGGTCCCCAGTCCCTGGGCCATGGACCAGTATCAGTCATGGCCTGTTAGGAACTGGGCCATGCAGCAAGAGGTGAGTGGCAGCAAGCAGCAAATGAAGCTTCATCTCTATTTTCAGCCGCTCCCCGTTGCTCACATTGCTCAGCCTCCTGTCACATCAGTGGCAGCATTAGATTCTCATAGGAGCATGATCTCTATTGTGAACTACACACGTGAGGGCTCTAGGTTGCTCATTCCTAATGAGGATCATCCCGAAACCATCCCCCTCCCACCACATCCTACCCAACCTCTCATTGTTGTGCAGTCTCTCGGTCATGTCCAACTCTTTGCAACCCCATAAATGGCAGCATGCCAGGCTTTCCTGGCCTTCACTATCTCCCGGAGTTTGATCATGCTCATGTCCATTGAGTCAGTGATGCCATCTCACCTCCATCTCTGGTCCGTAGAAAAATTGTTTTCCGTGAAATGGTCCCTGGTGCCAAAAAGGTTGGGGGACTGCTGACTTAGAGCCTTTCCTTGTATACTATTCAGTGAGTAATAATGGCATAACTGGGCCAAAATGAATAGTTGAGACCTTGGGGCTTCCCTGGTGGCTCAGATGGTAAAACATCTGTCTGCAATGCTGGAGACCCAGGTTCGATCCCTGGGTCGGGAAGATCCCCTGGAGAAGGAAATGGCAACCCACTCCAGTACTCTTGCTGGAAAATCCCATGGGCAGAGGAGTCTGCTGGCTACAGTCCGTGTGGTCACAAAGAGTCGGACACGACTGAGCAACTTTACTTACTTTAAATCAGATTTATATTAGACACATAGCTAATTAACTCAATAGAGAAGTAAGATTCTGCTGATCGTACCATAAGGATTTCCTGAACTGTCTCAACTTAAAATATCTTAATCTACTTTCCCCGTAAATAATACACATGTATTTATATGAGACCATATGGCCTGCTTTGGGGCTCAGAATATGTGGGCCACATAATTGTACTTACTCTTTGCAAATGCTTCTTCTGAAGTTCCATGAGGTTATAGCTTCATGAGCCTATAGACATTGAGGCACTTTCCATAATGTGGAAAAACTGAAGTAGACCCCATCCTATATCTTTTTGTGAATTAAGAAATTTATGTTCTTGGGTTCAGCTTTACCATTCAGCCATTGGAGAAAGTTGAAATTCTTTTAGTCCCTGAGATAGTTTCTACCAGGAAGCAAAGTATAATTTGATAGGAATGGTGATGGCCACTTACAAATCTACCCAATTACGTCAACCCAGACAACCCAAATTACAACATAGTTTCCAGAATCTAAGTAGAGATTGTCACCCTTGGGAGAGAATCAGATAAGAGCTCAATGCTGACGTCATAATCCACCATGAGTGAAGTATTTGATTAGCCAGAACCTTTGTCCTGTTAGAACAGTCCCATAATGGATAAAGAAGGGTGTGGGGCAGCTAATTGGAGAAGACACAGTTTCCTGTTTTTGTGCAAACATCCCAGCATTGAGCCATGATAAGGAGCTTTAAGGTTAATTATGGAGAAATGGGATTTTAACAAACTTTTTGGAATAGGAAAATTCCTTATGCCTTTTATTTTCTGTTTTTAGGAAAAATATTATGGTAGTATGCTTTTTATTTTCTGTTTTTAAGGATTTATTATTAAGAGGAATAAAATTAAGTTAACTAGACTTACTGTGGTGATATTTTGCAATATATACAAATACCAAATCATTACAATGTATACCTGAAACTAATATAACAATTTTTATATATCAATTTTTTTAAGAAAAAAGGAGTAAAATTTAGAATCAAATGAGAATTCAGAATTATTCTTGCATGTGTTAGCTTTTCAAACTTGAGCAGACTTCACAGACTATTTTTCCTAAATCTTCAGGAACTCACCTGGCCTAGATCACTAACCATCACTTGTCCCCACCTGTTAACGCTAAAAAATGTCACTCAGAAAGAAAAGAGTGAGTGCTGTCTTTCAGAATCCTCTGGCCAAGCACATGCAAACGAAATTATATTTGAAATCATTTTACAGTGTGTGACAGTTTTGATTCTTCCATTTCACCAAGCTTGCTTGTTACTAGTGAGTGGCAGGTGGCTTTGTTGGACATGAATGGGGTCTTTTGGTTAGACTCTCAGAGGAGGGGCCATTTGTCAAGTGCAGCAGCCCTCCCCATCACAGTCTTCCCAACAGTTGTCCAGAATCTAGATGCTACACAATGGCAGAGGAAGGCCAGTATTGAAATGGAAGGTAACTTGACAAATCAGGGGGAAGGAATGCGTCGATGCATACATTCAATGAGAAGGAGCTTTTTCTTTCTTGTTTCTTGTCTAAGTCCCCCAGTGCTCCATCTTTCTCCCAGTGTAGATTTTGAATTTTGTGGTGGTGCCAAGGGAGTGAAGGTAACGGACATAAAAGAATCATTTGTGCCCTTTTCCCAATCCCACAGATCTCTATTGGCTGCAGACCTTGAACATGACACTGCAATTTCCTGGTGCCACACATGAGTAATGAGCAGCTGTTTCTGAAACTGTGGTTTGGAGAAGGCAGCACTAGGTTATTTTTTAACTTAATTGTAATTTTTGATTGCTCTGCAAGAAGGCAAATCAAATAAAGTCTGTTGTCTTAGTCTGCAAGAAAGCCGTAGGCCTCAAATTCCAGTGCTGACCATCTTGACCAGAATAGAAGAGGGGGGAAAATGTGTGTATCCTTGAGCTGGAAGTTCGACCAGCAGCTTTCGTGGGCTGCTGTCACACAAGAAGGGTAAGCATATTTGGTGTATTTGTCAGTTTGTGGGATCATGGAAAGTGATATTTGACTGTTCCTTGAGTTCTAGAAGTACCTGAGTTGATAGAGTGAAAATAATTTGTAGAGAGACTGCGAAAGTCAAAAATAGAAAACTCTTGAAGAAGGTATCAGCTTGATACTGCATTTGTCTTTATTCTACAGTGCAATAAAAAGGACACATAATTTTAAGTTACAAATGGAAGTGTGTATTCTTTGAACACGAAGTCCCTATGATAACCCTGGAATAATCATATATGCAGTACTTCCAAATTAAATCAGACTAGGACTTTCTTTCATATAAGAAATTAAGTTCAATGGAAAACAGAAGCAAACTATTTCACCATGTTTTAGACATATGCCTTTTTCTCAAGGAGATAGAACAATTTGGTATATGGAGAAGATGAGGGAGGTTGAGGAGATGGATGAAGAGCTAACTGTTTTCTGCTAATTACTTTGTCATGATTTTGTTCACATAACAGGCACTTGGGGAAAATAACTAAGCCTAGGATAACTAAACCTCATCTCAGAGGTCTATTTCACCAGCACTTAGAACACACCCAAATGAGTGTCTGGTTCACAAACCACCAGTCTTCTAAATGCTAAAGCTGAATGGCCTTGTGACTTGTGATGGAAGGATGTAAAGTTATATTAACCTGTGACCAGGAAAAAGTGAAAAAGAAAGGCTCCTCGAGCTTTGGTCTTCTTTGAGGCTTTCATCTTCCTGGTGTTTGTGGAATATGGTCCTAACCTCAACATCCCACCAGCTTGGCTAGGAAAGTGGGAATGAAAAGCAGGATTCTTGAGGGCAGGAGGAGCAAGTATCTCAAGTACAGATATAGCTATGAGATATGAGCACCAGATCCCTGGAGCCTGCTTCTCTTAGTGCTGAAGCCTCTAGACCAGAAGCCAGAATAGCTTCCCAGTGTTGCTAGTTGTTATATTCAAAACAAGATTAAATCTCCTATTTTACCTTTACCCTTTGAAATCAGTATAAAGTTTTCTTCCCTGTAATATTAAAGAAATGTTTGTCAATTCTAAAATAAACTTAAAGAGTATTACCTGACTTTTCTGAATAAAAAAATTCCAGCAACTTCAGCACTTTGAAACATGGCCCTGAACCTCACCTGACAAATAGGAAGACCAATTACTTAAGTGTAAGGAAGTGGAAAGGGTTTCTAATTAGCTGAGTTGCCACCAAGTTCACATGTTCTTCGTTCTCCTCCCCAAATCACACAGCAGAATGATTCGAAATGTTGGGATACAAAAATAGCACAAAGATATGACTGTTGCAGCAAAGGAAAAAGACTGGAAAGCATCCTCATTCAGCATGAACCTAGATGCCTGGCAGAGAGAGGGTTTTTAAGACTAGTGTGAGATTCAGTTTGCCTTTAAGCAATTTACATTCTTTTAGGTTGCTTTACATAAAATTGCCATTTTTATAAGTAAAATTGCCATTTTACTTTTATGGGCAAAATCACCATTTTATAGGTAGTACCTCCACTTTTACATTTTCAATCTACAGTTGGATAAGCAAAACAATCACATGTTAAAGGATAGCAAAAAATACAGAGAACATCAATTTCCATATTAAATGGTGTGGTTATAAAAATAAGTTATGTGAAGCACAAGAGATCCATGGCAGGTGAAGTAGCCAAAGATGACTGTCCAGATCAAGCCAGAATAGATCTGAGCCATGAATCCTGGGTGACATTTCAGTAAGTGCTAAGAGAAGAAGTGAAACTCCAGATAAAAGAAATACACTGGTGAAGGCACAGAAGGAAGAACAAGCATATTCTACACAGGGAAAAGTTCCCTCACAACAGAACATAAATACTAAGGAATGGAAAATGAATTTGGATAGACAGTTTGGAATTAGCCTATGGAGACACTTGTACACCAGGCAAAATACAAGCTCCAGTTTTGTCTAGTTCATGCTTTTCTCAATAGCCGAGTATATTCAATGCCGACTATGCATTGAATTCAGCAAATTCAATGCAATTTTCTGAAATGAATGAATGAAGAGTTTTTCATGGTAAAATAATGGATTCAACCAAAGGTTTGAAGGAAGAGATAACACACAGTGAAAGTAATGTTTAAACCTGATTAGTATATATGCTGGATAGATTCAAGGAAAAAGGTTATCATCCATAAATAAAACCAGAATCTTATTTCATTAATAAATCAGGACTTCCCTGGTGGCACAATGGATAAGAATCCGCCTCCCAATGCGGCGGGCACAAGTTTGACCTCTGATCCAGGAAGATTCCACATGCAGTGGAGCAGCTGAACCGGTACCCCACAACTACTGGGCCTGCACTCTAGGCCCACTTGAAGGCAAGCTGCGAGAACTGAGCCTGCATGCAACTGAAGCTTGCATGCCTAGAGCCCATGCTTCACAACAACAGATGCTCCCACAGTGAGAAGCCCCCATACTGCAATGAAGAGTAGCCCTCAATCACTGAAACTAAAAACCCACATAAAGCAGTGAGGATTCAGTGCAGCCAAAAATAAAGAAAGAAAGAAAATTAAAAAAAAAATCAACATCAACCCTGAAACATTATGTGAAGTGAAAGAAGCCAGTCATAGAACACCACATATTATAGTATTCTATTTACATGAAATAGCTAGAGTAGGTAAAGCTATGAAGACAGAAAGTAGAGATTGCTCATGGGATGGGTTAGGGAGAAAAAATTAGTGACTGCTAATGGGTGTGGGGATTTGGAGGAGAGTGGAGGAAATGTTCTAAAATTGATTGTGGTAGTGGTACAAGAAACACCTGGAGTAACAGGAAAATTTGGCCTTGGAGTACAGAATGAAGCAGGGCAAAGGCTAATAGAATTTTGACAAGAGAACGCACTGGTCATAGCAAACACCCTCTTCCAACAACACAAGAGAAGACTCTACACATGGACATCACCAGATGGCCAACACCAAAATCAGATTGATTATATTCTTTGCAGCCAAAGATGGAGAAGCTCTATACAGTCAGCAAAAACAAGACCGGGAGCTGACTGTGCCTCAGATCATGAAGCCCTTATAGCCAAATTCAGACTTAAATTGAAGAAAGTGGGGAAAACCACTAGACCATTCAGGTATGACCTATATCAAATCCTATATCAAATGGAAGTGAGAAATAGATTTAAGGGACTAGATCTGATAGAGCGCCTGATGAACTATGGACGGAGGTTCGTGACATTGTACAGGAGACAGGAATCAAGACCATCCCCAAGAAAAAGAAATGCAAAAAAGCAAAATGGCTGTCTGAGGAGGCCTTACAAATAGCTGTGAAAAGAAGAGACGTGAAAAGCAAAGGAGAAAAGGGAAGATTTACCCATTTGAAGGCAGAGTTCCAAAGAATAGCAAGGAGAGATAAGAAAGCCTTCCTCAGTGATTAATGCAAAGAAATAGAGGAAAACAATAGAATGGGAAAGACTAGAGATCTCTTCAAGAAAATTAGAGATACCAAGGGAACATTTCATGCAAAGATGGGCTCAATAAAGGATAGAAATGGTGTGGACCTAACAGAAGAATAAGATATTAAGAAGAGGTGGCAAGAATACACAGAAGAACTGTACAAAAAAGATCTTCATGACCCAGATAATCACAATGGTGTGATCACTCACCTACAGCCAGACATGCTGTAATGTGAAGTCAAGTGGGCCTTAGGAAGCATCACTACAAACAAAGCTAGTGGAGGTGATGGAATTCCAGTTGAGCTATTTCAAATCCTAAAAGATGATGCTATGAAAGTGCTGCACTCAATATGTCAGCAAATTTGGAAAACTCAGCAGTGGTCACAGGACTGGAAAAGGTCAGTTTTCATTCCAATCCCAAAGAAAGGCAATCCCAAAGAATGCTCAAACTACCGCACAATTGCACACATCTCACACACTAGTAATGCTCAAAATTCTCCAAGCCAGGCTTCAGCAATGTGAAGTGAACTGTTAACTTCCAGATGTTCAAGTTGGTTTTAGAAAAGGCAGAGGAATCAGAGATCAAATTGCCAACATCTGCTGGATCATCAAAAAAACAAGAGAGTTCCAGAAAAACATCTATTTCTGCTTTATTGACTATTCCAAAGCCTTTAATTTTGTGGATCACAATAAACTGTCAAAAATTCTCCAAGAGATGGGAATACCAGACCACCTGACCTGCCTCTTGAGAATCCTGTATGCAGGTCAGGAAGCAACAGTTAGAACTGGACATGGAACAACAGACTGGTTCCAAATAGGAAAAGGAGTACATCAAGGCTGTATATTGTCACCCTGCTTATTTAACTTATATGCAAAGTACATCATGAGAAATGCTGGGCTGGATGAAGCACAAGCTGGAATCAAGACGGGCAGGAGAAATATCAATAACCTCAGATATGCAGATGACACCACCCTTACGGCAGAAAGTGAAGAACTAAAGAACCTCTTGATGAAAGTGAAAGAGGAGAGTGAAAAAGTTGGCTTAAAGCTCAACATTCAGAAAACTCAGATCATGCCATCCGGTTCCATCACTTCATGGCAAATAGATGGGGAAACAGTGGAAACAGTGGCTGACTTTATTTTGGGGGGCCCCAAAATCACTGCAGATGGTGATTGTAGCCATGAAATTAAAAGACGCTTACTCCTTGGAAGGAAAGTGATGACCAACTTAGACAGCATATTGAAAAGCAGAGACATCACTTTGCCAACAAAGGTCCGTCTAGTCAAGGCTATGGCTTTCCCAGTAGTCATGTAGGGATGTGAGAGTTGGACTGTGAAGAAAGCTGAGCACAGAAGAATTGATGCTTTTGAACTGTGGTGTTGGAAAAGACTCTTGAGAGTCCCTTGGACTGCAAGGAGATCCAACCAGTCCATCCTCAAGGAGATCAGTCCTGGGTGTTCATTGGAAGGACTGATGTTGAAGCTGAAACTCCAATACTTTGGCCACCTGATGCGAAGAACTGACTCATTTGAAAAGACCCTGATGTTGGGAAAGATTGAGGGCAGGAGGAGAAGGGGACAACAGAGGATGAGATGGTTGGATGGCATCACCGACTCAATGGACATGAGTTTGGGTAAACTCTGGGAATTGGTGATTGACAGGGAGGCCTGGTGTGCTGTGGTCCATGGGGTCGCGAAGAGTTGGACACGACTGAGGGACTCAACTGAACTGAAGCTCTTGTTGTTAACATCATTTGCAAATGTCGTCTCCCAGTTTACAGGTTGTCTTTTTGTTTTATTTATGATTTTGTTTGCTGTGCAAAAGCTTGTAAGTTTGATTAGGTCCCATTTGTTTATTTTTGCTTTTATTTCTGTTACCTTGGGAGACTAACCTAAGAAAACACTGGTACAATTTATTTTTTTTTTTTAATTTTTTTTTTTAATTTTTTTATTAGTTGAAGGCTAATTACTTCACAACATTTCAGTGGGTTTTGTCATACATTGATATGAATCAGCCATAGATTTACACTTATTCCCCATCCCGATCCCCCCTCCCACCTCCCTCTCCACCCGATTCCTCTGGGTCTTCCCAGTGCACCAGGCCCGAGGAAAACACTGGTACAATTTATATCGGAGAATGTTTGCCTATATTCTCTTCTAGGAGTATCATGTCTTATTTAAGTCTTTCACCCATTTTGAGTTTATTTTTGTATATGGTGTGAGGGTGTGTTCAAATTTAATTTGCATTCAGCTGTTCAACTTTCCCAGCACTACTTGCTAAAGGGGTTGTCTTTTTCCCATTTTATATTCTTGCCTTCTTGGTCAAGATTTATTGACTATAGGTGTGTGGGTTTACTTCTGGGCTCTCTATTCTGTTCCATTGATCCGTATGTCTGTTTTTGTACCAGTACCACACTGTTTTGATTACTGTAGCTTTGTAGTATTGTCTAAAGTCTGGTAAAGTTATGCCTCTTGCTTTGTTCTTTTTCCTCAGGAATGCTTTGGCAAATCTGGGCTTTTTATGGTTCTGTATAGATAATTTTTAGATTATCTGTTCTGATTCTTTGAAAAATGTCATGGGTAGTTTGATAGGGATCATATTAAATCTGTAGATTGTTTTGTGTAGTATTGCCATTTTAACAATATTAATTCTTCCAATCCAAGAGTATGGGATATCTTTCTATTTCTTTGAATCATCTTCAGTTTCCTTTATTAATGTTTTGTTGTTCTCAGTATATAAGAATACCGGAGTGGATAGTTATTCCCTTCTCCAGGGGATCTTCCCAACCTAGGGATCGAACCCAGGTCTCCCACATTGCAGGCGGATTCTTTACTGTCTGAGCCATCAGGGAAAGGCCAGTAGATTTCGGGATTATCAGTTCTGGTTCTGTGAAAAATTTCACAGGTAATTTGATAGGGATCACATTAAATCTGTAGATTACTTTGGGTAGTATAGCCTTTTTAACAATATTAATTCTTCCAACCCAAGAGCATGGGATATCTTTCTATTTCTTTGAATCATCTTCAGTTTCCTTTATCAATGTTTTATAGTTCTCAGTGTATAAGTCTTTCATCTCCTTCGTGGGGTTTATTCCTAAGTATTGTGTTTTACTGTTTTGATGTGATTTTAAAAGGGGTGGGTTTTTACATTCTCTTTCTGATATTTCTGATATTTCATTGTTAGTGTGTAAAGAAATTACAGAATATATTATATTCCTTATAGTCTTTTACTTCTGTTTTATCAGCTACTACTATTTGTTCACCTTGACCTTGTAATATCTCTTTAAGTACGATTTACTGCTCTCAGATGTTATTTTTATGTAGAATTCTCATTTTGATTATGATTCATTTGAAAGTATTCATCTATTTCCAGCTACTTCCAAATTAAATTCAATCTTCATTTTTTTCTTATATCAAAATCAGTATATATATGCATGTGCCTCAGTAAGAGAGAAATAAAGGCAGATTTTATCTTGTTAGTATAGGAACTGCTAAAGTCTTTGAAGCCTGTGCATTATTAGTTAAGCGAGGGGGTCTCTGATGAACCATCGGCTCCAAACTCATGAATGTTTGAGGGGAGGGGACTGTGGGATGCAGGCAGACTCGACACTGGGGCCTCGTGGAGACAAGTGTCAGTTGAAGAGCACGTGTCTTAGCAGGAGCCGGCAGCCTCCACTCACAGCCGGGATCATCATCATGTTGGAATCCAGGCCTAGTTTTGCCAGATCTAATGATTTTTCAAAAGAAGCCAAAAATCTGAATTTTTATATAACACCCCCCCCCAGTTATTAAATTGGCTCATTTTTGTAAACACTAAGAGATTAAAAAAAAAAAAAATCTTCAGGCTAAATATAGCCCTCAGACTGCCAAATTGCAGCTTCTGTTATTATGATACTTAGCAGCAGCAAGAGAAACCTATTTTTCCACATTTGTTACATGTTCATAGGTGAGCTGGTGAAAAAACTATTCTAGTAACTCATTAGGAAACAGATATTATTGACTATATAACATAACATGAAATTCTACATCAGTAGTTACCCTGCATGATTTCAATCTGTTTTGGGAAATCCGCCACGTTCCTCGTATACTATACTGTAACTGTTAAGTATGAAAGTAGGCTTCCCCATTTGTTGGTCCTCTATCCGCTACAGCACACTACAGAAAAAGAGCAATACAAAAGAAGTTTCAACATCTTCATTTTTCAACCCCCAGCGGTTTAAGCCAGAGGGTTCTTTTGGAGCGAAAATACTATGTCTTTCCTTTCTCAGAGTTGCTGAGAAATTATAATTAGAGGTTTTCCTGTTGTGTTAAGGAAAGGAATTCCAGTCCTGCATCTACAAGACTTTTTGTTCTCAACAAATTTGCTTTCTTCCCTGTTCTGTTTCTCTCTCTGCAGGTAATAGAGGGAAAGCTGGCTCCCTTCTTGGGCAAGGTCATTAAATTTGCTGCCTCACACGTGTATAGCTGCAGTCTTTGTAGCCAGAAGGGGTTCATCTGTGAGATCTGTAACAACGGAGAGATCCTCTACCCTTTTGAGGACATTTCAACAAGCAGGTACAGAATCTCTTGTCTTATAACAGTATACCTGGATATGTCACATGCAGTGTTATTGGGCCCGATCGGGCCAACCACTATGTCTCTGTCTCTGCATCAGATATCCCGTTTTCCTGGAGAATATTATTTACCCTTTGGTTTCCTACATTTATTTCCAACTCACCTTGCTACCTTTATCCAGAATGATAAAACAAAGTTGCAAAAAAAACCATAGTCTAGATCTGCCTTGTTTGGTAACAAAGAGTATTCAGCTTCATTTTTTAGAATAAAGATGGCAGTGGAAGAATTCTCACAACCATCGCAGGGTCAAGTGATAGGCTATGGAAATCGTAGCCTCAGAGGAAGACCCACACCGGATGGATGACTAGGAAGAAAACCAGAGGACACTGCTAAACAGCTGTCTGGCGCACCACATGCTCTTCTCTATAGATGCACTACAGTCTAGTGATGAAAGGTTTAGGATCCAAAGGAGAGAAAAGTGGGCGTCCATGTGGGATTATTTTTCTAACCAAAGTAATATTTGGGTATCATCACTTCCATTGATTGATGGATGATGTTTTCCCCCCGACTTAAGAGCAGGGTTTTTCCTGTTGCCTGTTTCTTGCGTCATAAAATGATACATATCACTTTTCCTTTTATTCCAAAAGCCTAAGAGGAATATACATTGTTTGTGCATAAGTGCATTGGCTTCTCTGGGCATGAATGTCATGGCTCATTTCCCACCCTGCTGGGCTCACTTACTCTGTGGTTCAGAATAGAAGGTGAGGCATGTAGCCGGGGAGAGTTGAAGCTTGTGTGGTAGAGCTAAGATATTAAGAGTCCACTCAGCCCTTCTGGCCTCTTCTTAAACCCAAAGACTATTTGTAAATGTCTAGGTCCCACACACGGAAAGACAGGCACATAAACATAAGATTCCCTACACATACACACACACACACGCTACTCCTGCCTCCAGTTTCCTGAGTACTGTTATTTAGCTCATAGCCTAAAGATTATATACTTCTTAAAAATGCATACCACACAAAAACTTGTATACAAATGTTCATAGCAGCAGTATTCATAGTAATCAAAAATTAGAAACAATATAAATGCCTATCAGCTAATGACTAGATAAACAAAATGTGATATTATCCACATAGTGAAATATTATTCCATCTAAAAAGGAATGATTATATGCTGCAGAGTGGATGAACCTTGAAGCCATTATGCTAAGTGCAAGAAGCCAGACACAAAAGCCCACATATGTTCTATTTATATGAAATGTGCCCAAAAGACAAAACCATGGAGACAGAAAGCAGATTTGTAGGTGCCTAGAGCTTGGGGAAGGGGGAAAGAGAATAACTACTGATGAGCATGGACTTAATGGGGGGTGGTGATATAAATGTTCTAGAATTGGATAGTGGTGATGGTTATACAGTCTTGTGAATATACTAAAAAGCAGTGAATTTTACACTTTAAAAGAGTGAGTTTTATGTGAATTTTACTGCAATAAAAAATGTTTAATAAAAAAGTAAAAATTAAATTAAAAAAATATTTCCAACTGAATATGCCATATATTCTGGGCCTTAAAAGAAGTCTCAATAAATTTAAAAGATTGAAACCATACCAGATGTGTTCTCTGAAACATGGAATTAAGATCTCCATTAGAAAAAAATTTTGAAAAACCCCCAAAGTATTTGGAAATTAAATAATATACTCTAAAAGCCCATGTATCAAAGAAGAAACCCACCACAAGAGAAATTTTTTAAAAATTTTAAACAGCAGTAAGTTCACCATTTTAATGTATCAATTTTTAAGATAATTTTTGTAAGTCTTTATTGAATTTGTTACAATATTGCCTCTGTTCTATGTTTTGGTTTTTTTGGCTGTGAGGCATGCAGAATCTTAGCTCCCCAACCAGGGATTGAACCTGCAACCCCTGCATTGGAAGGTGAAGTCTTAAACACTGCCAGGGACATCCCTAAAATATTTTTAAATGAATGAAAATGAAATACAAAATATCAAAATGTGTGGAATGCAGCTTAAGTAGTTCTTTGAGTGAAATTTATAGCTATAAACACCTATATCAGAAAAGAGGAAAGAAGTTCTCAAATTAATAACCTAAAATTCCTCTTTAAGAAACTTATGAAAAGCAAAGTAAATCCAAAGCAACCAGGAGGAAAGAAAGAATTAAGATTAGAGAAGATATCAATGAAATAAAAAGCAATAAGTCAATGAAACCACACATTGGTTCTTTGAAAAGATTAACAAACTTGATAGTCTTTTAGGTAGGCTGACCAAAAAATTAAGAGAGAAGATACAGATTGCCAGTATCAAGAAAGAAAAAGGGTATAGCAATTAAAAGAATTTTTAACAGGCAGTATAAACAACTTCATGCCAACTTAGATTAAATGGATAAATTTCTAGAAAGACAAACAAAACTGACTCAAGAAGAAATAGAAATATGAATAGGCCTTCAACAAGAAATGGAAATAGTAATTTTTAAATCTTCCCATGAAGAAGTCAGATGGCTTCACTGGTGAATTTTGTTGAATATTTGAAGAAATAACACCAATTCTTTACACCATGATAAAGAGGGGCATTATATAATGATAACTGGGTCAGTTCTTCGAAAAAAAAATAACAGTCTTTAATGTGTTTTGAACAGAGAGTCAAAAATGCATGAGGCAAAAACCAACAATTGCATGGAGAAACAGATGAATCCACAATTATATTTAAGTATATCCATTATTATAGTTGGGCTTCCCTGGTGTCTGCAATGCAGGAGACCCTGGGTTGGGAAGATACCCTGGAGAAGAGAATGGCAACCTACTCCAATATTCTTGCCTAGGAAACCCCATGGACAGAGGAGGCTGGTGGGCTGCAGTCCATGGGGAAACAAAGAGTCAGACACAACTGAGCAAATAATAATTATTATAGCTAGAGACTTCAGCACCCCTTTGTCAGTAACTGACAGATCCCATAGGCAGAAAATCAATGAATGTATAGTTAAATTGAAAACCACTATCAACCAACTGAATATAATGGACATCTATGTCAATTCATGTGGTCCATCCAAAAACAGAATATACATTCTTCTCAAGCTCACATGGAATATTTACTAAGAGAGAGACCACATTCTGGGCCATAAAACACATCTGGACAAATTTTAAAGAATAGAATTTATGCGAAGTACAGTCTCAGACCATAATGAAATTAAACTGTAATCAGTAATAGAAAGATACTTGCCAAATACCCAAATATTTGAAAATCAACAGTATACCTTTAAATAATATGAGTTTATAACTTACGTCCACTTAAAAATCTACATGTGGGTGTTTATAGCAGCTTTATTCCTAATTGCCCCAAACTGGAAACAACCCAGTGGATGGGTAAGGAAACTGTAGTATATCCATATAGTACAGTGTTATTCAGGGATAAAGGAAATGAGCTATTATGCCATAAAAGGACGTGGAGGAAACTTAAGTGCATATTATTGAGTGAAAGAAGCCAATCTGAAAAAGTTACTTACTATATGATTCCAAGTATGTGACATTCTGAAAAAGGCAAAACTGTACAGATGGTAAGAAAATCAATGATTACCAGGGTCTTTTCTGAGAGAGGGTAGGGAGGAATGAATAGGTGAAGCACAGGAAGTTTGGGGGCAGTGAGATTATTCTACATGATTCTGTAATGGTGCATGCATGACATTATACATTTGTCAGAACTCATAGAACCGTACAACACAGAATAACTCTTTATTTTAAACTGTGGACTTCAGTTAATAATATACCAATATTGGTTCATTAATTGTAACAAACTGCTACACTAATGCAAGATGTTGATAATCGGGAAAACTGGAGGCTAGTCATAATATGGGAACTCTGTACTACCTACTCAGTTTTCCTGTAAATCTACAACTGTCCTTAAAAATATTGTTGCTGTTTAGTTGCTAAGTTGTACCCAACTCTTTGGAACCTTGTGTACTATATAGCCTGCCAGATTCCTCTATCCATGGGATTTCCCAGGCAAACACCAGAGTGGGTTGCCATTTCCTTCTCTAGGGTATCTTCCCGACCCAGGGGTCAAACCCACATCTCCTGGGTTAGCAGGTGGATTCTCTACTGGCGAGCCATCAGGGAAGCCCTATCCTGAAATATAAAACTTGTTAAAACAGTTCATTCAGCAGAACATTTGGCTCAAAGATCAAAGCTGAAAAGTTTTAATAAACTTTATTAGAACAACTTTAGATTTACAGAAAAACCACAAAGATAATACAGAAAACTCCTTTGTATTCCATACCCAGTTTTCACTATTAACATCTTACATTAGTATGGTACATTTGTTACAGTTCATGAACCAATATTGATACACAATTATTAGCTAAAATCCATAGTTTTTTTTTTTTTCTGATTTCCTTAGTTTCTACCTAGTCATCTTTTCTGTTCCAGAATGTCACATGACGTTTAATTGCTTCATCATTCTCTGCTCTGCGGTGGTACCAATCTTTCAGACTTTGTTTTCATGGCCTTGACAGTTTTGCAGGGTACTGGTCAGGTATTTTGTACAGTCCTTCTATTGGGACATACTTGTCTTTCTTATGATTATACCAGGTTCTATGGGTTTGGGAGGAAGAACAAAGAGTGTTCATTTCCATCGTGATTTTCATCATGATGTCGTATCGTGGGTACATACTGTGAACAGGACTGATCACTGTAGCCTTGTGTCTTCACTTCATAGTGACTCATCCCCCCACCCACTCCCATCTCCTTTTTATACTTTCCTTCTGGAAGTCAGTATGTTCGACCCACACTTAAGCAGTGGGGACTTATATGAGTGCAATATGTAGAGTCAGTTGGAATTCTTCTGCCTAAGAGATGTGTTTCTTCTTTCCCATTTATTTTTTCAATTATTTATTCATATCAGTATGGACTTGTGCATATTTATTTTATGTGTGTGTGTTAGTCCCTCAGTCATGTCTGACTCTTTGTGACCTCATGGACTGTAGCCTACCAGGCTTCTCTGTCCATGGAATTCTCCAGGCAAGAATACTAGAGTAGGTTGCCATTTCCTTCTCCAGGGGATCGAACCTGGGTCTTCCTGCATTGCAGGCAGATTCTTTACCATCTGAGCCACCAGGGAGCCCAAAATACATAAAATAAATAAAAAGTATGTATTTTGTACTTTGGGTTGTAATCCAGTACCACGTGCTTGTGTTACTCGAACCGTTGCGGTTTTAGCCTTTTAAGCTCTTTCAGTTGGCTCCTGTGTCCCCTTGGCATATCATGGTGATTATGGACGTTTTGGTGTTGAGCAGTTCCTTACTTTCTAGCACTGCCCAACGCTCCTAGCTCATCTTACATAATTCCTGCCCTAATCCTAGAAGCAGCCATTTCTCCAGGGGGCCCCTGCTCCTTTTTAATAGAGAATATTAGAAACCAGAATTGGGGTGCTGGGGTGCACACACGTTTAAAGCTCCCAGTCTCGGTACTTGTCTCTTGCAGGGCAGAGGCGCTCCTCTCTCACTGCACATCTGGGTCTCCTGTTAGATCTGGCTTCTTTAAATCCCCAGAATCGGTATCTTCAAAGACTCCCCATGTGATTCCGAGTCACATGCAGGAGAAAGAACCCCTCCTCTAAGATACCTGTGGTCATGATCCAAGATGCTGGATTCTCACAACCAAAATGACCACATTAGCACAGCCATGGGTTCATAAGGCCTTTACCCTGTAGGAAGGAATACAGTCGGAATCCTCTGTTTCTCCCTTAGTCAGATTCAGCTCCCTTTATTTGCTTGCACAGATGTCCGAGTCTGAAGGAGCCCTGAGCCTTCCTGGAATTCCAGGTCCATAATACTTTCCGGGAACCTGCTGAGCTTCCTCATGGTGTTCAATTTCCACTTAAACGCTGGGCATGGATTGTACACGTCAATGGAAAAGGACAAACAGAAAGCCTCATAAAAGATTTACTGAAGGAAAACTGTAATCAGAAATTTAGAGTTGCAGATTTAAAACATATCTATAAAGATGTACTAAGTAAAGGCGGCACTGGTGGTAAAGAAGCCGCCTGCCAACGCAGGAAGCACGGCTGACCCGGGTTCAGTCCCTGGGTCGGGAAGATCCCCTGGAGAAGCACGTGGAAGTCCACTCCAGTATTCTTGCCTGAAAAATCCTATGGACAAGAGGAGCCTGGAAGACCACAGTCCGTGGGGTCACAAAGAGTGGAACACAACTGAGCACATACACATCCATAAATAAAAATAAATTTGAATAGTGGGATAAATTTTAAAATCTATGTGTAACTGAAATCTTTACGGATGAAGTGATGATAAATCAGGTTTGCTTGAAAATAATCTGATGTGGGAGGGAGAGGATAAATATAGACGAAAGAGATAAATATAGACGAAAGAGATAATCATTGAAGCGAGGTGATAGGTATGCAGGGGTTTATTATACTGTCCTCTCTACTTTCTGAATATGTTTGACATTTTCCATAGTAAAATATGTTTTAAAAATCTATATGTGAAAATCCTAGAAATTTAGTGAGGTTTTTACCACATACATGTCTAATCATCTTGGCTAAATTCAGCACCCCTGTGCCCTCAGAACTATATTTAATATCCTTTCAGACCCAACTATCATGTGAACAACATAATTACAATTCAGTAAAGAACATTCCACAAGCATTAGAACTATTCATTCCTTCAATAAATGATTCACTGAGCATATTATGTTTGTGCACTGGGCTGGGTTCTGGAGACACAGAGTGAACTCGGCATGCTCCTTGCTCACAAATAGTTGACGGTCTCCAGTAAGAGACAGACAAGACACCAGGCGGTTATGTTCACATGTGGGAGGAGCCACAGGAGAGGGGGTCGACCTGGGGTTCCCCTAAGGGGGGTGACATGCACTGTGGGTAGAAAGATGCTCCACAATTTCTCAACAGAGGAGAAAACTCCATGTTGAGCTCTAAAGCACTGATTCATGCCCTTCAGTATCAGCATATACCCAGTTCTAACATGCCTATTTGATTATGGCCATGTACCACCTGGACTTTCCAGGTGGCTCCGTGGTAAAGAATCTGCCTGCCAATCCAGGAGACATGGGTTCAACCCCTGGATCAGGAAGATCTCCTGGAAAAGGAAATGGCAACCCATTCCAGTATTCTTGCCTGGAAAATTCCATGGACAGAGGAGCCTGGCAGGCTACAGTCTATGGGGTCACAAAAGAGTTGGACATGACTTGGTCATTAAACAACAACATTATCAAACATCGGTCAACTCTAAGACTTTCTTTTCCTTATTAAATGAATTGTTCTGCAGAAGGAAACTTCACAAATGTATAATTTAGAAATAAAACCCTAGTAATAATTTCTAGAACAGCATCTCTGGCTGACATTAGCAACTATTCTGGGATTGTAGGGGAATGGCACTAATACTTACTAGTGCCAGCAGTTTTCATATCTCATCATTTAATTCTTCTACCAGTCCTCTGAGGAAGTATTGTTACCTCCATTTTTATAATGAGGAAACCTAGTTTCAGAGGAGGCAATTAACTTGGCCCAAGAGATAAAGCCAAAACGTGAACCCAGATATATCTGACTCTAAAATCGGTGCTTTTTCCATTGTACATCACCATTTTTTCTGTACCTATAGTCTTCAAACTGTTTTTGCAGCATACCCCCTAAAAGAAATTTGAAAATCGTATGTACCTGTTATTAAAGAAACCTCCTGGCAAAACTGTTCTTTACAATTTTCCCTTTATTTGCCAACCTGGATTTTTTTTATACTTGGAGCAGTGAGCTGGAGTTAGATTGGGCTGGGGGAAAGCTCTGCCTTTGTTTTGTGAAGTGGCTAAAGGGCTATCCTGAGGGGGCGGGGGACCTGGGAAAGGGGACCATAGCCAGGCTTCCCACTCTGTGCCGCCAGGGCAGGCCATGTTCGGCCAGGGGTACCTGTGGAATGAGGGCCTGCCTTTACCAGGTTTAGGAAGGCACATCCCAGATTAAACACATACCTCTCTCCTTTATGTAGGAAAACACTGAAATACAGGTTGCAAGATTTTGAATACAGGACAAAGATCCAGAATCACAAAACTGCTTTACTTGAGCCCAATCCAGCATTTACCCCTGTAGAGGACGGAAAAGAGAGCTCAGCTCTAGGAGAGAGGGACCTTCTGTGAAAACAATGGTCCAGGTCTACATCCTGAGGAAGCAGGAATGACAAAGCACAGCCTTCTTGATGGAGAGTAAGAAATAAGGGCTCTAACTTCTCAGAAAGACAAATCAGAAGATTAGATGGATAACAGCCCTAAGATGTATGGGAAAGCAACCAGTATAAAAGCAAAACAGTCACATAAACCCACAGAATGACCCAGAACTTAGGTTGTTTTTCTTTTTTAATCCTAAAATTACCTTCTGTCCAGCTTTCTTTTCAACATCTCTGCATATCACGGATCTTCTTTTGTTACTAAGGACAGAATGCGGCTGAGGAGGCCATCCTGCTTCACACATGTTTGTGAAGGTGCCCATCCTCAATCTTGAAATGTTTCCACATCACAAGGACATAAATGCTCCCTCTTAGATAACACTCTGCATGCGTTTTAACATAAGACTTACAAAATATACCAGCTATCATAACTCGGTTCCATCCTTTCAATCTGATACATTCAGCCATGTTGAATTTTTCATGTCACAGACAAGCCATCCCCACAGGTTTTCCAGTATGGAAAACATTGCACTTTAAGATTTAATGACCCCACTCCCTGTATTTAGATATGGAGTGAGCTTCCCTGGTGGCTTAGATGGTAAAGAATCTGCCTGCAGTGCAGGAAAAGAAGAAAGAAAGTGAAGTCACTCAGTCATGTCCGACTCTGTGACCTCATGGACTATAGCCTGCCAGGCTCCTCCATCCATGGGATTTTTCAGGCAAGAGTACTAGAATAGGTTGCCATTTCTTTCTCCAGAGGATCTTCCTGACCCAGGGATCAAACCTGGGTCTCCCACATTGCAGGCAGACTCTTTACCATCTGAGCCACAAAGGAAGCTCTGGTTCAATCCCTGGGTTGGGGAGATCCGCTGGAGAAGGAAATAGCTACCCACTCCAGTATTCCTGCCTGGAGAATTCCATGGACAGAGAAGCCCAACAGGCTACAGTCCGTAGGGTGGCTCAGTTGGACACAACTGAGCAATTAACATTTTGATTTTCACTTTCACTTTTGATGTAGGGTACTGTAAGAAGATTATACATCAATACATGAATTTGGTTTCCCTCGTAGCTCAGTCAGTAAAGAATCTGCCTGCAATGCAGAAGACCCAGGTTCGATACCTGGATCAGGAAGATCCCCTGGAGAAGGAAATGGTAGCCCACTCCAGTACTCTTGCCTAGAGAATCCCGTGGACAGAGGAGCCTGGCAGGCTACGGTCCCCGGTGTCTCAACAGTCGGGTATGACTTAGTGACTAAACCACCACCACAAGAATTTGGTGGGTTTCATATAGTAAGCATCCCATAACTATTTACTGTTTGGTCCAGCTCTCCCAAGTATGTTATGTGTGTTCATTAAGAACACTGACAGAGCTTTTTTAAAAAACTGATTAGTTCAGTTCAGTTCAGTCCAGTTCAGTCACTCAGTCGTGTCCAATTCTTTGCGACCCCATGGACTGCAGCATGCCAGGCCTCCCTGTCCATCGCCAACTCCCAGAGTTTACTCAAACTCATGTCCATTGAGTCGGTGATGCCATCCAGCCATCTCCTCCTCTGTCATCCCCTTCTTCTCCTGCCTTCAATCTTTCGCAGCATCTGGGTCTCTTCAAATGAGTCAGTTCTTTGCATCAGGTGGCCAAAGTATTGGAGTTTCAGCTTCAGCATCAGTTCTTCCAATGAATATTCAGGACTGATTTCCTTTAGGATGGATGGGTTGGATCTCCTTGCAGTCCAAGGGACTCTCAAGAGTCTTCTCCAACACCACAGTTCAAAAGCATCAATTCTTCAGCACTCAGCTTTCTTTGTAGTCCAACTCTCACATCCATACATGACTACTGGAAAAACCACAGCTTTGACTAGATGGACCTTTGTTGGCAAAGTAATGTCTCTGCTTTTCAATATGCTGTCTAGGTTGGTCATAACTTTTCTTCCAAGGAGGAAGCATCTTTTAATTTCATGGCTGCAGTCACCATCTGCAGTGGTTAATTAAGAGACTTTATAATACTGGCACTGAGTGAAAAAAGTCAGACAGGGAAAGACAGATAGTGTATGATATCACCTATAATGTGGGATCTAAAAAAGCAAACTCATAGATAGAACAGATCAGCAGTTGCCAGGGGTGGGGGTATGGAGTGGGCAAAATGAGTTAAGGGGTCAAAGGTACAGATTTCCGTTTATAAGATGAATACTGTATAGCATGGTGGTGGCGGCAGCAGCAGGCTTAGTCGCTACGTCATGTCTGACTCTTTGCGACCCTGTGGACTATAGCCCACCAGGCTCCTCTGTGCTGGGAATTTCACAGTCAAGAATACTGGAATAGGTTGCCCTTTCCTCCTCCAGGAGATCTTCCCAATCCAGAGATTGAATTGGAGATAGCAATACTATATCATATATTTGAAAGTTGCTAAGAGAATATATCTTAAAAGTTCTCAGCACAAGAAAAAAAAACTGTGACTATGTGAGGTGATAGTTAGCTAAACTTATTGTGGTAATCATTTTGCAACATGTACCTATATCGAATTATCATGTTGTATACCTGAACCTAATGCAATATTATATGTTAACTATATCTCAATAAACCTGGAAAAAAAATACTTATGAAGCTAGAGGAGCATTGGGCTTCCCTGGTTGCTCAGTCAATAAAGAATCTGCCTGCAATGCAGGAGACCCAGGTTCAATCCCTGGGTTGAGAAGCTCCTCTGGAGAAAGGAATGGCTACTCACTCCAGTATTCTTGCCTGGAGAATCCCATGGACAGAGGGGCCTGGCGAGCTACCGTCCATGGGGTTGCAAAGAGTCGGACATGACTGAACGACTCAACACTCAGGGGAGCATAGTTTCAGTCTGAAGTAACACTATAGCTTTCTACATAAGGTTGAAGCAGCTGATCTATCATTTCAAGTATTTCTCTGGCATGAGTGTTGGCCTAGGAAGAGTGATGACATGCCCTTGTCCTAGGAAGGCATCCCTGAGCGTGTATTCTTCCTGTGTTAGGGCATCTGCGGCTCACTGGTTATTCTTCTAAAAGGGTTACGTGTTTTGTTAAAGCGCTAGGGACTTGGAGAAGCAGACTGAGTGTTAGCTAGTAGTTAGCCGCTTCCCACTCTGCTTCAAGAAACCACGATTGCAGATAGGACCCTGAACTTACCAACACCAAACTCTTACCGGTTGAGTTAACATACTCGGACCCACATCCAGTCTGCCCACATTCACAGGAGACTCCCTACATTTGTCTACTGAGAACGAACACTGGCCGAGTGGAACAGCCCACAGTCAGTGAGTTTCTAAGAGGTCTTATCCTCTTTTTCACTTTTAAAATCTATTTTGTCAGGTTGTGCTGTGTTTAGTCGCTCAGTTGTGTCCTACTCTTTGCGACCCCGTGGACTGTAGCCTGCCAGGCTCCTCCCTCCATGGGGATTTTCCAGGCAAGAATACTAGAGTGGGTTGCCATGCCCTCCTCCAGGGAATCTTCCCAGCCCAGGGATCAAACCCAGGTCTCCCACACTGCAGGCGGATTCTCTGCTGTCTGAGCCATCAGGCAAGCCCTTTGTCAGGTTAGCTTACAGAAGAAAAAAAAAGTCTCCTAAAGAATTCAGTTCAAGCCCCATCACTTTCATCCATTTTGGCCAAACTCCAGAAATGTCTAGCTCGTACCAAAGAGCACGGGGACTCCTCGCAACACCTTGACCTCGGGAATTGGCCTTTGTCATTTTGCATCTCATTGCAATTCACATCATCCTGCCCCTGAGGACCCGAACTTGTTGGGGCATGGACTTTGTTCTTTGTCTTGGCACCCTCTGCCCTTCTTTAAGCTTCATAAACACACGAAGCTTCAAGTGCCTAACTGTAGTCCAACCTTTAAAAGGTTTGTTTAAAAAGAGAGAAAGAAAACTGCTTCATTATGAAGTATAGAATTACTTCTTCACACAGAACATGCTGAGATGGGCAATTCTTAGCACAACTTCAACAGTCCATTAAGAGCTGTGTTTCCCACTGCCCTAGTTTCCTTTAATTTGTTCATGGAAGGTAACTGTGGATGGAGATGGCTTTGCCCAAGTTGCCACTTAACATGCCTAGAAAATTATCAAACTCTGGATCTGTCAGTGACCTTACAAAGGCTTTTCCATTTTTCTGGGCAACCCTTTAGAGTTTGTCATTTCATGAAAGAGAGTTTCACGTTTGGGCAGGAATCTTTTGGTGGGAGTCAGGGGAGTAGGAGAAAACTCCTCGCACCACGCAGAAGCTGGTCTTCCCATGTAGCTTCCTATTTGCTCAGCCTTCAGTTTGTGTGAGTCCCTGCACAAACAGACCGAATACCTGGATTATGCCCTCATCTGGACTCGAATACACATACATTACATACCCTTTTTTCACTAATCAGCCTGACACATTCCTCTGTTGGTAAATGGTTCCAAAACAAACACTGTCGGTGCACCTAATTAGCAGGTTCGTGGGCTGTGCTTGGCAGTCCTGTTACATCCTGTTCAACAATAGGGAACAACAGCCTTGGCCGAGTCGGGTGTTAGGGAGGGAACAGCTTCCCCCCAATGCATATACGCTTTTTTAATGATATTTCCTTTCTGTGGCTTTTCTTGGGACGCAGCCACTCAGCAAGTATTGTAATGAGGTGTGGGATTCTCCCAGCAGCTCGAGGGAATTTGGACTCCTCCTCGTAGGTGCCTTTGCTGAGAAACCAGTGGTTTGCATCTGCTTAATGCTTCTTGCTCTCTTTCTCTTTCCTCTCTCTCTCTCTCTCTCTCTCTCCCTCTGGTGTTGAAGAGGAGCATATTAAGGAACTTTCTCCATAGTTCTCCAACTCCCCTGCCTATGTTCTAGAATCAAAATTACTAACAAAGATGGAAGGACCTGTAGAGACCATGTCAACATTTTTAGCGTAGAAACACTGAAGCCCAAAGAGCATGCAGATTTTGTGAGGGGCAGAAGGACACTGACTTACAAGATGGAATTCTGCTCCACTAGGCTACCTGACTGCCTGCTCTTCAATGTATGTATTGAGTGAGTAAAGGTTCTCCTTGATAAAAACTGGAGCACAATGCTCGTCTTTTTGGCTTTAAAACTTTGGTCAAAGAGTAACTTGGTAAATAACATTTCACCTTGGCCTGGTGGCTCCTATATTCACACATTGAAATGTTTCAGAACGTCTGCTGATACAGGCAGGACTTTTGTGTAATCCTCAGGACTGACCTGACCCTTTATGCCATTAAGCCACTTGATAAATACCGTGCATTTGTAAACACAATCCTAGCTGGTGAGGCTGCTATTGTTTTTTGAAGTCATTTGGTCACTTGAATAGATGGCTGTTGTCTCCCCCAGACATATTTCTTACCAAGTTTCTAGTTACGTGTCTGGTTAATATTGTGTTAGTCATCTTATCTCTAAGTATTTCAGTTAACCTAATTTTTTGTGGTTTGGAGTGGGGGTAAGTTATTTAACTCCTGTTTTACCTTTCCAATTGTAAAACTGATTGATGTTCATTAGAGAAAATGCTTAAAGTACATGAAAATATAAAGAAGAGAATTATCCATGCTTATGTATGCATATATATTTTTTAACAAAATTGAGATTGCATCATAGTAGAACCAGGAAAATAGTCATATTTAACCTGTATATTTTCACTAATAGGTAATTTTACAGGAAAAAAAAATGTAACTGGCTCTAAAATTGTGAAGATCCACTTAATAAACAGAGGCAGGCTAGTCCTCAGAAAAATCATTGGACTGATGACTTGAACGTCTAGATGTCATTCCTAACTCTGCCGCTCAGTTGCTTCGTGACCTTCAACAAGCCATCCCCTACCCCTCTACCTGTCGGCATGTGACACTGTTTTAAGCTCTTATTGACCAAAGTGAGAGCTTATGAGAGCTTTACTTCAGGTCCGTGGCTTAACATTTTGTATTAGTCTCTTGATAGTTTGTCATGACGTTTTCAGGGAAGTTGACTGCTTTTTTTTAATACAATCCACCCAAAGGGATTAAGATATAAATTCAAATATTGACTCAGTCCACCATTTTGAAATAATGTAGGATTCTTAAGGAAATAGACTCTGTTTTGCTCACTGCTCCATCCTCTACATCTAGAACAGCACATAGTAAATGCTCAATAAATCGTTTATGAATGGATGGTTTATTTTACTTTGGCTTTTCAAATCTGTACTTACCTATTTTATTTTAAATAGCTTTTAAGCTCATTTCAGGGAATTTGCCTGCTTAAATGTAGACATTGCCAAGATATCTGACTTTTATCGAGTGATCACTAACATTCAATTATATATTAGGGGCAGATGTGTTTTATTGGCCCAATGGAGACTTCACTGTCAAAACTTGAGCTTTGCTAAGCTACCCAGGTAACTTAATTTTCAAAACATCTTTTAGGTCACTTCTTAGTGTGTGCTTTTTCCTTCTCTGTGGGACTGTAAATAAGTAACCTGAATACACAATGGAGAAGAGAAAGAGTATTTACCTTTCCATATAAAAAATGTTGACTTTTCAGACTGAGCAATATGTTTTGAAATGAACTGTTTTTATACTTTAGAATTACAAGAGGTACAATAGTATGTTGGTTTTGTCAGTATGTGTTTATAATGGTTTGAGACTTTTTTCATCCAACTGTAGGGGTACAGATAGTATCCTGTTAGCTGTTTTCTTGTTCTTATTTCAGCATCTAATGTGCATTATCATATCTTTATTAAATCCTTTCAGTATTTTGAATATTAAACCACTCAATGCTGCATCAGGAAACATCTGCCTATGCCATCTATAGCTACCATTAATAATCGTCTGGTTCCTGATTCTCTCATAGTACGTAAAACAGAGTTAAAGGCACAGTTCATTGACATTTGCACTCTGTACAAAAGTTGCTCTTTAGACTGAATCGTATCAGAGCATAGAACTTGGGGAGCTTAGCAATCATTTACGCATTGCCCCCACACCCTGCAACACACTCCCCTTCCCCATTCCACTCCACCATCCATGGATGCCAGCATCCCCTGCAACACCATTCCCATAGGTAGTTGGAGATTCAGGCTGTCAAACAATGCAGTATCCTTTCTGCCTCACCATGTTACCAGCACTTGCCTGAATTTGAGGGAGGCAGAAAGCATCCTAGGAGGGGGAGGGTAAAAGACTACTGTGTAGCCTTAACTAGCTAGTTTCACTTACTTCTGGTGATGGATGAGGGTGGGGGTGGGTGTTCTCACCAAAATTAACGGGAAGAATTTTTTTGATGAGAGAACAGGGAAAGAGAGTATTAAAAGAAGTGAGTCTCATGAATCACAGTTAAGCAGTTAAGAATCCAGCTTGCAGTGCAGGGGATGCCCGCTCGATCTCTGGTCAGGGAACTAAGATCCCACATGCCACAGAACAACTAAGTCCATGCACCACAACTACAGTCCATGTGCAAGAGATCCCACGTGACACAACGTAGGAAGATCCCTGTTTTGAAGATCCCCAAACAGCCAAATAAATATTTTTTAAAAAATAATTCATGTGAAAAACAGAAATGCCTTTTATATAACCAGTAACATAATAGACTGACTTGCAAATAATGAACTAGTGACAGGTTTAAAGACTGCACTGGAAACATTGGAAGCCACTAATTTGAAGTAAGGTAACTTAAGCTAAAAGATCTAGTTAGGCTTGAACATGGGGAAGTTGAAGTATCTTAAAGCTCTTCTTTAAGAGGGGAGTTGACGCGTTCTTTTTCTAGAAAGAGGTGGTGGAGAGAAAGGAAATTTAAATTAAAAGACTTAGGTAGGAAAGCAGCTTGTATTAGTGATTGGAAAGAAAAACTTCAGAATTGAGAATGAAGAAACAAGCAGAATTTCCCTGGGAAGACAAGGGGTGGAGTTGGGTAGGATGACATTAGGGTGGAAGAGTGAAGCCTGAGTTAGCCTGAGGGAGGGCATGATTTTCATGCAGTCAGAAAGAGGCACCAGCCCAGGGGCTAAGGGACACAAATGATGTGAATGTCAGAGCAGCAAGCAAGAAAGGTGACTTTTCCCTTCCTCCGCTTTCCTGAGAGTTATGTAAAGTCCAGTTTAGAAGAGAGAGACCTGGGACTTCCCTGGTGGTGCAGTGGTTAAGACTCTGAGCTTCCGTTGTAGGGGGCGCAGGTTCAATCCCTGGTCAGGGAACTAAGATCTCACATGCTGCACTGCACGGCCAAAAAATAAATAAGTCTTTAAAAATGAGAGAGAGAGACCTCATTGGGCGAACCCTAATGCTTAGAAAGTACCTAAGAGCAGTTCTTAGCCCTCCTCCCCACCTACCCCCACAAAAGTTTCCTATCTCAGTTTTTCTCACTGAGGGGTCTAGAGGGCTTGCCCAAGTCACCTCCCAGAGACACTGAAAGGCTGAGTTATTAGTTAGCAAGCACGTTGTTAACCAGACCTAAGCAAAAGGCACCCACTGGCTTCTCCCAGTGAACGACCACAATGCTCCCCTTGAGTGTTTCCTTTGCTGATATACAACCCTCTAGCCTTCTCCACCCTAGTCCTGTCTTATGAGTCAATGTACACAGTGTTGAAAGAAATACAACTTGCAGTGACTTCCCGGTATCTAATGTGTCTGCTTATTACTTGTGTACATTGTATAACTATTCATAACTTTTTTTTAATTACTGTGTTATCAGTTTCAGGGGCTTCCCTGGTAGCTCAGCTGGTAAAGAATCCTCCTGCAATGCAGGAGACCCCAGTCTGATTCCTGGGTTCGGAAGCTCCCCTGGAGGAGGGAAGGGCAACCACTCCAGTGGTCTTGGGCTTCCCCGGTGGCTCAGATGGTAAAGAATCCGCTTGCGATGTGGGAGACCTGGGTTCCATCCCCATCCAGCTTTTACTAATATGCAGAGTGGAAGTCAAAGTTTCAAATAATGTTCTCACTGAATCAAAGGAGCTGCTAAAAAAAAGGCATATTGTTCCTGCATTTTTCTGTCATTCAGTGTTTTAAGCATTATTACATTATTTTTTCAGTGTATTTGGTTCAAGCACAGTAGGCTAAAACCTTATACATTATTGGGCAGTTAAACCATGTTTTCTAATCTAATAAACATGTTCACAGTCTATTAGTTTAACCCACCAAAAGCTAATACTTTTGTCACTGTATAAAGGTAAAAATAAATAACTGAGATGTTCAAAATGTCAAATATCTAAAGTAAAGATTGAAAAAAAAAATTCAGAATTGGTCCTTGATTACCTGATATGTTTATACTGGTGCATCTCTTTTTAAATAAAAGTAAGAAATGAAATTATAAATGTAATTGGTTGATGATATACATTTCAAATTTTTTCATTTAAAAAAACATAAAGATGGGCAGCATTGAACTTAATAGAGTCAAGACAGAATCTTATAACTCTTTGGGCAGTAGTGGTGGTTTAGTCGCTAAGTCGTGTCCAACTCTTGCAACCCCATGGACTGTAGCCCGCCAGGCTCCTCTGTCCATGGGATTCTCCAGGCACGATACTGGAGTGGGCTGCCATTTCCTTCTCCAGGGGATCTTCCCGTCCCAGGGATTGAACCCAGGTCTCCTGCATTGCAGGCAGATTCTTCACCAACTGAGCTACAAGGGAAGCCCTCTTTAGATTAATTAACTCTTTAGATTATATTAATTATAATTAATTAGTTATATTAATTATAACTCTTTAGATTAATTCTAAAGTTGTTTACTTGAAGGGAGACTGTTTTTTACCAGATATCTGAATGTATTATAAAACAGTATACTGTTTGGACTTCCCTGGTGGTCCAGTGGCTAAGATTCTTCACTCCCAATGCAGGGGGCTCTGGCTTGACCAGTTCCCTTGTCAGGGAACTAGGTCCCAAGATGCTACAACTAAGAGTTTGCGTGCTGCAACTAAAGTCTCACATACTGTGACAAAGACTGAAAATCTCCAGTGCCATAACTAAGACCAAGCACAACCAAATAAATAAATAAAAATATTTTTTAAAATAAAATTTAAAAAGCAGTATAGTGTTGGCATAGGAAAATAAATCAGTGGAATAGGATTTCAGAAAGCATGGAGATAAATCTAAGTTATAGGGAAATTTAATGCACAATAAAGGTAGCACAGCAAATTAGTGACACAAAAATGGATCATTCCATAAAAGGAACTGGGAACCAGACAACCATGGGAGAAAGAAAAATAATGCTGGATTTTACCATACTCCTTACGTCAAGATAAATTCCAAATGGATCAAATATGTTAATATATAAAACAAACAAAACAAAAACCCATAAAGTACTAGAAGAAAAGAAGGTGGATATTTTTATCATCTTAAAATGGGGAAGGTCTCTTTAAACTTGACACAAACCCAGAAGCCATGAAAGCAAAATGCTTTTAAATACATTTTTTAAAAGTTAATGCCTAAAATTTTACAGATAAAGGCAAATATAAACAGGAAACTTGGAGAGATATTACCACACATGTGACAAAGCATTAATTTCCCGAATATAAAAAAAAAATCTATAAAATCACTAGAAAATGTGCAAAGGACACAAACCAATATACAAAAATATGCAAATGACCAATGAATATAAGAACAACTCCATTTTGTGATAAAGAAAAGCAAAATAAAATGAGATGCTTACTTAGCTATAGGAAAATATTAATAGACATGAAATGTAAAGTCCTATGTAAAAACAGTAATTAACATCACTTCCTATTTCATTTTGCTAAGTCCATGTTTTTGTTCTAAGTATTTAGAATGAAAAGTGAAAGTCATTCAGTCGTGTCCAACTTTTTGTGACCCCGTGGACTATAGCCTGCTAGGCTTCTCGTCCATGGAATTCTCCAGGCCAGAATACTGGAGTGGGTAGCCATTCCCCTCTCCAGGGGATCTTCCTGACCCAGGGTTCAAACCCCAGGTCTCCCAAACTGCAGGCGGATTCTTTACCATCTGAGCCACCAGGGAACCCCAAGAATACATAGAATAGCTCTGTCTAATATATTAGACAGACCAACTGCCTTTGGAAATGATTGGCCTAGAGCAGTTGTTTTTAAACTTTTTTATTCATCAGAATTCTCTGGAGGGCTGGTTAAAATAGAGTGACAAGCCCCACCCTGCAGTTTATAATTCAGTAAGTCTGGCGTGGAACCCAATAATTTGCATATCTAACAAATTCTCTGGTGACGCTGGTTTGACTAGTCCAGGGACCACACTTTGAGAACCATTGGCCTGGAACACATTGAGTATTAGAAAATAAAGTAATACTGTGTTGTAGAAACTTGTATTGATGAGAAGAGACAAATAAGGAAATAAGTAATGACAAAACACTTTGGGTCTTTTATTTGACTGCCTTTCTCCTTTTAAATTTACATCATTTAACTTATTCCTAAGCAACTAATCATGCTGTTTAAACTAGATTTACCTTCTGAATGTTTTTGCACTTTTCTGATGTACCCATGCTTGACAGTTTCTTTTATTTGTGTTCCATTAAGTGTCTTGAGGAACTGAAATGTAGTATGTTAAATACAAGTAAATCCCATCAGAATCTTGGTATCTATCTTTATAAATTATTGTTTCTTTTAAAGAGGTTTACTTCAAACCTTGACAGTTAAATTTTTCAGTTTTACATTTTAAAGGTAGGCTGGTAAATTAAACAGCAGTCTATATATATAAGCCAAGATCATTTTTTTTCAAATCTGCATTAGCCTAATAATATTCTTATATTTACTGTCTTTATCTTAGATGTAGCAAGATATTTCTAAACATCTCTTAGACTCTTAGATATTTTGAACTACTTTAGAGGTTTTCACAGAAAGTCATTGCTCTTATTTATGGTTTTTTAATGGGTACAATCATGATATATCCTAGCTGTTCACAAAAATTGTAGAAAATTTTAAAATCCTCCTTCAGTTTACTTTTTCTAATATTAAAACAAGATTTTCCTAAAGTAATCCCAAGAAGTAATGGACGTTTGTCTGTTGAGAATGATATTAACTGCCAAGTGAACTATTAAAAAAAAGAAACTTAGAAGTGTCAGAAATTCCAGTTTTTCCCTATCTCCAAAAAGATATTTCATTCGGGTCAAATCTATTATGATTTTACATACATAGAGTATTACCGAGAAGTCCTGTCACCACCTGCAAATTAGCAAGAAGCATTTATTAAGCATTAGCACTAAAGATAATGGTGAGTTACTGTCCCCAGTAGGGTAGCAAAATTAGCAAATGAATTAATTAACCCTTGTTTACATTCTATTTTCAAAGCCAAGATTTTAAGTAAAGCTCTTGTCAAAGGTATTAGCTGAGCTTGGGTTTACAAACTAAAAGTGCAAGACCTGTGAAAGCCAAATGCTTTGTGGGCTGTAATCAGGGAAAAAACCTTCCTTAATTAACTTCAGGGATTAAAAGGTAAATAAAAAGATCATTTCAGGGCATACCAATTGTTCTTCCCAGATTTGAGTCTTAGCAGGTATTTGCAGATATACTAAATAACTTAAATGGTCATGTGGCTAGTAACTGTGGAAAGAGGGCCAGATTTAAGTTAGAAGACAGAAATCACAGCCAAAGTTGACTACCATTTACTAGTTCTGGGACCAGAGAAGCCACCAGTTATTTTATTATTTCATTTCATGTTTACCTATTTACTGAGTGACTTATTTAAAAAGGGAATACAACTAGGAGAGCTATTTTAAGGATAATTTATGTAAAAATAGGGGCAAAGGGCCATATAGGTGTTGTCTGATTTAAATATCTAATTTGTGCATTTTACAATTCAGAACTACTGGCCCAGCTTTACAAATTAGCACATAACATGCCTAAATCTGCCAGACATTTAGCCAAAGGCACTGGATCTTTGACCTTTTCTAGTCTCATAGAACTCCAGTCAAACTATAGGGGATACCTTTTCACTACCCACCTCCCTACCCCCAGCCAAAAAAAAAAAATCACAGTTAACAACCCTAAATGCGATGGACCCAGATGCAGCTCATCCCTGCCCTCGCTCTCCGAGGAGCCGGACCCTTTATTGTCTCCCTTTCCCCTCCCACCTGCTTCTCCTGGGTCAGACAGAACCCAGGGGCACCTGGAGAATGGATTTCCGGTTATCCCAGCACAAGGCTTGCTCATTCATTCATTCAAAAGAATGAATCTGTTAGATTGTATCATCTAGTTAAATCATATTTAATTCATTTTACCTTTGAATGTTTAGTAACATATTCTGTGTATTCTTCTAAACAGCATACTTATAGCTATGTATATACATGCATAGCACACATACACACACAGAGACAGACACGCCGTACATGATACTGGCTGGTTTCCTATTTAAGCAAATTATAAATTGTTTGCTGACATCCATTGACTGACTCAAGAACAGAAGGAAACACCAACCCCAAACATGAAAATAACCAGGCCCCAATGACTGACCTCCCTTAGCTGAGAGATTTGAATAATCATCTTGGTTTCTGAGAAAAACCGATAATAACTAGTGACCCTGTGAGGCGTCTTACAGAGCAGCCATGCCCCAAACCACACACGCATGCCTGATCACGTGCACTCACTCTGCGCCCCACCCTTTTCATCGTGGGCGCCCCTGAGTGGAAATCAGCCAGAGCTTACCCTGCTGTGGGCCTGTCTTTCCCTTGTCAGAGATCCAACCAAGCTAAGCCTGAATTTCAATCCTAGTGAAATATCTGAGGTCATTGCCTGAGCCAAAAATAAAAATGCAGCCAGGGAGGAACCCAACATGAACAGAGCAGAAGCATCTCGGTGACCTGAACCTGAGGCAGAGGCCTCCAGCAGCTTCCTGTGACCTCCCTGTGTGCGGCTAGGAGCTGGAAGGGCACAGACAAAGCCCTCATCAGCCTGTCTCTAATTGGTTTCACATCATCAGCATTCCAGAACAGGAAACTCTCAGCAGCCAGAAATTCTTGCTTCTTTGCCATAGTATTTGAGAAGCAAGCCTTTTCCCCTGCACATATTTAGTTCTGTTAGTTTTGTCACAGGTGAGTTTTCTTAAATTTGATAGCTTGTAATAAGAACATCCTGTCTGTCCAATCTTTTGGCAGTTGACTTCGATTTCTGGGTTCTGGACCTCTCTTTCATTTGCTGTAGGTCAGTAAGCCAAGTTTTAGGGTTGTTTATAAGAAATCAACCCTGAATATTCATCATAAGGACTGATGCTGAAGCTGAAGCTCCAAACTTTAGCCACTTGATGTGGAGAGCTGACTCATTGGAAAAGACCTTGATTCTGGGAAAGATTGAAGGCAAAAGGAGAAGGGGGAGGCAAAGGATGAGATGGTTAGATAGGATTGCCAATTCAATGGACATAACTTTGAGCAACCAGGAGATAGTGGAGGACAGAGGAGCCTCTGCAGGCAGTGGGCTTGCAAAGAGTCAGACGTGACTTAGCAACTGAACAACAACAATAGAGTCTCGTTTGATGATGCCTTTATTAAGACATAGAATGAGATTTCTGTTTCCCCCAACTGGTGGAGATGTTCCTCTGCCCCGTTCCAAGGAAGGGGACCAGTTTACCAGGCGTGCACCGATCATTAGTGGTATTGACCCCTCGGGCTTCCGCAGACTCGGACCTCGAGTTGCTGCTTTCTCCTCACACACCCTCTGGTGTACACTGCACTGATTGGCACCTGGTCTTGTCCAGTGTGGCTGTCCCAATGTTTAAAACACAAAAGTAAGTACTTCCATGTAGGCTGGGGAATGACTGCTGCCTCTAGCCAGTCCTCACTCCCACAAAATAAAAACCCCTTAACATTTAACAATTCTGGGGATTTTTCTTGGGGAAAAGGGATGCTGATGAAGATTGGGAGAAGACTTAGAGAGAAGTCCTTAATGTTTAGTTGAAATTTTATTTGAAGGGGCAGAGTCAACTCCTTTTGGCCAAATTCCTGATGATCAGAGCTGTATGTACTAGTACATATAAGCTATTTCATCACTTGACTAATGAATGCCAATAACATTTAAAATCTCACTCTTTAAAAAAAATAAATAAATAAATAAATAAAATCTCACTTTTCACTTTAAGGCTCATTCATGCCCAGCTTGTCAGTTTGAGATTTTTCTGAGAAGGGACCAGCAGGGCTACATTCCCACTCATTCATCCACAGACCTGGGGCCAAGGAAGTTTGGAAGAAGAAGATAAAACCCAGAGTAGCTCTTTTTCCCCTGCACAAAATCTGCAGGTTGGAAGGAACCTTAAAGACCATCTAATCCAACTTTCTCTTAGCCTTCTGGGGAAAGTGAGGTTCCAAGATGAAGTAAGTTCTCCAAGATCCCAGTGATGCTAGGGCCATGATTTCAGGATTACTCTTTCTCATTGTGCTCTTCCTTCTGCTAGTAAGTGGCCTCACGGATATTTTACTGGTCTCCTTTCCATTGCAGAAGTCACTGAAACCAAACTGCTTCACAGTTAGGTAAAAGAGATTTATTTTATGGGGCAAATAGAAAAGTATTTGGTTTTGGTTCTCTAGATGGCTTAGATAGAACTCGAAGAAGGACAGAACGCCACAGAGAAATACCCTGGAAGTTCTTGGCCAAAGAGGGGATAAATGTGGTACAGGGTCAGTCACCAAGATGGCCTTTGGGGAGAATGGAAAAATCAAGGTGAGCTGACAGAAAGTTGAGGGTTACTTGTCAATGCATGGACTTCCCTGGTAGCTCAGCTGGTAAAGAATCTGCCTGCAACACGGGAGACCCCAGTTCGATTCCTGGGGTGGGAAGTTCCCCTGGCAAAGGGATAGGCTACTCACTCCAGTGTTCTTGCCTAGAGACTCCCATGGACAGAGGAGCACGACTGAGCGACTAACACACAAACTAATTTTAGAAACCACAGGATGGTTAATGCTAAGTGAGTTTCAGCTGTTTTAATCAAGTGATATGTTAAAATATGTATTTGTGAAAATGATGTGAATAAACACACTACACTGGACCTTATTGGTTAATTGGACTGTAAGCCCGCAGGGGATACTTGCAGGTTCCACCTGGAGAGGGCGCTGTTTATGTACTCCCTGGGTACCCTCTCAGTGATACCTTGTCCAGATAGGTTGAGTCAACGGTTCTCAACCCAGAAGGTTTCCTACCCCTGCCTGCCGCCCACCGCACCCCAGGGACAGTTGGCAGTGTCTGGGGGCATCAACGGGAGGAGCAGGGTTTGCCACTAGTATCCGGTGGGCAGAGGCCAGAGAGACGGTAAACATACTCCAGTGCTCAGAAGGTGGTGGTGTGTCTGCTCAGGCATGTCCGACTCTCTGCGACCCCATGGACTGTAGCCCACCAGGCTCCTCTGTCCATGGGATTTCCCAGGCAAAAGTACTGGCATGGATTGCCATTTGCTCCTCCAGGGGAATCTTTCGACCCAGGGTTCGAATCTGTGTCTCTTCCATCTCCTAAATTGGCAGACAGATTCTTTACCACTAGCGCCACCTGGGAAGCCCACAGCGTTGAGAATAGCACCACACAAAAAAGGACTATACGTCCCAAACATCACTAGTGCCAAGGTTGAGACCCCTGGACTAAGCGAAGCAGTGCATGCTTTCAAGGAAAAAATAGAGAAATCTATTGCACGGCCCTGTTATAGCAAGTATACGTATATGTGGTCACACCCTCCATAACGTGACACTGGAAAGGGAGGCCACACGGCCTTGGTTCTCCAGGGGCCACAGCAGGAGCCAAAACACTGCTGACTGCTGGACTGGATAACTCAGAAATGAAGGTGCTGGCTTTCATTTGCTGTATCACTGAGGAATGCCAAAGGGACGTTGCTCTTTCATCATCTGTAGCAATTTTCTGCCCAGACAAATACATTGGTAGCTTTGCCTTATAAAAAAGACGTGTTCCTTAAAAGTTATGTTTAATTGGATTTTGTATTTTTAATACAGTTATGAAATTCAGTAAAAACTAAGGGGTCAGTGAATCTTTTTAGTGTGAAAGGGCCTTTTTAGTAAAGTCCTATTCTCAAAGAAAAGAATACCTACATATTGCATTTTTAATGTAAATATTTTTTCCTGGACACTACATTTTTACTACAGAGCTCATAACTCTTATGTGAGAGTCTCTCTCCCTCCTTCCTTCTCCTGCCCTTGTTCCTTTTCTATAAAGGGAGGGTCAGGGGGAAAATTTAACACTACAATCTCTGAATTTGGGAAAGTCACTGATAAGTCTATCCACTTATACAGGTCAAAAGATGCCTGCAGGGTTACAGATTGTTAGAAAAACTAGGACTTGGTTCTATTTTGAAATCATTCATTTTTTATCTTACACTTCTTTTTTTTTTTCCAGTTAGTGACCTTTGGCTAGAAAGAGCAGGTGTACTTGGTCCCTGCGTCACCCCATGGGTGTTTGTTGCACCAGAAATATCTGATAAGACTCAATCTCTCCACTCACAGTGGGGTGGGAGAGGGGGATCAGCAGAGACAGGGCGTGGTACTGAAGGAACCCAGGGGTTGTCTCCTTATCAGCCATTCCCTGGGGTAACATCCCTAGGTGTGTAAGTCACGGACTAACTCAGCAGGATAGAGGAGGCAGGAAGGAGGAAATTTATTAAATAAAGTTATCATTCATCGCCCTTCAGTAGTAGAGGTGACAGAGGTGTGACCCACCCAGGACCGGCCACCGGGGAGGAGCCGGCCAGACCAGAGAGGCGCTAGGACACCTGCATTTACCCTTCACTCCCCGCCTGCACTCTCCCTGGGAAGGAGGGAGGGGTTGAGGCCAGGGCGATGATAAGGATGGCCCCACCACGTGGACAGCCCGGCAGCTCCAGGCAAGAAGGCAGGTGCTAGCGTCACCGTGGGAGCTGGTGTACACCCTCGCCTGCTCCTCGAACCACTTGCCGTTTGACCGGCCCTTCCACCTATATCCACCCGTTTTCGTCTGAGAACCCCACTGACTAGAAAGGAAGTCATTGTAAGTACCAAGAATATAAATTCCGTGCCCAAGGTCACTCAGAGAAAGATTTGAGATTGGGACACAAGGATTCTGACTTGAAGCCCCGCGTGTCCTGTGATCACACACTACTCCCACTTGGGTAAGCAGGCCTCAGGTACAAGCCTTGGCTGGGCTGCCGGGAGCCCTGGGTTCTCGCCTCTGCTCTGCCTTTTACTCACTGTGTCCTCGTGAGACAACTACTACTGCCCCTCTTAGAACCTCAGTTTTCCTCTCTCTGAAATGACAGGGTTGATCAAAGTGCCCTCAGGTCACCACGGTGGCATAGGTGAAATCAGGCTGAAATGAAGGCTTGCAGGAAGGCAGCAGGTAGCTGCTGACACTGGAAGAAGCCATCTCAGCTGTGTAATTAAGTGTTAACCGGGTGCCAGGAACTGTGCAAACACTGTATCTGTGATCCCATTTGAGCCACACAGCGCCAGATGAGGTACATGTTAATGGAAACCCGACTTAGCAGATAAGGAAATTGAAGTTCAGGGAAGTGAAGTAACTTCCTCAAGGTCACTGTCTTAGTCAGCTCTGGCTGTCATAGAGAATACCACAGACTGGATTTATTTCTTACAGTGCTGGCAGCTGGAAGTCCCAGGTCAGGGCTCAGCAGGGCTTGGTTTCTGGCCAGAGCGCTCTTCCTGCTTTGCAGACGGCTGCCTTCCTGCCTCAGTCCTTACATAGCCTCTCCTCCGAGTACAGGCCAGGGAAGAGAAGGGGCTCTCAGTTGTCCTTCTTGTTGTTGTTCAGTCGCCCAGTCATGTCTGTCTCTTTGTGACCCCATGGACTGCAGCACGCCAGGCCTCCCTGTCCCTCACCATCTCCCGGAGTTGCCCAAGTTCATGTTCATTGCATCGGTGATGCCGTCTAGCCATCTCATCCTCTGACACCCTCTTCTCCTCTGCCTTCAATCTTTCCCAGCATCAGGGACTTTTCCACTGAGTCATCTGTTTGCATCAGATGACCAAAATACTGGAGCTTCAGCTTCAGCATCAGTCCTTCCATTGAGTATTCAGGGTTGATTTCCCTTAAGATTGACTGGTTTGATCTCCTTGCTGTCCAAGGGACTTTTAGGAGTCTTCTGCAGCACGGCAGTTCAAAGGCATCAATTCTTTGGCGTTCTGCCTTCTTTACAGTCCAGCTTTCACAATTGTATGTGACCACTGGGAAGACCATAGCCTTGACTATATGGACCTTTGTTGGCAGAGTAATGTCTCTGCTTTTCAGCACACTGTCTAGGTTTGTCATCACTTCCCTGCCAAGAAGCAATTCGTGGCTGAAGTCACCTTCCGCAGTGATTTTAGAGCCCAAGAAGAGGAAATCTGTCACTACTTCCACCATTTCCCCCTCTATTTGCCATGAAGTAATGGGGCCGGATGCCATGATCTTAGTTTTTTTTAATATTTAGTCTTAAGCTGGCTCTTTCACGCTCACCCTTCACCCTCATCAAGAGGCTCTTTTAGTTCCTCTTTAGTTCTCTTCTTATGAAGACACAAATCATATCAGATCAGGACGTATCTTTATGATTCCAGTGAACCTAAATTACTTCCTGAGGACCCCATCTCCAAATACAGACACACTGGAGGTTGAGGCATCAGCATAGGAATCTGGGGGGCACACAGCTCCGTCCATGGCAGTCCTGCAGGCAGAATGTGATTTGAATGTGGATTGGCATCAGGCCATCTCACCCTGCCCGCTCTACTGACCACTGCTATGCAGTATTTAGGTCAGATAGCTGAGCTGGAGGTAGAGACTTCTGGGTACAGTGAAGCTTCTGTCTTTTAATCAGTAGATACAGAGTTATCTGATTTAAGATAGATACAGATTTAAGCTGGTAGATGCAGCCCCTCCCCACACACTAGTGCCTCTCCCTCTAAGTCCCTGCCTTCTCTCCTGGGTACCAGGGTGGGTGGGAAGATCTTCTTTTGACCAAACTTTCTGGATCCTGAGCCAATAGCAGGCCAGGTAGTGGTGCTCCAGAGACCATCCCACACCCAGGTCTGAAACTCAAAGAAAAGTAGGAGGCATAAGACTGAGCCCTGAGGGCTGGCTCCGTCACAGCCATCCTTAAACCTGCTGAACCTGCGTGGACACTGCCGGTGAAGCAAAATCACACAGGCCCAGTTCCCTGGGCTCCTGGGATGAGGTCCTAGTTGGCTGTCACTCACGTGAGGAAGGATGAGAACTTAATCCTCACTGGCAAGCCACCCACTGGAGCAGTTATAGTTGTGCTTGTCAGTTGAAAGTGAGAAAAGTGTTACTCAGTCATGTCTGACTCTTTGCAACCTCATGGACCGTAGCCCGCCAGGCTCCTCTGTCCATGGAATTCTCCAGGAAAGAATACCGGAGTGGGTAGCCATGCCCTCCTCCAGGGGATCTTCCTGACCCAGGGATTGAACCCAGGTCTCCTGCACTGCAGGCAGATTCTTTACCATCTAAGCCACCAGGAAAGCTTGTCAGTTACTCATTATTAAAGGCTTTGCAGTAAAAACAAGCCATTTAGACTCCTACAGGCTTCCACCAAGCCAACAACATCATCCACCTGGAATGTCTCCTCTCTATAAATTACAGTATTTGTGTGTTTTTTGTTTTTCTTAAAAAACAAGATCTCTCCCCCACTCTCTCATGCTTGCTTTACTGTTCCCACATGTGTTATGAAGCTAGATATAGAAAGGTTTGAGGGAGTTTCTAATTTAAAAAAAACGAAACTCAAAAGAGCAACAGACCACAGTCTATCATTCAGAAATTGAAAATATGCCATTTTGACACTTTCCAAAGTGTCACATAAAGGTAACCACTTGGCTCTTGTGAGCGGAAGTGAAGGCCACATTTTCACAGCTGTGACACAGGGGTTGTCGCTGGTGTTGGGAGTGTTTTCAGTCGGCAGGGCACTCCACTCTTATTTTCTGTCACTTCACCCTAGAGTCACTGCCCCCACTTCTTTCTCAGTCAGGCTAACACATGGAGCTTCTAGAGCTGTCCATCATAACCATGATCACAAAACTGCTAACTGACTGCTGACTCCCCTCCACCCAGAGAACATAAGCCTGTCCCCAACTAGTTCTAATCAGAAAAAACAAACAAAAACAAAAAAACACATGTTTTTCAAATGAAATTCAACCTTGAGTCTTTTGGAAAAGGAAAGAAGCCACTTCTATGAGTCACGTCTCTTCGAGGGGTCAGGAATAAAAGGCTGTGACCTGAGCTGTGCAGAGGTCTGGACTTCCAGCCTCCTGCCCTGCTCACTTCAACCTTACTCATCATCTCCGTGGTTGGCTCTTGCAGGTGTGAAAGCTGTGGAGCTGTTTTCCACGCTGAATGCAAAGAGAAGTCTGTCCCCTGCCCGCGATGTGTCCGCCGAGAGCTGCAGATGAAGCAGAAGTCTTTCTGGCGGAGGCTGAACATGGACGAGAGCCTGGAGGAGGCTTGCAACATGTTTGAGCTGTCCTACCAGAACACCTGACTCATCAGGAGTCCAAGGCCGGGCGGTGACCTCTCAACAATCCGTCAGCCCCAGTGGCTTCCAAACTAGACAGTTAGACCCCTCCGGGAGAAGTTAACGTCTCATCCTCAGCTAGATATATATATTTATAAATGTACATGCACACATACCTATACGTCCTGTTCAGTATAAGTCGTTGTCTTAAAGGTCCATGGAGTTTTGTGGCTCACAAAGTTACCATTAGCGGGATTACACTTAGCCATGAATTTCAGCTGCTTTGCCCCCAAGCCGAACGTGGTTTACACACAAGGCTTTATAGTTCAGACATTGTGGGGCTCTCAGGAGCCATTTATTACCCAGGACATAGGAGAAAGCATTTTCTCCAGGAGAGTGCTTTGAGTTATTTTTGTGTTATTTATTTTTAGCCTTCACAGAGGATGAGGTAACTGAGGCAAGCACCCATCATCAAGTTTCATAAGAAAAGCTTCAAAACACAGCAGTGACTCCTTCCAGGAGTCCATGTCCCGGCTCTCACCTCCGTGTCTTCGCAAAGGCTGGGATCCCTAAGCTGAGTTAAACAGCTCGGAAATCAGGAGCGTGAGCTCCCTCTGACAGAAAGCATGTGTCCCTAATTTATCAGGGGAGCTAGATAAATTGTTCTGAAGTTAATCTCAGAAAGCATTTTTCCTGACAAGAGACCTCAGTAACCTACATGTTGTCCATCTGTTTGCTGGTACGAATCCCAACACCCGCCCAGAGACGTGACCGTATTTGCCAGGCTGAAACATGGCTCTGAAGAGTAGTCTTTTAGGAGTTCCATGGGTGACAGGATGATTTTTTTTTTTTTAATGGCGCTGACTGGAGGAAATTGCTTAGGATTGTCAGATACATCAGTTTGTAGACCAGGAGGTCGGGTGTAGAGTACACACATTCCAAGAGAGGATCTGCAGTTTTCTTTTCACAGAATCCTGTGTGGGTAGCTTCCACCTCTTCATTACACTTTATTTATTTTTATTGTTCTTCATTGCCCTTTCACTCTGACCTTTCATTTGTCAATGTCACCACGTCTGCTTTCATACTTTCTTAATTGTTTTGAAAAATCAGAGCACCTTGGAATTTCACAGTACCAACTTTAGACTATGAAGAAAATACCAGACTGACAAATATAATTAAGGAATTAAATCTAATATTATTTAAATATATATATACACACATGCATCATTGCCACCGTGAAGTGAGGTGCCAAGTGCTAAGCTAATAGGGAATAAAAGTGAGAATGAGTTGCTTAGGCACTTGGCGGGGGGGTATTCTTCCTCTGCATCATCCTTTTGGCGCAGTGGCCACGGTGACTAAAATGGCAGATAGCTTGGCACCGGAAAGTATGGCTCCCATTCTTTCGACCTTAACTCTTTCCAGAACCAAAAACTAAGCTTATATTTAAGCAATTCTCAGTAGGTTATATGAGAAGATTCTTACCATTCCTCTGAGCAGATGCCTTCAAAGCCTCCATGGTTTAGTAGCTACACTCCTAGCAGGACCTAGAGAACCAGTGTTCGCACAGCCCATGGGGACGGTTAACCCCACTGCTCCTTTCCCCACACCTGGCTCCCTCCGATCCTAGCTCACGATGCTTCTGTCCATTTGGAGATGTGACATTTCAGACTCACTTCTGTGCAGACTGTTGGGTACGAGCATTTCACCTCTCAACCCACACCCATTCCTTTGGCCCCAGACCACACATTTCAACGTTAATAGCTCAGTACCACTCATGCATTTATCTTCTGATTATACAGTAGCTGTAGCCAAGGCATGAAAACTTATTAAAAGGCCGGGGCCCCATTCATGAGACGCCTTACGGTGCCTTTTACTCTTAGAAAAACAAGTTGACTCCCTCTCCCCGCCCCACCCCACTCTATAGAAACTGTTACACAGAAAAGAAAAGGGTGGAAGATCTCAAACAAGCACTTGGCCAACAGGCAAACAAATTTGGTCGTCTCCCCTTTACTCTTCCCCTTCGTGAAACACAGTATTTATATATTCCAGCCTCAGAGAAGATAGCAAAACGTGATCTTTCACAAGAGAATTACAGACCTGCTTATTATAAAACAGACGTGCTCCAATGGCAAAGTGCCTTCTCCCTCCGCCCCCAGCTCCCTGTCCCTGTAGCTTACCTCTGCCTTTGCTGTAATTAATGCATCTGTGACTCCGACTGTCAGCAGGGCCATCCCCAGCACACTGCAGTTGGAGACCCGGAGGACAGGGCCACCTCCCCCCTTCCAGCATGTTGGCTGCATGTACAGAATTTCCTGTCCTGTCTCACAGGCCCCAGGGTCAGACCCACTGAGAGTCAGCGTGACACCCTGGGTCTATGCTCCCGAGGCCTTGGCTTTTACCAAGGTTGTTTCGAGGCCCGGCAGAATCGTGGCAGTCCCTTGTGAACCTCTAAGGAGACCTTTTCACCCACATCGTTTGTTGCTTATTTTCGAAAGGGGAAAAAAAAATAGTAAATGTGCTCTCACCATCAGCTACCAGAGCTGGAAGCATACCCCAGCAGCCCGTTTCCCTCCTCTTTGTGAAGCCCCGACAGCCTGGCTGGTGCCAGCCGCAGGCCTGCATGACACACTCAGCCACCAACCCCCAAACCTGAACGGACAGGGCAGAGCCGGCTTAGCAGTTGGGTCTGCCACGAAAATTCAAAATTGCTGTTTTCAACCCAGGATGCCTTAGCGCACACCTGAACGCCCTTACTGTTTTCGACCCTAACAAATTACTTGGTGCACTGTAGGTAATTGTTCCACTGCTTAGAAACTGGCGAAACGAAAGCAGATCTGTGGATTACCACCTCCTTAAGACCTAAGCTAATACCTGCTTTCCCTCATGGTCCATTTTTCATCCCATATTAAATATCTCGTACATAAAGCCCAGGAGAAAATGGCCCATTAATCTCCTAGAGCTGGCAGCCGACTCCGGGGAACTTCTTTTCTCTTGAAAGGCCCCTTCCCTGGTGTATCACTTGAGGAAATCCCTCCTCACCGTGCCAGAAACTCAACTGTGGGACAGTGCAAGCCTGGTGAAATGCTGGCATCTCACCCTGCAGTAGAAAAGCCAGTTCCCAAAATAGACCTCAGTTTGCACCACGGCAGGAAGGCCGCAAAGTACTTAAAAAGCAGTCAACTGGGATGGGAGTCGTATTCTTTCCAGGGCGGCTCTTTCTCCAAGTTGAAAGCTCTGTATGTGAAAACCACGTAAAACTCCCGTCTTCCCCTTTGCCTCATTGCCTTTTCAGGGGACTGTATTATGGTCGTCTTCATGATCATTGTGCTTAAGAGTAGTCTCTCCAGGAGCTTTAATATTTGATGAGCTGAGAAGGCAATCACTTTTGGATTCTTCCAGACTAGGCCTCCACCAAGAAGGGAATATTGCGAGGACTTGGGATTTGTGGTTTCCAGCCAACCCAGCAGTGTCCTTCAGACCCCCGCTGAGGGACTGTGCCTGGCTTCCTTCCAGCTGCGTGGAGAGCCAAGCTGTTCACAGCGGTGTGGCTGCTGTCGGCCACCTCTGCTAGGCTGGAGTGAGTCCCCTTGCACGGGGTCCGGCCTGTTTTTGTCTCTGCATCTGTACGCCCTGCACACCGACACTGGATAGCTTCTTCCCATGCCTTCTCGAAAAGGCATGACTTCCAGACCTGTGGCTTTGTCTCTACCCATGAGCCAGAAAGGGCCACACATAAATCACTGTATCAGGGTAGGATTTGCGTGAAGCTGCACTGAGCACTTTCTGCAAAGAGAGGCATGATCTGAGGAAGCCAAGATCCATTCGGCTCCTAATTTAGGGTTAAGTCAATGCTGCTGTTGATGTGTGGGGGCAGTGTTCCTCACCTCCACTGACCGGCTGTTCTTGACTGAAGTAACTAGACTGTGAAGGAAGTCTTCAGGTCCTAATTCTAATACTGCCTGGAGTCAACACAAGGTGATTTTCCTTTTTATTTTTTTTACTTCTCCCGGTAAAGAGAGAGAAGTGCGGTTCCCTCCGCCCCCTTATTGCTTGAGTTTCCTGCCTCACTACTTTTCTTCCTCTAAGATAATGTGAGAAAAGTAGAGAGTTGGGGCAAAACTGAAAGAAGTGAACGTGCCCTCGTTGGCCTGAACCGAGTCGTTGGAACCACTCTCTGTTTTCCTTTCCCTGGTCCTTGCCAACACCTGGGCATTAACGACAGCTCCGAGTGTTGTGTCCTCTGCACCGTTCTTCCAATCCTCAGTCTAGTAGAACTCACTGCCCTACTTCACTACTTGAACCCAGTGACAGGTGAACAAGCCCTGCTCAGCTCATCTAAACAGACAAATGTGATTTCTATCATGGGGGACAGTGTTTCTCAACAGTGAAGTACCAGTACCCCAAGCCACTGTCAGAAGTCCTTGACAAAAGTCAGAAGAAAAGTGTGGAACACCGTCTCAAGCACACCCACAGCCGTCAGGGCTTTTATTTTAAATGGGCTCCGAGGGATCATGCGATAGAGCCCCTTCCTCCTGCAGTGGCCTCCAAGGTGATGGAAGGCACTGTTAACCCCGAGTGAAAAGACAGCTGCTGATTTGTTTGGATTTTCCCTGTAGAGAGAGATGCCATCTTAGGAAGGTCTGCAGTGAAGCCAGTTGTTACCCAGGTAGAAGATTCAGGGGCTACGGCAACTCTTTGCACAGTAAGATACCCTCCTAGGCTGCTGAGCTGCAGACCAGCCTGTCTTCCCTTCCCTTGACCTTCCTTGCCGCAGTCCTGAGCCCAGACTCAGGCCTGGTAAACTGGCTGGTGGACCTCTGGGGCTTGTGGCTCCTCACACTGACCATCGTATTCATGTCTTTTTCCCCGTAGGAGTGCCTTACAGTACTGCCTCATGCTTCTAGTCTAGCCTAGCAGACCCACTTGAAGCCTGCAGGGTCCTTTGCCTCAGTATGGATCACCTTGCTTCTTCCCTGCTGGCTGCTCTCAACACAGGCACGCTTGGAGCCCACATATTCCATGCACATGTCAGACCTTTCACCTTCATTTAAACTGGTGCCTTAACCTCATGAGTACGAGGGTTCCTGCTGGAAACACACTGTCAGAGCAGACTAGTGGAAACACTCCTTGGCGCCATTGACACTTAACCAGGAATCACAAAAGAGACGACCACATAATGTTTTGAATCTGTTTTATGCTGTTTCTCAAATTACTCCTTTTGTTTGCTTGCTTGCTTTTCATGAACCAAACTCAGGGGAATGTCATGATGTCACCAAGGCCAATGGGTAGAGAAATGAGACTGGTTATTCAGATTCGAATCTGTAAAGTCAGTGAACTTAGCCTTTTTCAGGTGAAAAAAACTACACACAAGGATTTTCTTTTCCTTTAGTATATAAAGGGTTTCTTGTATTTTGCCACCTGTCTCTCAAGTGGGAAGTGAGAGGCCTCTTGGATGGATTGTGGTGAAGGCATTTCTACATGGTGTGGGCAGTCCACCAAACTATTACATTAGGCTTTCACCACCAGAGGCTTAGGTTCTGATTTTGGTCACCTCTCAGGATCCTATTGTGAATAGCCTATCCTAGAACATTCAAGGAGGAAAAAAAAAAAAAAAATCTGTCTTTAGAGAATAGTGAAAGGAGAGGAAATGTGTAGGTTGCAAATGAAGAGTATCGAACGTGGGGTGCGGAAGTCTTTGCACAACTTGTTCTTAACGCTCCTGGGTCAGATAGATGTCATTTTCCCTTATTTCTGTTCATGCTATACAGAACTGTCTAAAACTTGGGGCTTGGGCTATTACTCTGTCACTCTGTGTTGAGCTATTTGTAATATCTACTGTAACTTATATATGTATTGTTTCTGTTTTCTGGATTTTATCACCTTTTGTTTGGGTATAAGTTGTCCATAGTTTTGTTTACATCATTTTTAAAAATATCAATAACTGTAATAATAAAAAAAAGAAACTGTATTGTGGACAAGACCCCTAGTTTTTATGGTCATCTGTCATATAATTTAAGTGCACCAGTTCCTGATGTATAAAGTTATCTCTCTCTCAATAAACAATGCAGAAAGTACTTTCTCTTCTCATAACAACTCCATTCAAATGCAGTTTTTGCAGGGGTGGTGAAAGCCCAAGATGAGCGCTGAACGTTAATTCAAAGTCAAGATTTAAACTTTATTGAAAGTGAGCTACTGGGATCTTAAAATAGTTCTTAAGATTTTTACTTTTTTTTTTTTTAACTGTAGTTGGTTTACAATGTCAGTTTCAGGTGTACATCAAAATGATTCAGATAAATAGATATATAAAATAGCTCTTAATGTTAATCTTATAGACTTCATTTTTTTCCTAATTTCTTCAACCTCAATATTCTCATCAGCCCTCCCTATGCTTATGAAAAATATAGTGAAACTTTGAAAAAGTTGCAAATGTGGTGGTCTAGGCCTCATTTGCCAAAACAGACCATGATTTCTTTCTGACCTGAGACAGACCTGCCCCAGCTCCCACACAGAGCATCTCTCCCAGCTCTTTCCCAAGCTTTCATCACCACTGCACTCTCCAAATTAGAGGAGCAAGTGCCAGATGGTGGGCCATTAGACAAGGCCACTGGTCATTCCTGAAGACCATGAAGACCATGCTTTGAAAGCAAAGAGCGAAAGTAGAGAGGACTTCTCTCTGTGAGGACAGCAGCCCTCTGGGAGCCGAGAGGTGATGGAAAATACCTACACGACCTTCCCCAGGGCTGGCCCTCACAGCCCCGAAAAAGACCATGGGCACGACTATTCACTCGGAACCTTTCAAAAGCACCATTGAAATTCACCTACTCAAAAACATTGAAGAGACCAGAAAAGGTGCTTCTGGTTAAACATTTACCACAGGTGGACTCTGAGCCTCACTCTCTAGGACACACCTAAACAAGTTCATGCTCAGCTGCCCCTCCTCCACCCCCAGGAAAGCGACGAGCTCATGCCCATTCCGTCCAAGGAACAACTGGACCTCATCTTCACAAGCAACCTGCCACAATCCACAATAAAAAGAAACAAGTTAATGTTTCACTGAACCAAACTAGACACAGTGCAGCCAGAGCCCCGATTCCTGTGATTTACAGGACGGGTTAGCCTTCCCCCAGTGGCAGCAAACCTGAGTGACTGGATAACTGCAGGGAGTTTTCGCATTATCACGAGTCATTTCCAGAGGGTGGAAAGAGACACCATTCTGTTCCTCTCTCCCCACCCTCAGGAGATGTGATCGGAATCTCCCTGAATCATTTCCAGTCCTGTCCTTTGATGAAGCCACTAGATGATGACTTTAATTGGTGGTTCCCACAGAAGTCACACAAAAATACAAGCAAAACTCAGGATCCCAGCACAGACCACTGAATCTGAATCTTTCTGGATGGGGCCTGAGTATTTGTATTTTTTTGAAAGTTCCCTGGGTGATCCCTGTGCGTCTTGAAAGTTAAAACCCACTAGACTGAATGAAACAAGTTTCCCTGAAATAGCCAAATGCTTGGGATATTGGTAGTCCACAGTGGGAAGGATGTCAAAGGTATGTAGAGGGACTGAGCAGTCTTAGTTGCCCTCCAGCTCACAGCTGTTGTCTCCCTTCCTCCCAGCAGACACCGAACAGATACAGTACTTTGGAACCTGCTGCTCATAGATTGCCATTGTTTTCATAAAACCTGAACTTTATACCCCCTTCATTTTCTTCCGGGGTGCGGTTAGTGTCTATTTATCCAGTCTATACCATTGCCAGACAGCCGGGTGAATAGAAGTCATGGCCACAGGTGACTAAGCTGGCCTACAAAGACAGTCCTGTACCCTTCCTTTCATTTTTTCATTCCTCCTCATTATGCTGCAATTGTCCTCGAATGTATGCATGTGACAGTCTGCTCCCAGGTCAGGCCCACCCGACAAACATGAAACTTATCACTCCAGACAGTGGTGTTTAAATGGAAAATCACTAGGTGCTTCTTGCCCAGAAAGGCCTGGGAGATTCAGAAAAACCTGAGCCGTGTCTACATTTGCCTTGGCTTTGTGGAAAAACTATAGACCTTAAAGAAACCACAATCATTCTGAATCCAGGCATCTACTGAACTGACGATCTTCAAGCTCTCCTGCCAGCTGCAGGTGAATGGAAACTCAGTTCTTCCCCTCGCCTCCTTTTATGAAGTCAGTAACTTTGATGATGACAAATATTCCTCACTGATGGAGCACGTGTACAATGCTCCATTCCCACAGTGCTTACCGGAGAGGGAACCTCCACAGCAAAGACTTTACTGAGAATCGTTGTAGAAAGACAGTGTTTCCCAAGGGCAGGGATGCAAGTAGAAATGAACTTGGGACTCATTCTAAGCAGCATCCCTAAAAATTACATTATTGACTTGAGTGGGGCCGGGTTGGGGGTGGGTGTTTAAAGTTGATTTTTATTAATGTATTGGATTCTGATTGGAGTAGAGGATTCCTTCCCCAAGAGAACAATGGCCCCTGGTATATAATACTCAGGAAGCCCAAGGCAAAACCCACACAGCAGATTCATTTATCCTCCCTTGTTTGCATCTATTCCTTCATAGCTTGGACAGAAGGGTCCAGCAGGAAGAACAAACTGTTCCCACAGCTGAGCATACAGAAATTCTGATTTATGTGCAATGACTTACAATTTACCTGGACAATCAGGAGATTCATAATAACCACCTCGCCCCTCACTCTATCTCATATTCCTCCATTAAGAGCTATTGGTTTTAAGCCAATCAGTTCAAGTTCATGGGTTCATACAGTATTTCAGATCCTGCCATACAATCTCAGGCAGCTGTTGGTCTGGGGGAAATTCCTCCAGCTTTTATCCAATCCCTTCCAGACAGCCTGATATGAGAATCACTTTCCATGGCTTCTGTGCTCTCCTAGGACGGTCTGTTGTTCTGAAGCTGAAGAGCTGCTATTAGCACCATCATTTTTTCAAATGAACATTGAGCTAAATTATCTCAAATGTATAAAAGGAACATCTCTCACTGTGTTATGATGGAAAATTACCTTCCAGATTACAAGACTATACAAAGCACATATTAATTTGGGGCCCAAGGACATCCAAATTGCCTTAGCTTCCGCGCTGTATTGTGATGGCACACTCTTAATAACGCCGGGTTCCAAGGAGACCGCAAGGTGCATGCTGTTAGGAAAATAAACCAGAATCTTTCTCCATTAGGATCACTGCACGCATACTCAAGCCCAGCTGGAGGTATTTTGCTCTGAGATTCAAGCCTTTTGCAGAGGAAATAAATTCCAATTGCACAGGCAGGGAAGTGAATGTGAATTCTAAACTGGGTCAAGCTCCCCAGATGGCTTTCTCACTGCTGCCCAGGAGTGAGGCCACCAAGGAAGCAGCCACTGCAGCCCCAGTGCCCAGAGGAGATGTCTAATGACAGACATCTCAGGAAATACTTCCTGCTCATGCAAGTTCAATTCCACACCAAGGGGAAGGGGGACAGGGGAGGCCTGGCACTGACTGACGGAGTTTGCCAAGTGCCAATACTTGTGGGAAATGTATGTCAAAATCAACATGTGGTCCAACAACCAGCAAGTCCTGGGAACTAGCTCTGCCCAAATCAGTCCCAAACCTGTGCGCCTGGAACCCCAATAGTCAGCTCATATGCAGCCCACCATGGGGATATCTGGAGGTAAAAATAAACTTTTTTAAAAATAAAAATTATTCGATGTTTGCCTTGTTTGTTCCACCTACTCTTGTTTTTCTTCTTCCTTTTTTGAGATAATATCACAGAGCCAATCTCAGACATAATGATATTTCACACTGATGTGCTTTAGCACACGTCTACAAAAGATGTTTATTTTTCTTCTACTGAGTCACAATGCCATTACACACTGAACAAAAGTAGTAATAATTTCTTGTTATCATCTGCTGCTCAATCCCAAATCAAATTTATCTCACGGTCCTCCAAATACCCTGTTTTGTTTTGTTTGTTCTGACAGTAAAGATTTTACAAAATAAGGTGCTCCTCCTGAAGGCTTGCCACACTGTAAAGGGCTATGGTTCCATTCCAGCTTCCCTTTCTCCTTCTTTAGGGAGCAGGGGTCCCAGTCTCTTCGGAGGACAGTACCCCCTGCCCCACTCATGCCAGCCCATGCAGCCAGCAGACAAGAACACACGAGAGTGAGCACTGCCAGGGTGCATCATCCTTGACCTCTCCATTCAGAAAGCTGCACCAAAGCGGGAGGAAAAGTTGTCTTTGATTGAGAAAAGGGGGCACTTCAGGAGTCTGCTGCACCCCCGACATGACGATAGTGACTTACCAATGGATGCTGAATACCTGACTAATTGAAAGGACTAGCTCCAGAAACAGGGTTGGTTCCTGGAGAACTGAGTGGAGACAGAACCCTCTATTTGCAGGGAGGCAGTTTCCCCCAGTGCAGAGGGTCCTGTCTGTTCCCTGGCACCATGTTGGGACCCAAGGCACTAGCTCCTGAGCCAACACATTGGGGGTCCCCAGGGTGAGTTCCTCAACTTCTTACCCATCTGCTGAGATGCCCTCACCGAAAGGACTTTAGAATTAAAATCCACTTTATTCAATTCTTCCACTGGAGGAGCATTTCACTTTACAGTATACAGTATTCATGACATAAAATTAAGAGGCACAGAAATTGATGAGAAAAGAACTCTCCAAGACAGTCTTCCCAAATAAAAGACTCTATCTAGATATTTGCTAAAGCACATCATTGTTTGCAGTGTTGTTAGTTGGGCATATCACTGATCATCTTATTTTTTAAATCAGATATAAATCACTGCTTGATTAAGACTTTTTTAAACTAAGAAAGAATCTAAGATTATTTCTCATTATGGTCAAAGCTATGACAAACCTAGACAGCATATTAAAAAGCAGAGACATCACTTTGCCAACAAAGGTCCATATAGTCAAAGCTATGGTTTTTCCAGTGGTCATGTATGGGTGTGAGAATTGGACCATAAAGAAGGGGGAGCACCAAAGAATTGATGCTTTTGAACTGTGGTGCTGGAGAAGGCTCTTGAGAGTCCCTTGGACAGCAAAGAGATCAAACCAGTCAATCCTAAAGGAACTCAACCCTAAATATTCATTGGAAGAACTGAAGCTGAGGCTGCAATACTTTGGCCACCTGATGCAAAGAGCTGACTCTTTGGAAAAGACCCTGATGCTGGTAATGATTGAAGGCAGGAGGAGAAGGGGACGACAGAGGATGAGATGGTTGGATGGCATCACAGACTCGATGGACATGAGTTTGAGCAAGCTCCAGGAGATGGTGAAGGACAGGGAGGCCAGATGTGCTGTAAGCCATGGGGTCACAAAGGGCCAGACACAACTTAATGACTGAACAACAAGGGTCACAACTTTTCACCCTTAATTTCTCCTTAATAAAACTTCTGATCTCAGACCACAAAAACAACCAACAACAATAACAGAACCAGAGATAATGGCAGGGATGGAATCCCTGATGCAATGTGAACATTATGCAGGAACTAGAGCAGCCCTTCTCAAACTGTGGTCCGCAGACCAGCTTCACAACATCAGCTGAGGATGTATTAGAAGTGCACATTCTCAGTCCATTCGTGACTGGGGTACATGGGGACAGAAGGGGAGGCCTGTATTTTAACAATGTCCCTCACAGGGGATTCTGATGTAGCCTGAAGTCTGAGACCCACAAGGACACAAAGAATGTCTGCTAGTCCTAGAGCCCTCCCTGCTGCCCTCTTTAGTCAACAAACCTTTTGGATGCCTCCCATATGTCAAGTGTTCTGTTAGATCCTGGAGCTGCTGGAGGACAGCCTCCCTGCCTCCTCACCCCCAAGCCGAAATGTACACAGTGTGAGTGGAGAGAGGTGCTCACTGAAGCCAAGAGGGCAGTGTCCACCAGTGCTGTTGTTGCAACTGTTAGATTCCTGGCTCCTCAGCTATGATGTTCGGTGACCTCCGGCAAGTCGTTATCTCCTTCTCTCTGGGGATAATAATAGTCATCAGGTTATGGGGCTGTGGTGAGAGTTCAGTGAAATAATGCAGACAGGGCATTTAGCACTGGACCTCACACACAGAGAGGAGAGGCATCCGGGGTATAGGGGAAGAGCGTGGACAGCATGTGGGTCCATATCACCGGGCCAGGAAAGTTTCTGGGAGTGGGTCCTTTAGAAGCTGGTCTGGAGAGGTGGCTCATTCTGTGTAAAGCTGGGCTGTGAGCTGGAACCCAGTGCCTCTGAGGCTCTTGCTGGCTCCAGGGGCTGGGGTTCTGAGATTTGGGGGGCATCTCCAGCAGGCCCTGTGGACTCAACAGTACTATTTGGTTCTTATTCTGTTCTTGTTTACCATTTTGCCCAGCTCCCCCTTCCTGACCATTTTAAAAGTCAGAATCACCGTCTGCAGCTCCTGGAGTTTCTGAACATCTTACCCAGGTGGCTCAGTGGTAAAGAATCTGCCTGCAATGCAGGAGACTCAGGTTCAATCCTGGGCCAGGAAGATTCCCCTGGAGAAGGAAACGGCAACCCACTCCAATATTCTTTCCTGGGAAATCCCATGGACAGAGGACCCTGGCGGGCTATAGTCCACGGGGTCACAACAGAGTCGGACACGACTGACTGACTAAACAACAACAACAAATCTACCACCATCCAATAAATGAAGCCTTCTCCCTCGCTGGCTTCCCCTTCTTGAGAAATGTGGGTGAATCGAGGACTTCATCACTCACCAACCTCAGCACTTGCCTCTCAACTATCCTGTGCCGGTGTTCCTCTCAAAACCTTTTCTCACCAACCTCCCCCACTTTTGCATCAGTTTGCAGAAACACAGAAACGTTGGATGTGCAGGTCGACTGATTCAAGTTTCCCTTCCCAAGGGGTGCTTCTGCATGACGCTCACCATGCCTCACCTTGGCTCCCTTCCATCCCCTATCCCCCTGAAGTGGGTCAAGGACCCTGAAGTTGTTTGCAGCATAGTCTGTACTTTTTTTTTTCAAAATGATTCTTTTCTCCTTTGTTTTTATTTTTAATTGAGAAGGCCAGCACAAACGCCAGCACTGCGCCCCCTCCGTGGGTCTATTCCCCCTCTCCATCGGGAACCTGGGCCTCCCGTCCTCCTCCCGTCCCTTTATGTCAGTGGCCGGCTGATTGGAACAGAGTGGCCCCCCTCTTCCTCCCCAACCCCACAATTGTCACCACCAATTAGTGCATTGTTAGGACACACAATGGCGTTACTGTAGCCAGTGGAATGGGCGGCCTTTGTGCTTCTCCAGCCGGCCGTGGGGGCAGTCAAGTTTCATTTAGAGACTTAAAACACAACACCAGAAGAAAAATGCTATCAGAAAAGCAAAAAGGAAAAACGGAGAAAGAAAAAAAAAAAAAAACAGGAGGAAAGAAAAAGAAGGAAAGATGGGGGAGAAAAGACGATGATAAAGATGAAGATGAAGGGGAAGAAGGCAGGCCGTAAGCAAATGTTGAAAAGGAGAAGAAAAAAAATCTGCTATTCAGGGGTTAGCCCCAACTCATGAAAAGACCCAAGTGGTCTCTACACACAGAAGCCCCCCTCAGAACACAAAAAAGGGCTCGGGCTTAACAGTAATTAGTGGTCTGATTGTGCTTGGAACACTGTGTGTCTTTAGAGGATTTTCCCAACTTTTCTATTTTATTTTTTTCCAGTCTTCTCAAATCTAGAAGGGGGCGGCGGGGAAGGTGGGGCCTGGGGAAGGAAGGGGCCACACTCACTCCCAGCAATCTGGATTTGGGGGGAATTCAGTTTTTCTGTTTGACAGGTAAATTGGATTTCATTCTCTACAGCTTGTAACTAATTACAGAGGGTATTTTTCTGGAAGAAAGTGACATATGGGTGAGTTTGGGAGTCACTGTTTTATTTGTTTCAAGTGCCCTTCCAGCAGCCTGGTCCTTTTTGCAGCCTGGAAGATGCCCCCAGAGGCCCAGCCCTTTAATCCAGAGCCACAGGTTGTGGACTTTTTCTCTCAGCCAAACTTTTGTGTCCAAGAGAGCTCCGTCCTGCTTGTAAAGATGAATATCCCAGTTTAAACACGAGACTAGCCTGAAAAAGCAGCCTTGGCTTCTGAGCCGGTAGGCACCTGGAACGTTCGTCAGAGGGCTCTCAGGCTGGAAACACAGCTCCCCCGGTTTTCACTCCTCTGGTCCTCATGGATCCCTCCCCAAATCCATGTGTTCCCTGCTTGTTAGAGCTCTGGATACAAAGGATGCTCTCTGAACCCCAGAAGCCTTCGGCCACCCTGCCCTTAGACTGGTCTCTCTCTCCTCCCACCTGCCCCACCACACCCTTCAGTATCTAGAACGTGCCAAGATGCACCACGTCAGACTGACCACCAAACAAGAATATTCCTGTGTTGTTTGTAAGATTTTTCTTGGAACCACCCAACCCTGTGCAGCCCAATTCATAAACTTGTGCCAACTTCACTCTGCGACAGGGGGGTTTTTATTTCCTTTCAGATGCACTACATATGCCTCCCCTTTCCCTCTGTCTGAGTCAAACCAGACTCCCAATGTTTGGTTGTTTGGGTGGTTTTTTGTTTGTTTGTTGTTTTAAATAAGCTAATTAATGGAGACATCCATTCCATGCAAGGTTTACATAAAATCTCACTCACTTGAGAAACAGTTTCCCCACACTTTACCCAGGACTGGCTCACCGGTGGTGCCTCCTCTGTTTGGTTTTTCTGTCTGTCAAGTAGAAGCCAGAGAGGGGTGGGGGGTGGGCCCCCAGCCACGTGAAGACCAGAGTTCTAATCCACATCCTGCCCATGACCGCTGGGTGTTCATGTGCAAAAGGAGGACCCCTGCGCTCACCTTCAGGCATTGTCATGAGGATGAGAAGAGACAGCCTATGAAAGGAGAGGAGCCCTGGCACACACCGCCTGGCAGTGAATACACACCGGCTTCCTTCCGCGTTGTCTGCAGTCCGGGGGCCGCTGGAGGGCTCATTTTTCATTCCCTCCGCGCTGCGCCATGCGGCTGTACCACTCCGGTGGACGCCCTGTCCACACTGGCTCCCTCACCCCCACCTCCAACCCCGCGGAAAAAGAACGAGACCTGATTCCCTCCGGAAAGAAAGAGTGAAACCCTCTGATAATGGCCCCTGGAATGTCACAAACACCCCAAGTCAGGAAATGCAAATCCCAGGGAGGCCGTAAGGAAACAATGCTGACTGAGCTTCTGCTAAAGGCGGGGTGTCTGGGACTGGAGTGGAGAGGGGGGCGGGTGCGTTGGTTCCCCCCAGAGCTGGGGCAAGGGGATGTCCACTTCATGTGGCAAACAGGGGAGTGGGGCCTAAAAGGGGGCTTGGTGAGCGACTTGGGGTATGACACCGGCACCTCCCACCTTCCTCCATCCTCAGCCTTTGGCTCTGGGAGCGCCCATGGAAACCCAAAGCCTGGGAGCCTGCAAAGAAAGAGGGACACAGGGTCGCAGCGGAGGACAGCAAAGAAAGAGGGACACAGGGTCGCAGCGGAGGACAGGCCGGGACCACAGCGAATGAGGCTTCAAGCCTGAGGTCCTGTTAGCAAGTTCACTGAATCTCATCTCCTGTCTGTCCACTGTTACTTCTCCCATCCTCGTCCTCTCTCTCCCCAGGACATTTCAATGGCTTCTTAACCAGCCTTTCTGCCAAGCCCTTCAGTGCTCAAGCCTAGTCTTGCCCCAGCCCCTCTTAAAAGTCTCTTAAGGCTCTCAGCTGCCTTGAGGACACAGTCCAAACACCACAGCCTGATCCAGAAGCCCTTGATGGTGTAGTCCTGTCTTTCCCTTTAACTTCCTTTCCTGCCATCAGCATGGCCTCCTGGGCTCCTGAGCTGTGCTTCTGCATGGGGCCCCCTTATGGATTTAATGCTCAGCTGTTGCTGTCTTGAAATTCTGAAGAATTTTTGAACGAGGGCCCTGCATTTGCCTTTTGCACCGTGCGTGTCCTATGCTGTGCTCAGTCATGTCCGACTCTTTGCGGCTTCATGGACTGTGGCCCGCCAAGCTCCTCTGTCCTTGGGATTTTCTAGACAAGGATACTGGAATGGGTTGCCACTTCCTTCTCCAGGGAATCTTCCTGACCCAGGGATCAAACCCACATCTTGCGTGTCCTGCAGTGGCAGGCGGATTCTTTACCACTGAGCCACCTGGGACGCCTTCGTTCTACACGGGACCCACAAAATGTGGTGACTGGACCTGCTTCTCTCCTTTCTCCCCCTTCACATTGCTCTGCCAGCTAACTACTTACAGTTCTCCAGGTTTGTGCGGTTCCTTCTGTTTGAAACATTCTCCTTATCTATTTGCCAAGCTTTCTATCACTCATCAAATTTTGCTTGCGTGTCCCCTACTCTGCAAATCGTCCTGCATTCCCCTGTCTGAAGATTGCAGTGACTCTTTGTGATTGTTCACTTTTCAGCTTATCACAGCTTAGTCTGATTTATTTCCTGCTTCAACTTACAGGTTAGGCATGCGAATATGACAGATCTGGTGTCTTGCACAAGTACCAAGATTTCTAATGCTCGTTTGAGTGACATTGAATCAAGTGCTATATTTAAGAAATAAATGTTTATTGAAAGTATCATTTTCACTCCAATGACCACACCTATGTTCTGCATACACCTTGATTTCGACCCTTATATCCTCACTCTAGCCTCACTTGGGTCCCTCAGAAACTGTGCACTTAAACCACTGCCTGGGACCAGTAAAGTGGCCTCTGTTAAGTGGTACGCCTTTGAGTGATGCCATCCAATAGAACATTCTACAGTGACAGAAATGTTCGGTACAGAAGCCACCAGTCACACAAACTACTGAGCATGTAAAACATCATAGCTAATGCAACTGAGAGATTGAATTTTTTTTTTAACTTATTTTGTGTATTTAGCTGCACTGGGTCTTAGTTGCAGCATGTGTGGTCTTCTACTTACAGATGTGGGATCTAGTTCCCCAACCGGGGATCAAACCCAGGCCCCTTGCATTGGGAGTGCAGAGTCTTAGCCACTTGACCACCACTGAGAGCCTGAATGATGAATTTTATTTCTCTTGAACTCATTTAAAAGTTGATAGCCACATTGAAGCTCCCACATTGGACAGCACAAACCCTTCATGATGTTACTGATCGATGCTCATCATGGCCAGGGAGTAAGTCTGCTCACAAACCTTGCTGCTTCAGAAAGACCTCTGTGCAAATCACAAGCTTTTGAGCACCTCCTGAGGACAAAGATTTTCAATGAGAGGGGAACCAGTCTTTCCTGGTTTCCTTAAGTGAAACCAGCAACCTCTCTCCACACACAGACTGCTGACGACCACAATTTGGGGCCCCCTGGTATAGACACATCCGGTCTTACCTGGGAAGTGAGAACAAAGAGCTTTCCACACCTGAGAGGGAAGTACCTGATGGAGTCAGGTATTTTGGTTGCCAAGGGCAATAAGACTAGTCTTCATTCCTTCCTTCCACAGTTGTCAAAGGCTCCTATTCACACTAATTTTGGCTCTTCACTGGGCCTTTGAGTTCTGGGTACAACACCAGCGGAGGGTCTTCTGGGTGTTGGGTTGTTAAAGACTTTTAGTGAAGCAACGAGAGAAGGAGAGGATTCCATTATCAGGGTGCACTGTTTCTTTCAGTGAGAACTTTTATAACCAAAACAGGTATCAGTAGATCACCTGGGGACAGTTTCAAAGGTGAGAGCAGCTGGGTGAGTAGAACTCACGACAAAACTATGTGGCTGAGATTCAGGATGGTGCAGGCAGATCACATGACGGAAGAGTGAGCTTCTTGGCTCTTTTGTGTTTAAAAATGATCCACAAACTTGCAGCAAAGAGAAAGTCCCTATAGGATTTGGAACATAGTTCCAAATGCTATTTTAAGCTATAATCACAAAGCGGGGCTGGAGGATGGGTGAAATAGACGAAGGGGATTAAGAGGTACAAACTACCAGTCACAAAATAAGTAAGTCACAGGGACGCAATGTACAGCATGGGAAATACAGTCAGTAATATTGTGTAATTTACAATTGTGTAATATTTTGTAATTTACAAAAATCTTGAATCACTGTTGCATACCTGAAACCTTGACTGCAAGATCAAACCAGCCATTCCTAAAGGAAATCAACCCTGAATATTCATTAGAAGGAAGCTGAAGCCCCAGTACTTTGACCATGTGATGCAAAGAGCCAACTCACTGGAAAAGACCCTGATGTTGGGAAAGATTGAGGGCAAAAGGAGAAGGAGCAGCAGAGGATGAGATGGTTGGATAGCATCACTGATTCAGTGGACACAAATCTGAGCAAACTCCAGGAGAGAATGAAGGACAGAGGAGTCTGGCATGCTACTGTCCATGGGGTCGCAAAGAGTCAGCAACTGAACAACAACAATACCTGAAACGAATATGTCAATTATACTTTAATAAAAAACATTATCATCAAAAGGATAGATTATGGGAATTCCCTAGTGGTCCAGTCATTAGGAATCCATGTTTTCACTGCTGAAGGTCTGGGTTTAACCTCTGGTGAGAGAATAAAGATCCCACAAACAGCATGGCATGACCAAAAAACAATAATAATTATTGATAAATATTTTAGAAAAAGGATAGATTAACTTTCAGGTCTCCAAGTAAAATATGGGTCCTTCCCCTCAACTTTACTACCACCACCTCCACCACCACCATCTCGGGGTTCCCTTGGGGCACTCTCTATTTTCACAGACCCTAGAATAGACATTTCTGGAGAATTAGCTACAGCTAAGCCTGGTAAGTTTGAAGTGAAGTTTGAAGTGAAAGTCGCTCGGTCGTGTCCAACTCTTTGCAACCCCATGGACTCATCCATGGAATTCTCCAGGCCAAAATACTGGAGTGGGTAGCCAGTCCCTTCTCCAGGAGATCTTCCCAACCCAGGGATCAAATTCAGGTCTCCTGCCTTGCAGGTGGATTCTTTACCAGCTGAGCCGTAAGGGAACCCTGGGAAGTTAGATCAAATCAGCCAATCCTAAAGGAAATTAACCCTGAATATTCATTGGAAGGACTGATGCTGAATCTGAAGTTCCAATACTTTGGCCACTTGATGCGAAGAGCTGACTCATTGGAAAAAAAAAAAAAAAAAACCTGAATCTTGGAAAGATTGAAGCCAAAGGAGAAGGGTACGACAGAGGATGAGATGGTTAGAAAGCAACACTAACTCCATAGACATGAATTTGAGCAAACTCTGGGAGCTAGTGAAGGACAAAGAAGCCTGGTGTGCTGCAGTCCATGGGGTAGCAAAGAGTCAGAGGTGACTTAACTGCAGTTCATGGGGTCACAAAGACTCAGACACAACTTAGCGACTGAACAAAAACAAGCCTGGGAAGTCAGGATGAGAACTGGGAAAATAATAGCTGATACTGTGGGGCTTTTCCCCTTAAAGCTCTGATTGCATTTAAAAACAGATACACAACTTTCTTCCCAGAAATATAAAATTCAATTTGAAGCATTCTCCACATCCTTCTTCTCTCTGAGAACAGTTGTTCATGCTAATTATTCTCAGCTGACTCTATGGTTACAGAGGCTCTGAAATGGTTCACTGAAAATATACTTTATCAGTCACTATTTGGCTCTAGAGCTGTATTTAAAGGGAGCTGTATACAAAAAAACAAAAACAAAAACATAACGCAGGTCTCTGACCTTAGAGGAATCACTGTTTGTCTCTGCCTGTGTGACAAGGAACAAAGTTTAGAGACCAATACAAGAATAAATTCAAGTCCGTGTTAAGTTATGGGCTGAAAGCTCCCAGCATGGTCAGAATTGGGAAATGCAGAGATCTCTGGGGGCTACAGTCAGGAGGCAGCATCCCCCAGGAGATAAGCAGAGCCATTCCCAAGGGATGTTAAGCTGGAGCCTTCATGCTGGCTTTAGGAACCTCTTCCAGCCCCTGGATTTGGCAGGGCCTCAGGGAAGAAGTCCCAGGAGGAGGAGGGGCTCAACCAGTGAAGCTGTAAACCACAGAGGGTTAAGGACACGCAGTCACTCCAACCTGCATCCCCGCATCCAATCCGGGACACCCAGCAAAACCATGATTCCTCTCCTGCCCCCCTTCGAGGGCAATACACTGCAAAGCCACCTTCTGGCCACGGTGCCTCTCAATAACTCGGATCCAGTGTTAGAGGACCATGAACACAGGGTAGGGGAACCATCAGGAAGATTTCAGGGCCTGCCGCTGAAGGGACACGGATGAATTCCCAGCTCTGCTCTTTACCATGACGTTGTGTGACCTCCAGCAAGTAACTTCACCATCCTGAGCCCTTCCCACCTGTCAAAAATGGGGTGATGAAGTTTCCCTTGCAGGATTATGATGAAGACCAAGCATGATTAAGAACCACCAGGAGGTGGGAGAGAGGTTCAAGAGGGAGGGGACATAGGTACACTGATGGCTGATGTTTGACAGAAACCAACACAATACTCTAAAGCAATTATCCTTCAATTAAAAACAAATTTTAAAAATTAATTAAAGATTAATAAAAATTAAGTGGGAAAAAAAAAGAACCACTGTTCCTTTTCTACTCTTTATTCTAGTCTGTGAGTTATTTGATCACGAACTAGCCTCATTTTGACAAAACTCATGGCAATACAGTTTCCCTGGAGTGCTTTTCAAATAGCAGAAACTTGATTTACTATTTCAGAGGCACTAGGCTTTTTTTTTTTCTGAGACTGGTCAACAAGGTTAAACTTAGGGAAAACTGTGCTGTGATGTATCAGTAAGAATTTAGTTCAGTTTCTGGATTTGACTGATCATAGTCACGGGCTGTTCAAAAGTATATCATTTAATCATTTGGTAAATATTTATGGAACACCTACGATGAAGTAGGCCCTGTGCTGCATACAGATGGCTGCCTGTCTCCTTTTATTTTTATAATAATAAAAACTCTTATCAATAACTGTTCCTTAAATAATCAAAGAGATAAGGACAAGGTCTTGGATCCAAATGATGTGGAAACATGTTTAAATGTGTCTAAGTTGCCATATATACAACAGATAAAGACTATCCGGACTACATAAATATTGTTTAAAGTCTCACTAAAAATCAAACCAGAGAATGGACAATTCACAGAAAAGAGAACCTAAACTGCCAACAAACATATGAAGTACCCAGTGGAAGGTTGTGGACTTATTTAAAAAGAGTGAGTTAACATAACATTATCATATGATCCAGCAATCCCACTTCTGGTTATTTTCCCAAAAGAATTTAAAGCAGGGACTCAAATATCTGCACTCCCAAGTTCATGGCAGCATTATTCCCAAGAGCGAAAAGGTACAACCACCGAAGTGTCCATTAACAGATGGATAGGTAAACAAATGCACATATATATGATGGGCTATATTATTCAGACTTTGAAAAGAAGGAAACTCTATTACATGCTACAACTCGGATGAACCTCAAAGACAGGATTCGAGGTGCAATAAGCTGGACAAAGAGACAAATACTGTATGATCCCACTCATATGAGTAGTCAGATTCACACAGGCAGTAAGTAGAATAGGGGCTGCCAGGGGCTGAAGAGGAAGAAATGGAGAGCTGGTGTTTCACGGGTACAGAGTTTAGAGAACAAAGAGTTCTGGAGATGGACGGTGGTAATAATTGTACAACAATGTGAGTGGACTTAATGTCACTGAACTGTAAACCTAAAAATGGTTAAAATGGTAAATTTTATGTTATAGATATTTAATCACAATCTTAAAAGCATTTCTAAATTTGGATTCCAAAGTAACTAGTTTTTTAATCTTTAATTAGGTTTACTGGATATTTTTCCTCCCCCTCCCATCACTGAACTTCCTCAGTGAGCGGTTACTGTTAAAAATGCAAGAGGGGGAAAAAAAAAAAAAAACTAGTACAAGGTAGACAAAGAAAGAAGTCTAAGATAAATAATTTTGTGAAAAAGGGTGATTGCGAGTTTGATGTGTACAATATTGTCCCGTGTATATTAAGGAAAAGAAACTCATCATATGTGCAAAAGCATAAAGAAGTGTCTCCTAGGAAATACCCAATACTGGTCTCAAAGGTTACCTCTGAGGAGGAGACGGGGAGACAAAAGAGAACTCCTGATTTATCTTTATTGTTGAATAATTAAAAATAGATCCACAATTTCCCAGTACCTGAGAGGAAGGCTGGGGTCTCCTGCCCAGAGGACTTGGCAAGTGAGGCCTCAGATTGTCCCATCTGACTTTAATAGCATCCTACAAAGTGAAAAACAGGCTACTGCATGCCAGGAGACCACGATGGGAAATATCATGAACCATTGTCTACAAAGACTGAAGCATATCTGTGACGTCACCACTTTCAGTTTTCAGTGTGGAAAATACTCTCACCATGGCTCTACCTGGGTGGTAACAGCTCAGCTTTGAGCCAGAAATATAGGAATATAAATACACATTTTATTGGTATGAGGTAAGCAAACTTACTTAACCTCTTCAAGCATCAGTTTTCTCACCTGTAAAATGGTTATAACAAAAATATAGATTTGGGAAGGAGGTGAGGATTACAAAGCATCTGGCATATACCAAGCACCCAATAAGTACCATTAATATAAAAGAATGAGTTCTCATTTCTCTAAAAGAATATTTAGAGTTCAGTTCAGTTCGGTTGCTCAGTCATGTCTGACTCTTTGCGACCTCATGGACTGCAGCACACCAGGGCTCCCTGTCCATCACCACCTCCCAGAGTTTACTCAAACTCATGTCCATTGAGTCGGTGATGTCATCCAACCATCTCATCCTCTGTCATCCCCTTCTCCTCTCGCCTTCAATCTTTCCCAGCATCAGGGTCTTTTCAAATGAGTCAGCTCTCCGCATCAGGTGGCCAAAGTAATGGAGTTTCAGCTTCAACATCAGTGCTTTCAATGAACATTCAGTTCTGATTTCCTTTAGGATGAATGGGTTGGATCTCCTTGCAGTCCAAGGGACTCTCAAGAGTCTTCTCCAACACCACAGTTCAAAGGCATCAATTCTTTGGTGCTCAGCTTTTTTTATAGTCCAACTCTCACATCCATACATGACTACTGGGAAAACCATAGCCTTGACTAGATGGACTTTTGTTGGCAAAGTAATGTCTCTGCTTTTTAATATGCTGTCTAGGTTGGTCATAACTTTCCTTCCAAGGAGTAAGCGTCTTTTAAGTTCATGGCCGCAGTCACCATCTGCAGTGATTTGGGGGCCCCAAAAAATAAAGTTAGCCACTGTTTCCACTGTTTCCCCATCTATTTGCCATGAAGTGATGAGACCAGATGCCATGATCTTAGTTTTCTGAATGTTGAGCTTTAAGCCAGCTTTTCACTCTCCTCTTTCACTTTCATCAAGAGGTTCTTTAGTTCTCCTTCACTTTCTGCCATGAGGATGGTGTCATCTGCATATCTGAGGTTATTGATATTTCTCCTGGCCGTCTTGATTCCAGCTTGTGCTTCATCCGGCCCAGTGTTTCTCATGATGTACTTTGCATATAAGTTAAATAAGCAGGGTGACAATATACAGCCTTGACGTACTCCTTTTCCTATTTGGAACCAGTCTGTTGTTCTATATCCAGTTGTAACTGTTGCTTCCTGACCTGCATATAGGTTTCTCAAGAGGCAGGTCAGGTGGTCTGGTATTCCTGTCTCTTTCAGAATTTTCCACAGTTTATTGTGATCCACACAGTCAAATGCTTTAGCATAGTCAATAAAGCAGAAATAGATGTTTTTCTGGAACTCTCTTGCTATTTCAATGATCCAGTGGATGTTGGCAATTTGATCTCTGGTCCCTCTGCCTTTTCTTTTTTTTTTATTTATTTATTTTTATTAGTTGGAGGCTAATTACTTTACAATATTGTAGTGGGTTTTGTCATACATTGACATGAATCAGCCATGGATTTACATGTATTCCCCATCCCGATCCCCCCTCCCACCTCCCTCTGCCTTTTCTAAAACCAGCTTGAACATCTGGAAGTTCACAGTTCACGTATTGTTAAATTTAAAGTTATGACCTCTCAAAACCCAAAGTCAAAGCTATTTCTCTCCCTTTCCCAGTAGCTGGCATTAGAAGTGTTAGTCTCTTAGTCTTATCTGACTCTTTGCAACTCCATGTGGTATAGCCTGCCAGGCTCACGTGTCCATGGAATTCTCCAGACAAGAATGCTCGAGTGAGTTGCCATTCCCTTCTCCAGCATCTTTCCAACCCAGGGACCAAACCCAGTGTCATGCACTGCAGGCAGATTTTCTACTGTATGAGCCAGCACGGAAGCCACATTTGGAAGGCAATCAATAAATAGGACCCGGTGCCTCACCCACAGGACCTGTGGTTCGCAAACCTCAGCGGGCATCCAAATGACCTGAGGAGCTTGTTAAAAATACAGATTCCCAGGGGTTATTCCCTGGTGGTCCAGTGGGTGTGACTCTATGCTTTCAATGCCAAGGGTGAAGGTTCAATTCTTTCTTTTTTTAAGTTAATTTATTTAATTGGAGGCTAACTACTTTACAATTTTGTAGTGGTTTTTGCCATGCATCAACAAGAATCTGCTGTGGGTGTACATGTGTCCCCAATCCTGAACCCCCCTCCCACTTCCCTCCCCATCCCATCCCTAAGGGTCACCCCAGTGCACCAGCCCTGAGTGCCCTGTCTCAGGCATCGAACCTGGACTGGCGATCTATTTCACATATGATAATATACATGTTAGGGTGAAGGTTCAATTCTTGACCAGAGAACAAAGATGCTATAAACCTTGAAGCCAAAAGAAAGAAAATAAACCTGAAAAACAAAACCAGATTCCCAGAGCCCATACTTAGAAACTGTGATCCAGTTGTGACCCCAGAATCTGCAATTTACCTCCGGTGATGCATGAAGCAAAGGTAAGAAACCCTGTCCTAAGAGTCATGTTTGAAAATGGTGGGGCAGAGTTCTCCACCAGAATGTTCTTTTCCCTACCCTGCCCTCCCCTCCTTCTCTATAAGAAAGTGAGCACTTCCTTTCTTCTCCCTCTCCAGAGTTTTAGAAACTACACTTTCTAGAAAAGATGCCTTTGCTATATCTTCACAAAGTCTCAACAGGACAGTTTCTAAAAGAAAAGGAAGGGGAGGGAAGGGGAGTGGGGAAGGAAGGGAGGGAAAAAGACAGTTTCTTGGAGATGGAGTGGGAGGAGGAAGCAGAGGATTTCCAACTTTTGGTATTTAAACCAAAAAGACTAAAAATCCTTACATATCCCATTTAATGGGGCAGACAGACCCTTTCCATCCTCTGGGATAAAATCCAGAGTTTTCCAGTTGGGATAATAGTGGAAATGAGAGATACAGGAAAAAAAAAACAGGCTGGAGGGCAGGATAGTGGGGGTCGGGGGTTTGTTTTTAATATAATTTATTTAATATATATACATTAATATATATATAATTATAAGCTATATATATAAGCTATATATATATAAGCTATAGCTTATATATTTGTTTAATATTTATTTATTGGCTACTCTGGGTCTTCACTGCTACGTGGATTTTTCTCTAGCTACTCCCTAATTGCAAGGACGCACAGGATGTAGCTGGGATGTGAATTCAGGCCAAGGCAAAAGTTCCCCTTTTCAGTATCTTTTAAACAAAAAAATAATAAGTAAAAATAAAAACCCACCTAATGCTTTTTTTCGATTTCCTGCTGCTCGGCAAACACCAACTAATGAATTCATCTGCCCAGGACAGCCCCTCCAGAGGGAGGTAAACAGTTCCAGGCTCTTAGACCCTATCTGCTAAGTAAACCAGAACTACAATGGGCTAGGAGTTAAGCAGCTTGTGTGGCGAGAGGCTGCATAAAGTTAATTAATTGTGTCGCGGCTGTAGCTGATAAAGCAGATCTAGTGGGTGGCTATTTTACAGTCACACAGCTCTAGGTGAAAGTTGAAAATTAACGTAGCTGCTTCAGCAGGAGCCTTGAGGTTCCAGAGTCAACCCCTATTAACACTAGGGCTTCAGATGAAGGGGCAGCTTGATTAGAGAAACACAAGGAGTTGGGGTTGGGGGTTGGTGGGGAGGAGAAAGAGGGCCCATTAAAGTCGGGAGCTTAGGCAGCTGCTAACCTGGAGTTTTAATTCAAAAGACAAGAGAGACATGTGCAGCAGTACGAGGCCTGGATTCTTCCAGGAGAATCCATTTCTCTCGTTCTACATCAGCAGCCATCCAGCTATGACCGACCCCCTCCTTCATCCAATATGCTTAATTATTTTAAAAAACTTGTTATTACAGAAAATTTCAAGCATACATATAACCCCCACCCCATCCCTCCACTTCAACCTCAACAACTATGCACTCATGGAGAGTCTTGTTTCATCTAAGCCAGTGGTTCTCAAACTTGAGTGGGCCTCAGAGTCACCTGAGGAGCTTGTTAAACCACAGATTGCTGGGCCCTCCTCTCAGGATTTCTAATCCAGTAGCCTGGGGTAGGACCTCAAAATTAGGATTTTTCAAGTTCCCAGGTGTTGTTGATGCTGCTGTTCAGGCAAGCACATCTTGAGAACCATTTATCTCTATACCCTGTCACTTTTTCCTCCAGTATTATTATTATTGAAGCCAATCTCAGACAACGTATCATTTCATCAGAAATATTCAGCGCTCTAAAAGATAATGGTATTCTCACACCTCAAAAGTAATGAAAACTCAAAAAAAAAAAAAAAGTAATGAAAACTCTCATTAATGTCATTAGATATCTAGTAAGAACTCAAATCTCGAAATACCCCATAAATGTCATAAATTATTTTTTAGTTTGCTTACTTTAATCAGAATCCAAGTAAGATGTGTTTCACCATGGTCATGTGATAAGTCTTTAAGTCTCTTTTAATCTTTAACCATTAACATTCCTTGAACTCTTTTATTCCTTGCAATTAACTTGTTAAGGGACCTCTATTATTTTTTAAGAGGTAGAAGAACATAGCGGTAAACCCTCTCGGAATCTTGGCTCCACCACAAGCCTTGTGACCTTGACCAAGTTAGTCAAGCCTCTGTCAGCACAGGGGTACTGGTAAATGTTTAACAAATAGTCTGGGCATGGGGCGGGAAGTAGGGGCATGGGCAGAGTTCAAGCCCTAATTTGTACACTGGCCAATTTTTATGGTATAAATGCCCCCACCGTGGTAAATTCAAGTCACCAATGTGATGTTGCAAAATGGAAAGCTGGGATGAGACTGTGAAGTTACACATTATTAAACAATATTTCCTTCGTATAGGTACAACAGATACATACCACCTCCAGAGCACAGATGATAGTGAAAAGTAATAAAATAATTAGGAAGTGATAAATTTGAATAGCTATTACCTTTGTTTATAATATAATTTAATTATAGTTTATGTATTTAATTGTTTAATATTTATTTATTGGCTACGCTGGGTCTTCACTGCTGCCTGAGTTTTTCTCTAGCTACTCCCTAATTGCAGTGCATAGGCTTCTCACTGCGGTGGCTTCTGTCGTTGCGGAGCCACGACAGGCTCTAGGGCACTCAGGCTTCAGTGGTTGTGGCCCATGGACTCAGTAGCTATGGCCCCCAGGGTCTAGAGCACAGGTTCAGCAGTTGTGGCCCAGGGGCTTAATTGCTCCACAGCATGTGGGATCTTCCTGGCCCAGGGATCAAATGTGTGTCTCCTGCATTGGCAGCAGGATTCTTCACCACTGAGGCACCAGGGCAGCCCCATATATTTAACAGTTGTGTGTAACTACTAGCTTACCAAACTCCTTAAAGTTTACCCGTCAGTGCTGGTTCCTGCACACAGCTGTCTCTAAGTCTTGTCTTTCTTACCTGTGAAATGGCAGACATAATAGCAATGATGCTTAGCAGTGAGGATGGAAGGAGATGGTCCATTTGAGCAAACAATACAGATTCGGAGCATGCACCTGGTCTGGTGGACATCAAATAGAGAATTACTCACCCTGGCTGGAAGGGGCTTGTGATCACTAGATAGAGTTTTCAGAATTCTCAGCCACCGAGTCTCCAGGAATTGGCCCTTGGGCCTGTCTTGGTCACCACACAAATTCCAACTGCCCAAAAGAAATGCACTTTCAGCAAGCTGATTCAGGCCTGCTCCACCCTCCACTTTACACAGAGGCCACTTAAACTGTTTGCTAAAATCAAGACCCTTCTTTTGAGATAGATCAGGTTACCGGCAAGGTGATTATTGCTTCTAATGGTCTGCAAACAGGTTCTCAACTGCTAACCCCTCCAGCCTCTGGGGACACTGGGCCAAGCCAATGGGCAGAGCCAACAAAAGCACCAGAGCCTCAAGGGTTGAGAGATGCTAAAAGAAAGAGGCTGGAGTTAGGAGGGCCCATTTCTAGTTAACGAACTGAAGCTCAATTCCAAGCTGAGTGCCTAACATCCACAGTAGTTCCCCAAACAGCCTGTGGCCCCATCCTGGAGTTCTCAGATTCCCAGGAGGCCCAGAGTTTAAGCCGGGGGCAGGAGATTTCATAGGCACACCAATCATTTTCCACAGAATAAGTAAATAAAAGAGGCAGGATGGAGTGGCACTAAATCTTCCAGTTGCCAGGCCACCACTTCCCACCTGTGAGTGTGAGCTTGGACAAGTTACTGAACCTCTCTGAGCCTCCGTTTCCTCATCTGTACAATGGTTTCCACTCTGTAAGACTGTGGGATGAACAGAAGATAATGTGTACACAGCACTTAGCAAAACACCTGGCACATAACAAGTACACAATAAATAGTAGCTGCTAGGGACTTCCCTGGTGGTCCAGTGGTTAAGACTCCACGCTTCCAGTGCAAGCGGCATGGGTTCAGTTCCTAGTGGGGATCCCACATGCCATGAGACATGGTCAAAAAGAAAAATAGTAGCTGCTAATTATTTAATGCTTGTAGATTCTGTCATAATTAATAAAACACAAATCTGTTTAAAGATATATTTAATTAAAAGTAGCTTTTCCTTTCCATGTACTGTTTCATTCAAAAGATATTCAAGGTATTATAGGGAAGGTCTTTGGGGTGTTTCGACCTTAAGAAAGGGTCCTTATTCCTGGGGAACCACTGATCTAACCTCTAGCAGAGCAGCACTTTCTCTATGCACCTCAGGAGGTCTCGAACCCACAAAAAGTGACAATGTTTTTTGCACAGCTGACATGGGAAGAAAAAAAAAAGTCATAGAGATCGAACAGCATGATCTTAGATATTAAGAAGACAGAGGCTGGGATGAGGTGGAATGGAAAGATGTACCACTCTTAAGAGAAAAACTGATGAGAAAACATATCATCAGAGCGTTCTTTTTCCCCTTAGTGGTGTTCACGAAATCTTTCTAAGCACTTTCACATGGAAAGAATATTTAACATGAAAATAGAAATTTGCTGACACTCAGAAATGTCCATCTCTGTCTTGGTGTTCAAGGCACAAAACGCCTTCCTTTGGTTCTAAGCATTGCCATGAAGCGGGGTACAGCCCTGTGGATGGGGTGAGCCCATTTATGTGGAAGTGTATGCCTAGAAAGAGTCCATGGAAGGTTATTGCCTGAAATAGCAAACAGTGGCTAGCTCAGAGGTGCAAAATTCGGATATAAGAATAGCTTTTGCTTACTTCATTACTTCAGGATAAAGTCTTGTGACAATCATGAACTATGTTTTCTACTTTTTAAATTTAGATATAACTTACAACGTAAAAGTGCACAGATACAGACTGTTCTAACAAATGCATATACCCATGGAATCCACAGCTGCATCAAGATATTGAACACTTTTAACACCCCCAAAAGTTCCCTCATGCCCCATCCCAGTTAATCCTTTTCTTCTATACCCCTTCTAGCCCCCTATTCTTCCAGCCCCTGCAAGCAAACACTGCTCTGATTTCTAGTTTTACCTGATCTAGAACTTCATATAAACAGAACCATATAGAATGAACTCTTGTATCTGGGTTCTTCCACTCATCATAATGTCTGAGATTCATTATTCATACTGATACATTTATGGTCAAATTTATCAGTAATTGATTCCTCCTTGCCTAGAAAATCCCATGAACAGAGAAGCCTGGCGAGCTATAATCCATGGGGTCACAAGAGTCAGACACAACTTAGCGACTAAACCACATTGTATTGGTGAGTAATATTCCGTGACATGAATCACAGTTTATGTAGCCATCTGTCAATGGATACCTGGGTTGTATTTAGTTTTTTATTATTATGAATAAAGATGCAAAAAAAAAAAATTCATGTCCAAGCTATTTTGAAGGCATATGTTTTCTCTCTCTTAGGCAAATGTCTAGGAGTGGGATTGCTGGATTCAAGTTGACTGTTTTATGCATTCCTACTCAGGGCCTCATGAGCCACTGTCAGGATGAAATGGAGGCAAAGAGAGTTGGGGAGAAAAAAGTAAATCTGGAATGAGGAGGATGTGGCATTGTAAGGCAGAAAGATACCATAGATGGTGATTTGCTCCCTCTGATTTCAGCCCCAAACTGGCTGTTTGTCTTTGGGCAAATCAGTTACTGAAGGGGACTTCCCTGGTGGTCCAGTCATTAAGACTCCGAGCTTCCACTATAGGGGGTGCAGTTTTGATCCTTGGTCGGGGAACAAAGATTCCACATGCTGCAGTCGAGCTTAAAAAATAAAAGCAATTACTCACGGTCCTGGGTTTCTCATCTGGAAAAAGAGGAGCAAAAATGCTAGAGATGGAAGGTAGGAGCAGACCTTTTCAGGTAGACACACCAAGAATGCAGCGAGGATGGGGTCATTATCAGACGTCTTGCCCTTTGAGGTGGGAACACATGGTCAGCACCCCCACTGCTGAGCATCCATGAGGAATAGACATTGTTCATCACGACTTTCTGGATGTGTCCAGGGAAGAAAGAAGGAAGGATGAGTCTAGCTCTGTCTCCGGCTCACAGTTTACCAGGACCAATTTCCTGTCTTCTGAAGCTCTTTTTCCTTCCTCCACAACCCAGCAGAGCAGGGGATCCAAGCACAGATTTCACAGACCAATGTCTAAATTCTCTGGTGGGACGAGCTTGGCGCTGATGGGAGTGGTGTGCTGTGTGGACGATCGAGGAAGGTCTGGGGAACGCCCTTTAGTGCTTGTCCAGGGGAGCATTGCCGGTGAGCCTTTAGCCCTGGACCGGGGGCAGGCCATGAGAGAATCCCTGGGGGTCATTGATCACTATCTACCAGGCCCTGTGGTTACTCCTGGGTTTGGTTTTCCCTGCTGCACTCTGATCTCCTAGATGTCTGGAGAGCTGTGTTTGCACTGCGTATCTCCACAAGTTCCCTGGAAATAGTGAGGGTCCTTTGAGTTGTGGCTTTTTGTTTTGTTTTGTTTTCTTGGTCCTACCACAGCACGGGGGCTTCCCAGGGGCATCAGCCATAAAGAACCTGCCTGCCAATGCAGGAGACGCTGGAGACACAGGTTCGATTCCTGGATTAAGAAGATCCCCTGTAGAAGGAAATGGCAACCCACTCCAATATTCTCTCCTGGAAAATTCCATGGACAATGGTGCCCGGTGAGCTAAAGTCCACAGGGTCGCAAAGAATTGGACACAACTGAGTGACTGAGCAGGCACACACACAGCATGAAGGATCTTAGTTCCTTGCCCAGGGATCAAACTCATGCCCCCTGGAGTGGAAGTGCGGAGTTTTAACCACTGGACTGCCAGGGAAGTCCCTCCATGGACTACTGAATAAATGAACAAAACCTTTTTGTGGCTTCAAGTTGGGAAGAAAAGAAGCTGAAGCAACATTTTTAAGGTCATTCAGGATGGTTGTCCCCCTGAGTGACCAAACACCGGGATCATTCTTTGCTGAGTTCTAGATTTTCCTGCTGCTCATTCCAATACAAGTCTCAAAATTCTAAGTCCCTTCCCTGAAAATTGTCCCTTTGTTTACAGGCAGGAATAGTTCCCCTCTGTGTTCCTGCCTCTGGCAAGATCTTAAACATCACCAAGGCAGAAAATTACACAAAGTAAATAGAACTTGGGGCAGTGGGGTGGGAAGAAGAGAGGTGGATGTGAGCCTTAGGATTTTACAGGTTCCCGCACCTGGCCCAGTCTGTGGCTCTGGTCACAGTAATTTCTCCTGGATCTCTTAGCTCTTATTTTGTCAAAATGACTTACCCTCGCTTTCCCCTCCTCCCTCCTGAAGGTTTGGCCTTGGGAGGGAGATGGTTTGGCAGCTCTAAGACAGGCAGGAGCAGGACAGGAGGCAAGGGCCTGACGCTAACGCCCACTGCAGCTCCTGCACCAAGGCTGAGGTCCCTCTGACGACAGCCCCCAGGGAGCAATGACGACGTGGACTTAGATTTTCGTTTCCAAAAAAAAAAAAAAAAAAATCAGCAGAGCTTGGAAAGTAAGCTCAGGTTCTTTGGATTGCAGTCCTGGCCACTGCTAACCAGGGTAGCCTGGACAAGCCACTTCAAGTCCAGGCGCCGCAGGGAGCCTTCCTTCAGACACCCAGGGAGAGCAGCAAGATAAAACTGACAGAGAAGTACGTCCCCGGAAATCATGAGAGGGGCTGAGGACTGGCGTTTAGGGGCACAGGAAAAAGCAACTCATGAAGTTACCCCACACCCTGCTACTTCCTGTCTCTTCCCGTCTTCACTCTCAACAGCCTTCTTGTTCCCTAGTCAAGTAGAATAGCCCTTCAGACACACACACACGCTCACACTCATACTGCCGTGATTTCCCACTGGGCTCCAGGAATGCTCTCCCCTCATCCCTGCAGAGGTGAAGGCCTCAGGTCCTGGAGCTCCAGGATGAAGGGGTTGCAGACAGGCCTGGGGTTGGAGGCTGGCCCCATTCACTCCTGGGCCTGGGTGAGTTACTTAATCTTATTTTCCCTGCGTGTGAAGTGGAGCCGATATCGCCTTCCTTGGAGGGTTCTTGTGAGGACTAACTTGGAAAACGTACATTAATATTTAGAATACTTCCCGCACATAATAGGTGCTCAGAAAAATATATAAGTGAATAACACATATCATTTACATGGATCACTTACAGAATGATCCATGGGTGGCTGGGGAGCTGTGAAATCTTAGATATGAAGAGAATCTGAAATTGTGAGCTCTGTGAACTTAGGAACCCTGTCTTATCTACCTGACACAGTGCCTGGCATATAGTTGACACTTGATCAGTGCTTGTCCAATAAGTTATTCATACAGAAGGTTGGTGGGGGGCAAACTAAAACGTCTGGGGACTATTTTATGTTTTCACTAAACTCACATTTATTAAGGACCGACTGTGTGCCAGGCAGATTCTGAGGAGAAAAGAAGACAGGCTCTGGCTTCCAGAGGGCTACAGAAAAGCCAGGGCATAGGATCAAGTTGGGGGTGGGGCAGGAAGGGAGGAAGGTCGGATGAGCTGGAGAAGAAGGACAAGTGAGGCTGGGGGCTGGGAGGCTGGCCTGCCAGAGCCCAGTCGGGCTGCCAGTCCACCAGAGGCGCTGGTGAGGGAGACAGTCAGGGGGGGACTCAGGCAGGTGGAGGGGCCGGGAGGACCTAGGATAACGTCAAGGTTTGGTCTCCCTGTTCTTGGCCATGGAAAAGTGGACCCTCATTGGCCCCATGGTGACAGGTTACTTGGCTTGGGGAAGGAGGCCTCCTCTCCTTCTAGAAGGGCAGCAGCTTTGGCAGAGACCTCCACAGACGGGACTCCAGAACCCCAGAAGCATGTTTGAACCTGGAAAGCAGGGGTCTTCCCATTGCTCCTGGGAGAAGACAGCACCCAACCCCACCCTTAGCTAGAAACTGTCCTGCCCACAGCAAATGTAGAGAACGATCCCCAGCATAACACAAAATGCCACAGTGCAAGACCCAAGGCCTGGAGACTTTCAGTGAGGGAGTGGGGTTGCGGGGGGCTCAGGAGGAGCTTGTGCGCGGGGCTGCGTGCACGCTCAATCGCTTCAGCCGTGTCTGACTCTGTGCGACCCCACCGACTGTACCTGCCAGGCTCCTCTATCCAGGAGATTCTTCAGGCAAGAATACTGGAGTGGGTTGCCATGCCCTCCTCCAGGGGATCTTCCTGACCCAGGGATCAAACCCGTGTCTCCTGCATTGCAGGTGGATTCTTTACCTCTGAGCCACCGGGGAAGCCCCAGGAGGAGCGTACCTGATTATTAAACAAACACCTTTCATTATACTCGCCCCGGGTGCTTCAGTCTGTGTCTCCTTTACGTGCAATTAACTGTTCCCACTTTTTTCCATATTATTCCTCTCCCTCTGTCTCTGTCTCTCTCTCTTCCTCACTCAATGGTGTGAGATTTTTATGTACCCATTCATTTAACAATTAATTAGCCATTGAGTGCCAACATGCTGGAGACGAAAGCAAGTTAGAATGCCAGCTCTCTAGCCTGGAAATAGTTATTAAAAAGTTAAATATTATCACAGCCTTTGACTCAGCAATTCAACTCCCAAGAATATATTTTAAAGATATACGCCCACCAGTGCCAACACTTCTATGTAAAAAGATAATCCCTGGGCTATTTAAAATAACAATTCAAAATTAGGAACAATGCAAATGTCCATCATTAAGGAACTGATAAAATAGATTATGAAAAATTGAAACAATGGAATACTGTAACTGTCAAGAAAAACCAATAAATTTTGTGGAATGATAAGAAAAGATAGCCAGGTAAAAGGGCTTGTATTTAGTACATTATTCAGCTTGCATTATTCAGTAAAAGAGCTTGTATATTATACCACTTAATTTGTGTAATTATGTGTATAAAAAGTCTATCTAGATTCTACAGCTGAGCTGTCCAACGTGGTAACAGTAGCCACACATGGCTATTAAACACGGGAAATGTGGCTGATCTGAATTCATCTATTAGTGCAAAATTTCACAGCCAATTTCAAAGATTTAGTATGAAAACAAGAATCTAAAACATTTCAATAATTATTTTTATTTAGGTTGAAATGATAATATTTGTATATATTAAATAAAAGATAATGTTGAAACTGGTTTTACTTTTTTTTTTAAGAAAAACTGGATTTTTTAATGAATCTATAAGAAAATGTAACATTACATGTATGGTTCAAATTATACTTCTATTAGACATCAAGTACCATTTTAGGTCAGGAGGCGCAAACAGAGGTCTCAGGGCCAAATTAAGATGAAGCCTATTTTTGCAAAGCAAGCATTATTGGCACACAGCTATACCTGTTTATTTAGGTGTTGTTTATGACTACTTCCCTGCTATAATGGAGTAGAAAATGGAAGCCCACTCCAGTATTCTTGCCTGGAAAAATCCCATGGACAGAGGATCCTGGCGGGTTACAGTCCATGGGATTGCAAGGAGTTGGACATAACTGAGCGACTAAACTTTCACTTCACTTTTCCCTGCTATAAAGATAAAGTTGAGTAGTTATGACAATGATTATATGACAACAAAGCCAAAAATATTTACTATCTGAACCATAGCAGAAAAGGGGTCTCAAAGTTGCCCCAACCTTTATTCTAGAGAAATCTATAGAAACCACAACCTATAGTGATTATCTTTACAGACTGAGACGAAAGTCAATTTTTTAGAAGTTTTCCTTCCTGGTAAGAAGAGGAGAAAACCAACGAAAATAACTTTAACAGCCTTCTTTTGAGGGGGTATGCATTCTAGTAGGGCGTCAAGCAAGTAAATAACTAGAGAGTCAAGGAAAAGTATAAAGTCATTGTTAGGTGTTGAAATGTCAAGTAGACAATAACAATAATAATAGCCAGCAATTACTAAACACCTAGTAGATACTGACCACCGTGAGGAAAGTAAGGCTTTGTATATCTTATTTCATTTTATTGTAACATCTTCACTTTACAGTTGAGGAAATTGAAGGCTGGAGACATAAATAACTTGCTCAATGGAACGAGTGCAAGCTTGTCTCACATTGGACTGAACTTTTCCACGCTGGACTCTTCCAGGGAGTCAGCCTGGAGAAGCCATCTCGATGACCTTTATTATCGCTCTCCCTGCTTCTGTTTATTTCTCTAGCTAACATTTTCCTCTGTTTTCCTATAATAGGCTTGAAACTGAGGAAGGCAATGTGGGGGCTCCTTCTCTGGGGTGTGCTAAGTGCCTTTAAGAATCTTTTCATGATAAGCATTAACCTGCTGGTAAAACTGCAGCTATTCAAAAGCAAAAAGGATCTTTCCCAGACTGTGCACCTTTCTCCCCACATCTCCTGTGCCCCAGCTGGAGGGTGACCTCCCAGACTTCATACTTAGAGCATATATAAAGCTTTTAGCAGAAGTAGTGCATAATGATACTGTCAGGAAGCCTGCTTTTCTTACTTAACAATAGAGCGTGGACCCCTTTACATGATAGCACTCATAATCTAGTTAGATTTTTTATTAATGGTGTTATTTTAGTAACCCCCTTTTCAATGAAAGCATCAATTAAAGTTCTGACCAAATACTAGAAAAATAACTTTAAAGAATCACTTTTGCTCTGTAGCCTTTGTTTTCAGGAAATGGATTTACTCATGTTTATGATTTCTCTGCCAACAAAGCAGCAGGCTGGGGCAGCTCTGGATGTGCTGGAAAACAGGCTCCATATCAGTTTTCAGTTTGCAGTAGCAATCTGCAGAGGAAGAGATGCAACAAAACAACTGTCTATGGCCCTCGATGTGCTTACACAATCGACAGTGTCATACACCTGTAAAACCCAACACAATAACTGTCACAGTAATTATAACTTGCCAGGGGAACATCAAAGTCATGTCCAGGCAGGGTAGGGTGAGGAATAAGGCCTTAGTGCCTACCTCTCTTTTTCTATTGTTCCAGCCACTGAACTAGGTTGGGCCTCTTCCCTTTGTCCCTGCACTCCTATCCAGGTCTCCAGGAGTCTCCTAACCTCAGATCTCCTCTGCTACAATCCACTTGTCAAATGGTGGCCAGATTACACTTCCCCAAACCCTGTCTTGTGCATGCTGCCCCTGGCCCAAATACCTGAGCAAAATTCCAGATCTTTATCTTGGCATCCAAGTTCCTCCTCAGTGTTGCCCCAATCTATTATTCTGATTTTAGCACTGAGTTACCCTCTATACCCATCTCCCCATCTCCAGTCAAAGTGGTCCTCTTGGCCCCCAACTCACCTTGCTCACTGCAGACTGCCTCTGCTTGAGTCTCCTGCCTAACTCCCTAACTCCTCTTGTTCTATCTAAATCCTTCCCTAACTCAAATGAAATTCTCCGGAAGACAGCTGATCCCCTCAAGCCTAAACGTATTCCTCATCCTAACAGGTTGAATTCATGTTCATTCTCTGATCATGTAATGGTTTCAATTGCTAGTTGTCTTTTATACATAAAGAGCATGTACCTCCCCCATGTTTTTCCTTGAGGTTTTTTCAATAATTTATTTCATAAACAAAATATCAAACCACTTCAATTCATGGATTTGCGGATGGAAGACTTGATTTTAGCCCACTCTAAGAAAAGAAGCAGAAAGATCTACAATACTATATTCCCCATTTTAGATTTGTTGGTGCTCAGCTACATGTGAAACTACTTGTTCTACTAAATGTCATTCTACTATAAATATAATTCTTGATGAATTCAGTGTTCAGTGACTCAAAGCTGTGTGTTTGCATTGTCCTACCATGTCTTTCAACAAGAAGCTGTACTTGTGACTAGGATTCCCCCAAATAGACTGTACTAGATGAAAGTACCTATCATTTTATATCTTTCTCATATCATCTTATATATTTTACAGAACATACCTGAGCACCCTTCATATGATACATTGTCCATAAAAGCGGCACAGGTTGATTAAGAGGAGACTCACTACCTCTGTGGGGCTTCCCAGGTGGCTCAGACAGTCAAGAATCTGCTTGAAATGCAGGAGACCCAGGTTCGATCCCTGGGTGGGGAAGATCTGCTGGAGAAGGGAATGGCAACCCACTCCAGTATTCTTGCCTGGAGAATCCAATGGACAGAGGAGCCTGGTGGGCTACAGTCCATGGGCTCAAAAAAAGTCAGACATGACTGAGTGACTAACTTTCTTTTCTTTCTTTCTTTTCACTGCTTCTGACCCAGTAAGTCAAGCCAAGTGATCTTCTCTTCCTGGAATTTCAGAGACTCTGTCTGTCCTCTTTATGGGTGTTATGATATTATCATTACTTAGCAGGACATCTTGGAAATGTTCCATGTGAACCAGAAAGAGCCTCTTACTCCCCCTCCTCCTCTTCTTTTTCCCCTTCTTCCTCCTCCTCTTCCTCTTTCTCCTCTTCTGCCTTCCTCATAGTTGCATGCTATTTTATTCTAAGGACGTATCATAATTTATTTAACTGTTTTCTATTGATAGTCATTTAGATTACTTCCCATATTTTACTAGGAATATGTAGTACTAGGATTTTACTAGGATTACTTCCCATAATTACTAGGAATATTCAGAACACTGTTCTGAATAATTTTGTAATCTGTGGATAATTCTGTAGAACAAGTTCCTTATGTTAAAATTGTTAAAAACCAATGAGTGTTCATTTGTAGTTTTGAAATATATTTTCAAATTGCCCTCCTTGAGGGGTTATAACAATCTACACTCCCACCTATAAAGTTGGAGAGATAGTCATTGTATTTACTGTTTTTTAAAAATTCCACTGAGCTGAAGATCCATACTGATCAAGCCATTCCATTATTTCTGTACAGTTAAGCTCTTTTCCTATTCAATAGAGAGACCTACTTCCATAGTTTCAGAAATTGAGAACTTGATCCTTTGTCTTATAAATCACACAGCTTCTCCACAGAAAAACAATAAAATCCAAGCACTGGGCTTCCCTGGTGGTTCAGTGGTAAAGAATCTGCCTGCCAATGCAAGAGACACGGGTTTGATCCCTGGTCCCGGAAGATCCTACATGCCACGAAGCAGCTAAGCCCACGCGCCACAACTACTGAGGCTATGAGCTAAAGCCCAGGAGCTACAATGACTGAGCCCATGAGCTGCCCTGGAGCACAGGTTCTGAAAGAAGAGAAACCACTGCAATGAGAAGCCTATGCACTGCAACGATGAGTAACCCCAGTTCTCTGCAATTAGAGAAAGCCCATGCAGCAACGAAGACCCAGCACAACCAAAAATAAATAAATAAATAAAATTATTTTAAAAAACCCAAGCACCCAATTCTGTTTTACCTTACACACATGGATGTCCTCTGAAAACAATATGTAAAAATTAAATTTTTGTAAATTAAATCAAACAACAAGAAGATTCAGCATAATTCAGTAGAATCAACATAGCTTTCAGGGTCAAAGGAGTAAGTTTTCATCTTTCTAAGTTGTATGATCTTGGACAAGCCAATTAATTTCTCTGAGCTATAATTTTCCCCTCTGAAAAAGAATCTAGTATTACATGTTTTGACATGAATGACAATGTAAGGATAGACAGCTCAGGGAACATGTCTTACTCACAGTTTCATTCCCTGGGTCCAGGGCACTTCCTGGGATGTTGCATCTATTCAATATGTAGTGGATGAATGAAGCATACTTCCACTTACCCTTAGGATAAGTGACCTGTCCAAGGTCATGTAACAAATGACCAAGAAAAGTTAAAGGTAGTGAAGATAGGAGCTTACACAGGTATATCTGACTATTACCTTTCTATCTTTTTATGTATCTTTCTTTCTGACCAAAGACTTCATAATTGTCCACAGCTTTGCTTTATTTCAAGTGAAGAGCTGTCAGGAAGGCACCTTCTATAAGAATTTTCACAGTCATTTGCTTCCCTTACTTATTCATGTATCTCACACTTTTAAAGACAGCATCTTTTTCTTTAGAGAAATGAGACTTGATTTTATATCTGGGCTCCAACTCTATGTCTTAGCCTTAAATCAAACCTGTTGTTTAAAATCAGCCAATACTCAGTGGATCTGACCCTTCCCTTTGAGTATAATATGATGCAAGGATGCGAAGTCACTTCAGTCGTGTCGGACTCTGTGCGACCCTACTGGCTGTAACCTGCCAGGCTCCTCTGTCCATGGGATTCTCCAAGCAAGAATACTAGAGTGGGTTGCCATGCCCTCCTCCAGGGATCTTCCCAACTCAGGGATCAAACCTGAGTCTCTTATGTCTCCTGCATCCGCAGGCAGGTTCTTTACCACTAACACCACGTATTTACACCTGAAGAAAATACCTTCTGACCTCTGTCCCATCTTCCCTATCCCTTTCTTAACTCTTCACCAATGAGGTTCTGGGACCCATATTAATTTTCTGACATTATCTCAAATTCTCATAGTTTGAGTCTGCAAGCCAGCTCTGTAGCTTAATGATAAGACCTAGAAATTTTACCTTTTTATTTTTTGGGTTTTTTTGTTTTGTTTTTTGTTTTTAATGTCATTGATTTACAATGTTGTGTTAATTTCAAGTGTTCAGCAAAGTGAATCAGTTATACATATACATACCCAGAAAATTTAAATTATCTGTCCAAGTTTACAGAGTGAATTGAGGGCCTGGATGGACCCTATGATCTGGGTGGACTCAGATCTTCAGGTTCTAGATCCAGAGCTTGCTCAACTGTCTATTCCCTTATACTCACCCCCTACAATTTTAAGTTTGCAAAGTGCTTTTGTTTCTAGTTGCTGATGTAATCATCATTATAGCCTTGGAAGCATGGCCTCATTGCAATTGCTAGGGGGGCAAAACACCTCAAAATTCAGAGTCTTAAAACAGCAAGCACTTCCTACTTCAGCTCCGGCATCTGCAGTTTATGTGAAGTCTCGTTAGGCAAACTTGCTGAACTTGGCTGGGTTTGTTCCTATATCTCTGGGTCAACTGGACGGCTCTGTTCTAGGCTGGGCTGGGCTGGGCAGGCTTCCTTGGGGGCAGTTTTGACCAATGTATCTCTCATCCCCCTGGGACCAGTGGACCAGCCCAAGGATGCACTTCTCATTCATAGAGAAAGATACAAGAGGCCAAGGTCCAATGATACAAGCAGACTTTCAAGCCTCTCCTAACATCCTATTGAACAAAGCAGGTGTCAGGGTCAGAATCAGTAGATTGGAGAGGCTTCCCTGGCAGTCCAGTGGTTAAGACTCCAATGCAGGAGGCATTCCATTCTTGGTCGGGGAAAATCCCACACGATCAAAAAAGAAAAAGAAACAGTGGGTTGGAGAAGACATTCATCTCTTTACAGGAAGAACTACAAAGTCACATGGAAGAGGGTAGAAATATAGGGAGGAATGAAGATTTGGGGCATTAAGACAATCTACTCAAATATCAAGCTTTTTTTTTTCTACTCAAAAATTAGCTTAAGCTCATTTTTCTTCATGCCTCCATGCACAGCCGATGCTCTAAAGCATGGTCTCCACTCATAGTTACCAGAGCACATGGGTGTAGCTAGAATGGGTTCTGAGGGTACTTCCTTTGCTGATAACTCCAGCACAAGGCCACGCTTTGGTTTGTTGCAGCAGCGTCAACAGAAAATGAGTGACAAACTCGCATGGCTTCAACCTCCTGGCTCTGTATCCAGCTGTCCCCAGGCTAACAGCTTCTTGAAATGTGATTCACTGCTCTAGGAAGAGAAAAGTAATTGAGGGTATAATTTATATTGGGAAAATTGCTCTGAAAAAAAAAAAAATTAGAGCAACAGATCAAACACTCTGACTTGAAGGGAGTCTTACACCAAAAGTCTAGGGGAACGGAACAAAGCAGAAAAAGGGATGCGATGAACTGGAAGGGTAGGTGGGTGCCCTGTGGAGGTGGAAACTAGAGATGGGGGAGAGATCTAAAACCAGGAGGAACAATGAACAATACCAAGAAACTCCGAAATAATTGCAGAAGAGAAATATGGAAGAGCAACAAGCCTCACAGTTTCTGAGATTTGTTTTGCTTCTTAGAAGGGCTCAAGAAGGAAGACTTCCACGTATAACACCAAGTTTTTAAGAGAAATGTCTCCAATAGATTTCTTGCATATCCTACGCCTTCCATTGCCAAAATAAATATAGTAGGAAGCTGATCACCTATGACGTGGAATCCAAACAAACTGCTAAACTCAGGGAAATCTGGGAAGATCCAGTTTCCAACTCAGATAACTCTGCGATCATCAGTTCTCTGTTTGGTTTAGATTACAAGCTCACTATATTCCCTGGCGGCTCAGAGTCTTTGGACTCTGTGGTAGAGGGCGAGAGTGGGATGATATGGGAGAATGGCATTGAAACATGCAAATTATCATATGTGAAACGAATCACCAGTCCAGGCTCGATGTAGGATACAGGATGCTCAGGGCTGGTGCACTGGGATGACCCAGAGGGATGGGATAGGGAGGGAGGTGGGAGGCGGGTTCAGGATGGGGAATACATGTACACCCATGGTGGATTCAAGTCAATGTATGGCAAAACCAATACAATGTTGTAAAGTAAAATTAATTAATTAATTAATTTTAAAAAAAAGAAGCTCACTATATTCCCTGGTGGCTCAGATGGTAAAGAATCTGCTGGAAATTTGGGAGATCTGGGTTTTATCCCTGGGTTGGGTTGAGTTCTCCTCTGGAGAAGGAAATGGCAACCCACTCCAGTATTCTTGCCTGGAGAACTCCATGGACAGAGGAGCTTGACAAGCTACAGTCCATGGGGTTGCACAGTCAGACACGACTGAGCAACTAACACATATAAAGACTTTCATAATGACACAAATAACACTATTCACATGTGAATACACTACCAATGTTAAATAAAATAATAATAATATCACCAGTCACAAAGCTGTACTGACCAAGGCCACACACCTGTGCATCTGAGGACTGGAGGAATAGTTCAGTGCCCACAGCTGCCAGATGAAAGTTTTTCCCAGCCTCTCCACTTTGGACTTTATTTTTCTCTCATTCAGTTTGTTAAGCTATCCCAAATCTTTTTGCTTGGCCTGTTTCCTCATCTGTAAAAGAAGGAAATAAAAATACATGACCACTGGGCTTCCCTGGTGGCGCAGTGGACAAGAATTCACCTGCCAATGCATGAGACGTGGGTTTGATCCCTGGTCGGGGAAGATCCCACATGCTGAGGAGCAGCTAAGCCCCATGTGCTCTGGAGCCCACGTGCCACAACCAGAGTTCTCGCATCACGTGTGACTCAGTGAAGATCCCATGTCCACAACCAAGACCCAGTGCAGCCAAACTAATTAATTAAAAAAAGATAAAACTTTTCTCATCCTTGTATCTGGGTGTCCCCTTTGGTGGGCCTTACCTAAGTCAAGCTAGCTTTGCGTCCCTTGAGACAAGACTCTAATTTCTCATTTGCACTTTCTGCTTACCTCACCAAAGAAGACATACAGATAGCAAATAAACATGTTAGAAGATGTTCCATATCATATGTCATTAGAGAACTGCAAGTTAAAACAAAATTAAAATGACATGCTTATTAGAATGGCCCAAATCCAAAATGCCTGCAACAACGAATATTGACTGGGATGTAGAACAGAAATTCTCATTTGCTGTTGGTGGGAATAGGAAATGGTACAGCTACTTTGCAAGACAGTCTGGAAGCTTCTTACCAAACGAAGTGTACTCTTACCAGACATTCTAGCACTCCTTGGCATTTACCCAAAGGAGCTGAAAACTTCTGTCACACAAAAACTCAAATATAGTTGCTTTTGGCAGCTTTATTCCTATTTACCAAAATCTGGAGGCCACCAACATGTCCTTCATTAGGTGACTGGATAAAGAAACTCTGGTACCTCTAGATAATGAAATGTCATTCAGTGCTAAACAAGAAAAGAGCTATCCAATCAATAACAGACATAGAACAACCATAAAATGCTACTACTAAATGAAAGAAGCCAATCTTAAAAGACTACTTATGCTGATTTCAATTATATGACAGTCTGGAAAAAGGCAAACTGGATCAGTGGTTACTAGAGGCTGAGAGGAGGAAGGGATTAATAAGTGGAACACAGAGGATTTTTAAGGCAGTGAAAATATTTCTTATGATACTATAACAGTAGATCCACGTTATAACACATTTGTCAAAACCTATAGACTACAAAACCAACAGTGAACCCTAATGTAATCTATGGTTGCTGGTGATAATAATGTGTCAGTGTAGGTCCATTTATTATAACAAATGGACCACTCTGGTGCAGGATGTTGGTAATGGGGAAGGCTGTGCAAGTGTGGGGGCAGGGGGAGTGTATGGGAAATCTGTACTTTCTGAACATTTTTGCTAATGTGTTGTAATTTGTTCTTTAAAAAAAAAAAAAAAGAGGCTTTTTTTAAAAAAGAAATGAGCTATCACACCATGAAAAGACACAAAGGAATCTTAAGTGCATATTGCTAAGTAAAAGAAGCCAATCTGAAAAGGCTACATACTGAATGACTCCAACTAGATGACATTCTAAAAAAGGCAAAACTATGAAGAGGATAAAAAGATCAGTGATGGTCAGGGGTCAAGGGTCAAAGCAGGGTTGGGAAGTGATGGTTAGGTGAAACACAGGAGATTTTTAGGGCAGTGAAACTATTCTGTAGCATACTGTATTGAGGGATACATGACATTTTTTGTCAAAACTTATAGAACTATATAACACAAAGAGTGAATCCTAATGCAAACTATGGACTTTAGTTAATAATAGTAAATCAATATTGGTTCATCAAATTTAACAAGTTGCAACCACACTAAATGCAAACTGTTAATAATAGGAGAAATTGTGAGTGGAAAAAGGGGAGGATATATGGAAACTCTCTGTACCATCTGCTCAATTTTCTGTAAACCTAAAACTGCCCTAAAAAATTGTCTACTAAGTTTTTTAACAGTGCAACCCAGGATGCATGAGACAAGTGCTCGGGGCTGGTGCACTGGGATGACCCAGAGGGATGGGATGGGGAAGGAGGGGGGAGGGGGGTTCAGGATGGGGAACACAAGTAAATCCATAGCTGGTTCATGTCAATGTATGGCAAAACCCACTACAATATTGTAATTAGCCTCCAACTAATAAAAATAAATAAAATACAAAAAAAAAAAAAAAAAGTGCAACCCATTGCTTGACCAGTTCTGTATGCACTACTTTCTTAGACAGTAAATTATCTCTGCAGAGCACCTTTGGGCTACAAGCAACGATGTAGTCTGGCCGATATAAGCAAAAGGTTTTCAAAGCCAACCAGCCGTCAGAATCATCCCCCTGCTAGAGTGTGAGCAGGAATGGCAGAAAGGGGAACAGAATAAGGTGTGTGGAACACTGGGTCCCTCTTTTAGCTCTGACCAAGGAGTCACTGAGCATAAGAAGACAGCCTACTACGGGTAGCACCTCTCTAAGAAACAAGCCACACTTCTCATTTGTTTCACGCAAATAACCTAAATAAGCAAATAACAACCAAGTGATTCAACCTACATGATCTTCAGCTTTGCCACTGGTAGACCTGACACTATTATTCATTATAGATGCTGCTGTGAGGTTTTCAAGTCTTCCTTGAAGGCCTTAACAAGAACCTCGAAACATTCTTGCATATTGGAGAAGGAAATGGCAACCCACTCCAGTATATTTGCCAGGAGAATTCCACGGACAGAGGAGCCTGGCAGGCTATGGACCCAAAGAGTGCCACTTGTGGGTCACACAGAGTCGGACACGACTGAGTAACGCTTTCACTTTCATTCTTGTGTATGAAAGCTGGTGCTGACGATCCTGTCTGCAGGGCAGCAGTGGACACAGACATTGAGAACAGGCTTATGGACATGGCTGGTGGGGGCGGAGGGGGAGGGTGGGATATATGGAGAGAAGAACATGGAAACTTACATTACCATATGTAAAATAGATAGCCAATGGGGATTTTCTGTTTGACTCAGGGAATTCAAAGCGGCCGGGTGAGAACCTAGTGGAGGTGGGATGGGAGGGAGGTGAGATGGGTGTCAAAGTGGGAGGGGACATGGGTAAACCCATGGTTGATTCATGTTGATGTTTGGGAGAAACCAGCGCAATACTGTAAGGTAATTAACCTTCAATTAAAAAAAGTAAATTTTTAAAAAGTTCTTGCATATAATGCTGATGACAATGAAGGAGACATGCGTAATCATACATGAGGTACCTTATTAAGGGAAGTGTGGGAGGATTCTTCTTTAGAATATTTTCAAAAAGTTCTTCTAAACACTAGATATATATTTTTTAATTACTATCACTGCTGTTATTCTCCTACTTGTTACCTGAAGTTTTGTCTAAATCTTTATCCTCCATGAATTACAAAGACTTCAGGGGTTTTATTGTTTTGTTTTTAACATTGCAAAGAGGTTTCTGTTGAGTAGGACCTTGTCATGCTACTTGTTGCTACTGATAGAGTTTGTTAATCCAACAGTGAAAGCAATCTGTTCTCCCAATGCATGGTAGATTTTCAATAGTGGAAATTTTCTAATAAATTTTAAAATCAGAGATGAGAAGCCTTTCCCCCACATGGGGTTGGAAAGTGAAAATTCAATAAGACAAAACAGAAGGCAGAGGGATTTCCCTGGTGGTCCAGTGGTTAAGATGCCATGCTCCCAATGTGGGGGGCATGGGTTCAATCATTGGTTTGGGAAGTAAGACCCTGCATGCTGTATGTGTGGCCAAAAAACAAACAACAACAACAAAACCAACCTGGATGCAGAGTTTAAGGAGTGGGTTAGAGTCCATGAAGTTCTAAGAATCACAACTGTTGAAGAAATGTTAAGGAGACCAGAAAATAAGCAAAATGAGTCTAGGCTGAGTGAGACTGAATGCTTTCAGCAAACCCACATGGTAACAGCTTTTTTCCTTCTACATAGAGAAAAAGGGGCTTCCCTGGTGGCTCAGACTGTAAAGAATCTGCCTGCAATGCAGGAGACTCAGGTTCAGTCCCTGGGTTGGGATCATCCCCTGGAGGAGGGCATGGCAACCCACTCCAGTATTCTTGCCTGGAGAATTCCATGGACAGAGGAACCTGGTAGGCTATAGTCCATGGGGTCACAAAGAGTTGTACATGACTGAACAATTAACACTTTCACTTTCATGGAGCAAAAGGATTAGGGAGAGATTTCAGATTTCTTGAGATTCACTTGAATGGTTCCTGCTGCATTGCTCACTGGGACAATATTTTTTTCCTCCCCAAGGTGGCCATGCAGAGACAGTTCACCCCATCCATTCATTCTCATTCCTTAGCAAGGAGTTGTCCCCATGCAGACATCCAGCAAGGGCACCATAAAAACTGATAGGCTCATGAAATGGGAGCCCTGGGGTGCACCACCAAACTAAAAGTACTCAGGTTGCAAGAACTGTCACTTAACAGTCACAGCAGGAATATATTTTTGGTAACTGAAGCCTAATTTGGATTCTGTTTTTGGAAAATAACATTTGTTTTCCAAAAACTAGAGAATATTTTTGTGGGGGAAGGGGTTTCTTTCCAGTCCCACTTTAGAGCTAAAAAGACAAACTGTTTAGAGGATAAACTTTTCCTTTCCAAGGATTTATGTAGTAGATATGTACTGGCAAGTATACAGAATTCATAAAATGTTAGAGGGAAAGGGGGGCTCTAGGATCCTCTTGTTGAATCTCCTTACTCTACGGTTGAGGAAAATGAGCTCCAGAGAAGTGTTATGCCCAAGGGCACAGAGCTGGCTTACACAATGAGATTTGAATCCAGATTGCCCATGTACTGGCCAATGCCCTTTCCACAATACTGTGTTCCATTTCCCTGCACCACGAGAAGATACCCATTGCATCTTGCGGAAATTAAGACTATTTTTAAATTAGTCACAAGTTAGACTTATGACTAATTGGAATGCAGTGTTCCACCACCTTTAAGTCATTAGCTAAAATCCACTGCTCTCCATCATGGCACACCCAAGGCCTTCTGGTTGACCAGAGAAAGAATTAATCTCAACTCAGTTCTCTGTGTCTAGGCACCCACAAAATGGAAATCGTTGTACTTGGGGAAGAACAAGAGGACAAGATGAGATGAAAAGGAAGTATGTTTAAAATGGATAAAAGGAGGTACTTTTTTCCCACTACACACAACTGACCTGGGGAACTCACTGCAGCAGGATATTAAGATCAATGGTGAAGATTTATGTTTTAAAAGATTAGACATTTCACATGCATATCATCAACAGCCACACTCAATAGGATGAAAGTAAGATGGATGAAAGTTCTCAAGCTTCAGTGCAGAAGTTGATCACCAACTGGGTTAGGTGAAAAGAAAAAAGTTGTCTACTCAAGTAAGATTTCACACAAGGGCAGAACTGGGGGGATTCCAGGCATCGCTGCCAAGTAACACCACTCCAAATTAGTGGTGTAAACCAACAGGCATTTTATTATGCGCCTGGATACTGTGGGTCAGGAATTTGCAGAGGGCACAGTAGGGATGGATGATATCTGGGGCTTCAGTTGGGAAGACTTGAACAGCTGGGGGTGACTTGAGGCTGGAGGCTGGAATCATCTGGAAGCTTCTTTACTCATATATCAGATACCTAACCTGGAATGACTTGAAAGCTCACTCGGCTGGGACTGTCAACTGGAGCCACATCTTATGCAGGTGTCAAGTGGGTGTCCCAATCAAAGGCACTTCCAAAAACCAGGTGTCCCAAGGGAACCAGGTAGAAGCTACATGGCCTTTTATTACCTATCTGTGAAAGCCCCATTGCATTACTTCCAACATAGTCTATAAGTCAAAGCCATCATAAGTCCATTGAGATTCAAGAGGAGGAGACTTAGGACCTTTTACATCCCTCCCCTATGGGGAACTGCAGAAAAATATGTGGGATGGGAGAGGTTTTTGCAGTCATCTTTAGAAAATGCAGTCTCCCAAGGAATGATTGGGTGATATGAGGTTGCAAGAACACAAAATCTAGTGGGAAAAACTGACGTATAAAGAGATAATCACAGCACAATAAAATAAATATCAAGGTAGTTATTTCCCCTCTTTTATAAGAATCCTTTTTTTTTTTTTTTTTTGGTCCCTTTTATAAGAGTCATCACATTTAAATTTTTTCATTCATTTTCTGTCTTCCACTAGATTGGACTCTCCATGCATTTAGTTCCTTACCATAACCCCTGTACCTAAAACATTACCAAGCCACAAATAGGTACTCAATAAATATTTGTTGAAAGAGTAAGTGCTGTAATAGAGAAGCAGTGGAAGGACTAAGTAAAGGCAACAACAAAGAACTCAGCTTGAGGGAAATGACATTTAAGTGGGTCTTGAATGCTTTTGAAGGATAGATACAATTTTTCTGGTAAAAAGGGGGGGAATAAATTTTTGTCTTTAAATCTCCTCCAGAGACTTCCATTAGTCCAGTTTAAGTGGGCAGATCCTCATCCTAAATGTACAGACTGCATATAGTAATTATAATGTTCTTGGTTGAAAGTGAAAGGAAAGAGGGACTCAAATGGATTAAAAAATAAATAGTGTATTGTGTCACATGACAAGAAGTCTGGAGGCCTGCAGTCCAGGCAGCCTCAATGCCATCCTTCCTCATGGGGTCAGCTTGGTACTTTCACGTTTGCAAGCTGGCACCTACAGTGGTAGGCATCACAGGCAGACAAAACAATACCCAGCAGGGGAGAGGACTGTTTCTCCTTTGGAACAAATCTTTCCCTTAATCCCCTGACAGATTACCTCACACTGGCCCCCATGGCATCCTTTATTGGCCAGAACTGTGTCCCGTGCACACATGTCACCCAAACACTGATAAGAAAAAGGGGAGCAACATGAGCAAATGGACCAGTCACACATTACTCCTGGGGTGTGCCAGAAGTTCCTGCCTCTCCTAAAACACAGGGCTCTTCAGTAAAGGATGGACACCCCAAAAGAACAGAACAAACCATTGGGGTTTGTTAGAAGAAGAAAAGAGAGGTGACTCTTTAGCATGTAGTCAACTGTACATGGAGGTTCCCAAAACTTTAGCCTTGGAGAAGGTTAAGGTTCTGTTTTCTTTGTAGATAGATATTATCTAACATTTCTATTTATTCTTTTTCATGCTTTTAGCCCCTTTCCTTTCTCCTTCTGTGTTAGTAATTAGTTGAATAAATCAAGTGCTGTATCAAAAGGAAAGAGTGTTATGTGTAGAGTGTATATACAAGTGGAATTAGTCAAAGACACGTTGATTATACATGAGTGCACTTTCAGGTAAAAACCTTTTGATTCGGATGCTTCTGATGGCCTAGCCATGCCCAGCTGTTCACCACTTATATCATACTCTTTCATGGCCTTGTGCCTTTTATTTGTACCAATTCTTCTGTCTAGGAAGTCCTTCCAGTTGCCTCACCTGTAGTGGATACTGGGGATTGCCTTTCTAGCCTCCATTCTGCTGCTAAGTCACTTCAGTTGTGTCTGACTCTGTGCGACCCCATAGACGTCAGCCCACCAGGCTCCCCCATCCCTGGGATTCTCCAGACAAGAACACTGGAGTGGGTAGCCTCCATTCTATCCTTCTAGTAATTTACTTAAAGAGATTGGGAATTGCAAAACTACTTTTTGCAGACTCCCTTGCAGCTAGGATCTGGCTCTGAAGTAAGTTCAGTCAATGAGGCACACTTGTGGGAGATTTGGAGACAGATGCAAGAAGAAGGTATCATTCTGCTGCTGGTGCTGCTGGCAAGCAAGGTTTGAGCAATAATCCTAAGAGGCATTTAACACCATTGGACTCCGTGTCCTGATTTGGGGTCTAGTCACCAGTTTCATGGGTGTGAAGAGCTGTCGTTGCAGAAGCACCATCCCGACTTCTGGAACATAGCTACTGTGGTGGGCCCTTGAACTCAATAGCCCAGGAGTAGCCCCCTGACTTCTGCCCCCTCAGCCCATCAATTTTGTAAGCCTCTGCTTGATTCTCAGTATTAAATCTTTCTCTGTTTGAAATACCTAGAGTGCTTTCTGTTTCCTGTGCTAAACCCTGACTCATAGATCACCTAATTCATGTGTAGCCTGCTAGGCACCAGATTGGGCCAGGTGCCTCCTCTGTCCTCCTTCCATGCCCTGCCTGCTGAGCCATACCTCTTCACCTTTGTACCCTTAACACCAGTGCTTGGCTCACAGCACATGCAGCGTCAATATTTACTGAACTGAAACTTCCTCTACCAAGATACTAGGATGGTCCTGAAATATAGACAAAGGTTTAGATTATGCCCATCTCATGCCTGTTCTGCAAAGTCAAAAGGACAAGTTCATTCTAGACTACAACTGCATTCTAGGGGAATCCAGAGTCCTTAGCAATTCCATACTTTAGCCTACCACACAAGAGGTCACACCAGAATTGAAGATCCAACCTGGTGCCCAGGAAAGGGATGATAAGGAGCAAGGGAAGCTGCTTATCTCAAGAACTATGATCTGGTGGTTCTCAGGACCCTCTACTGCTGGGCCTACAAGGCCTGCAATTAGCAGCATAGGCTTTGGAGTGAGGAAAACCCAAGTTGGAAGGTATGTGCGCTTGTGCAGCAAGTTACTTAACCTGTCTGGACCTCAGATTCTTCATCTATAAAATGAGGTGGATAATATCAACCTCACAGGATTCTTGGGGTAGAAGAGATTATATATGTAAAATGCTTAGCACAGTGCATGAAACATTGGAAACGCCCAATACCCATCCATCAGTGGCTTTTATTATGGTCACCACTGTTCTTGGCTGTGCCATCACTACAAAATTCTGTTACATATTTTTTACTTTGCATACATATATTTTCCTTCAGCCCAAACAGACACACACACAGTCAGACTAGGATACACTTCTCTATATCCTCTCCTGAGATGTTCCATTTTATATTCTGTTGTGATTAACCCGTTTTTGCAGAAGATCCATTTAGGCACTAGACTGGGGCTGTGCTGAGAAAAAACAAAAACCATTTGTGTCAGTGGCTCTCAACCCTAGCTGAAGTTCAGGGTCACTTGAGAGTTAGAACACAACAAAAATAAACAAAACAAGAGCAAGAAACAACGCCTGGGTCCCTCAGCCAGAGATTCTGATTCAATAGGGCCCAAGCATCAGTATTTCTTAAGGCTCCCTACGTGCTCGTAACGCGCACCTGAGAGCCACTGCTCAGTGGGGAAAAGATTAGTACGTCTATCGCCTCTGGGAAAGAAGAAAGCAGCTCTTACTTTTCTATAATCTCCACCACAGTGGCAGAGGGGACAGGACTAAAGATTATAGTTGCATGATTCCACTTATAATGTGAACAAGGCATTCTTATTATGAACTTGGATAAATGACTCATCATGTTAATCCTTTGGTTAGTGTCTTGGTTTCTCCTTTAGAGGTGTCTCATGAGAAGAGGAGTGATTAGAAATGCTCTAGGACATGAAAAAAGCTAGTCTGGAAATACCCAGTGAGGGATATATGTTGGCTTATAGGTATTTGTTCTGTGCCAGCCCTGTGCAAGCTTGCACACTTTCGGGCTGGTTGCTGATGTCAGGTGAATGTACTTTGTACTTTGATCCAGAGCAAGTGAAATGATCCCTGCTTTGGCATAAAATCTAGCTAATACCTAAATACTAGAGATAGTTGGTGACAGCTGGGAGTGTGCTTGGACATAAAGTACTAGCCTACCTCATTTTACTGTGCTTCACAGATATTGCTTTTTTTTTTTACAAATTGAAGGTTTGTGAAAATCCTGAGTTGTCAGATGATGGCTAGTATTTTTTAGAGAGAACATATTTTTTAATTAAGGTATGTGCATTTTTTAGACATAATGCTATTGCACACTTAAGAGACTGGAGAAGAGTATAAACATCAGTTTAGACACTATTGGAAAAGCAAAGAATTTGTGTGATTCAGTTTATTGTGGTATTTGTTTTATTGCAGTAGTCTGGAACCAAACCCATAATATCTCTGAGGTATGCCTGTACATCTAAAAACTGTAACTTTTTCCCCATTATTAAAGTGACACAGAAGCTCCTTCCGACGCCTTGGATCCGTTTCCATCGCTTGTGCCGTCAGGTCGTTCGTCAGACCCCCAGCTGCCAAGATGGTGAAGCAGATTGAGAGCAAGTACGCTTTTCAGGAAGCCTTGAACAGTGCAGGAGAGAAACTCGTAGTAGTCGACCTCTCAGCCACGTGGTGTGGGCCTTGCAAAATGATCAAGCCTTTCTTTCATTCTCTCTCTGAAAAGTATTCCAACGTGGTGTTCCTTGAAGCAGATGTGGATGACTGTCAGGATGTTGCTGTAGAGTGTGAAGTCAAATGCATGCCAACCTTCCAGTTTTTTAAAAAGGGACAGAAGGTGGGTGAATTTTCTGGAGCTAATAAGGAAAAACTTGAAGCCATCATTAATGAATTAATCTAATCATGTTTTCTGAAGACATGGCCAGCCATTGGCTGTTTAAACTTGTAATGTTTTTTTTATTTACACAAAGGAAAGATCAAGTATGAAGATTATATACCTTACTGCCATCTGATAAGTGACAATAAAATATTAACTCTAAAAAAAATAAATAAAGTGACACAAAAAAGAAAATAAAGAAGAGTACTGTGCTAAGTCACTTCAGTCATGTCTGACTCTTTGTGGCCCTATGAGCCTGCTAGGCTCCTCTGTCCATGGGATTCTCTAGGCAAGAATACTGGAGTGGGTTGCCATGCCCTCCTCCAGGAGATCTTCCAGACCCAGGGATCGAACCCACGTCTCTTATGTCTCCTGCATTGGCAGGTGGGTTCTTTACCACTAGCACCACCTGGGAAGCCCAAAGAAGAGTGGAGAAACAGAAAAATACAATAAAGCCAGTAGAAACTAATGATAGAATTACATAGCGTTACAAGGTGCAAGGCATGGTTCTAACCCTTTACTATGTAAATGCATTTACTCCTCTCTACAGCTCTACGAGGTAAATAACTATTTGTGACTCCACTTTACAGATGAAGAAAGAGGATCTGGTGCTGTTAGGTGACTTGTCCAAGGTGGCACAGCTAGTAGAGGGAGAGCCATGGTCTGGACGCGTGTTGCATTCACAGGGCATGGTCAACCTCAGAGACAGCGCATAATATAAGCTTTATTCACGGATTCAATACCACTTGCTAAAGTTTAAAAAGTTACTCTCAGTTGCCATTCACTCATCCATTTATTTCACAAATATTTATGGAAGGCATCTATGGGCAGCATACTGTTCCACACTGGATTATCAAGATATTGAAGAGTAACAGAGGCTAATCGTCCAGTCATCCCTATAGCACTAAACTCTCAAGTGTCTCCCCAGAATAATTACACAGTTATAATCAACAGAAGTCTTAAGATTAGAAATGCAGTAACTATTCCCTGAATACAAAATCCAACACTGATAACTTCAAAACTTTTGGAGTGTTGCTAGATGGAATGTTTAGCTTACTAGATGGAATGTTTAGCATGACCCTCTGTATTTTCATCAATTAATAAGTACACCTGGGACAATAATTTAAGTTGAATCTCATAAATTTCACTTTGGAGTAACATGCTTAATATAGCAGTAGTGTCTTCAACTCAGAAATTTGATGCTTTTGGATGGATGGATAGATGGATGGATGGTTAGATGGAAGACAGATAAGTGAATTGTTAGGTGAAAAGGCATGGCAATGTTCTAGTTGCTTAAAAATTGCATCTTTAAAAATAAAGATGCGTTTTCCAGTTTTGTTAAACAATAACTATTACTCAGGAGAAAAATCAAGATTTCTGCCCTTTCCATGGACTAAACATGTAATTTCAAGCAAGTCATTATGGTGCCAATTCCATCAGATTGTTGTGAGGATTAAATGAGCTAACTGAAATGAATTATGTAGCACCTAATTCATGTTAAACAGCATATTTTAAACTGCCTTTAAAGTGAGGTAATATAGGTGAAAAAGCAAAAATTCAAATGACATGAAAAGCTATACAATGCAAAATAACTTTCTTTTGGCAAAGTTTTCCCACTGTTATTACTATTACAATACTATTATTAGAGATCTCCAAGCAAAAATAACACCCTGTTGACTGAGAAGGGAAAAGTTTACAGACCAGGAGATAACATCCTTTGAGTCAGAACCAAGTGAAATAACACATGTATTCTGGCTAAATTCCAGCATGAGTGATTAACATTCTCCAACTTCAAATAATTTTTATTATTAGCCAACACTTGTCCATCCCCAATAATACACACGTTGCATAAAGGCCACAGAATGAGGCAGCCTCTCTTGGCATGTTCACAATCTGTGCATACTTTCCACTGAGGGTTTCCCTTTCTTTTTGATTGCTATTCCATAGCTGAAAACTCCCACTGCTTTCACCCCTGGGATGTTTGCCGACACTGACTGCCAAGTAGTTCCCAAAAACAAACAAACAAACAAAATATAAGCACAGGTACAATCACAGAGAGTGAAATAAGTAATATACATTTTAAACATATTTATTAATAGTTTTGATGTTTGTGAAGCGATTGATATTTAACTTTGAGGCTGGAATTAACACACATATTCTTCACTACAAGTCTTGATGATAAGCAGGGAGAAGAGGACTGTTCTGCAATTTAGTTTCCCAGTCTATGTAAGTGGGATCCAGGCCACAAGAACGACAATAGCCGCGGTGTGTCTCGGTCCTTTAGTCCAGTCCTGAGTATTTTGAGCACTCAGGCCCTCCTGCCTTTTTTTCCGCCTTCTTCCCAGTAGAAGGAAGGGGTTGGGGAAAGGGAAACAATTCAAACCCTCTTTGTAAGCGTGTGAATGAATTTCAAGAATGCTAAACACCTCAGTCTTCCAGCCTAATTAGAACACGTAGAAAAGAGGCATTTTTAGGACATTTAAAACTTGCAGCATAATAACCCATCTGGAGAGCGCCACAGTGCGTCCCAGTGGTTGGGGGCGCCCAGCAGGTCTTTCCGTGGGCTCCCGCTGCGCTGTGTGCCCCGGATCCCCGGCGGCGAGCGGCGTAGCCCGGGGGAGCGACCGGGGCTGGCGGGGTGGGGGTAGGGGGTACAGCCCCTGCCCATTACACTGCCCGGAGCCAGTGTTGCTTTTCTCTGCAGGCAGCTTCGGAACTGCCTGGATTTTTAACCCGATAAACTGATAAAGGACTAACATGTTTGGAGTCTTCCAAAGACGGAAAGAAAATCACTTTCTTGTTGCAACAGTAAGATTTTGTTACGAAATGCAAAAGTAAAGGTTAAAGCCTGGGAGATAACCGGTAGAATATGAGGCGGGGGGGAGGGGAAAGAGGTGGTAGAAATTGTGGATGTCGCGGCCCAGCTATCTCGATTCGAATCCCGGGTTTCCCATTTGAGCGCCTACTCTGGGCCAGGCGCTCGGAATACCGTGCTGAACAAGATTATCTACGTTGTGGTTTTCTTGGGGGGCATTAACATTAGCTCGGTTGCCTTGGTCAAGTTTCTAAACTGTTTCTTCACCTGTAAGGAGTGTCTGATTCATAGAATTATTTTAAAGATCTGAGACATCCTGTATTAAGATGTGAATGACTAACGCGCTGTCCGACACAGTAAGGACTCGGTAAGCATTTGTTCCTCTCTAAATCTGAGCTCACCTGGTGTGAGGGCGGCGCAGAGCGGAGACAGGTGCCACGGTTAAGAGTGATTCTTTGAGCAGTCTTTTAAACAAGCGCTGGACTGTAAGGATACTTAGCTGCTGAGAAGAGATCTGGTAGGTGCCCTGGAAGCAAGCGTTCATAAGCTAGAACATTACGGGAAAGTGAGTCCCGCATAAGCGGGGATCAGCAGAGAACTCCGGAGGGACTTCTAGCCAGGGTTTCCCGCTCAGGGTCTCAAGAAGGCGTGATTAGCATTCGCCCCGCCCCCCATAGCTTCCCGGCCGGCGATTGGCCCGCGCTCCTCGGCTACCCGCTCCGGGCTGGACCCGAGGGCTCCTGGGGCGAGGCCGAACCGGCGGGGCAGTGGGCGGGGACGCACGGAGAGTGTGGCGGGGCGGCCCACCAACCGAGCCCCAGCGCGAAGGGGCGGGGCCAGGGCGGAGTCTCCCGGCGGGCATTAGAAGCAGGTGACCCGGGCGGGGCGGGAGAGGCCAGTCCGCCCGCGACCGTGACTCTGCTGTGGCCACCGCCGCCGCCGCCGCCGCGTGCAGTTCAATACCGGGCGGAGGTGGGCGAAAGGGTGTTAGAGTGCGGGGGAGGAGCCGAGCCCGGCGCGTCCCGGGAGCGCCGCCACCGCCCCCAGGAGTCCGCTTGGAGCGCGGAGCCCCCTGCAGGGGAGGAGGCGAGCGGCGGGCGGGCGGGACGCGGCGGCGGGCGCGCACCGTGCAGTCCCGGCTGGGCCAGCGCTGGCTGCTCGCGGTGCTGTGAGGCGGCGGGATCCGCCAGTCGCCTTCCTCTCGCCCAGGTGCAGCCAGGCGCACTCGCCCCTCTGTCCGGCTCCCGGACCCTGGTGGAACGCACGGCGTGTCCCCGCCCTGCCCCCGCCCGGATCATGCGGGGGACCCCGGAGGAAGAGAGGGCGAGTGACCGGTCTGTGGCGACCTCGTTCAGGGGGCGACCCCCTCTCTGAGACGCCCCCACCTGCTGCCATGTGCTGCTTCCTCGGATACCCAGCCTCTCGCCAAACTTTCCCGATGCCAGACCGTCTCTGAGAAACGCGGAGTGTCCCAGAGACGGGGGACCCAGGCTGGCTACGGACTATCTGCTTCTCTCGGGATTCTCGGAGGTGAGAGCCCGCGCCTTTCCCTTCTCCTCGTTCTTTTCCTTCTCCTCGTTCTTTTCCCTATCCCTCAGCCCTTTTCCTGGGGGGCTGAGCGCTATGACCTCGGCAGGCCCAGGGAAAAGGGAGGAAGGGTGAGGGACGGGGAGTCTGTAGTTGTGTTCCAGGAGGTGAAGGGGAGGGAAGGGAGAGAGGTTAACTTAGAGATTTGGAGACCGCTTGCGGGATTGTACCGTTGACGCCCCTCTAATTGGGAGTGGTTGCCATTTTTCTTCTCCCCCACCTTTTTTTTTTTTTTTTTAAAGAGTACTTTCCCCAGAATCGGAGCCTAACCGTCCCTCTCCAGCCCTGTCCAGCGAAGAGCTGAGCGCTCCCTGCGGAGGCAGCGTCCTCCCGAAACAGTTGGTCTTTGGACGGATTTCTTGAAAAAGAAACCAACAGGTTGCCAGCCCCGGCGCCACACAAGTCCGCGGAGAGGGAAGCTCCGATCCCGGTTTCCTCCTGCCTGAGCTGGCCCCGAGCGGGCTGCGGGAGACGCGGGGAGGGAGGGGGCTATGGCTCGGCCTGACCCGTCCGCGCCGCCTTCGGTGCTGCTGCTGCTCCTGGCGCAGCTGGCGGGCCGGGCGGCCGCCGCCTCCAAGGCCCCGGCGTGCCAGGAGATCACAGTGCCCATGTGCCGCGGCATCGGCTACAACCTGACGCACATGCCCAACCAGTTCAACCACGACACGCAGGACGAGGCGGGCCTGGAGGTGCACCAGTTTTGGCCGCTGGTGGAGATCCACTGCTCCCCGGACCTGCGTTTTTTCCTGTGCTCCATGTACACGCCCATCTGCCTGCCGGACTACCACAAGCCGCTGCCGCCCTGCCGTTCGGTGTGCGAGCGCGCCAAGGCCGGCTGCTCGCCGCTCATGCGCCAGTACGGCTTTGCTTGGCCGGAACGCATGAGCTGCGACCGCCTGCCGGTGCTGGGTCGCGACGCCGAGGTCCTGTGCATGGATTACAACCGCAGCGAGGCCACCACGGCGCCCCCCAGGCCCTTCCCGGTCAAGCCCACCCTCTCCGGCCTGCCGGGGTCGCCGGCCTCGGGGAGCGACTGCGCCGCCGGGGGCCCGTCGGTGTGCAAGTGCCGCGAGCCCTTCGTGCCCATTCTGAAGGAGTCACACCCTCTTTACAACAAGGTGCGGACGGGCCAGGTACCCAACTGCGCGGTGCCCTGCTACCAGCCGTCCTTCAGCCCCGACGAGCGCACGTTCGCCACCTTCTGGATCGGCCTGTGGTCTGTGCTGTGCTTCATCTCCACCTCCACCACAGTGGCCACCTTCCTCATAGACATGGAACGCTTCCGCTACCCGGAGCGCCCCATCATTTTCCTGTCAGCCTGCTACCTTTGCGTGTCGCTGGGCTTCCTGGTGCGCCTGGTGGTGGGCCATGCCAGCGTCGCCTGCAGCCGCGAGCACAGCCACATCCACTACGAGACAACGGGGCCTGCGCTCTGCACTGTCGTCTTCCTGCTGGTCTACTTCTTCGGCATGGCCAGCTCCATCTGGTGGGTCATCCTGTCACTCACCTGGTTCTTGGCGGCCGGCATGAAGTGGGGCAACGAGGCCATCGCGGGCTACGCGCAGTACTTCCACCTGGCCGCGTGGCTCATCCCCAGCGTCAAGTCCATCACCGCGCTGGCCCTGAGCTCCGTGGACGGGGACCCGGTGGCCGGCATCTGCTACGTGGGGAACCAGAACCTGAACTCGCTGCGCGGCTTCGTGCTGGGCCCGCTGGTGCTCTACCTGCTGGTGGGGACGCTCTTCCTCCTGGCGGGCTTCGTGTCGCTCTTCCGCATCCGCAGCGTCATCAAGCAGGGCGGCACCAAGACGGACAAGCTGGAGAAGCTCATGATCCGCATCGGGATCTTCACGCTGCTCTACACGGTGCCGGCCAGCATCGTGGTGGCCTGCTACCTGTACGAACAGCACTATCGCGAGAGCTGGGAGGCCGCGCTCACGTGCGCGTGCCCGGGCCCGGACTCCGGCCAGCCGCGCGCCAAGCCCGAGTACTGGGTGCTCATGCTCAAGTATTTTATGTGCCTCGTGGTGGGCATCACGTCGGGCGTCTGGATTTGGTCCGGCAAGACTGTGGAGTCGTGGCGACGCTTCACCAGCCGCTGCTGCTGCCGTCCGCGGCGGGGCCACAAGAGTGGCGGCGCCACGGCCGCGGGGGACTACGCCGAGGCAAGCGCCGCGCTCACGGGCAGGACCGGGCCCCCCGGCCCCGCCGCCGCCGCCGCCGCCGCCTACCACAAGCAGGTGTCCCTGTCGCACGTGTAGGAGGAGGAGGCCGAGGGACGGGGAGCCGGGCGGGAGTTGAGGGAGCTAGGTTGTTTTCGTTTGGTAGCTTTGCCAAGGTCACTTCCGTTTTACCTTCATGGTGCTGACGCCCCCTCCTGGGGCAACTTGGAGAGGAGGGGAAGGGGCTGTTTCCAGGGGGGCACCTGTCCCAGGACTTCTCAGAAGGGCTCAGCTGACGTCTGCTCTATCTTCCTGCCTTTTCGAGGGGAACCCTGTTTTTAATTTATATGTCGTTTTCTTAATTTTTAACTTTGTTGCATTTTGGCAACAAAATTTACCTTTGCTTTGGGGGGGGGCTTTACAATCCTGAGGTTGGCATTATAATGAAGGTCCACTTGGTTCAGGGTTCTGTGAACTGTGTGGTCTCAATTGGGAAAATGTATTTCCTATACTTGTGTCTTTAAAAATAATGTGAACAGTGAAAGTTTAGGTTGCTGTGAGCGGGAAGTTTCCCGTGGGCTTCTCCAGCTTACTTCTCCTTCCACTGCTTAAAGTGTCCCAGATGCTTTAAGATGAGCTGCTTGGCCCTTTCCCTAACTCTGGGGACACCCTAAGTCATACTGAGGAGGGGGAGCATAATGGGTTTACGCCTCCGGAAAGTGACAAGGTTAGGAAGTGTTTGGAGTTTCTGTGTGCGTCCTAGCTTTGTTTAGCAAGCTTGGGTTTCTTTTCTGTAGTCCTTGTAATCATTCTCATTCTTAACGGTGCCAGCTTTGCTTGAATGACTTAGAGGTAGCATTGTAAGTGTCCAGAATAAATGTTTGGAATAGTGCTAACCTAAGGGATGGCGATTGGTTGAACTTCAATTCCAGACTGTTAAGATGGCAGCTTTGTGCTGGAGGAGTGGGTGGTTCTTAATAGACTCCAGTGATCTTACTTAAAAAAAAAAAAAAAAACTTGTGTTATAGTTTGGTAAAAATGAACCCACTTCCTTCTTCTGAAAGTACTTAGTGATAGAGCTGAAAGGGTCTCCTTTTTACATTTAAGGACTAAACTGGATATACCTCCTGTAATTAAGTAAATTTCCAACACTTCTCTTATCTGCTCCACCCCCATCCCACCTCCTTTATCATGTTAAACAGTCCTTTTGCTTTTCTTATTCCTCCTCTCCTGGAGAGCTGTGATTAGAAACCACACCCATCCTTGAATGAGGTGCTTGAAAGGGGGGTGGGGTGGGAGGGAGGCTGGCTACCTGCGAACAAACATTGGCAGCAATGAGGGAAAATGACTGTCCCTGGACTTTGGACTAGATTACAGCCAGATATTTCAAAAGCAGCGAGACACTGCTCTCTGCAGCCTCTGACAACAAATGAGACCAATAACACACTTGCTTAAGCTTTTGAAACGTGAATCAGTGTAGCAAAAGGAAAGCCGTTTTCCCCACCCCACCTCAATATATTTTTCTTTTCCTCCTCTTCTGAGAAAGCCTGTATATTGGTGAGCACACCCTCACACACTTTACTGTTAGAGAATTCTGTTTGCTTTTCTAATCTGTTGAACCATTCCCTCATTCATATATGAAAGCCTGCGTATTGTTGAATACATACGTACACACACTACACACACACACTTTACTATTAAAAATGCTGTTTGCTCTCCTAATCTGTTTAACCATTCATTCAAGAGGAGTGTGAGGCTATAGTTGGGGAAGGGAGTGACAGTGCATTTTCCGGTAAAATACTGGTGACTAGATTTAAGAAGCTAAAATGGCAAATGCAATTAAAATTTGGGAAGGCCTCTCTAGAAAAATGACAAGTATAACGATTTGCACTTCATTTATACCAAAGTTGGAAAAGTAAGATTTAAGCCCAGGTCAGCTTCTACTTTATGGATATTAAGTAAACAAGTGTGTATTTTCCACAGTGGATTTAAGCACTATGCTGGTGGAAAGAGGCATGATGTTAATAGTTTTCATGAACTTTCAAAGGCTGTTCATGTTTATAAAAATGCACTGCTCTTACGCACTCATCTAAATCAAAATTAAATTTCAGTATATTTGACAAAACCTGGTACAGCGAGCTACAGAACGTTCTGCACATCTAATTTGTCTGCTTATTCTGCAGCTGCTTAGAACCTTGAAATAGATCCCCTGCCTGCGGGCCAGTTCCTCTCCTGTTTTTCAAATGAGGACCTTTTCTGATCACCTTGACCTCTTCCCAGAAAGTACATAGATTATTCTGCTGCCTTCAGTCATTGTGTCTAATTTGGGTTGTTCCTTTTCCTTTTTTTTTTTTTTTTTTTGTGGAAGAGTGTAAAGATGATGCAGAATTTATCTAAAAGTTGTGAGAGGATGTGGTTGAAGTAATTTAATTCTTACTTTTAAAACAATTATTTTTTTATTTCGGCAACATACCAAACCTAAAAAGAGCAACCAGTTTACTTTAAAAACTATTTAAGACAGTTAAGAGAAAGGATACTAAGGCAAAGAGCAGTAATAGAGGTAATGCACTGGAGGTTTTTTAGGTTCATCCCAGTTCTTAGCGTTGCCTGTTTTCAGTCTCTCTCTCACCCCTGCTCTCCCTTCCCTCAAAGATTAAGCCCACCTGCTTCCTGAGGTCTTGCATCAGCCACCCCTCCCCCTACCCAGGCAGAGAAGCCCATCTATTTATGCTCACCCCCTGTTTCCATCTCATACTCAATTCTCTCCTGATTTTTATTTTCATTAGGCAGACAATCCATACTCATGAAAGCAATTATACAATGAAAGGTTGTGAGGTAGTTTAGCAAGTTCTTCACAGCTAGCTCTGATTTTAGTGAGGATTTAAGGCCCAGTTTAGTCTCATACACAGCTTTTGGGCTGTCCCTTTCGTGGTTCAATTTTAAGCAATGTCTCTCCGCATAGATAGGAGGGTGAAGATTTAGAAGGAACTAATATGTGACCTATCAGTGAATCAGCTGACAAGAGCCTTAGGAAGTCTTTTTACTATGTATTATTAACCTCACATTCTGAAGGTGTCTAAATTGACTGGAAGAAAGTCCTCTTGGTGCCTTATTGGTTTATCCGTGCAAACCTTTGTCATACTTTCTTGCCGTTGCTTCCAACGACGGGCCCATGTGTGTGTTGTGTGTCACTGTGCGCATGTACAGGCTTAAATAATGTGCCAGCAGCCCTGTTTCCAAGTTGGTTTTCATTAGGCCCTTTCCTCCTGGGCTAGGGCTGCACTAATCCTGACACCGGCTGCCAGGAGAAAACCTCATGGATCCCACACGGAACCTTAGTAACAGCATCCGTGACCCGCAGTCTCAAGTACAGAATGGGAACCCCAGAGCTAGGAGACGTAGTTGTATATTTTAATGAACTGCCACCCCTGCTAAAGAGGCTTCTTTCACTTTTGTGCTCTACAGAAGGACCAAGGGGGGTAGGAGGGACAAAGCTTTGAATCACTGCTTTCTAACACCGAATGGGGCCAACAGGACAGAGAACATCACAAATCTAGGCAGGTGTGAGGTACAGTGGCTGAGAATTGCCTGCTCCCTCTGCGTGCCCTTTCTTGCCTCCAAAGTCCAATCAAGTGATCCTGGGAAAGAAATCTGCCTGGGTTGAGGAGGGTGGTTCTGAAAGAAAAAGCTACCAGGACATGAAAGCAGGGTGAAGGGTAGGCAGGATGAAAGTAACTAAGTAACCCGACTCAGAACTCTCAAAAGCTTCTAGCAGCTTGATGACAATTACAGGATTTATTTCAGCCAGGATAATGTCTGTGGTACATCATTTGAAGACAATATTACTTCATGTTGTTAAAAACTGTATGTATAGTATGTATGTGTTGTGGGTGTATATAAATAATTTATATATATGGGAGATTTAGTGACTTTTGATACGGGTTTGGTGCAGGTGAATTTATTACTGAGCCAAATGAGGCACATACCGAGTCAGTAGTTCGAGCCCAGGGCATTCACTACTTTTTCTGATTTCCACATATGTGTATTGCCTGTCCCATGAGGTATTGTCGATGTCACGTCAAATCCAGAACTCATAAAGCAATGCCAGTGGTATTTTATTTGTAGACAATCAACTCAAATCTATAAATTATTACTGGCAGATGATTATAATATTGAATCTCCTAACACTAACAAAAGGAAACCCAGAGCATCTTGATAAAAAGTTTTTTGTTTTGTTCCTGGAAGTCAGTAGAACAGCAGTTGTATGTGGTTATGTTAGTGTCAAGGTACTTAATTTGCTGACACTATTTCAGATAAAAAATCTGTATGTATTATATTTGTGGGAAGCTAAAATAATGGTTTGAGATTTTTATCAAATATGGAGAGTAGTTATTTATGAAAAACAAAGAAATGTCTATTTTTGTTTCTTTGTTCCCAATTAATGTAGATAAATTTTAAAGTGCATTAAAGCAATGGTAAAGTAAATAAAAAGATGCTATACAAGTATTTTTCTCCTCATGCTTTTACAAAGAGACACACTGCTTTCTAAGTGATTCCCTGGAGTAGGAAATGGCAAACCACTCCAGTATTCTTGCCTGAAAAATTCCAAGGACAGAGGAGCCTGGTGGGCTACAGTCCACGGCATCTCAGAGTTGGACATGAATGAGCATGCGCTGGCTGAAGGCGCTATGTGGATTCTAACTTAATTATCAGATTTCTCAGATATGAGTGGCAACCTTTTTATTGATAATGCAATCAAGCAAATTCCAATCACAGAAGCAGAACTAATGAAAACATGTTTTACTTGAATATACTTCTTAGGTTTCTCCTGCCAATCCTGTGATTGTTTTATGATTCACTTGAAGAAATGAAGGGAAATACACAAGAACAGAGACACTGCCTGACACTGTGTTCTGTTTCGTCGGCTCTGTCTAGACTGGTGAAGCAGTTTGGATGGAAGCGGTGCTGTTCTGTATGCCTGCTTGGCAGTCATGAGCTCCCCAAACTTGATCATTCAATTTACAACTTGGTAGTAAGGCCTCCCAGGTGGCTCAGACGGTAAATTATGTGCCTGCAATGCTGGACACCTGGGTTCAATCCCTGGGTCTGGAAGATCCCCTGGAGAAGGAAATGGCAACCTATTCCAGTATTCTTGCCTGGACAATTCCATGGACAGAGGAGTCTGGCGGGCTATAGTCCACGGGGTCACAAAGAGTTGGACTTGACTGAGCAACTAACACTTTCACTTTCATTAAGGTCTAAACACCAGTCAAGGAGCCCAAATAAGGGGATATATATTCTTCCTCTGTATTTGTGGAGAATTGGTTCTAGGAACTTTCCCTCCCGCAAATACCAAAATCCACAGATGCCCAAGTCCTTTATGTAAAATGGTGCAATATTTCCATATAACCTACACACAGTCCTTCCATCTTCCCCCTGCATCCTCCCATATACTTTAAATCATGTCTAGATTACTTCTAATGCCTAATACAAATCCTCAGTTAAGGAGTTGTTTTTAAGTATAATGCAAATGGTTGGTGGTATGCAGCAAATTAAAGTTTTGTTTTTCGGGACTTTCTTAAATTTTTTCCCCAAATATTTCCAACCCATGGTGATTGAATCCACTGATCAGAACCTGTGGATACAGAGGACCTATTGTAAGTTGATTTAAAGTTGCCACTTCCCTGACAATATGGACAGATGCTTAGCAAACCTGAGAGAACGTAGTGTCAAAGTAAGATGAGCATTGTTAGATTGGCACACATTGGGGCATTTGAGAGAATAGAAAATACAGCAGTTGAGCTGGATCCTGGTAGAAGAGCTACTGTGCCTTCCCCATACAGGTCTCCATAGTTGACACATCTTCCTGATGCTTTCTCATTGCTTATTCCCCACCAGTAGAAAAGGGGCCTGTTAGACTTGGGTGGCTAGAGAAGTAGGTCATGATGCATTTTTAGTGGCTTAGTTGCACAGCTCTTTAATTGGTCATATCCAACAGCAGGAGAGGCAGTCTAATTGTTCTATGCATAGATCTGGGAGCTAGACTGACGAGGGACTCAAATTCCAGCTCCATCAATCACGGGCTGCTTGATCCTAGACAGATTGTTTAACCTTTTAGTACTCTCATCTTAGTACTTTCTCATCTGTGAAAGGGCGATAATGATAGTATTTATATTTTAGAGCTGAGGGGATCTGAAGGATTAAACCAGGTTAAGGTAAGTATCAATAAAATGAGGAGGAAGCAGCCATTCAGGCATGGGATGGGAGAGAATTGAAGACTAGTTTTCAAGTTTGTGTCTGTGTAAGAATCATTGGGGGTTCCTATTAGAAATGTAGATTTCCTGGCTTCGCTCCAGGAACTGAGATTCGTTTAGTCTAGGGTCCAGGAAGTGGTTCTTTTTTTGTTTGCTTGTTTTAGTAAACTTTTAGAATTATTTTAGGTTTACACAGAAGTTGCAAAAATATATACATCTTGCCCTAATATTAACATATTATCATAGCACTTTTGTTAAACTGAAGTCAAGATTATCATATTACTTTTAACTCCAGACTTCATTTGGATCTCACCAGATTTTCCACTAATGTTTCTTTATCTGTTCCAGGATTCCACTCATCTCTTACAGGCTTTCAGCCCATGAGAGGCAGATGGTCTAGGGACCACATCTTGTGAAATACTAGGACACGTAAAGGACCAAGCAAGGTCAAACTGCCCTATCCTCATGTTGGGAAGATGAATGAAGGGAATAAACTGGCGAGGCTTTGGAGGGGATGGGGGTGGATATAGAAGTTTGATTTTAAGCCTTGGGATGGAATTGCCTCTGTTGGATGAGAGGGGTTACCTTCCTAACGCCAGGTGAAACAAGTTGTGGAGTTTGCAACGTAGGGTTGCTGCTTAGCCTGAGGACACACGTCTAGAATTGTGGGCAGGTCAGGGGACTGAGTGCAGCAGATGGGGAACAAGCACCTTGAGGAGGGCCCAAGTAGTTGATTAAAGGGGATCACAGGGACCAGTTAGCCTGTGAGCCATATAAATCCTGTACTTCCTGGAACCTGCTGATAAGGCTTTGGAAGTCGATCACAGTAGTAACCAGCATCAAGCACTGCCACATTTGGCACTAGCAGAAAGTCAGAGGGTGAAGCTGAGATGATCGTCTTGAGAGAGGCCAGTGGGAGGTGACCAAACACTGAATCTCTGCCCTTGGAAGAGTCAGTTCCCACAGGGAGGAAATACAGGGCCACCGTCTGGGGAGCCAGAAGTAAAGGCTGGAAATGAGAATGCTAGGATGAAGGAATAGATGTTTTAAGAAAAAGTTAAGAGAACAATCTGAGTAGGTATGAACACATTCTTGAGTACCTTAGGTTCTGAGGCTGTCACTGAATTTTCCTAGTATTCAAATTACTAGCTCCCTTCACATTCACCTGGGCCTTTTTAAAAGAATGTTAACCACTTTTCATTTGACTCTGGATTCCTCTTAATTTCTATTTCACTTTCCTAGTTCTTTCTGCATCCTAGAGATCCCTAAACCACAAACTGGTATTCTTAAAATTTGTTTCACATTAAGTAAATTTTTCTCTCATCTGCCAAACCCATTTAAAATAGACTAAATTGCCTCAGAAACCAGACTGCACCTGTGTACAAGGGACCAGACTTTGCTGAAGGGCTCCTGGATTTTTATTTTTGTTGGCAGTGTCAGGCTGGCCAGGGTGGTAAGTGGCCAACAGTTAAGATCTTAGGTGATCTAATCCTTGGTAGATGCTGGGATAATCGACAGATTCTGCACAGAAACTAGCGCTTGCCTGAGAGGCTCTGCAGCTGTCAAGTGCTTAACCAAGTAACTCTGAACTCACAGACCACAGCTTCTGGGTGAGGAGCAGTCCTAGTCACTCTGCACGTGGTTAGAAGGCTTGTGTGATCAAAGAGTTCAGGTAACCTACATGCTGTAGGGAAACACTTCCCAAAACATTGCATAACCTGAAATATAGAGTGAATGATTTTCCAGTAAATACTGACTTCATCAGCACTTTTAAAAAATCAATGGTATATCTTATAGAATGGGAAAACTAACAAATGAAACATGAGCTGTTATAAAACCAGGATTTAGTAATGTTGAATTTCAATAATGGGCATACAGGGTACTTTAGATGTGATAGAATAGGGTCATGATAGAATCTGATACAGAATGGAAGAAACTTCTCAGAAACCCTGGGCCCTAAGTTGTCTTAGGGTGAACCACGTGAATTTAATGTAGAAAAATGACAATTTCATTTGGTTCAAACATAGATTTGAAACCTTTGTCTTTTCCTTATAAAGTTCAGTTCACAGTATTCCAGTTAAAATTGCACCGTCAGTATATTCCAAAAACTAAAAATGAAAATAATCTTGAGTTGAGGTATTCTTTTATAGTCTTAGTACTTTAGGGAACAAACCCTTCCTAGGTATGAAATCTCAACACGACCCTATTGCCCCTGCTAGGAGCTAGTTTTCCTGCCCTATAGTATTTATGAGAACCTGTAAGTTTTCCATTTATCAAAATGGCTGTAACTGTCTCTAGAATTAACATTGAAAGAGCAATTTTTAGTGATTCTAACTTGTCTTCAAACTACAGTCGTGTCCAAGCAGTGTTCCTACCCCCACTTTTTTTTAACCTTTGACCACTCAAGATGTGACAGCATTTCTGCTTAGTAACTGGCATATTATCACATGGTACAAACTATCTTAGTAACAATGATTTGTCATAGTTTTTCTCTCCTTCTGCACTAATTCAGATTATTTCTACTAATCAACAACTTACCAAGAACAAAGTTAGAAGTTCTGACCTTAGGTCGTGAATGAAGGTGGGTGAAGACACAACAGCACTACCAGGAGTGATGGAGTACTGCGCGAGTGCAGTGACCGGGGTCCCAGAGAAACCTGATGGTGGTCTGGTTCATCACATGCTTGTTTAACATCACCCTCTTCATAACACCGCAGTTCTACCTCCTCTTATTCCATCTTCTTTCCTGTTCAGTGGCTTGAAATCCTCAAGTAACTCATGTTCTGATTCAATAGCATTTCTGTAACTCCTTTCTGTGTTTTACCTTTTATCTTCCAATGTGCTTTTTTCCCCTGTTGGTACACCACCACACAATTCCAAAAGTGCCATCTAATGCACCATGCCACTGAGCACCACAGCCAGTGATTTTAAGTGTACTAAACTATCTTCTGGTTGAAAAGAACATAAGCCGAAGAAATAAATGCCTCTTAACTAAAGGCAACGGTCAAAGAAACTTTTGAATGGGTAGTCGGAACATGCTTTCAGGCCTGCCTGTCAGAGCGGAAGGAAACATTTGCGCTACGCAGAGCCGTGATGTTACGTGAGCAGTGAGAAGGTGCACAACAGCCATGTATTTTAATTAAAATAGAGTTTATTAGCTTTTCTTTTAATATAAACATGAGGAAGAAAAACCACATAAGTTGTAGCATTCTTTTCAAAATAAAACTGCAATCAATACTTGAATCTCCAAGCTCCATAAACAATATTTTTTGAGGTGGTAGATTGTAATATTTTATATCCATTATTTATCATTTATGTCTCTGTCCTTTAAAAATGATGGAACCTGTGGCACTCAATATAATGTGAAGCCTTGCTATAAACAGAGAAAGTATTTCTGGCCCAGAAATGCTTTGTTTACAGGCAAAATTCCTAGGATTACATTTGAGAAGGAAGGAGAAAGATTTTACATAGTTGAGAACACTTTTTTAATGTTTCAAGTTTAGGTGACATCATTATCAATTTCCTAAAAGACTGATTACTGGACCTCCCTGTCTTTTAATGGGCTTCCTGGTGGCTAAGTGGTACCCTGTGTTTTAAAAAGCCTGAGGTAAGGGTTCCTAAGATTTATCTTTCCTCAAATAACAACTTGAAGTGACACACCTACAGCCAGGTTAACACGCAGAACAGAAAAGCTGTTTCATGTCGCTTACTTTCCTGTCACTACTACTAGGGTCCAATTCCTTTCAATTTATTATAGGAGAACTAATGCTATTCATAATTCCTTTACCAAATCTAGAAAAAAGAAACTTCAGTGCTCAAGCAGATAAACAGCCCAGCCAGGCAAAGGACTATCTTAAAAACAGGAGGCCAGGTCTATAAAGATACAAGATATCCTCCTGAAGTCTTTGTGCAATTTGAAGCTTTGATACTTGTAGAAATATAAATGCTACAAACTTACAAAACATCACCTGAGAGTTTACTTGAATTTCTTCTAAACTCATTTAGTTTTGTAAATTTTAAACATTAAGCTCTTAATTTTAATCTTTTGTTTCAGCCTATTGTTTGCCATCTTCAAGAGGGACTGAAACAAAAAATTCAAATTAAAAGCTTAACATCTAAGATTTACAAAACTAAATGAGTTTAGAAGAAATTCAAGTAAACTTTCAAGTGATATTTTGCGTCTGTAGCATTTATACTTCTGCGGCAGTGTCCTGGAGTGTCCAAGCACACTGTATTAAAGCTTAAAATTGCACCAAGACTTTTGGGACACCTTCTATTTCACTATCTGCTTATTCCTGGACTAACAGGTTGGCTGGAATTATGAAAATATCCTTTAATACAAGTATTTAACAAAGAGGACAATCATCAGAAAATGAGAAGCACCATTAGAGTTAACAAGAAACGCAGCACGGACCCAATAGAAGTAGGTAACAACATACTTTCTCTGCTTATGATCCCAAACATGCTAATATGCTAATAAGTAGTGCTTGCAAAAAATCTGAATGACAAGTGTTATTCAGCAGCTTTTTGGTTTAAACTGATTGCCAAAAATGACTAGCAGCTTCAATGAAATAGTAGGGAGGAAGAATCCTTCAAAACCTAACAATGCTACAACAGTCTAAGTGGCTTTATGGGTTGTCAGGAGTCCCATGTTTGAATGGCAATACTGCAGTGATTCTAAAGGAATATGCAGCAATATGGGCGAGAAAAATAGGAAAAAGTAAAAGTTATATAGTTAGTGTCTTTAAAGTCTAAAAATTTAAACTATTAAAAAAACCTCACATAGTTCACAGTTATCGGCCTACATAGTAAGCAAATAATCTGTGGGTGGGTTGGGAGCTTTTAGCTTTGGAGTGGTTTTTGTAACTCTGTTTACATTAAAAAGGACAGAAGAGTGTGTTGCCTTGACAAGGTCCAGTTTTTTCCTATGACCATAATCTTTGCTGTCCGCAAGTCTCTTGAATTCAGTGTCTTTCTTCTAGGTGAAAATACTAGTGTTGCTGGTTTCTGAGCAGGAGAGGTGGTATTTCTCCAGTCCTTGTTACGAGGGGTTCATGATGTTACAACCCCTCACCTCTCTCTGTTTATGAGAGGATGGCATTGGAGCGCTGAATACCAATGAAATTATCAGCGCTGAAAGACCTTCTCACAGCAACTCTGCACAAGTCTTTGTATTTGTCTTCACACAGTCTGGAGATGGCCTAAGAAAGTCAATCAGACAGAACATAAGTATAATTGGGGGAAAAAAGTTCCAACCTTAAAGAAAGCTGCATTGATAAGCCACACATCTGCATTCATTTAGGTTCACAGTTGCTGCTACTTTGGATAGCTCATATCTACACTGCTGATTCCCTAAGATAATATTCTTCAAGGGCTATGATGAGATTGCTGGGGCAGGGAGGAACATATTTAAAAACTGGGTTCCCAAAATAGGCCCCATCTAACAGCAATATGATGTTACCTACATACTAGATCCTTAAACATAATGAACACACCTGAGCAAAATCAGTGTTTACCCAGCTATTCAACTTCTATTCAGTCTTCATTATTTACTACACACTCTAAGAAAATTTTAACGAGGTAGGTGTGTGTTGAAGGCAAGAAAGGTCTAATGATGAAGCACTACAAGGTGCTATTTCACATGCATGTAAATTATCATAGAAAAATGTCTTATTTCTAAAGTACCAAGGTACCAGAAAAAGTGTCAACTTTATATGTATTCATTTCAGTTGTAAATTTTGCTGTATACCCACCAGAAATCACAAACTACTTCAAATTACTCTTCAAATCACTACTACGAATTACTTCATCCCATATATGTTACCACTTCCATTAAAAACCCACCTACACTACCATCCAGTTTCTGAACCCACATTATAATTTCCAAGTATAGGTCTCACAGGTTAGCCCCTGATGCTTCTGGTCTAATAAACTCATGGGGCTGAACTGTGATACACACACACACTGCAAGCTCAGACAGTTAAGAGTGGTAAGTAATTATCAATGTACATATGATTGGGGATACAATTATAAGAAATTATTTCTGTATGGTTATATACATATATATAAGTGTGGAGGTTCAAATAGAAAACCATTAAGAACAATTAAATCTGATTTAAAATATTCTGAATTATGGTTACATAAGAGATATCTGTAACTTTTTTTTTTTTAAATAATGTGAGATCCCTGTCTAACCCATAAAAGACACAGGGAATAAGATGCCAGTGGGTTAATAAGCTCTTCAAACTGTTAATTTAACAGCTTTCCATTTTCCTAGTCACTGAATAGTGTAAGTTAGCCACAGATGCTGGCTTTGGTGGCTGACAGAAAACCCAGTTAGTGAATCCACAGTCTTACCTCTAGGTTCTGTGCTCTTTCTTTGCTAAGAGGAGCAAATAGAAAACTCAGGTTGTTGTCATCTGCTAAGGAGCGAAGGTCAAAGTAGTATTTGGCATAAACACTGGCGGGAACATTAATATTAAACTGAAGGAGCTCCAGAAAGTGCCTTTCCATCTCATTCCTGGGGGAGGAGGAGAAGACAAAACCGACATAGGACAATTTTAGTCAACTGGGTTATCTTCAGAAACCCCATTCTGTGCCACGACAGCTCTAAATACAGTTTTGAAACAAATAATGGCTCCCCAGCTGGATTAATACACTAATGTTCAAACAAGGTGCAGCTATTTGTGGTTCTTCCTGCGTCCTGGCACTTGGAGTTTGGGACAAGGGAGGGAGGTTACGGCCCTCTTATGCACCCGTGCTGCTGACTCGGGGGCTCATTCTTCAGAGTTCCATTAGTGCAGCCGTGCATTCATGCTCCACGCTCACTCACAAGGCCCCGCTATAGTCATCAGATGAAAGGAATGATGTATGCTGTTTATTAGCTCTGGAGAACTTGCAGACATTTTCACCGATAACAGGAAGGGGCTTATTGAAGTAGAGACACGCCAACAAAAGGAGTAGGCACATCACCACGGCAACAAATGGGGCCATGGAGAGCCACTGCTATTATCTCTGAGGGGAGAAGACTCTTGAGGCAACAAGGATTCATCTCAGATAAATAAATAAATAAGCTACACTCGATGCGAAAGGGAATCCCCTCCCCCCGCTCCAGTGCAGGGGACTGCGGCAAAGGGCAGAATGCAAGTTTCTGTTCCTCTTAATCCCAGTAGGACCAGAAGGTGTTCCTGGGACAGGATGGGATACACTTTTTAAGCTATGGGAGGCAGTAGGATTAAGGGGAGACGTCTTGGCTAGACTAAATGCACCTGAGCAATGACCCCGATGGAGCAGTTCCCCCTGTGCTCCGTCCGCCAGCCCTGACTAGGACAGAAGGTGCATACGCACGCAGGGGGCGAATTCAATGAAGTGGGAAAGTAGGGTGCTGGGAGCAGGTCTTTCCTATGGGACCATACACAGTCATTAGCTTGTCTAATGTTTAATAAACAAAATCACAGTAAGTCTTACCACTTTCACAGCAATCACTTTAAAGAGTTAATTATATAAAAATGATAAATACACAGACAAATGAAAGTGACTTATTTTTCAAAATATTTGTTTCCTGGTTTTAAAGTGTTAATATTTTATCCATTGGTAAGTCATCAAATGTTTGATGTTCTCCTGCATGGAGAGCAGAGTGTGAGCAGAAATGAGGTTTCTCATTTGTTGAACTTTAAACCTAACTGAACCTACCTCCAAAATTAATTTCCTGTTCATATGGCCGTAAGTCTATAGAAATGTAAATCAGATAATGTTTTGATAATCAGCTAATCAGGACTTAATTTACTACGGGAATAAATGCACTTCACTATCCCTTTTATATTCTCTTCCACTAATACATTTTAATTGTGTGGAAATACAGTACTTCATAGGATTAACATGTCTATTAACAGAGCTTTACTTACTGAAGAAAAAAGCATTAGGACTACAGAATACGCTTCTGCGTTGTTTTTTTTTTTAAATGACTAGATGACTGAAGAGCATGCCATTTATAGGCGCAGCAAATTTTCTGAACAGCAGCTGCTCAATATATTCAAACAAGATACATGGATGTTAGAAAACTTTTAAGGAAAAGCTGATAGATGCCAATTTTTCAATTGAGACTCAAAATGAGACCATTACAAATAGCAGCCAACAGCAGGGGGATGAGACAAATGTGACTTGAACACTTGGTTGTAATGCTTTCCAGTTTCCAAAGATCATAAACAAAAGCAGCCTATTATGAACACAGCTCCTGGTGATTCTGTTTTACACAGAAAAGTGCTGTTTACAATTAGCTTCTTCCTGTAGCTAGACACTGCCATCAGTGCTATTGGGCTCACATCTATGAACACCCACACACCTCCCTGCATGTTCTCTGATGCTGTAACTGGACCCAGAGCCCCCGTCAGCTTAGTTGCAGGTTCTGAGAAAATTTCAGCTGCCATCATGGCAGACCTGGTGTTTATAATTACACATTTTCCTTCCTTCAAGGAACCAGTTTAAAGATGGATGATAGTGGTGCTCAATGTCACTTTAGTTTCTACAACTTCCAAAAGTACTTCTACTTATCTCGAATTATCTGCCGTAACACTAAGGTGGCTACCAGCAATATCACCATGACACTTTTTATCATCAAAGTGGACATTTTCACCAAAAGCCACTTAGACAGCTACCAACAATCACTGGTCCCTTCTCTTAGTCACAAGCTTCTTTGCTTCAGTTGTAAATATGCACTTTGGTAAATCTGAATTAAGAGTCAGGGGCAAAGGTAACAAAAACAAACTCTTGCCACTGCTGCCTGCCATGACCTTGATCGTCCTCTGCTGTTCACTATAATAAAGAGGTACCCCTTTACGTCTTCCTAAATGCCACCCACAAGGACATTTTCGCTGTCAAGTGACCACTTCTAGAGTCTGCTGCAAATACCTCTCTGGTTCCTGCTGCCTCCCACCCTCGGGGCCCTTCCCCGCAGCCAGACTGCAAGCCTGATGTTTCATGCCTGTGTAAGCGTGCCATCTGTGAGGAACCCCCCAAATTAACTCGAGGCCCCACCAAGTACCGCTGTGGTTGTTGAGTGCCCTGGGTGAGGCCCCACTGACACTTCCTGGGCTACCTGAGACAAAGGAGTTTCCTAACTCACAGACCTATTTCTAAACATGGGGAACACTCCTGACAGTGGAGGAGACAGAACACTGAGATCTGAAACCTTTCTGTTTGGTCACCTGTACCATCATGGTTTCCGTAACAACAGAACCTTAGAGACAACCTCAGATTACAAAAGAAGAAAAGACCTGAAAAAACAAATATACAATGTGTGACTCAAGTTGAAGTTATAACCTCAGTAGTCTGGAGGTGCTAAGACCTCAGCAGTGACCACTTAACTTCCAAGGCCAGACATGTGTCTCTTAAAAACAGACTGGACCTGGTAGACAGCTTTAAGAAAGACGTGAAGTTATTTACTGCATCATGTTGTTCTGGTAGTGAGCTTGTAAAATGGCAAAAACCACCAGAAAAGTAATTTCAATTTATCAAGCAGAATATTACAACAATAACACACCAAGATTTAACTAATTAATGATGCGAAATACAAATGGTTATACTACAGCTAGACAGAAAGAAGTCTAATTTTATATTTATACCTAATTCAGCTCTCTGCGCAATGTAACCTTTCTTAAAATGTAACATTTCTTAAGCTGTAAACTTTATGGGAGCAAATAAGGTATTGGAAAATGGTTAGACAGTTCACCGTAACCTTACAAACTCACATGTCCTCAACTGTAATGTCCTTTAGGATCTGGCAGTAGTCCACATTCCAAACAGCCTGATCGTCCCAAACCTTGGAGGCAAGAAGAGTGGCTCCCAAAACAATTCTTTTCCAGTTAGTGGGGCAAATGTCGATCTCAGCATAAGTTAAAAGCCTCTCTAAGTAAACCTGCAAAAGTAGAGGACTGGTCTTTGATTTTAGTTCCGTTTAAGGGCGGTGATAGAACTGTTAGGAGCGATAGGTTTCATCTGTTTTTAATAAGTCTTTTATTCTTTGGTTCTGCAGAGACTTTTGCTTGGCCAGCCAAGGCCAAAGGCCAGGTCACAGTTGTAAGGCAGATATTTCTGTTAGTCTGGTATTTCTACTCTGCCCATGTGAATTTCCAACCCAATTCTGGTCGCAGGAATGAAAGGACATCTCAGCATTCTAAAGACAGGCATTGTGTTATTACCTTCCCACTTGTAAAAGGCAGCACATATAGCCCAGCATCGATTCAACCGTTCAGTAAATGCTTGAGTGCCTACCGTGTGCAATGTACCTACCATACTGGTGGTGGGTACGTGGCAATTTTACATAAAGCTTGAGTATGTAAAACTCTGGTAAGACTGAGCAGTTCTTTATCTTCTCTTCAGAGGATGAACTTGAAGATAATAACTGGTGGTCAAGAGAGCCTCCCAGTGGCTGCTGCGTGGCACAGCAGGACAGGCGGTACAAAGCAAGTTTTACTTTACCACATTTAGTGCCTTTTTAGGGAAGATTCATGCACAAAAAGAGCTTTTTGTTCATATCCCCTATTTTTCACATCTCCATTATTTCATAACTCATTTGTCTTACATATTCTGCAACTTAGCCAATTTGTTTGGTTCTAAGGTGGTTAAGAGCTGCCGGTGTCTGAATCCCTGGGGCTCCTCTAAATCTGCCAGGTAGTTTGTGGGATGACTTCATGGCTTCTTTTATATGTGTCAAATGGCTATTCTATAAAGAACCAGACCAAGTTAACAGCTGAGTAAAGATTAAAGACATAAGTTGTGATGGTGTTACCTCTGCAGAAGAGAATATATGCCATTTGACAAAAAGAAAAAAGTCCCGTTATCAGACTGACAGCTCCGATCTGCCAAAGCTCTCCAAACTCAATTGTGTTTCAAACACGGTTACTGAGATTATATACCCTTAGTGAACTTCTGCCCCCCACTCCCCAGAGAACTCCGCATGCGCCAGTACTCTCTAAGAACGAGTCTCCCACAGGGTCCGCCCCTCTACTTTATGGCACTGATAGAAGCAGTTCAACCTTAGGGGCATTCCCTCAGCTTCACTAAAGGCAAACCTGGTCTCATTTACACCACTTGCCCTCCTGTCTCAGTGGAAGTGACATCTCTTTCTTTTCCCTGAAGCTAACTCTTCTATGAATGAAGTCAGTCCCACCTCTCATTTCTGCAGAACACTGTTCCCACAATTCATCTCTTCTCGAACAACCCCCCTTCTCTGTCAGAGATTTTCTCCAATGTTCTCTTACATGTTCTCAGCCCATCCGTCACCACCCCTTAGAACACTTCCCTCAGGAAATGTTCTGACACTGGCTCCTCATGACCCATCCTCTCCTTAGCCCACTTTAGTCTGCCCCTGGCCGCCACTGCCCCACTGAAACTACTGAGGCATGGTCACTGCTGCCTTCATGACAAACAGCCAGCGCTCTTCATTACAGTGCCCCACTCCCCAGGCATGCCCTCAGAGCCGAAAGACACTGCCACACGCCTGGCTGCCGGGACCAAAGACCTCCACTTGAGTTATCTCAGTCCCATCTGTTGGGAATTCTTATCTCCACTTTCACTGGTCACCTGCCGGCTCTGCTCTTCTGTCCGTCACTTCTGGCTTCTATCACTGCCATTGCCTCCTAACTTCTCTGCTTCCACTGACCGCCAACCACAGTCTGTTCTCCCCAGAGCAGCCAGGAGAGCCTCTCAGATTAAGTGCGCTTCACGGGCCTGCTCAACATCTGCCAGGGCTCTCCCATCAAACAGGTCACTTCTGTGGCCTGCTAGCTACGAGGCCCTGTGTGAGATGCCATCGTCCTTCTGTGCCCTCATCACCTGTGCCTTCCCCTCATTCCCTACTCTGATCACAGTGGCACCCTGCTGACCCCTCAGCACAGAACCTTCTGTGGCCTGCTAGTTACGAGGCCCTGTGTGAGATGCCATCGTCCTTCTGTGCCCTCATCGCCTGTGCCTTCCCTCATTCCCGACTCTGATCACAGTGGCGCCTTGCTGATCCCTCAGCACAGAACCCGCTCCTGTCTGTGCCTCGTGCTCTGCCCCCTGCCTGTGCTCTCAGGCCCCTCGTCTTCCTCAGTCCAGCCAGGTCCTGGTTCAGAGCTCACCTCTGTAAAAAGGCTCTTCCTGGTCTTTCTAGCGTGCATGCATTAAGTCGCTCAGTCGTGTCTGACTCTGACCCCATCGACCCGTCTGGCTCCTCTGTCCATGGGGAATTCTCCAGGCAACAATACTGCAGTGGGTTGCCACTCCCTTCTCCAGGGGATCTTCCCAAACCAGGGATGGAACCCGAGTCTCCTGCCCTGCAGGCAGACTGCTTCCTGTCTCAGCCACCGGGGAAGCCCCTCTAATCTCTCCATCCCTCTACCTTGCTTTCTCTTTCTAGCTTTCACTACCACTTCCAACAGTCATCTTTTTAAAAATACTCATTTTAAAAAGTCTTACACTCTGTGGTACACCTGATACTTACACACACTGTAAATCAACCATACTCCAATAAAAACTAAAGAAAAAACAAAACCCTTATGTCTGCTATACTTACCTCAGAAAGGCAAGAACAACTCTCCTCTATGCCCAGCACTTAGAACCGTGACACGGGCAGGCATTTGGTGCCTATGTATGCCCTAAGCAGCTCCTCGGCAGCACTCAGCACGTGCACCATGCTCTCCTTCTTCAAGCTCTCCTGGCAGCTCTTCTGATTCTCTCCTGGGTTTCCTACCACTCCGGCCACTCCTCTGGGGATGTGTCCTGTAAGTGCTGACAGTCCCCACAGATCTATCTTCTCCTCAACTTTTATTTAACGTACTTTCTCTGCATTTGAACAGCTACACGTAATTCCTGCCTCTCGCTCAGCTTCAGGCTCCAATCCCATACAGTCGAATGACTGCTAGACACTGTCACTCTGCTGTCTCACAGGTCCATCGGGCTTAACTTGTCTACAAAGAAATGCCCCTCTTCCAACCCACATACTCTCTCCTGCCTGCATTTCCCAGCTCTCCACGTGCCAGCGCCACTCCCGCCTCTCTCAAGCACATGCTAACTGAGCACTGTAACTGGCTCGCAGCTCCAAGAAAAGGCCTGCGTCTGAGCTGGGGCCCACTGGGGGGAAGCCTCCTCTCCTACACTCTGCCTGCAGGGGGCAGGCAGCGGTGGACGCAGGCCCTCCCTTCAGACCATGCAGCTGACCTTCCCCTATAGGTTTGCTATAGGGAGGAGTTAGGCAATCCCAACTACCTCTCAGCTGAATATGGTATGTTATTCAAATGATAAAATCTTACCACAGGAATTCAGTATGGATGACAGAAAGGTCCTCACATAGCTGGAGCTTGGCGGGCTAACTTGAGTAAAGCCTTTCTAAGCACTACTGAACCCCAGTCCTGGGTACCTTCACACGCCGGCACCAGAGGACAGTAGAGATGGTTAACACTATCGCCCAAGGACAGGGAGGTGAAGGCAGTCGGTCTCAATCAAGACACACATCACAACTGCCTAGGCAACACAGCCTGAGACTCAGAAACACACTGAATCTACACCTGCCGTGGGCCAGGAAGTTCAGTGATCGCCTCCATCCTACCACCCAGCACACTTTGCCGGTGTGCACCTGTGTGCCCTGTGTGTGCATGCGTCCTGAGGTGTGGAAGGAGAAACCAGAAGTTTCTCCTGCTGCCTTTAACACCAACTGTTGTGTGATGAGAAAAGCAATGGCAACATTTTAAATCATGATGATTACTAAAGCTCAAATCTATATTTTACTTCTTTTTGATACATTTCTCTTTAATAAAGTTCTGATGATCATTTCAGGAACCTACTTTCATTTGAAAAACAGGCCCATACCTTCTGTACAAGAAAAAAATTTCTAGAGATGCTTCTATTAAGAGAAAAATGTATTACCCAAGTCACTATTGCACATTCAGCAGTCAGCTGGGCGGCACTGAAAAGAGTACGAACAAATCTGTAAATGAATTTGTGTTCAGGATCATGCTTAAAGTACTCCTCCGGAACCTTTTCTCGCTGAAAGAAGAAAAAACACATATTAAGTATCCACTGAACAAAAATACTTAAAAGTACCCTCAAGACAGCAATCTTCACACGTGGGCCCATGTGCTACTTAAAATAATTTTGACTAGGTGACATGTCTTGTAGTCTTTTAAATATAAACAATGGGATCCTAAAGTACCATAGTGATTCAATACTCACTACCATTCATTAAAGAAAAATGCAAGCACAACCTCAGAAAATGTATTTTCACCTTCTTCCCCAAAGAATTCTAACCAAATGCAAACTATTTTTAGGCTCAAAAGTCTTGCTGATCATTGTACGTCATCTGCAGTCAACTATGAAAACACCTTTCTAGTGTCCTGTAACCAGAGGTGCTAAGGGTGTGCTCTCTTACACAGCGGTCACCAGTCACATGTGTCTACTGAGCACCTGAAGAAGTGAGTTTTTAAACCCTGTCATTTTAATTAGTTTAAAATTTAAACAGTTTTTAAATTTTCTCCTTAGAGGTCTTACATATTTGTTAGGAAATGTTTATATTGTGTGATGCTATGGAAAATCATCCTTTAAAAAGCTACATTTTCTGTTACTTGGGTATGTTTACTTACCTGCTCACTCGTCATACAAAGCGTAACTCAGTTCTTATCAGTCACACCCCTGACACAACATGCCTTTGGTAAAATGATTAGACATAACATGGGGTGGGGGAAGAAGACTTAAAGGAAGACAATCTTGGCTTTGAGCTGGAGGCAGTAATTTTCTTCTAGTAATTAATTTCAAAGCAAATCAGCATGAAATAAACACAACTGTAATAAGAGAAAAATACACCTTCAATAAAAGTGACACTTACTGTGAGTGGATGTGATCTCTCATCAAAAATGTCCAAGGACCTATTGGCATCTCTATAAAATAAGAATGTGTATTTTAAAAATTAATTCAGGAGTTACTAGCTTAGTAAAGTATCTGCTAAAAGTAGAGAGAGGAATAGAGGAAGCTTAATCTTAATAAAGCAAACAGTTTTACATATTCTCCTGGATTCTGCCCTTAGAAAGGTTTTCTGACCTATTTTATACTCAGCACATCAAGTTGCATAAAATCTCTTCTACAACCAGCCAGAGCTGCCTTTACCCACACAGACCCCTTCTAACAGGCAATGTTCGTAGACCAGTACATTTCCACTTCACTAACCTCACAATGGAATATACAAGAACATTTTATAAAGTGGTAGTAGTAGGCAATAAAGTCTTCTAACTTCAATGAATGTAAATATCAGATTCATGCTTTTTGTCTCCACCCCCTTTTGTTCTTTATATTATATTCTTATTATTTCTTCTTGTCTCTTTTAAATAGTTTGAGTTAAAAATTTTAATTGTCTTTTAAGAGAGACCAGGCTTTTTCTTTTAAATTCCACCACACTACTACACTGTGCCCATTTAAACAGCAGTTCTGCAAATGTGGTCTATAGGCCTCTGGGAATCTCCCCTGGCCCCTCTTCAGAAATCCTGTAAGTCCAAGAGGTCAAAACTTTTTTTTATAAGAATACCAAGACATCACCTGCCTCTACACTGTTTGACACTTAACTATGATTGTATAAAAGCAAAAGTGGGTAAAATTGCTCATTTCTGAGTATGAATCAAGGCAGTGGTATGAAACTAAATTAGAAGTCATTCAGTTATTCCTGGCCAAATGAATGTAAAAAATCTGCTTCACTTAAGAACATCCTTGATGAAAAGAGTAAAAATTAAGTGTTCTTAAACCTTTACTCTTCTTCTTCATATTCTGAGTAAGCAGAAAGTATGCATTAAGCACTTGTATGTACTGAAATATGGCTGTGCTAAGGAAGAGCACTTGTAACTTACTGGTAACCAAGTCACTTTTTTCCCCCTAGAACATCATATTTAAACCACTTTTTTCATGAAACACCAACTGACAGTCATTTTTTCAAAAATGAACAAAGTGAGCCTGTCACTTCAAAGAAAACTCTAAACTATTTGTTGCCAATGATAAAATTCAAACCATCAAGCTAAAAATATTAGGATTTTTGGAAAACTTGTACCTTCCAGTGTGAGCTTTATTTATGGTGAGCTTGATTTCTCCATACTTAAAGACTTTTCCAATAAGACTGGTAGTGATACTAACAAGAGTGAGTTTTTGACACTGTCTAAAGACATGTGAACCAATACTTTGCAAATGACAATGTATAATATTATAAAATCATGTACAGATAAAAAGATCCACTCAGTATGCATGACAGATCAATGGGCATTAATTTAACATAGTATCTACTTCAAGTTCACTGATAATGACTTAGAACTCCATCTTAACTAATTTAATAAACTAGCACATGTGGATTTTGGGGACAGTATCAAAGAATATGTCAAATTATCTCAAGGCTTTAAAAATTCACCTCTTCCCAACTATATGTCTGCATGTGGCTGGATCTTCATATTGCGTCTTCAAAGCAAATGACTGAAGACAGTGTTGACATGAGAATCAACTGTTTCCTATTAATGAGATACTCTCCTCTCCACTATTTTGTTGTGGAAAATGGTTATTTTTCATTTAAAACATGACTTATGTTCAACACTGGGGTCCCCAGTCAGATGGTGATCTCATCCCTCAGGAGACAGTTTTCCTGTCCTAATGTGGAGAGAAGCACAACACCTTACTTGCACCTACAGAGCAGAGGCTGGGGTGCTGCTAAACACTCTGCGACACACAGGGTGGCACCCCACACCAAAGCCTCATCCAGCTCAAAACTTCAGCAGTGCTAAGGAAAGCCTGTTTTAACATACAGTGGATTTAATTTTTTAAATTTTCAATTTCAATTTCTAATACAGTAAATATCCATATAAACCACATAAAACTTAAAGAACTAAGAGTCCCAAAATAAAAATAAATGATTCACTTCAATACTGTAATAAAAGCACTCTAACAGTAAAAGCTTACTCTAATACTGTCTATAGTTATTAACACTAAACTTGATACTGTGTAAATTAATTAGCTCGAATAACAAGACAGGTTTTGAAAGAGCTCACCTGTTCTTTATGTGGTAATATATTGCTAAGGTCACACTGTGGAGGAAAAAAAAAAATATTGTAGTAATTGGTTTTTATCACATTAGGCCTGAAGACATTTTAAAGGGTTGGCAGAGAGGTAAGACCTTCCAGATGCCCAGTGGCCCCCACACCCTCTAATTCAGAGCAGTACCCATAGGTGCTATCCCCCATGTTTTAGGTTCTTTGGCTTTTAGCAAAATTAGGAGACCCAAAATGTAGATGTGCTCTTAGAAGACATGTTTAGGTTGATTATTATAATATATAAATTATTATATATTTCCCCGGTCATTTGTCCTCCTATGCACAGAATCTTTCATCCCATACAAGTTACACCATCTATCCACATGGTTAAATTTAAGCCATACAGCAGATTTTGTGTGTGTGGCTTTTTGTTAGGCACTGTATTTCAGTTGATTTAGTTTGGTACCCCCCTAACACATCTATTTTCCATTATTTCTCTAAAAGTAAGTAATACAAGTGCTCCATATCAAATAAAATTGATTTAAAATCATTTTCACACTTAATTAGAAAATTTAATAGCAAAATTTTATAGTCACAAAATTGATGATAGGCCTAGTTATCCTGAAATAAGCACTGCTAATAAGGCAGCACAATACAGCACAGTACACTATTAATGACAGGTATTTCCACATTATTTTTAAAAAGTATTAACTAACCAACAGGAACAAGTCCTCAGATACTTTTTACATTACTATAGCCCTAAGTTATTCACAGATGCTGTGTATCAGGCAATTAAGGGGTTCTCTGGTTAAGTTATTTGCTTCCCTTTGTTCTCAATATCTAAAATGAAACTCAAAATAATAGAGAGAAGGCAAATCTGAATTTTGTAACTTGTCTATACAATCTTAGCATTTGCAGAAAGGCCTGTAACACTGTTAGCATCAAAGATGGATACTTCTATAGTGCTTCAAAGTTTCTTCAAATTGATTTTAAAGTCACAGAATTAAAAGTTACATGATAAAAAGGGCAACTGAACCTAATATGACACTTAACCCATTTTACAAATAAGAGAATCAAGGCTTAAAATTGACTTACTCAAGGTCCCACCAATTATCAGAAGTAGTTCTCTTTCTCCTACCCTCGAAGCGGAGAGTGGTTCCCAAGGTCAGCTGCACACTGGATCACCCGGGACGCTTTAAACACTGCCTGGCTTCTGCTTCAAAATGTTCTGATTTAACTGCATTAGGTACGACCTGGGCAACAGGATTGTATTTAAAGCTCCCCAGGTGACTGCAGCGTGCAGCCAAGTCTAGGAATGAATGAGTCAGGGTTAAGATCAGAATCTCTCAGGATGCTTTTGTCTATGAAAACATGCCTCACACATCATTCCCCAGCTTGTCAAAAGGGGTGTGTGTGTAAGAGAAAGAGACAGAGGGACAGACAGAGAAGCAGGTAGACCCACAGACTCTGTGTCTTGGGGGCAGGGAGGAAAGGTGGAATTCATGAATGTGTTCAGAGACATACATCTTGAAAAAGTTGCATAAGTGATTCTAATAAGGCTCACCTACCCCAATGAAAACTAATCCCATGGTATTTTTCAAAATCATTCCTAAAAGCCAATTTGCCCTATTAATTTTCTCAGTAAACCTTTATTTCATCAATAATGAATGTGCTGAATGGTCATTTTTAAAACTTAACGAGAAAAAAATTTACTGTATTTCCAAACACTAAGACTAGGTTGAGAATAAAAAGCATGAAACCTACTCGTCTGAGCAAGGTTAATCTTTAAAACTACCTCTGAATTATATACTGGAACATCAGGCTCTTTTGAATTCAAAAGAAGCTGTGAGTGTAGCCACAGTGAGAGTAGTTTTTAACCCACAGATTTAGAGTCTTGGCTGAATAAAAACATTCAGTGATTACGAGAGAAGTGCCAAAGCTCAGGACTTTAAGGAGCAGTGGGGCTCAGTTTTTGTTGAAACACGATTTGACCAAAACTAATATTATAGGAAAGTTACATACATTATTATGATTGTGAACTGGTTGTTTAAAAGTTAGAAGTTACTGATCATTTAATTAGCTAAAAAATAAAAAGCCTTGCACATTAAAAATGAAATTAAATTTATAAGCTAATTATATTTTTAAGACAGAAAAGTAAAATTAATGATAAGGATACTAATATTTTCAAGTAGCATTTCCCAAACTGTTCTGGAAAGTCAACATTCATATGCTAAGAAGACATTAGTTAATGTTCCATGGACAACCCCAAGGGAGGTAGGAAGGTCTGCATCCTGTTTGGTTTTTAATTTTCTCTCTTAAATAAACTTGAACGTTCCCATCATTAGGGCGTTCTGAACTGTGCATCTCCAATTGTGGAACATGAGGGGCTTCCAGAAATTGAGGAATAGTTTTCGTCATCATAACACTGTTCGTGTCTTCTTAAGTATAAGCCTGACCACAGCCTTGTTTCTGAAACTTCATCTCTTTTTTTGTTCTCTGCTTTGATTGATACAGTGTGTTGGAGATACACATATATAAACAAAAATTAAAAAAAAAAAAATGTGTCTATTAAGTTAAAATCTCAGTTGAACAAATTTCATCTATGGAGAAATTAAGCTTTTGAGAGTATGCCCCTTAAAATGGTTTTGATATATTTTCCCCCTCTTTAGGGGAGAGGAAGGAGAAGTAAAATTTCATACAGAAATATTGCAGGAAAAAATGCACGGTGGGATAAATCTGACCAAGTCCAGTTAAATTTAACTGTAGATTCGCTTTGGTGCCAGTAGGGGACAAGCTGTTCCTTCTTCTAACGGTAGCTTCCAAACTAATATACATTGTTGTAGGACTCTCCCAACTCATAAAGAAATAATTTTTTTCTAGAAACATATAATAAAAAGGTACCTCTGTTTCTCATTATGGTCAACATTGTCTTAACAATAGAAATGCATCAAGTAAGATTTACATTGTTCCTGGGATTTCTCACTTGCTAACTGACTTTCCCTTCTATCATGTACTCTGTGATTAAAATGGAAACTCAAGACTCATATTTGGAGGTCCTTGAAACCAACATAGAGTTGACACCAGTTTCTTAACCTGATCACTGAAAAGGACAAACCAAATGAATGAAATTATGTATGGCAAGGATGCTTTCAGCAAGAAGGGGGTCTGCCACTCAGCCTTGGCAACCTAGTTGTACTCACCATTTTATTGTGGTTCTAAGATTAGGCTGGCTGACTGTGCTGTCATCTAGAAATATGGTTGGGCATGAGCTATACTTTTTAGTAAGCTGCCCTGGAGATACCTGAAGGGGAAGGGAGATAGAAGAAAATGTCACAGTAAGTTAAACCTATAAAAGTGCGTTTTTTCCTTGGTTAAAATGTCAAACGATGAAGCATTAAGATTTTCCTTATACTCCATGAACTGCTGAGTGTTGCATCACGTGCAGCTCCATGGGAAACCTCTGTACTCTAACTTCCACAGGCAAGATCTGAGAAATGTGGTATAAACTGCTGCTCTTGAAAAAGGACCCACAAATGAACCTGGCAAGCACCTATTATAAATTCCCTTTATAGTAATGAGAAAGCTTTTAGTAAGACTTCAGTGTTTCTTCCTTAAGCAATGAAATGCAGCAGAGATTTCTATTTCTATTCATTTACTACAATAAAACACAATGCTTTATATAATATCGATGTGAGAGCATTTCATTGCAGTAAATGAACGCCAATCATAAATGTATTAGTTTGGGAGACAGTGTGAGGAAACAAGCGTTTTTGAATCAGAGGCTGGGCATGCCAGGGCTGCTCTATCACTAGTGACCTGGAGGCCATAGATCTCTTTGAGCCTCAGTTTCCTTATCTGGAGGATGAAAGGGTACAGCTTTAAGATTCTCTCACAGCCAAGAAACAGACAAAGCAGCTCTGAGAATTTAACTTCTCACTTCATGGTTAAGTAAGACAGCCATTATATTATACAAGGGAGAGCCTCAGAGAATACTTTCCACTCATCTCACAGTTTTATTAATTCTACTCTACATGTTATCTGACACTCATCATGGCACTCTGCTGCCTTGTGCATGCTGCTCTCTGCCGGCAGTGGCTTCTTCTTCCTCCTTGTCCCAGCAAGCTTGACCCCATCGACCTCCAGCAAACCTCAGCCAGCAGCCACACCACCAAACTTCTACCTTTCTGTACACTTACACCTGTATTTCACCACCTGCTACATGGTCTCAACTGCTTGCCTGGTATCCCCCTCCTAAGTAAGCAAGCAAGCTCCTCCAGGTTACAGAAGATTCTTACTGCTCCTCCTCCAGCTGCTGAGCACAGAATCTGGGACAAATTAGGACTCAACAAGTGTCTGACCAATTATTTAAGATCGATTACAACTGGAAGGTAATCATGCTAATGACACACATTAGAACTATCTGCAGTGGTGCTGGATAGGTGACAAAAAACTTTGTCAGACCCTCTAGAGAATAAGCTATCTTTAAAACACTTTAGAAGTATCCATTTATTTGTGAAGAGCCCAAAAACACAGCCATAGTCAAATACTAAAACAGCCTGAACTATGTGAGGACAATTCTCTTCCTTTAAGTAAAGGCCAATAATCAAATCCCAGTCACTGTCAGTAGCTCTGAGTAATAGCATTCTTTAATACCACAGAACACAAACAGTTTTAACACTTGGTTTTCTTGGTTTTTGTTTACTAATTCAGATGAGCCTTCCTTCCTTCTATTAAAATAAAGTAGTTTTCACCACGCTGTCACACTCTATCCGTGTCCTCCACAAACGCATCAAAGGTGAAACAAGGAGAAAATCTAGTCAATGTTTTTTTAAAATACAGAGCATTTAAATAAACATTGCCAGTAGCCAATAATAAGAACTATCCAAATGGGTGTATAAGCCACCATTTTGCTTGTTTCAGATATTTTATGGCAAGGCCACTTACTCCTTATTAACAAAAAGTTCTAGACATAACATACCTGAAAAGTACCACTATTTGGAAGAATTTCTCCTTCAAGCTAGAAATGATTTAAACTGAAACTCATATACTCCTTAAGCTATCTGGTTAATGTGTAGTTTTAGAATCTCAAAAGAGACACAGCATGAAAACTGAACATTCATTCAAATAGTTATATTCTCAATGAAGTTATCTTTTAAAAGGTCACCACTAGTAAGAGTATGACACATTACACATAGTAAAAGTCAGTTCTGACTATAAAATCTATCTATGAGGGGAATAAAAATAGTAAGAAAATGCACCAAAATATAGACTAGTTTGTAGAGCTTTGGCTTTGGGTAACATTTATCCCATTTTCCTCTATTAAAACTTTTTCTTTATTATGAATTATATCTGCTCATCTTTGGAAATATTAGTGCTGAAACATTTAAGAAGTTTAATCAGACATGGCCCTACAGACTATGGGTGCTCATTTAGTCTATCAGCAACCTACAGACTACTGGCTAGATCCTACCAGAGAAACAGTGAACACTTCTCCAGGCCTACTCCTGAAGCGATTCAAACTTTTGGCATCTACTATTCACTAAAGGATGGCAGAATTAAACCCTCTGAGCAAAGCCTGGATGTATTAGCTGCCAACAGGTTACTTTCCCCTCATCTCACTTTAAAATTTAAGGTAACTGTCCTTTATGATTAAAGCCTTATCATTGCTGGCTCAAAACCTCAATAAACTACACTGACAAAGATTAATGATATAAAATGCAAATACAAAAATCAAACAGCAAAACCCACTGATAGTTTAATGTTCAATGAAGAAGAGTATTTACCTTCATTCAGAGCTAAGGACAGAACAGATGGACTTTTACAATCTTTACAAGAAGGGAAAAGGCTTACTTAGTAGACTTCAGGTTTAATGGCAAAGACTAGAAAATCACCATACTGGAAGACTAATAAGTAACAATCCCCCCCAAAACTTATCATTAAAAGTCAAGCACCTGTTGAAATTCTGCCCCCACCCAGTGAATCTTCCCATCCTGCCTACTGCCTCTGAGTTTAACCCATCAAAAATAATTAAGCTGAAATTCACTTTTTTCCTCCCCTTTCCATAAGCTTTAGATGTGTTTATTAATTATTCAGACTTTAATTTAAAATTTTGTAATACTCTATGCATTAGCGTGGGGCTTCCCTGGTGGCTCAGTGGGTGAAGACTCCACCTGCCAATGCAGGAGACGCAGGTTTGATCCCTCAATTGGGAAGATCCCCTGGAGAAGGAAACAGCAACCCACTCCAGTATTCTTGCCTGAAAAAGTCCATGGACAGGGGAGCCTGGTGGGATACAGTCCCTGGGGTTGCAAAAGAGTCATGTCTGACTTAGCAACAAAACAACAAGAAGTGCATTAGTGTAAACTACTCCATCCACATTACTGCACATTAATGGACAACGTGGCAGGATGAGTAGTTTGGACAGGATTCTCAATCAAGGCCTTAGTAGAAATGTGCAGTATTCTAATTGTAGGTATAATACAAAGTATTGTCTGAATCAGTATCATTAATTATACCGAATTAAAACTTTTAAACTTAGAATTTACATTCAAAGTATAAATCCAACTTTGAGTGGACTAACCACAAATCTACTTCTTTTCCCCCTTCCTTCAGAGATATCATCTCATTGCAATTAAAAGTATTTTTTTAAAAAGCTGTATCCAAGACAGGATAAACTGCAGATGATTTTTGATGTTTGAAAGATGAAAAAATGAGATAAAGGAGTGGTAACTGACATGGCAGAACAGAGGAAGCACAACCTTGGAACCTACAGAGTGACTGGGCCAGGAACAACAAAACCAATCTGTCTTACAGAACCCAAGGCAGGTTCAAAATTCAGAGGCGTGGTTGCCAAATCCGTGCAGTGAGGTCTATCAGTTAATGAGTTAGCAAAGTGATGCTTCCAATTAGATCTTAACAGACAGCAAGGGACCATCACATATTTGAGGGAAACCTCCAAGAAGTCACAGATCAAAGCAGGAAGAAGGAATCGATGGGAATGATAAAAATCAAGGAGCAAATAAAAACTTAAAAAAAAAAATCTTCAACATCTACAGAAAGATGAGAAATTGCATCAGTGAAAAAAAGAATGAAAGGATGGAAGGGAACTCTATAAAAAATAAGGTAGACAAAACAATATATTCAATAGAAGGATTAGAGCAGAGTCAAGGAAACCTCCATGAAGTAGGACAAGAAGACAAAATGGAAAACAGGAGGGGAAAAAAATCTGTGCAGAAATATTGCTCTAAAATTTTCAACATCTGACTAACAGGAATCCAAAAGAAAAAAAGTAGAAAATACCAAAGAAGCACACAAAAAAATTCACTAGAAGAAAAGATGTTCTGCATGTTTAAAGGTCCCAATAGAGTGACAAGGTCTATACCAAACCATGTTATGAAATTTCAAAACCCCACAAAGACAGAGGGTACTACGAGGTTCCACAGGAGGAAGGAATGGAGAAAAGACTAACTTGGTAATATACAATGCATCAAATTCAATAGATTTAAGAGCAACACTGTAAATGAGAAGACAAGAGGGAAATGTCTCTAAAACTGCAAAAATTAGTTTCAACCTAGAATTCTACACTTTATCAAACAGAAGGAGTTTCACAGAGGCTAGGTCTTTATAAAAGTTTTGCCCATGTGCCTTTTTCCAGGAAAATGTGCTCCAGTAAAACAAGGGAGCATAACAAGACAGAGGGAAACAGAATCTAGGACACAGGGGATCCAACACGAGAGCGCAGTGATGTGAGATCCGAGGTGACTTCACACAGATCTCCCAGGAAAACAGGCACAGAGCCAGCCTAGGAAGCATTAGTATGTAGTGGGTAGGAAGGCAAAAGGTTGGCGAAGAGTGTCTCCAAGAAGAAATGGAACAGATGTGGTTTTGTGGATGGTAAATATTTTTGATAGGCATGTGACAAATGTTTCAACATTTGGGGGAAGAAATAGCTGTTAGAAAATAGGCAAGTGAATATAGTCAGGAAATTAATTCTACAGAAAAAAACGAAGAATGTGAAAACAGGGAGACTGGCCAGGGAGCTACTCAACTATGTTTGGCTGTGTGAGATCATGTTTGCTAGAAAAAGCAGAATTGGATTATCCTGAGAAGTGTAGAAGTGCTCAGATTTCATTAATATTGAAGAAAAAGAATTAAAGGCGTACAAGGAGGTAGCACAGAGAACTTATATGGCTCAGCAATAAACAATACTTGCTTAGTCATAATAATGTAAACAGTGATTCTGATTTAATAAAAACTGATGCATGCAGAAGGAGGGAAATAAAATCACAGTGGATGAGGAAGTTAAGCTTTCACCTGTTGTGCCAAGAAGTCAATGGACGGTGCTAAAAATTAAATTATCTATTACACTTTTATTACTTTGGTTAAAAACTAAGATAAAAAATTTAAAGCAAAAGAATTTAAGGTAGATCTTTATACTATAACCATATTATTGAAATTTAACTTAAATGTCAGGACCCTTAAAAAAAAAAAGGGAACTACTAAGTCAAAAACCTTTCTGAATATACTTGATAATTAGGAACTAGAGATTCAGAAAATTTATAAATAAGAGGTTAATGCTAACAGTATGGGATCCATCATACTTTTTAGGAATCATGGCAGACATGCTTTTAATTAATCAAACTATTGATTTCTTAACTTTTCAACTATTTACTTACATGGTTTAAATGGTTGCTCTTCCTCTTTTCTCGCACTAAGAATAAAAAAAATTAACTGATGAATTCTGATACAAATACCATAGAAAAATAAGTCACTAATTATCTGATGGATTACCAATATACACAATGAGTTAAAATTTCATTCTATTTTTTAAAATAATTTCCAACAAAATTTATAATTTAAACCACCCAGCAAAATGAATCCTATAAATAATATCTAAAAACTTAATTTTACTATTTGACTAATATTAACAGATGCTCTGTATTAGGTACAAATCAAAGCTCTCCATTTACAAAAGAAAAGGACAAAGCAAATTAGGCCACGTGAGATATTTAGCTAATAAAAAAATTTACCAGCTGCATAGTATGTAGTATTTTCTAGTTCTACATGTACTTTAGTCACCAGGATTAACAGATGACAACTCTAAGAACCAGTTTCTGGTCAAGCACCGTGTCTCTGGAAGCATCCTGAACCACTTATTGGTTACCTACTCAAACACCCAACCTAAAAAATACAGGTTCTTATACACTGGAAAGTAATCTATAAATTTTAACATGTGTGCTGACCTCACTGAACATACATCGACAGCACATAGAACTGTTTTGCTCCAACAAAGGCCAGAAGAATATAAGCTCAAAGAGGGTCTTAGGCCATACACTTTCCCATGGCATCACAAGCACGAATTCCTTTAGACTGAGGAGAGACAGGGGCATGGGAGAGTGTTTCTTTTACTCTCTCCACCGTCTCTGTACAGTGTGAGCAGCTCAGGAGTCTGGAAAAGACTGAGAAATACAGTAATCCTAACTAAAAATAACTGCCTCAGGACAAAGTACACACACTTTAAGAAAATGCAAACTAGAAACCCCAGGAGCTCCCAGGTTGGAGAACATGTGGTACACTCTGGGCCCTGCCCCCATGCCTGGCCCTCTTCCGTCTGGCTGTTCCTGAGACAGACCCTTTGATAAAAACCAGTAATCTAATGAAAATAAAAGAGGAAAAGAACCCTCTATTTTTCACTGCGCTGCATTACTTCAAATATTATAGAACGTTCACTTCTTGTATTCCTGCTCTCATAAACAACCGAAAAACCTGATCACATATGGCTTTTTAGCAAAGAAACTAGGATTTAACATATATTAAGGAAGACAAGCAGGCAAGACAAGCAGGAGTGCAAAAACTTCTGATTCTCATCTTAAAACAAGCAGGACACTGGAAATTTACACAAGGTTTCCCACACTGAGGATAACCTTCTGGAAAATCCCATATGGCAGGCACATTGGTCTGATTACCCTGACCCAGCACTACATCAGGATGAAAGAACTTTGAAGAGCTAAAAGTTCTTATAAGAACTTTTAAAAGAACTTAAAAATTCACATGAATCTGGACGTGAGAGAGGTTCAGCTGGTTGAGCACTGTGCAAAATGGTGCCAAAATCACAAGCCTCGACTCCCATACATAACAACTGATTATGAAAACCTAACTGTGACCTAAACCGTATCATTCATCTTTAACTCATGTGCTCTTGGAGCGAAAGGAAAAAGGACAAAGTAGCATGGAAAAACAGACCACAACTAAATCATGTGGCAAGCTGACTGCTGATAAAGAAATAGCAAAGTGTATAAACAGATGGTCTAAGTGTTTCTCCTCATTAAAACAGTGACACCTAAATGAAAAATGTATCATCACATATTAAAATAAAACATCACATATTAAAATATTATCACATATGAAAAAAAATATTTAAACCATTCTAAGTGTTTTTCTGTATCTTCCCATAATACACAAAACAAAAACAGTTTTCAATCTTTTTCTCAGGGGGGAAAAACACTGTCTTACCGTCCGTTTGAGATTTGCTCAGGAAAATTGTGCTTGCCCTTGGGTGGTCAGAAGGGTTTGATTCCAAAGCTAAGTCTGCACAGGAAAAAGAGAAAAAGGTGTGACAATTTAGTTGAGTAGAAAAAGACATGACTTTTAAAACAGCTACATGTTGATTTTAATCAAGTTCAATAGTCTTAAGAAGAACGTTTAGTAATGACAAGAAGGAAACTGTAGTAAAGGCAACAATACAAAAATTCTATTGGGAAACAGAAAAATTGTAGAAATTCTCCATACATGTGGAATAAAACCAGGGCTATGTCTTAGGCTTTTTTTTTTTAAGTTGCACCTAATCTATGCCACTTTTAGGCGAATCATGTATGTGATTCCCCTCCTACTTATTGATTAAAAATTCAGTCAGCTCTCTTTAAGCTGATATTACTAGCACATTTCAGAAAGTCTCAAGAAGCAAGTTATGCTGTAGTCAATTACTATCAGATACCAGCTCAATCAATCAAATATGCTATAACCAAATGAGCTGCTTTTGGCAAACGTCCTTCAGACAATCTAATGGCTAATTCCAACTAACCTCAACAAACGAACTCATTTAGTTGGCTGCCGTTTATCCAGGGGCTATTCATCATGGCAGATTTAAGAGGATTACGTAAGAGTTCAATGTTCTGATCCACAGGAACACTTCCAGGATAGTGAGTTTTAACTTTGCCCTCTATTTCCAAAGCTAAACTCTCACTTCTTCCTTTCATGCTGCATGATTAATAGAGGGCTTCAGTAAGAGTACTTCCTGGAGCACATCAAAGGGCTGCTTGAAAAAAATTTTGCCCAAACCTACGTAAAAAAGGTGGGTCTGCTGGCAGTTCACCTTGCACCAAGGTGGGACAGTCTTCTATTTAGGCAGAAATATCAAGCAAGCACAAGCTGCCACGCTGGACAGTAAGGTTGTTGTTTAAAACAAACGTAAAAGCCCTATGGGCAGTTACTCAGTGAAGTCCACCTCAAACCAATTAAACAACCTTTTAAGAAACTGGACCAAGATTTTTAAAGAGCAACAGTTAAGACAGTATTTCCCAAACTACATAATAATTGGCCTATTTTTAAAGGGGACTTTGGTGGTCAACGTGATTTACACATTATCCCTGACAATCAAAAGAATATATACATTGATATATTAGAAACTAACCATGTGTTCCCCATCCCATATGGCAAAAACTACTACAATATTGTAAAGTAATTAGCCTCCAACTAATAAAAATAAATGAAAAAATAAATAAATAAATAAAAACTAACCAGTCCCCCATAGTGAATTCTGTCTAACCCAGCATTTCACAAATGTTATCTACCTAGAATCCTTTTCTTCCCCAAAGAAAGAATTTTGCATGAACAGTAATTTGGGACTTTCTGGTTTAATGGGAATTTTAATGTTACTGCCAGCACTAGAAATTTACATAGCTAAACCGACTGCTTTGTTCTTCGTGAAAATTCCTTCACTGCATTTGGAGTTTATTAAGCTGTTTTTGGAGAAAATATTCTACTCAACAGTTTTATGTAAAAGACCCATAAAATTATTTTAAAGTTTTTTCCCCCCCTACATATTTGAAAAGTGGGACACTGGGAAAATAAATTATTTCAGTTATACACAAAGTTGACAGGCAGAGACTTTCGACCTAAGGCTTCTGAAAGGATTCATGACTACTTACCTGTACCAGAAAGTAAACAGACTACACTGGAATCTAAAAAATAAGCAGAAGTGCTTGCAAAGCAGCCATATTTTTCATCAGGGTTTATGGAATGGTAAAATTTAACAAGAGTCAATGGAAGTCCAGGAAAAATAAGTGTCATACACACACACACACACACACACACACACACACACACACACACACACACACACACCCCACCACACACACACACACACACACACACACACACACCCCACCCCCTGCCAAAGCAGGGTGTGCTACAGGTATGCCATGATGTGCTACTACAGATCTATACACAGAAAGCAAGAAGGCTGGGATTAAAGAAATGACAACACGCAGGAAAAAAGTAAATTTGCCCAAGTGATCAGAAAAGAGCTGGCATTCCCCCTACCCTACCCTAGAGGTTTCAAGGGTGGGCACATGACCCAGAACTGGCTGATAGATCACAGCTTTCCTGGAACTTCCCAAGAAGCAGAAAAAGGCAGAGCGGTATCCTAGGATCCTTAGCTAGTCTGGAGCTGCTGGACACTCCTCTTGCCATCATGAGGGGAAAGGCTTTTCAGGAGAGATCAATAGAGGAGAGCAGAACTGAGACAGGCTGTGAGGTCATTGAACTCCTGGGTCAAGTACTGCTTAATTTACTCATTCAACTCCAGTTATATAAAAGTCAATATATATTATTTTTTAATTTAAGCTATTCTGAGACATTTTCTCAAACTTGCAACTGAAAGAGACCTGGTTAACCAGCAGTACTGATGATCACAATGAAAGCGGGGAAAGGTAAAAGTCACTTGCTCATTCCTTTAACAAATGTCATGAACAAAAATTTGCATGAGCCAAAATGACCCTATTTAAAAATTAACCCACATATTTACAACCCTTACTTTTAGTTGTTTTCCTTATACATTAGAAAAAGCTCTAATTAGTGTATAATTTATGTCTTCTTGTTACTAACAACCCTTCTACATCTGACTGTTGCATATTTACTGTTTAATAAATACACAACAGCCCATCAAGCGTTATTCCTGTGCTGTACTTAGCCAATCCCCTATTGCTGGGGTTTAGGTACTTACAACGTTCTATTCTTTGATGAGGAAACTTTTCATCTATTGTTATGCAGCTTTTTAAATAAATAATGGTTTTATCTCCTTAGCAAAGATCTTCAAAAGTGGGATGTCTAAGCCAAAAGGTTAGATCATTTTCATGGCTCAAGGTACAGTGCTAAACTGCTTCCTGAAGAAGGTGGGGCCACATTAATGTATAATACTACCAATCATGACAATTTTAGTTCCTACCCCTGCTCTGTATAGTTGAGAGGCGGGGTGGAAGTCCTACTAATAGAAATAAGGAACAGCACTGTAGATCTAATCTGTATTTCTTTCGATTACACAGTTTTTACTACTTTCCCATAATTATCAGCATCATTTCCACTTTGGTGAGCTGCCTATCATTCATACATACTAAACATACCAGGGCCTTACTGCTGTCAATTTGCATGAGGTTTTCAGAAAATATTAATCTTCTGTTTACAGCCTATATAACAATTTTCTATACAACTTGCACTTTTTGCCAGTGAAAACTACATCACTATTTTATAATAGACTTGACAGGTAAGCCATTAGACAGTAAACTCATACATACACACAATATTTCTGCACACTCCATTGACTGTTTTGCCAAGAGTCTAAGGAGACGACGAAAAAAATCTACCGTACTCTTCACTGTCACAAAGGTAAGACTGCCAACTCTGAAGCAAAGCATTACCACCCACACTTCTCCTCATCCCCTCTCCCACAAGCACACACAGTAATGTTAGAGGTATTTTGAGAAATTACTGTGCATTTTATATGTGAATTCTTCCTAAAATTACTTCTTTAGCAATCTTTAAGAATGTTTTAACCCAGGAGAAATATTCTTGAGCTTATGATTAGGGGTTATCATTAAAGTTATATTTTAAGACCCATCACTTTATTATTACCAATTTAAATTGCAACTTACTTGACAGCATGATAGACTTATGTGGAAAAAGGATGACTAAAAGAAATAAAGTTCAGGTCTTAATATAAACACTCCCAGGAAGAAACCTGTAAAATACCAGGTCACTGAACATTACTTTTCCTCCAACCTAACATTCTATCCATCGTGAGATCCATCTCAATCGCAGATGTTAAAAATATGAAAATAAAGGCAACTTATAACAAACAAAATGCATTACTGAATCCTAAAAGTGTTAAAATTATGCTGTCAAACTGTCAATAAATGATTTTTCCCTGTCAAAATATCAGAGAGAGGGTAGTGACCAAGAAATCATCTGACAGGAGGAGACTAATGCCAACATACTGACTTCAGTTCAGTTCAGTCGAGTCTGACTCTTTGCGACCCCATGAACTGCAGCACGCCAGGCCTCCCTGTCCATCACCAACTCCCAGAGTCCACCCAAACTCATGTCCATTGTGTCAGTGATGCCATCCAACCATCTCATCCTCTGTCGTCCCCTTCTCTGCCTGCCCTCAATCTTTCCCAGCATCAGGGGCTTTTCAAATGAGTCAGCTCTCCGCATCAGGTGGCCAAAGTATTGGAGTTTCAGCTTCAACATCAGTCCTTCCAATGAACACCCAGGACTGATTTCCTTTAGGATGGACTGGTTGGATCTCCTTGCAGTTCAAGGGACTCTCAAGAGTCTTCTCCAACATCACAGTTTAAAAGCATCAATTCTTTGGTGCTCAGCTTTCTGTATAGTCCAACTCTCACATCCATACACGACCACTGAAAAACCATGGCCTTGACTAGACGGACCTTTGTTGGCAAAGTAATGTCTCTGCTTTTTAGTATGCTATCTAGGTTGGTCATAACTTTCCTTCTAAGGAGCAAGTGTCTTTTAATTTCATGGCTGCAATCACCATCCGCAGTGATTTTGGAGCCCAGAACAATAAAGTCAGCCACTGTTTCCACATCTATTTGCCATGAAGTGATGGGACTGGATGCCATGATCTTAGTTTTCTGAATGTTGAGCTTTAAGCCAACTTTTTCACTCTCTTCTTTCACCTTCATCAAGAGGCCCTTTAGTTCTTCTTCACTTAATATATTGCAATTAAACAGGACTGTCAGCATTTTCCGGGCCAACTTCTGGGCTCCAGTTTACTTAAAGGTTTACTCCATTTACTGAACTGCCCTATCACCCCTAGTAGTACAGTATATTAGTTTTATGGCTAATAATACATTTCATGTCTTACAGTCATCCGGTGATTTCATCTGAGTCCACACTTTACATCCTAGCCAAGCGGTTCTTGCCAGCAGATGCTGACCTGGGCTGTCTCACCAGAGGGCACACAGCATGCTCCTGCAACCCCCTCAACTGACCTGCTTCCCCAGCTTCTGACCAACCTGCCTTCCAAACTGCTTCTCAACTTGCCTCTAACTTGGTTCTCAGTCCTGCCTTACCTTAATCCTCAATCAATGCTGTAATGATGATGACCAAGAGATTATGATAGACAGGTAAGTATACCTGGCTTTATGTATTTCTAAAGAGTACTTAGCTCAGGCTTCTTGGACTTTTAAGAACCTTTCTGGGTTGCAAGCTACGGTGATTTCATTTCACGTTATGCAATGTTACTGTTTTAACTCTTCAAGTTTTATTACTTTAATACCCTAAAAATAAACAATTTTTTTAAAGGGGGCGAGAAAAAAGGTAGTATTTCAAAGCAGAGCACAAAATGTCATCAATAAATTTTATTCCTATATGTCATGTATATTGAATTTACAGTCCTGATCTATCAAGGTTTTAAAACTGAGTAAAACCTTGGACAATTCTATACCTCAAAGAAGAATCCCTACACTGCCTAACTCAGAACATGATAAGAATCAAATGAAATTCAAGAGCAATCTATACACTATAGCTTCACTGAGTTACACAAGCCCCTTCACCATGACAAGGCTGCAATCCATGAGGGGATATACTATATAAAGCATAATAAATGACACATCAAAGCTTTCACAAATTAACTCAAAAGCCAAAAGTGAACATTTAGCATTTCATAGGAAAACTGATGTCCACTTGTCACCCTCAGCCAAATAACATCTTAAGTAGATAGTGCTTTGTTGTTGTTCAGTCACTAAGTTGTGTCTGACTTTGCAACTCCATGGACTGCAGCACGCCAGGCTTGCCAGTCCTACACGATTCTGTTTGTGCAAACTCATGTCATTGAGTCAGCCCACCCACTAAAGGAAAGAGGATAAGAGTACCCAAGGGCAAGCATTTCTCCTAGTGTTCTTCCTTTTTCTTCTTTAATAAGCAAATACTTATCATTTCTCCTGCTTCTGTCATGGAGATAAGTGTGTATTTTCTCCCCATTTTTTTTTCAGGTTAACATCCCCTGGAGATGAAGTCATTAACAGTGGAGAGAGCTCCTTCACAGCTCCCTAATTCTTCAGTGTCTGGATGTGCTAGTTTACCAGTCCCTTACTGGGCATCTGAATTATTTCCAATATTTTGCTACTGAAGATAATGCAACATTTGCAGCCTATACCTTCAGAATAAATTCCTTTAGTAGGATCTCTGGATTAAGTGAGACTGTGCCAACTTCCCCTTCAAGGGGTTGACCGATTTCCCATTTCTACCAACAATATATGAATGTAACTTTCTTCAGTATCACCAAAGAATGCAGTGCCAAGTTTCTGAATTTTCTCCCAACACAAGCTACAGTAGTTGTATTTTCATTTCTCTTATGTGTGAGGATATGTTTAAAAACCATCTGCATTTCTTTTTCTGTGACTTGTCCCATTCATATTATTGTTAGCCTACTTTTAGATTCACTCAGTTTCTTCAAGTCAGCCTATTTTAGGCCCTTATTAATGTTGCTTTTTTGTTCAAACCACTGTTGGCTCTCAACTGAGTGACTACACCAGCCTCCTAGCTTGTCTCCCTGCTTCATTCTACCCCTGCCCACGTTAGAGTAGCTGGTCTGATCTCCCTCCCCTCTCCCCACGCCTCCTTCCCCTTCTTTAAGAATTATCATCATTCCCTTGCATATAACCTTTCAATGGTTTCCCATTACAATCAGACTAAAATCCGTATTTTTTCTTGTCAAGGCCTACTAGACACAAGGCCTTAACCCCCTGATATTCCTCCTGGCATTCTTTCACTCAGCTGCAGCCACCCTCTTTCTGTCCTCGGCCTACACCGAGCATATTTCCTTCTGAGGACCTCACACGGCTCCCCCTCACTCCTAGGATGCTCACTGTCACTTAAGGAGACCACCCCCAGTAACACTGCCCCCCTCCCCAGTCCATGACCATCATTTTCTTTCTTCTCAGTGTCTCGCTACTTGACATTATTCCTGTGTCAACAGGCCCCAGGTACCTCTAGGGAGTAAAGACCAGAGTTAGGGTTTGGGTTTTGTCCGTATAACCTCTGTTTGTCCTGCCCCTAAATGGTGCCCAATACCTCTGTTTGTCCTGCCCCTAAATGGTGCCCAATAATCATCCATTTCAGTGTACTCCAAATCATTTATGCTTCTCCCAATTTTCCTTCATCATCTAAGATTTCTTCTAATGCTGTCCTTTGATGTGTCTGTCACCCAAGACCAGCATTAATTTCAGATCTCTTAGAGTGGTAGTTTAGTTACTCAGACTCAAAGACACCAACAGGTTACCAAGAACCACAAAAACCTAAGAGAGGAAATCTACTGTTCAGTGAAAAATCAATGGTAACTTTAATTTGGAGAAAGAACATTTAATGTTAAAATACCTTAACTACAAAATGACTCACCCTATGAATTTAATTAAGTCATAAGACAAAGTCATAAGACCAGAATTCTACAGGGAAGTACAATACATCACTTTTTATGTCTGTGCCCAGAATAAAGCAATATAATGAGATTATAAAAGACAACCATAAAGGGTGGGTAAATGAATGATGCTCCAACCATTAAACAGGTGGTAAAAAGCAGACTGTACAGCTACATGCAGCTGCGTGGAAATACATCCTGGAGCACGCTTCAGGTGTCAGCACGGTTCCAGGAGCTCCCCGTCTTCACTTTACTAGAGAAAGTTACAACGTGGCACACAAAGAACAATCTCATACAATAAACACAACGTTCTGTTTATTCGTATACAAAAGGTTCAGGAAGAACCAACACCAAAATATTAATGAAAATTCTGGATATTCTGAGTATGAGTGAACGACTTTTTAGTATTTTACAAATCTTTTACCTAAAATGTTTACTGTTATCAAAAAAGTAAAAAAAAAAAAAAAAAAGATTATAATAGCTACCGAAAGGAGGAAAAACCTGTTGCTCAGAGGTTTTCCCCCATTATGTTGTCAATTCCTTCCCTACCCACTCCTTGGAGGATGGAAGGAATCACTTGAGAGAGCAGCTTGCACCAGAGAATGAGCAAAGTTCCTAAGAGGAGAATATAAAGGCTGTTTGAAAAGCTGATGCATAATAATAAAATCAGATAATAGGACCTTAGCATCTTATTTTCTATTATTGACACTAACATCAGTTACATTAGATACACTGTTAAAGGCAAGATAGCGACAAAATTCTTTTGAGTCTATCTGATATTTATACTAGGTTCTTAGGAGTTACTGAAACAGCTTGAAGAAAACATGTTCTTCTCAAAGGTTTCTGAAGAAAAAAAACACAGCATCATTTATGTTTGGTTTTGTCTAAGTAACCAAATAATTCTTCATTGCAGAAAAGCCAAAATGTTTTATATCAATGCAGGTATTTCTCAGTTTCCAGGGAAACTGATATAAAATTGTCTGAAATAAAAACATTAAGAGCAAACTTCCAATGTGCTTGCACTTTACATTCGTGTTCTGACCTCGTATCTATGGAAACTTAATAACAGGCAAATGCTGAAATTGAGGTTTCTCTCATCACTTTATTGAATGCCAAAAAAAGAGAGACAAATTTAAGTAAAATTTTAACAATCATGTCAAACATAAAAAAGTAAATTCTGTGCTCATGAACTCTCTTTTTCTAGTTCCCGACCTAGCACTCCTCCTCACTAAATGCTTCGTACCTTACCTGCCCGCTTACCAGTTTCTCCTAATGTCCCTCTGTCCAGGGCATTCTCGGCTTCAATTCGAGTAAGCAGAACAAACTCTTTAAAATATACCAACATGTTTACCTGACTGGTAAATTGAGGCTATTTCACAACTTCTTTTATTCCTATCCATTGTAATAAATGTACAGACATAGAATGGAGAGCTATTGTGTTGCTTCTGAGTTGTGAACAATAAACTCAAATGGAAATAACCAAACTGAAGTTGAGTTAGGCCTATCTTATGGATAAATTATAAAATAAAAAGTGCATTCCAAACTTTTTTTTAAGCACCCAACAACTGAATTTGGTGTATCTACCACTCTCAAGTCTGTCTCTTCTGTTCAGTAGCTATGTTACACAGTTATTTCAGAGCTCTAAGTCTTGGCTTCTTCACTGGCAACACAGGGAGAATATTCACAGGTCTTATTTATAGATGGAAGGGTGAGGTGAAATACACCCGAAAATACGTTGTAAATCGTAAAAGAATCATACGAAAGTCCAACTTTGGTTTCCCTACACTAGCCTACTACTGTTTTTTAACATCACTTAAGAGGCTAACCTTATAGCAACAAGCTGAGCAGTTTTCACAGGTATGCACAAGCTTTGTTTTTAAAGCTACAATTAATTTACATAATTTGTTCTTTCACAGTATCTGACTATTCTGAAAAGGGAGTACTTTCCACTTACAAAGCCCTGTCCATCATATGGGTGAGTTCACAGGCTTACCTATTCTAACTTCGAAAGAAATTACGTAAACCCAAATAAAACTTAAATAGAAGAGCTATAAGACATTTCCTCTATGAAATAAAGAAATACTCTCTGGCATTTAAATGAAACAAGTGGGCCAGTGGGCCTTTAACATCTTCACGGACCAATGTTTTCTACTTTAAAGAACACAGTCTTTATTAATGAGCCACAGTGTTATCCAGAATCTTTTTTTTTTAAACTTAGAGCCGTCCAGTTTCAAAATTCTAGAGGAAAAAAAATCAAACATTTCCTCTCCTCTTCTCCATGACAACCCACCCCCACCCCCAGCCATTTCCTCTTCAGAATTTTACCTGAACATTCTAAAAGTTGAATAGGATTCCACTGGCAGGAGGGGGTTGGAAGGAGAGGTAGCCATGGAGACAACTTTTCTGCAGGATCTGCCATCTTAACTGCCAAATCTTTGTATTACAAATTAAAGTCTGAATTTCTTTTTTCTCCTTTGAAACTTTTGACCAACAGTCTCAGGAACCACCCCCAATACTCCCTTAGAAGAGGCAACATGCAAGTGAAGTTGGTTAAAGCTGGGGAGCTGAAGACATTTTTGTGTCAAAGTGGGAATCTTAATCAGAGCTCCGTGGGGTCGTCTTTGGGTAAAAACAACAACAAAAAACTATTCCCTGCAGCCGTTGCAGTAACGTTTCACACCGTTCAGTTATTTTAAGCCCCCCTCTAACCTTTTTCTTTCTTATCGTGTTCAGATTATAGTTAGAATAAGGTCGCTTCAATCAGGACAACTCTAGACAGAATTTTACTTAACGCCACACTAACTCTGTCGATATCAGTTTTGATTTTAAATAACAAATCCTAAAATCTGTCTTAATTGTCCCGAGTATCAACTACCCTAACGAGTGGAAGTGTATCTAGATCCTTACCTCGTTCCTTCTCTTCGGTACCATCTGGATAGGTAAGGATAGGAAGATGGGATGGATATCGCCGAAGTTGGGAGTATTTAAGTTTTCATTGAGAAAAGAGAGAATACATCAGAAAGTCTTTACAAAGTCCCATGAGATGTTAAATAGAATCACGAACAAGAGGAGCCACAGACTTGAGGGTCTTGGGTCGGGTTGCGAAAAGGGAATGGGGAAGAAATGGGCGTTCGGGTAGAGAAGAGGGAGAAAGACTGGCCGGACGCGACGGGGAAAGAATAAGGGGTGGGGACGCCAGGCAGGGCCAGCCTCCGTCCCCGGTGCCCAGCCCCGAGAGAGCCAACTCCAGGCAGGAAGGAGCCCTAGGCGGCGGCTCCCTCCCGGGGGACCTGGGGGTCGGCGGAGGCCAGAGGTAAGCCCGAGAGCAGACGGCGCCGGCCCCGCGAGGGGCGAGGCGCGCCGGCCGCTTCCTTACCTTCGGGCATCTCCCGGTCGCTGATGTGCTGCAGGTGGTGGCCTTCACCCGCTCCGAAATCCAACTCGGTGGGTTCCACGGCAGCCGTCGCCGGTGCTGCGGCCACCGGGTCTCCGGCTGCCGCCTCGTAGACCTCAGACTCGTAGTCTGTCTCCGCCGGCCCCGCGCGCCGGCCCAACTTGGGGCTGGCATTGGGGGACACGCAACAGGTCAGCGTGTTCCCCATGGGGCGCCTCCGCTCCTCGCCGCCGTCGCCTCCGCTCGGCCCCGGACTCTGCCGAGCTCAGAAGCCGCCCCCTCCCCCAACAATGGCGCGGCGGGCACCAGCAGCCCCGGGCTATGCCGGGGCTGCGCCGCGCATGTAGACGCGGCCTCGCCTGCCTCTCGCCTGTCCGCCCCGCCGCCGGGCCCGGGGCAGGGCTCCGGCCCCGGCCGCACCCCCGCTGTCTCGCCGCCGCCGCCTCCCCGGAGTCAACTAGTCTGTGAAGGCGGCGACCAGCCCGGCTTATTTAAAAGGGGTGGGGACCCGACAAGCGCTGAGACGCACAGCCACTGCCGGGAGAGAGCGCGGTCGGAGCTCCTCCTCCTTCCGCCGCCGCCTCCCGACTGAAAGCCGCTCGCCTGGCTGGTCCTTGCCAACCGGAACGCGTCCTTCGGTCACCTGGTTACGACGGACCAATCACACACAGAGTTTCCTCCCAGCGCCCGCCTCAGAGAGCAGGCACGTGACTCACAATGCCCCGCCCCCACCCCGCGACTGCTCCGCCCCTCGAGTGGCGCGCCCCGGACTCCTGTTTCCATTCCTCCTGAGGCACTCGGAGCTTTCCGTGTCCTTCGGGAAGCATTGCGGGAGTTTGTGAATCGAAGTTATAGAGTCAATGGACTCTATAGAAGGCTTGTTAGTAAAGAGTCAGTTCCGTTAAGCAACTCGGTTTCACCGGGTCTGACAGCTGACTCATTTGATGCATTCCTCAACGAACTTAGTTACACCCGAATTGTTGACAGTTTTTGGTAACTAAATGCTCCTCTCAAATTGACTTGGAAAGAGTGTTAGTTTCCGCCTTCAGTTTAACCATAGCAATCCCCCGGGTCCTCAATAAAGAGCTGTGTCCCTGTCTTGAATGAGACTCGAGGACACGTCACCCCTCCGCTTCCTCATCGGTAGATTAGCGACCGAACGCCTCCCTCCCAACTCTGAAACGCTGGGATTCAGCAACTCGATTTTCTCGCTGTTTCTCTCTTCCACGGCACGAGTCTCCAGGTTTCCCTACTTTCACCGGTCACATAAAGCATAAAGCACGATTTTCTCATACAAAACTGAAGAGTCGCAAAGTGAAGTACCACGGTTTTGATTTAATGAAGGTGATGGTAAAGATATGTTTCCAAGGTCACATGATTGCTCAGGGGTATGGCCAGAATTTGGTCTCCGATTGTTTGGATCCGCAAAGGCACCTTATTGTGATTATCAGAAAATAAAGGTAGAAGTCAAATTTGATTGGAAGTGGCATAGGATTTTCTCTAAGGGAGAACAATTTTTTGAAGTGGATTTTAAAATTCTTTCCCTTCGTTCAACATTGGTTAGTCCCTCCTACTTTCTAGGCACTGTGTTCCTGCAATAGCCCTGCCCTCGATGAGCTCCGTCAGGCACATGAGAAAACAAAGGCTTAGAAAGTCCAGTTGTCTGAGGTCACTCACACTGCTGCCAAGTACTTGAACCTGAAATTCAAACCTAGATCTGTCTAACCCCAAAGTAGGTTCTGGGGTAAAGAGCTTGATTTTTTTCCCCCCAGAAACATGAAAGCCTTTGAATGTTGTGACGTTAAGGAGTCACAATCAGGTGGTTTCTAGTGAGGTCACTCTGGACAATAAGGAGGATTGATGGAAGAAACAAGAGCAATGAAGAGACTTTTTATTCATCTAAGAGCGGAGTGAGAGTTTAAACTGAAGGCAGTGGCAGAGACTGGTGTGGTGGGAAAGGATTTGAGGTCATTTGGTGACTAGACACGGAGCAAGAGGGGGAAAAGAGAGGCAAAAATGGCTGCTAGGGTTCTGACTTAGGGAACTAGGGAGAGCACAGTGACTTTTTCCTAGATAGTGCAGAAAGAGGAAGAGGTTTGAGGAGGAAGATCATTTGGGGCTCTGTTAATGAGAGCATGGAAGTAGAGCTCTCAGGTTGAAAGTTAGATGTAAACTTCTGTAGGCTAAGTCCATTTTGTGATATCCCATCTTATGTTTTTGAAAATAACACATACTAAATCAATTTTAAAATGTAATTGGGGAAATCCCCTAATGCTGTGCTGACAGTTAAGACTATAATATTTTTCATGGAGCAACTTGGAATCTATGGTTTTAGTAAATGACATGTCCTATGTAAAATAAAACTGCTAAATGAGAACAATATTAAAATTGTCACTGGAGTACATACAAAGTAGTTGAAGCCGTGGGTGTAGAAGTAATTGCCTTGAGAAGATATGTATAATAAGGAAAGGAAGGGAGGGAAGGAGAGCGGGAACTTCAAAAATAGGGAAATTTAAATGGCATTTAAGTAAACCTGCCAAAGAGAGAAGTGGAAATCAAGGGACCTGTGTATTAATCAGAAGTGGCTGATCAGCTGAGTTCCATAAGGGTAGAAATCACATCTGCTCTTTTCTGGAACAGAGCACCTAGCACAGTACCTGACCAGTAGAAGCTCTAATTTGTAATTCCCTAAACAAAATCCAGTGTTGTCCAGAGGGCAGGAAAGTTACAAATACCACTGACTGTGGTACATGGGTGACTGGGGATGGGTGCAAACTGGAAGGCAAGCAGTGAGTAAAAGAAATAAATAGGAGGTGATAAAGTGGAGACAAGGATTTTCTTCCCAAACATTTGACTGAGAAGAGAGATGTGCCAGTCATTAGAAGGACATGTACAGTTAATAATTTTTTTAAGATGGAAAAAAAATGAGTATATTTATATGTTAAAGGGTATGAGCCGATGGAGAAAAAAGGAGTTTGAGGTTAGAGGAGATAGGAGAATTGACAGAGCAAGGTCCTCAAGAAGGCAGAAGTGGATGTCCTCCAGGGCAGGCATAGATTAGCTTTGGATTGAGAGAAAAGCAAGGAAGGAAACAGGACCTGGGTGACAGACGCCTGTTCTGGGTCTGTCAGAACAGAGGCATTTCTGATAGAGAAGATGTTTAGGAAGAGCTCATCTGATGACCTCTATTTTTCTCTGTTATAATAGGCTTCTGTTTGGAAAGCTACTCCAGGAAAGTGAGGATAATGTGTAAAGAAGTTTAAACATTAGAAAAGCTTGATATACCTAATAAAAAGCAAATGATAGCTTCCCTCAAAATCGGAAAAGTTGAAAATAAATTTGAGCAAAAAACCAAGGAGCTAGGGTATAAAACAGGTATGTCACAAAAGTGAATGATGGGAACATTTGTTCCTCCAAATAGTAAAAAGAAATAGCAACAACTTTGAAGGGGAAAAGTTTTTTAAAAATTAGGAAATAACATGTAATTGCCAAAAATGTGAACTTTTACAAACCCTTTCATCACACATAAGACCAAAAGGAAAGGAAAAAAACCCAGAGGGTGTATTCTCCTTTGTTAAAAGGATACCAGGATGGAAAGGTCACCTCAAAAATCAAGGAAGCAAAGATGATTAATATTTAATTTAATTGTTTAAAAGATATAAGTAAGGTTTGGATACAAAAAACAGGTAATATATTGAAATGTGGGAAACCATGGTAGAATGGGAGAGGATTCAAGGAAGTTCAGTTTCAGTGAACAACTTCTCGTTAAATCCTTAGGACCTAGTGACTACATTCCATGACAATAATAATATTGTCTGAAGTCCTAGGAATGTCATTAGCTACCATTTTGGATGATTCTTACAGACTTGGGACAACGCCTAAGATTAAGTTTCAAAACACTGCCTGCATTTAACATCAGGCACATACAAAAATAGATATGCATGACCTTGAAAATTAAAGAATTTTAAACTTGCTAAGCAGAAAAAATATTCAGAAGCACCATTATGAAAGTATTAATAGATTTGAAAATATTTTGTTTTAGAAGAACATTGGAGGGCAGTGAGAAAAAACCTTATCCTGTTATGACTGTGGCAAATCTGGGAGAGAAAAGGGAAGCAGAGCAGTAATGACGTTTGAATTAAGCTAGAGTCTGATTCTGTGATAGAACCTGACATTTGCATATGCCAACTGATGTATGAACATTCCCTGTTTTACATGGATCTGGAGTAAACGCATTCGTTAATTCAACTTATTCATTTAATGGCTGTTCAATACCCTGATGACTCAGAAGGTAAAGAATCTGCCTGCAATGTGGGAGACCTGGGCTTGATCCCTGGGGTGGGGCAAAGAACCCATTCCAGTATTCTTGCCTGGAGAATTCCCATGGACAGAAGAGCCTGGCAAGCTATAGTCCGTGGAGTCGCAGAGTCAGGCATGACTGAGCAATTAAGCACAGCATCTGAACTCTTGGGCTTCCCAGGTGGCGCTAGAGGTGAAGAACCTGCCTGCCAATGCAGGAGATGCAGGTTCAATCCCTGGGTCAGGAAGATCCCCTGGAGGAGGGAATGGCAACTCACTCCAGTATTCTTGCCTGGAGAATCCCATGGACAGAGGAGCCTGGCGGGCTACAGTCCATATGGTCCCACAGAGTGGGATACAACTGAAGAGATAGCATGCACACTCCCGAGCTCTTACTGTAAGCCACACTTTTTAGGTTCAGGTTTAGAACGGTTGCTTTGACCCAGAAAAACAAGGTCCCTGTTCTCATGAAATTTATCTTCTAATAAGGGAGTCCACAAACCAGTCTTATCCATCACCCCTCAAACTCATGGCCCAGGATGTCTGTTTATCTCCAGCTATTGTGTCTTCATTCTAGACAGCAGGGTGGAGGAGTAGAAGGGAGATATTTTCAGAAATCCACATAGCACAGTGCTTACATATCATTGGCTTAAAGCTTAGTCCCATGGGCATACATAGCTGCAAGGGAGGCTCAGAAAATTTAATTATATAGCTGAGTAACTAATGCAGAAGGGAGACCTAGACATTGAAACTAGATATTGAAAACACGCTTTGTAAGGAAAGATTAGAGAAATTTCAACTTAAAGCAAGAATGATCATGATAAAATTTCATAGCCTTTTGCAAGCATATTTGAAAAAGTTATACAAGGAGTTCTATAATGATCTTTTAAGTTAAAAAGACAAAAAAAAATGCAGAAAGACAAACTGTAGAAACTAGGTCAGATGCAATAAAGAATCTACAATGGTCAAGTAAACAGGATTATATATTATATGTGTGTGTTGTGAGTAATTGGATTCTATCCTGAGTATTACAACTTGCTGGTCTTATAGAAGAGGATTTTGTGTGTAATAGGTACATTTTTTTCTGGATGTAGAGTCTACCCTTATCGTCATATTCTCAGTGGCATGTGTGAACAAAAAAGTTGAGAATTACTATTATACCTGATTTCATGTGGAACAACTTGACTTCTCTCATTCCTGACTTCAGAACATTATAATCCAGATTTTGGAGTAAGTGGGGGCATTAGACAATACTGGGAGTCATATTGTAATAAACTACCCTGTGTCTGTTCCAGCTCTCTTCCTTCCCTATCCTTCTGAACCGTTCTCCCACCTTCTTTCTCTTCTCACACCATCTAGGTTTCCTTCTGCCAAGTGAGTATGTTGAGATGAGAATGCGAATTTAGTTGAAATGATGCTCTAAAAAAATGAAAAAGTCGTTAGTTTACCATACCATCAGGGCAATGAATGCTCACTGGACAAGTCACTGTCCCAAATATTGAGGCATTTTGTCAGACAAGTTCTAGGAAAAGTCTGCAGTTCTAGAAGAGTCAAGGGGTTTCCTTTTGCCTTCTTGGGGCCATTATTTTCCTCTGCCATTTAATGGTTTATTTACTTCTAGTTCCATTTGTCTAAGTATGATAGGAAATCTAAAATCTTGCTCAGCCCACCAGTGCTTCCTCTGATCACCTCCAAGTGAAGGCAGAGGAGCCGTTCTCTTCTGGAAGTGCCTTGTTCAGGCTGCTGGTTTCCTAAAGCAGATGCCAGCTGCCCCTAGCTCCAAAGACTGTAACAGTATGTGGTCTATACTTAACTGGTCTCATAAGAGAGCTCCTCCCCTCTATACTTACCCAGGAAATAACTCACTGCCAAATCCACTTAGAACAAGGCAGAGTGTTTTTTAAAAACACTCACATTAAATGCTTTCAGTGGTTTGTTCTTAATCATGCCAACGCTCCTTTCCCCCCAGCATTTCCAAATTTCACTATTTCCACTTGTTTCCCTTGTGTGTTATCTTGGGATGTTTAAGATGTTTATTCTCTGCACTTCCGTTTAATTTTATACTCTTAAAATGGAATCCTTGGCCAAGTTGCCTTATTGAAGTTAGAACCATTTTCTTGCAGTGGTTCACCATATTCCCCTCAGTGTCTCCTAGCCTTTTTGACAACGGCCTCCTGAAACAAAGTTGATGTTAGAAACACTGCAGAAAAAGGAGTTTCATTAAACTTGGCAGTAGGGAAAAGTTTGAAGATGTCTTTTTCACCAAGTTTGTCTCCTAGAAACAAAGCTCATGGATTTTTAGGACATGAAATTTTTCTCATATGAATCTATTGCCCTTTTCCGGAGATAAATCAATTTTTATCCTCATAGCATGGCATTCACCATGAAGTACTTCTAGAACTTTTCTATCAAAAGGGATTAAGACAGCAAACTGGAAGGAGGTAGGGGCCAGGGAACTTGTCTTAAGAGTCAGATTTGAATAGACAGCACACTTGAAAAAAAAAACAATAACACAGGTTACATTGGGGGTGGGGGTGTAGGGGGTGGGGAGGGCTAAGGCCTTGTCCCCTCTGGTGAGTAAGTTTAGCTTATGTAGGGCACTTGTTTGACAAGCCTAGGTTGAGTAAGGCCATACACCCCATGACCTATGTTTTTCCAGTCATACTTACCATGCAGATAAAACCAAATACTCATCTGAAAGTAATACTCTGGTTATGCAATCAATGCTTTGCCCAGGAGACACAAGGAAAAGTCGAGACCCCCGGAAGCAGCTGAAGCTACTGTCCAAAAAATGAATTCACTGTTCTTTGTAGTCATAGAATTTGCCCTGTCCCACCTTGGCCATCTGGTAAACCTCTACTTATTCTTTTGAGGCTTATCTCAAGCAGAACCTCCTCTGCAGTGCTCTCTGACTCTTAAAGCTACGAAACCCCTGCATCTTCAGTGTAATCACTTCCTTCTCTAAAGCAGCCTTGTATCCCATTGTATGGTAATTGCTTGACATCCTCATTAAACTAGCCATTTCCCTGAGGACAGAGCTATTTTATTCAGCTTTTTGGTATCCCCAGCACAAAGTATAATGCCTGGCTTGTAGCAGGCTCAATATGTTTTTTTCTTGAATGACTAAATGAATGATAAAAGTTGGAAAAATGAAAAAGTTGGACTAAGAGTACCAGCAATCACAGTTTGAGAACTGATACAATTATTCTTTACTTTTCAGCCTTCTCTATTTTTTTTGTATGTGTGTGCCTCTCCTTCTAGTTTCTGTTCCTCTAGAGCATTTTTTAAAAACAACCGTCATTCTCTAATGGTATAGATGACTATATTTACAAGGCAAAAATAGAGACACAGACATAGAGAACAGATGTGGGGACGCCAAGGGGGAAGGGGAGGTGGTGGGATGGGTTGGGAGATTGGAGTTGACATATATACACTACTGTGTATAAAATAGATAATTAATGAGAACCGACTGTGTAGCACAGGGAAACCCACTCAATGCTCTGTGGAGACCTAAATGGGGCAGCAGTCCAAAAGTAAGGGGACATATGTGTGCATATAACTGATTCACTTTGCTGTACAATAGAAACTAACATGACATTGTAAAGCAACTCTACACCAATGAAAATCTATTTAAACAACAGTTGTTTTCTAATGCTCGCAATTTTGTGGGTCCTCAGGGGCAGGGCACGGTGGGGACCACTCCTCTCTGACCCAGAAGAGTTCGGGCCTCATTTGGAATGGATCTAGCTGCTGGACACGGTTCATGCAGGGCCACGCAGCTGGAGGGTCTGTTCTGGCTGTCAGCTGAGTTCCTCACTCTCCCGTCAGATGCCTAGTCTCTGAAGGCTGGGACATCTGGGACTAGCCAGACAGCCATCACCACGTGGTGGTCTCAGGAGAGTCAGACTTCTTACTGGATGCAGGTATGTAATCCCGCTGTATTTTGCTTCCCTAGTAAGTGTATTAATCTAAAAATACAGAGGAGGAAGGGAGAGGTATGGTGAGCAACATTCCTTAAATCAGAAAAAAAAAAAAAAACACCTCAAAGTTAACTTATTCACCGCAGTTCATCAACCTCTGAAGATCATCCAGACCACCAGCTTATAATGTATTATGCTAAACTTATACTGTAACCAAATCTAAGTCGTATGCATTGTCTGCCATTCAACAAATTCCTTTCCCCGCTTGGTCTCTGAGTTTTTTGGTAGCTAGAAAGAACACATATTTGTGCAGAAACAAATTTGCCATAGGTTATGTTCATTTTGTGATGTCTCCACTTGTGTTTGAAAACAACATGATGGTAGTGGTTAGTTGCTCAGTCGTGTCCGAGTCTTGCAACCCCCGTGGGCTATAGCCCGCCAGGCTCCTCTGTCCATGGGATTCTTCAGGCAAGAATACTGGAGTGGGTACCCATTTCCTTCTCCAGGGGATCTTTCCCTCCCAGGAATCGAATCTGGATCTCCTGCACTGCAGGCAGATTCTTTCTTGAAAACAACATATAGTACATTAAATGGAGAAGAGTAGTAGGAGAAATTTCCTAAAGTTTATATGCTAAGAATAGCTTATTTTTCTAGCGATTACCTTGACAGAGCAACTTAGAATCTACCGTTTCAGCAAAAAAAAGTGTCCTGTAAAACAAAACCACCGATGGAAACAAAACTCCAACCATTATTATTGCTGCTACTTTTTCCCCCTTTATTTACTTCTGACTGTGCTGGATCTTAATTGCTGCACAGGCTATTCTATAATTGTGGCTAAGAGGGCTACTCTTCGTTGTGGTGCATGGGCTTCTCTTTGCGGTGGCTTCTCTTGTCGTGGAGCACAGCCTCCAGGCACACGGGCTTCAGTAGTTGTGGCTCCCCTGCTGTAGGGTACAGGCTCAATAGTTGGGGCACACAGGCCTAGTTGCCCCATGGCGTGTGGTATCCTCTGGGGCCAGGGATCAAACTTCTGTCTCTTGCTTTGGCAGGTGGATTCTTTACCACTGAGCCACTGGGGAAGCTCTAGAGCTGCTACTTTTAACTAGCGATTTCCATGTGAGTGTATACTGTGAGGTGTTTGATGTGCAGAAGAAATATCCACAAACCACCCCCATAATACAGTAATATGAAAGCCCTTCAGGGAAACTCTCCACTTGGGACCAATGGCCCATCTGATCCCATCTCACGAGGATCTTCCCTTCTCCAGGCAAGTAGGTGGAATGAACACGCTGTTTGCTATTGCCTGTTTTTGAAACAAGGTGTATGCCAAGGTCTGTGTGCCCTTCCCCAGAAGCATCAGGGGAGGAGTTTGCAACATCTGCAAATTCTGTTTAGCCCTCTTTTAGGTAGAAATCCTGCTTTGCTGGCATTTTATGTTTCTATAAAAGAATAGGAAGAAACTTGCCCCTCAGGGTCTTCCACAAGATAAGGTTGTGTCTAGGTAGCAACTGTGATGAGGTATCTACTGAGGAGAAAGAAATAAATAGGATCAGAAAAATACACATTCCCTACCTTAGAGTCACAAAGAGTCAGACACAACTGAGTCCCTGAACACACACACACACACACACAGAGGTATCCTTACAGGGCCTTGACTGAGGGCCAAACAATCACAAAAAGAGCAGTGCTTGTTCTGAGACTCAGAACAATTTAGATAATTAATTATAATTAAGTAGCAATTAATAATGATTTGAATAATTGAAGCTTCCCCACCTTCAGTCTGTGGGCTGGGAGCAGTGCCATGCTGAGCCATAATGGAGCCTGAAACAAAGGAGGAATTAGTAATGCTTATCTCTCTCTGTTGAAGTTGTTAACATGTTGTTCATTATAGATTTTTGAACATATATTTATTAAAAATATTCCATCCAAATATTATTTCTCTTGATCAGTGAGTGTTTTGAGGTCCTCTTAAAACTTCGGCACTTGCAGGAAGTGCTTCATTATTTCCTGCTGCCTGTCTCTGCCCAGCCCCAGAAGCAATGCATGGGGTACTCTGGATGTTGCCTGGCCTGTTCTTGACCAGAGACTAAAGAAGAGTCAGATCCTTGGATTGGTCCTTGACCTTTGGTGTCTAATCACTGAGCTCAAAGGAACCAAATTCCAGCCTGGGCCAGTGATGGAAGGCAGCCCCAAGCCCCATGTGTACCACTGTTAGCCCATTGTACAGACAAGAAACTGAGACTCAGTACAACTGGCAAGTATGCCTGAGATGACAAATCTAGAAAGTGAAACATGAGGGCTTGAATCCAGGCTGGGCAGATTCCATGGGCTGTGCTCTCAGTCACTGGGCTCCAAGAGACTGCCCGTTCACTGTATTTCCTACCATTCCCCAGTGAAAAGGAAAAATAATGTTTTTTTCTCTCTTAACATAACAGTCAGTTACAAGTTACGGGAAAATATGTTCTATTAACTTTTGATAAATGTATTGTCTTTTTCCTCTTACAGAGGTAATACATATTCACTAAAGAGAAATTAGAAAATACACATATATGAGAAATCAAAATCTCACCTCCAGAGCCACCCACTATTAGTATTTTGTGGCGTAACTTTTCAAGATTTATTTATTTTTGTTCTCTTAGCTTTCTTTTAATAAAGATAAATTATATGTGTATGATTTAAAAATGAAACCATGCTAAGCAGGCAGCTTTTTAAAGTGTGCTTTCCTCATTTAACAACATACCTTGAACATCATTCTCTGTCATTGTTTTTTGCAGAGTAATTTGTAATGTCTTCATAATATACATTCATCCTTTCATGAATATTTATTGGGGGCCTGCTACTTTCCAACTAGGCACTAGAGATACATCGATTAACAAAACAAAGAATTTGGCCCTTTAGGGTTGACACTGAGGTAGAAGATGACCTTTAAAAAAAAAAAAGGACAATAAATGTATGCCACTTAATAGGGACACTATTTTGGATGTATCAGGGAGTCTTCCATGATAAAAGGCTTGTGTGGATGCATACTAAGTCACTTCCGTCCTGTCTGACTCTGTGTGATCCCATGGACTGTAGTCCCCCTGGCTCTTCTGGCCCTGGGATTCTCCAGGCAAGAATACTGGAGTGGGTTGCCATTCCCTCCTCCAGGGGATCTTCTTGACCTAGTGATCAAACTTACATGTCTCTGACATCTCCTGCATTGGCAGACGGGTCCTTCACCACTGGCTCTATCTAGGAAGTCCATGTATGTGCTTATTAAAGAACAACAACAACAACAAAAAAAAAACAAACACTGGGAGAAATGCTTCTGGTTGTATATTCTTATCCTGCATTGCAGGCAGATTCTTTAGCGCTGAACGACTATGGAAGCCCATTATGGGCTTAACGGTTCCATAAAACTGTCCCCCTAAAATCTGTATGTTGAAGTCCCGACCGCCAGTACCTCAAAACGTGACCATATTTAGAGATAGGGTCTTTAGAGTGGTGATAAGCTACGATGAGATCATTAGGGTAACACCTAACCCATTATGACTGGGATCTTTTCAAGAAGAAGAAATTTGGACATCAACACACAGGAGGAGGACACTGGGACAAGTTGGCCACGTGTAAGCCAAGGAGAGAGAACAGGAGCTGATCCTTCCCTCACAGCTCTCAGAAGAAACCAGCCTGCTGGCATCTTCATCTTAGACTTTCAGCCTCCAGAATGGTGAGGAAACTAATTTCCTTTAGTTAAGCCACCCAGTCTGTGATATTCTGTCATGGCTGCCCCGGGAAACTAATAAATTTGGAGAAAGAGGCCAGAATGAGTGGGAGGGCACAAGCCCTGTGAATCTGGGGACCACAAGGGCCAAGGCTTGGTAGCTTGAATTAGAGAAAAGCGAAGGCATTTGGGGCCCTGAGGGAGGCTGAGGGGAGAAGGAAGTCAGAAGAGGCAGCAGGGCACCGCTGGGTCCTAAAGCACCCCGCAGACCTCAGAAAAAATTTCAGGTTATACTTTGGGGAAACAGGAAAGCCCTGGAGGACAGTTGAACCTGACATTTTAACAAAGGCCCTTGGCTCCTGAGTGGAACCCAGAAAAGATGTATCAAAAAGTTTGTAACCCTTATATTTTTTAAAGTTTTTTTTTTTTTTTTTGTGGACCATTTTTAAAGTCTTTATTGATTTTGTTACGATATTGCTTCTTTTTATGTTTTGGTTTTCTGGCCCCTAGGCATTGTGGGATCTTCGCTCCAACCACTAAGGATGGACCCCTTGCCCCCTGTCTTGGAAGGCAAAATCTTAATCATTGGCCCACCAGGGATGTCCTTGTAACCTTTTTAGGGGTCCATAAAATGATTTATCAGTGCATCTTAGAGGAATGGGAGGCGGGGGGGGGGGTTGCTTCTCAGACATTGGCCCCAAGCCCTAAGCCTTCTTTGTACCCCCAGCACCTCACCCCCCAATCTGACAAACTGTCAGCTGTCGCCGTAAACCAGCCTCAGATTTTGCCATGAGTCCTTCTCTACAGGCCTGTGGGGCCTCTCCTCCCCCAGGCTGAGGCCAGCTGGTTGCTGGCTGCTTCCTTCCCTGATGTCTGTTCCTGCTCACTGGGTCTCACACCCAGGGTCCCCATCCTCAGGCTCCCTCCACCAACTCAAACCTCTTAGCTCATGGGCACCAACTGCCATCTGCCAAGATTCCATCTTACTCTTCTCTCTGTCTCTGTTCCTCCTCCTTCTCTCCCTCATTCCTAGTTTTTCCTGGACAATGGAGACAGGGAAGCCACCTCTGATATCTGCAAATGAAATTTCACGGAAGTGGACAATCCCCAGGTGAAGTCACAGCTACTCAACCCAGTTGGAAACTTTGGGCCTTTCTAACAAACCAGAGGTAACAGCTGCATGGGCAATAACAGTGCAGGTTGGACCAAACTTTGATCAGTGTGCTGAGCACACTCAGGAGGTTTTCATCCGTTTCCAGACTCCTCTTACGCTATTGAGGGGTCCTCTCTCATAGAAAGAGCCCCCATCAGTAACTTCCTTTAAGAATATGTGTGTTTATTGTTACCTTCTGCTCAGTCTTTCCAGATACTCCACTACCTCCCACCCAAGGCCTATTGACTCCATCAGTGTACACTTGTCATTCTATTTTGGCTGCATTTTGACTGTTATTCATTGAAAATAAAGGATGAAATGGATCATCTTTCTCAAAGCACAATAAACACATAAAACTGAAAAGAAAAAAAAAAAAACAGATTCCATTAGTAAGTGTGCTTGTGCAGCCCAGACTTGAAGGTTAATCCCCTCTTTGACCACAGGAGAGAGTTGACATTAACAGGTGGATATATAAACTGGATATTCACCAGTGCAGATGCACTGGGCCTGTGGGAAAGGGAAACACCAGGAGGGTCACTAGTCCTGGTCCTCTCTGTCACAAAAGAGCCTCAATGCCACCCAGTTATACCTATGATTACAGAGAAGCATTGGCAGGTCTGAAGAAAGAAGACATAACTGCTCAACCTACCTCTGTGTCTCATTACTGGGCCACATCTGTTGTGTATCATGAATCAATATTTTTAATAAATCCCTTAATAACTCCTTTAATCATCTTGGGAATGGCGTAATTATACTGAACTGAATAAATACACAGGAGCATGTGTGGGTTGAAACAGTTCACTCCTTAGAAACTGACATTCAAAATATATCACAGCTTTTGTAACTCTGTTTTGCATTTCTTTTTCTTCTTTTTCTTTCCTTCTTATTTTGTTTTGATTTAATATGGAAGTGGCCTGTGCCTGTCTTGACCTCTGACAGGCCCCATGAAAACCTGAAACCGAGGTGAGGTGACAAAGTCTGGTCCCTCAGCACTAAGGGCCTCCTCATGTTACTTCTTTACTTAGAAAAATAAAACGCTATCGCAGAAGACCCAGAGCCACAAATATTCTTCCCAGGCGAATTTGTTTCCAGAATTCTTAGCTTTTTGGTTAAATTTAGCCATCAGGGAATTGTCTAGACTGGAAATATCTAGGCACGACCAAAACAAAATCTCAAGTGTGCATCCGTCTCCTCCAAGCTGAGTTAGAATCAGATATGCCTTTAGGAAGAAGCAGGCGAGGGAACTCTTCCCACCACACACAGTCACCTCAAAATCAGATGGAAGGCGAGTAAACAGTTACGTGTCTGTTCACACATCTTACCAGAGTCCCATTTCTACTTTTTTGAGCAAAATAGCAAAAAGTATCTAATACATATCATTAAATATGTTTGCAAAACTATAATCTTTGTAACTACCGTTGCTAACCAGACACCAGCATGCCTTTATGCTCAGTATTAGAAATGACAGCATGAAACTTTTTAGCAACTCCTTCTATTTCATAATGACACTGGGTCATCTTGAGTGTGAGGGATCATGACACCGTCTGTATGTAGTTTTAGATTCCCTAGTGATGCCAAATATATTCATGTCAACAGATACCGTTCCAAAATACCCGAGTTCTATTTAGCTGAATACCAAAGGACTGACTCGAATTACTGCAGAGGAAATAAATATATCTTTAACTCAGATGGCTAAACATTAAAAACTCAGAAAATCTATCTTGGAAAGAGCTGGAAAGTAGTAAAGTAAGACCTTTCCAGAAAGGCCAGTCAATTTTGTGCTTTCCTTAACTATATTATTAAAACCCTTTTCAATTTACATCTTTTCTTAGCCATATGTGAAAAACTGCTTTTTTTTTTTAAACTAACGTTATGATAGCACCTAATTCAGTTCAGTTCAGTCGCTCAGTCGTGTCTGATTCTTTGCGACCCCATGAACCACAGCACGCCAGGCCTCCCTGTCCATCACCAACTCCTGGAGTTTACCCAAGCTCATGTCCATTGAGCCGGTGATGCTATCCAACCATCTAATGAATGAATGAATGAATAATAAAGTATTAATTAATTATGAATAATAAATCATTAGAAATGTAAAAATCTGTTTTATACTACTCGATACAGTGGTTCTCGTGGTGGTGGTTTAGTAGCTAAGTCATGTCCAACTTTTGTGACCGCATGGACTGTAGCCTGCCAGGCTCCTCTGTCCATAGAACTCTCCAGAGGAGAATACTGGAATGGGTTGCCATTTCCTTCTCCAATGTACTCAATATAGTACAATACCAATAATCATAGTAATAATAATCATTGACGTAATATGCAACTCTGATTGAGTACTTAGCACGAGCTAGAAGCTTCGGTAAGTACCTTTATGGATGGTCTTATATTAACCTCCCAACAACCTTGATAGATAGGTAAAATAATTTACTAATTCCTACTGTGTATGTGTGTGTGTGTGTGTGCATGCATGCACATGCGTGCACACACTCAGACATATTCGACTCTTTGCGACACTTTGGACGGTAGCCTGCCAGGCTTCTCTGTCCATGAGATTTTCCAGGCAAGAATACTCGAGTGGATTGCCATTTCCTCCACCAGAGATCTTCCCGACCCAGGGATCAAACTCATGTCTCCTGTGTCTCCTGCATTGCAGACAGATTCTCTACCTGCTGAGGCACCAGGGGCTCACTGCAATGAACGGCTAAGATTTTTATTGAGAATTTATGGTGTGTCAGGCACTGTACATGTATTAGGTGTTTTTAAGTATAAGTGTTAGTTGCTCAGTCTTATCTGACTCTTTGTGACCCAATGGACTGTAGCTTTCCAGGCTCCTCTGTCCATGGGATTTCCAGGCAAGAATACTAGAGTCGGTTGCCATTTCCTCCTCCAGGGGATCTTCCCAGGCCAAGGTTTGAGCCCAGGTCTCCCACATTACAGGCAGATTCTTTACTGTCAGCCACCAGGGAAGTTTATTTCTCACAGTTTCCCACAAAGTACCTCATGAGGAAACTGAGGTACAGAGTTGAAGTGACGCGCCCAGGGCTATTAAGCTGTAGGTGACGTAACTCAAGCCTCCAACTCCATTTGTCTAGCAGCAGCTCTTACTAAGCAGCTGCTCATCACCTGCTATATTTTCTTTGAACTTTTTGCATGCCAGCCACAGTATCAAATGGTCTTCATGTGTTAATGGTCTCTCCTTGAGGAGCTCATTGTTTGCTCATTTTTCAGATGAAGAAAGGAAGGCACTTGCTGAGGGTTTAAAACCCAGTCTTACCTGACTCACAAGGAAAGTGCTGGCCCCAGAAACAGAAAGTAAGGAGGCTGTCATCTTCAGCAGCCAGCGCTCGATAGCACCCATCAGTCTCCAGGCAAACCAGACTTTTTATGGGCATGCTTAGGCTGAGAGACACAGGGTCAGAATCTACCCTCCTGGGTCCTGATTCCAGTCCTTTCTTATATTTTTTGAGTTGGTTGTTTAGGCCAGTGGGTTTGAAAAGATTCAAGTCACAGGTGGGGAGTAGAAGCACAAGCGAAACTATTCTTGTCGAGTGAAAACCTTCAGCTTGTAGTTTTTCCTGTTATTCATTTTGAGCTTCCTCTTCCTTACCATTGAACATTGTTTGAGGAAATATTTCAGTACTAAATGGCAGTAATTTCTATTTTCTTAAATTTCTTCTGACATAGGTTCATAGCCTAAAGCTATTTTTTAAAATATCTTGTGCTTTTCTACCGTATGTATTCTTATATGCTTATATTCCAAATCAACTCCAAGCTACATGTATTCAAGGTCTATATCTTACTCATGCTCTTAATCCTTATAGAACCTCACATCTTATATTGCACAAAGTGGGTGTTTGAGAAATATTTGGTAATCAATATGAGCAGCATATTTGGAACTTCATTATGCCACATAAAACTATCCTAAAGGGCAAGCATCTATATTTCCAGCACATAAAATCACATATATAAAGATACAGAATCCATCTTTTTGATACATAGCTTTAGCTTTTGACAGCCACTGTTCAAAAATTTGGTGATGGCTCCAGCTCAGCCTGATGCACTGTGCAAAAGACACTTCCCTTGCAAAAAGGTGTTTCACTTTTCTGAACTGTGTGCAGAATTGTCACTTTTCTTTGTTTCTTCAGAAATGAGTCCCTTCATACAATAAACCATTGTCATTTCTTCTCTCTGAAGTGATCTCAATCTATAATATTTAGTAGATAATATATATTCACAAATTAACATAATATAAAGATGTTGTTTTTATATGTAGATAAATACATAGATATGTGTGTGCTAAGTAGCTTAAAGAGTAGCTTAAAGAGTCTTGTCTGACTCTTTGCAACACTATGGACTGTAGCCCACCATGCTCCTCTGTCCATGGGATTCTCCAGGCAAGAATACTGGAGTGGGTTGCCATGCCCTCCTCCAGGGGATCTTAATGACCCAGGGATCAAATCTGGGTCTGCTGTGGCGCCTGCATTGCAGGTGGAATTCTTTACCACTGAGCCACCAGGGAAACCCAGATACATAGACAGACACAAATAGACTTACGGAGCTTGAGTCCTCAACCAGAGCTCACTGTGAACGGCACCCCCAGGAATATTCAGTGCACAAGTGCATAACCACATGCAGTGCCCTTGCAGTTAGAGCTCCGCGCTAGAAGAATTCTGGCTTCCCTGATGGCTCAGTGAGTAAAAAGAATCCTCCTGTAATGCAGGAGATACAAAAAACATGAATTTAATCTCTGGCTGGGGAGGGTCCTCTGGAGAAGAAAATAGCAAGTCACTCCAGTATTCTTGCCTGGGAAAGTCCATGGACAGAGGAACCTGCTGGGCTACAATCCACAGGGTCCCCAAAAGTCAAACAAACTGACCAATTAAACACTAGAAAAATCCAGCACTAGAGCAGAGAATTTAATAATAGGAATTTACTGTCCTTTGATTTTTTTTCCCCCTGCTCTATCTACATAATCCTTTACCTTATTTCCAGATTTTAGCATTCTGACTTTTAAATTCTTTTCTCTGCAATGCAGAACCTGAACAGACAAGCAGAACAATATATCTACCTATGGGTAAAACAGAAATTCAGGTGTTGGCCTATTTGAAAGAGGTTCAACTTAATTTTTTTAATTTGGATTTTTCAGGAAGTTCTTGCTGTGGGGTAAATTTGATTCATTTTATCACATTAGGTTAGTGTTGCTTCTCTGAGTTGAAATGTAATGAAAAGCTTAGAGTTTATATATGTGGCTCTGATGGGTGTATGCTTCAGATGAACAGATATCTTGGTAAGCGAATATCATTTTTGAATGTGGCTACAAAAGTTGTCATCAAATCCTAGAGTTATGATGGGAGAAATTCTGGGAAGGAAGTAATCTAATTTACCTGTTGTAGTACAGATATATTCTAAAGATTGGGGTTTCCCAGGTGGCACAGTGGTAAAGAATTCACCTGCCAATGTAGGAAACACAGGAGACTCCGGTTCAATTCCTGGGTGGGGAAGATCCCCTAGAGTATGAAATGGCAACTCATTCCAGTATTCTTGCCTGGAAAATTCCATGGGCAGAGGAACCTGGCGGGCTACAGTTCATGGAGCTGCAAAGAGTTGGACACGACTGAGCATGGGTAACTGAGCAAGCGTTCTAACTGGAGTTTTCTCTTTGCTGGCTTAGATCCAGGAAAGTAGGTGAATTCCCTTATACATCCTCTTTCCTACTTTGTCCTTTTACACACACACACACACACACACACTTGCACATGCATGTACAATTGCCAATTTTTCTACAGTGCATATGATAATTTTGACAATTAGGAAAAAAACATAGTAATAAGTGTATGGTTATATGGCACACAGTAGATATTCAATAAATTTTGTTGAATGGAAAAATTACATTTGAAAACATGAATTATGAAATCAAGACTTGTCCCTTGATTCAAAAAAATCATAGATATAGCCTCAGGATATAGCCCCATAAAGCAAGATTTATGCACAAATGTTTATTGGAGAGTTTTAGCAATAAACTGGAAGCAATCTAATAGGGCAATAATAAGAGAATTATAAAATAAATGGTATATCCATGAGGAAATATTATGTAGGTCTTTAAGCTATATTTATAACAACTTTAAAGAACATGCACAAATGCTTATGATATAATGTTTAATTTATAAAATCAAGGGCTGGCTACATTATATTTCTGAACAAATATTTTCAGGATAGTGAGACTATTAGAATGTGGTGGGGTTTTTTTTTTGCCTCTTTTCCATATTTCAGAATTTGTCTCAAATATGAAGATGAATTGTTTTGATAATGAGAAAAGAGTTAAAAACTAGAAAAACATTTATATGAAAGAATTTATTCATATACCAGCTCAAAAATCAATGAAAAGCTTATGTAATTATAATCTAAACTCAACCTTTTTGATGATTTTAATATAATTCTATGAGAGTCACGTAATTAAGTTTCTGTTATCCCTGTAGGTAATCTATTCTGAAGTATAATGATCAAAATATGTCAAATTTACTTTTAATTCTTTGGCTTCCATTTGGATCCCTTGTGACCTAGTGACTTGATAGGAATATGTGTGCTTATATCACATTCTAACATATTTCTTTTACTAAATAATCTATTTCATCTCATCTTGTTTCCTTGATTATTTTATCCCTGTTATCTCAAATTCCTCGAGTGCTAATTCCCCCATTTATTGTCTCCTGACTCTCTCTTTCATCAACAAAGTTCTGTCTAGTCAAGGCTATGGTTTTTCCAGTGGTCATGTATGGATGTGAGAGTTGGACTATAAAGAAAGCTGAGCGCTGAAGAGTTGATGCTGTTGAACTGTGGTGTTGGAGAAGACTATTGAGAGTCCCTTGGACAGCAAGGAGATCCAGCCAGTAAATCCTAAAGGAAATCAATCCTAAATATTCATTGGAAAGACTGATGTTGAAGCTGAAACTCCAATACTTTGGCCACCTGATGTGAAGAGCTGACTCATTAGAAAAGACCCTGATGCTGGGAAAGATTGAAGGTGGGAGGAGAAGGGGATGACATCACCTTCATGTCAGAGGAAGGTAGATGGCATCACCGACTTGATGGATTTGAGTTTGAGTAAGCTCCAGGAGATGATGATGGACAGGGAAGCCTGGCATGCTGCAGTCCATGGGGTCACAAAGAGTCAGACATGACTGAGTGACTGAACTGAACTGACTGACTCTCCCTCACAGTGGATCATTTCCTCACATAATCTGTAATTTTTAATTGTGAGCATGTCTTTAGCAGGCACATTGGTTCTTTAGATGTTCCACGTGCTTTGCATCATAAAAGTGCCTCAAAGAAAGATTTTGCATTTGCTTCTGGTCTAGCTCTCAGAGATTCCATCCCACTCAGGATACATTTTCATACTGGTTTCTGGGCTTGAGATTCTCATACCTCGTGGACTATATCAACTCAGATCTTACATCTCTGCTTGGGGTTTTAGTTTCTCAGTGGAGACTCCTCTTTATGCACAAAGCGCCAAGGGCACTAGCTTCCTTGAGGCCGCTGGTGTGTTGTGTCTAATACTCTCTTCACAGAGGGACCAGACCTCTAGGACTCTGCTCTGAAGTAGCAATCTTGGTTCCAGTTCCCCACCTGGTGTGAGCCGTCAATCATGACCTTTATTCCTATATGGTTGCTAAAATGCCAGCCCACAGCCATTAGGACATGTGTCTGGCCCCAGTGCCCCAGGGGCTTGGATGTCATCCCATACACATATTGCTCTAGTTTTGAGTTCTATCTTCTGTTCTGATGCCTTAGTATTTCCTTTTCAAGCTTATATGTATTTTAAAATTTTTTGCATCTTATCCAGAAATCCTATGGTTTGTAAGAGTTCTGTGGGATTCTTGGAACTCTAAAAGGGGAAGAGTTTGTCTCAGCTGGATTTCTCAAGAGATTTTTTGGACAAGATCATCTCAGAATATTAAATTAACACACCTGGTGTGTTGCCCTCATTTTGAGGAGAGTCACTAGAGAGTTGTCACTAACAACAGTTAGAGCATCTAAGTTTTTCAGTTTTCACAGCTCTTCGTGTATGATCACATGACCTTCATTTCCTTAAATTCTTTCAGTTCAGTTCAGTCGCTCAGTCGTGTTTGACTCTTTGTGACCCCATGGACTGCAGCACATCAGGCTTCCTTGTCCATCACTAACTTCCGAAGGTCGCTCAGACTCAAGTCCATCGAGTTTAAATTCTTTAGTAGGTAGAGATGCTCTAAGTATGTCACTTTTGTATGTTGAAGTAGGCAAAAAAGCTAAGAAATTACTCTGGACTGTATTCACCATTCTCTTAGGCATCAGCTGAAGACACCCTCAACACCAAATGATGGTTAAGGTAATTCTTTAAAACTAAACATAATGACCAGAAGAAAACTAGATATACTTTTTGTGTCTTTCCAAAGATTATGATAAATTCCAAAGTGACGTTTCATCCAAATGAAACATAATTGGTTAAGTATATGCTATAGTTGCTCAGTTACCATAATAGGGAAATGATTTGAGCTTCTTCCCTCACCCCAAGTCTAGCCCTGAGCTTAGGCAAAGAGCCCCAAAGAGGAAAATGAAAGCTACCTTAATGGGGCACCTCTCACCCACACCTCTTGTCTGTGGCTAGTGGCCACTGGCCACTCTCACTCCTGAGATCTCTGCCATTTGCACCCATGTTCTCCTTGTTGCTGATGAAAAATTTCAGAGGGCTGGATACAGATAAGTACAACCCAAGGGCAATTGACCAGTAGGTTCTGATTTTTAGCTACATCACTAAAGTGAATGAAATGAAAGTTGTTCAGTTGTGTCTGACTCTTTGCAACACCATGGACTATAGAGTCCATGGAATTCTCCAGGCCAGAATATTGGAGTTGGTAGCTGTTCCCTTCTCCAGGAAATGGCAACCCACTCCAAGATTCTTGTCTGGAGAATCCCAGGGACAGAGGAGCCTGGTGGGCTGCCGTCTGTGGGGTTGCACAGAGTCGAACACGACTGAAGCGACTTAGCAGCAGCAGCAGCAGCAGCTGTTCCCTTCTCCAGGGGATCTTTCCAACCCAGGGATGGAACCCAGGTCTCCCACATTGCAGGCAGATTCTTTAGCAGCTGAGCCACAGGGGATCACTAAAATGAGTTTTCCTGAATTATATGATGCCTCAACAGAGAGTAATGGTAGGAAATATCTTTTTAATAAAGATATAAAATTTGTTTCCTGTTGTATAGGACATCACCAAGATTTGTGTAAGATCTTATTGTCATTAGTCATCTCATTGGCTTTAAGAGAGTCCTCTGAGAAAAGGAAAGGGAGTTATTATTCATCTCACAGCAGAAGCTGCCTGAAGACCTTCTGGTGTCCCCCGGGCAAACCTGGGGCATCTAGGTTAGCAATGACCCGACACCTTCCTTGACTCAAGTTGCCTTTTGCAGCTGTGATCTGGATTCAGCAGTTCTTTCTAAACTTTACTTCTCTCAGCCCAATAGTTGGGTTTCACCCTCTCATTCTGATCCCTCTGCATCTCAGCTCCACAGCAGCTGAAATTCCCACACATATTACTGCCTTCTCACCATAAATCTTCCCCGTTACTCCTGAAATGAACCCACATGGGCTTTCACACGAGCCAACTGCACATTTATCATTTCGATTATATTGACCATTTGCTGCAATCTTCTCAGTCATAACAGACGAGCCAGGGTGATTCATGCAGGAATGGTAGGAATGACTGTGACAAATCTTTGGAAAGACAAACATTACATGGTACCTCATTTGCGATGGGAAAATGTCCTAGCATATAAAAGGCATCTGAGTTTGTTAGCTTGGCGAAGCTATAATGTAGTCACTAATATATGGGATTTTTTTTCTCACAGTCTGATAACAGCTTTATTGCATGTGAGTCTTTATCATTTATTGCTTCCTATGACTGTAAAAAGGGGAAAGAGCATGCTATGCCTTGACTGGATGACTTAGATTCATGATTTGTTTGATCAGAAGTATGCCCTCTAACTATAGTGCTTCAATTTATGGTCACCGTTGGTTTGACAATAAATGAAACACATAATTAGAGAGCATTTAGGAAATCGAGCTGCTTCCTTAAATTAGAGCTTCTAATTTGGTCATTATTTTAGCCCCAAACTCTGCTTGAGTTTTGATTTTTGCCCTATAACTTTATAAAAATGATACGAATAAATCAAAAGGGCTAACTAGCTGATGAAAAGTCTTCGCTGGTGGCTCAGTGGTAAAGAATTTGCCTGCCAATGCAGGAGACGCAGGTTCAATCAGGAAGATCCTCTGGAGAAGGAAATGGCAACCCACTCCAGTATTCTTGCCTGGGAAATCCCATGGACAGAGGAGGCTGGCGGGTTATAGTCCATGGGGTTGCAAAGAGTCGGACATGACTTGGCGACTAAACACGACAACCACAGATGATGAAAAGACCATGAAGTCTCTTTACGTTGCTTCAGCCTGAAGAGGAGGATCTGTCCAGGGTCACACATTTGTGTGTGAGAAGCGGGAAACAACAGAGAGACAAAAGGCAAGGGGCTGCAAGCAACAAGTCTGTGGCACAAAGATGATATACGAGATTTCTTTTAAATCTTCCCCACTTTTTTTTTTTAAATCAAAGGATTGGTTTAAGAGACAATGACGGTTGTGAGACAAGGTGGGAAATTTAGAGTTTGGCACTTAGAGGTTCTTATTCAGAAATCTCTCAAAAATCCAGAGTAGACACATATAAAGAGATGAGAGGCACTAACAAAGACAGTAGTGTCAAGCCCATGAGATCAAGAAAAGGCTGAAGCAACATTCCAGTATGTAGGACACTACAGAGGCAAGACAACTGCATATAATACCTGACTCTGAAGTGGAGACTTGCTCTAAAGCAGTTATTAGAACAATTGGCCTACTTGAATGGGTACTATGAATTATTAGATGGTAGTAGTGTATCAAAGTTAAATTCTGGACTTTGGTTTTTATTTTATGGTTAAGGGGGAGAATGTTCTTATTTTTAGGAAAGCACACAGAAATATTCAGGGGTGATATAGCATCAGGTAGATAACTGACTCTCCAATGATAAAAGAAAGTAAAATTCTTTGAACTGTACTTAAAACTTTTCTGTAATTGTTTCAAAATTCAAATCTATTTCAAAAATTCTAAAAATTCAAAGTACAGTCAGAAAGGTCAATGTGTTCATATTGCAGCATGATTTATATCAGAAAACTAAAAACAATGAAAATGTGTAACAATTTGTACTGATGATCACAGCTGTGTTTAAAAATATGGAAGAAATGATTATAAAGAAATCTGTGAAAGTGTTATAGTTATGTATATCTATGTGGAAGAACTATGATTTTGTGTTTTTTGGAGGGACATGTATTATCTACAGAGGAACCTTATGGTTCACTACGACTAGATGGTAGAATTTAATTATAAAGTAACAGAAGTGAGGAAAGGGATTAGATGACATAGTATTAAGTAAATAGTAGAATTGAATCATACAGAGAAATTGCATATATATGTCTTTAGTTTCTGACAAGTCAACTATGAATATTCAAATTGTAGTTTTCATATAACCTAGGCCTGAAATGCAAGCCGACAACTTTATCTGTTGCCTAACAAGAGGAACGGTGAAGGACTCCAATGCTGTGGGAAGAACTGGCAGTGCTGGATTCATTAAGAAATGCTAAAGACTAAACTAATACTGAATATTACTGTATCCTGGGCAATTCATGGACTTTTCCAGAGTAATTTTCATTTGACATGCTGTGTAGGATGTAGCCTTTGGTTAGAAAGTGACTTTGATTTTAGGTTAAGTTCATAACATTTACTTTAATTCTTTCTAGGGATCTTAGCTAAATCATCTTTTTTTTTTTTAAACTGAGGTAGCTCAGACAGTAAAGAATCCACCTGCAATGCGAAAGACCTGGGTTTGATCCCTGGGTTGGGAAGACCCTCTGGAGGACAGCATGGCAACCCATTCCAGTGTTCTTGCCTGGAGAATCCCCATGGACAGAAGAGCCTGGCTGGCTACCGTCCAAGGGGTCGCAAAGAGTCAGACACGACTGAGCGACTAAGCACACAGCACATGATTCACAAAGCGTAAAAATCTCATTTCAATGATCCATTTTTAACACAGTACAGGACGGTGAAAAAAGAATTTTCATTTCCAATAGTTCTACAGATTTGTTTAAAAGAAAAGAAAACTCACATTTAACATTTGGAAAGAAAAGTGATTAGATCAAATCACTGGGGAAAGGCCCTTCAGTAATGGCGATCAAGATAGGGACCCATCTGAGCCTGGCTGCTGTAAGCCCAAGTAGAAGTAAAGACTTTCTTTAGAGGCATGAGGCCTCTGCCTAAAGAGACTAGGTAAAATAGTATGAAGACACACACAGAGACACACCTCCACACGGACATACTCCTCCCCCCGCCCCCCGCCACACCCGTTTGTCTTTCTCTCTCTTTAGCAAAACCTTTCTTTTTCCCTGGGTGCCTGCATTTGTGCTCAGTTGTGCTGACTCTTTGGGACTGCATGGACTGCAGCCTGCCAGGCTCCTCTGCCCATGGAATTTTCCAGGCAAGAATACTGGAATGAGTTGCCAATTCATACTCCAGGGGATCTTCCCCAGCCAGGAATTGAACCCGTGTCTCCTGTGTCTCCTGCATTGGCAGGCAAATTCTTTACCACTGAGCCACGTGGGAAGCCCCTTTTCTTTTTCCCTACCCATGGACAAATTCCCTTTCCCCACTCAGAATCCTCCCTGGGACGAAGTTGTAGTTTACTATGTATAGAGACTCTCATAGCATTTTCACAGTCTCTCCAAGCCTCCCTTTCCTCGTGGTAAAATAGCTATAAGAGTAGTTCCAGCTTTGCTAGGATGTTGTGAATATTTTTTAAAGGATTCACGTGAAGTGCTTTACATGAATCCTTTAATGTTACTTCTCTTCTGTATTAGTTTCCTGTTGTCGCTGTAACAAATAACCACAGACTTAGTGGCCTAAAACAACACGCTTCGATAACTCACAGCTGTGGAGGTTAGGAGTCTAACGCGGGTCTCCCTGAGCTAAGATCAAAGGTGTGGGCAGAGCTGTATTCTCTCTGACTCCAGTGTTAGCTGCTTCAGTCGTGTCCAACTCTCTGCGACCCCATAGGCGGTAGCCCCCCGGACTCCCCTGACCATGGGATTCTCCAGGCAAGAATACTGGAGTGGGTTGCTATGCCTTCCTCCAGGGAGGCTGGAGAAGATCAATTTCCTTGCATGTTCAACTTCTGGAGGTTGCCTGACTTCCACGGTTCATGGCCCCCTTCTTTCTATCCCTCCAAGCTCTGCTTCCATGATCAGACCTCCTTTGGACTCTCCTGCCTTCTTCTTCTGAATAAGGACCCTTGTGATCCCATTGTACCCACCCAGATAAACCAGGATTATCTTCTCATCTCAATCTCCATAACTCACATCTGTAGAGTCCCTTTTGCCATGTAAAGTGACATATATGGTCATAGATGTCTTGGGGTCAGCATGGATTATTCTGCCTACCACACTTTCCCTTTCTGCCCATATTTTTTAACCCCCAGGTGCTCCTCAATCTGGCCTAAACCTCCCTTTCTTGCTTGAATTCTCTCAGGTTTCCTACTCATTCATCCCGCTTCCAGCTATTAATTTCTCCTTCTCTTCCAATTCAAATCCTACCCATTCCACAAGTCCCAGTCAAATCGTAAGCCCTTTAGTAAAGCCTGTCCAGGCCATCAACTTATAAGGATAGCTTCCTAAATCCCATTGCATGTAGTAGCTGTACCATTCATTTGGCAGATACTCTGCCTTCTTGTCACATATTCATGGCACATGTGAAAGTTGTTCAGTTGTGTCCGACTTTTTGTGACCCCATGGACTTTCCAGCCCACAGAATTCTCTAGGCCAAAATACTGGAGTGGGCAGCCTTTCCTTTTTCCAGGGGCTCTTCCCAACCCAGGGATTGAACCCTGGTCTCCCGCATTGCAGGCAGATTTTTTACCAGCTGAGCCACCAGGGAATCCCATCATGGCACATAGGAAGTGCATATGCATTGAATAAATAAATGGATCTCCAACACCAGACTTTAAGAAATTAAGTCTTTGTGTCTTTTTTCCCCAGCTTTATTGAGGTATAATTAACATATAATATTGTGTTAGTTTAAGGTATACAATATGATGATATGATATACATATATATTGGAAAATGATTGCCATAATAAGTTTAATAAACACATCGATTGCCTAACCTAATTACCATTTTTTGGTACGGAAACATTTAAGATCAACTCTGTTAACAATTTTCAAGTACACAATACAATTTTGCTAACTGGGGACATAAGAAACCCAGAACTTACTCATGTATAACTGGAAGTTTGTATTGTTTGGTCAACATCTCCCCATTTCCCCGCCCCAACCCCTGGCAACCACCAACCTACTTATAGAACTATGTCTTATGCTACTGTCTAATTCAACACTGAAGGGTGGTAGAGGGGAGATAGATGGCAATGATGAAAAGATAAATCATGTCCTCCAGGGAGGAAATATTTCCAGAGTCCCATCTGCTTCCTTAATTTAGAGCAATACCAGCTTACCTCCTACAAAAACATTTAGGGCAAGGGGTCTCTATTCTCTTTGAGCTAGTGTCTATGACAACCTTTAGTAACAATTTTTCCTAAACTCTTCCTGCCCAACTTCTCACGCTCTCTTAACACGGTACCCATGAGTATGGTCAATAGAAGCTCTTACAGAAGCACAATGTCACTGCTAAGAAGTGCTCCAGAGGCCACCATTGCCTGTGCAGGGTAGGGCAGAAGTGAGACGTGGGAAGACTCTAACCTCTCATTCCACCTGAGGATGACATTCTTAAGAATCTGTGACCTCCCTTAAGTTGCATATCACTAGTATATTATTTATTGGCTGATAGTTTTCATTGTTTAAAGAGTTTTGGAGAGGAAGCATTTGTTATTCTCTTTCACCCCCAAAGATAGATATCACTTCTTCATGTGTAATGTTGTCTTCCCAGCTTATGATGACCACTTTCTGTAAGTAAATATTTTTACTTTTCTACTAATATTTTGAAAAAATATCTTTAATAGAACTTTCTTCGTCAGCTCATAGCATTTATTGAGCAGTTTTTCTCAGTCAAGGAAAAGGGAAAAGAAAATTTGGTTTCTTTTGTCCTTATGATTCTAACTACCAGCCTAAAGTTCATATGAAAATACACATCACACAATGCTATTTGTTGAGACAAAAGTTTGTCTCACATTTTTGAGAGATGAGTTGAAACCTTTTTATATAATTCAGCAAACAATTAATACATGAACACTTCATTGGGTTTTTGTGAAACAAATAGATGAACAAGAAACAGTTCTGGCCATCATGGAAGATCAGGCATGAGCATAAAAAGCTGCCCATGAACTATTTCAGGCATCCATTCATGCTCACCACTCGTGATAGATTGGGCACTAGACCAAGAAAAATTAAACCCTAGATGTAAGAAAAAAAAAAAAGTTCCTTTCAACTTACTGGGCAAACAACCAAGACTGCAGACCTCTCAGGTTTCAGAAAACATTACAGAGAATCTTTACTGATGGTAAATTTGCTCTTCCAGCAATATACAACTTTTTCTGTATCCATAGTTATTGTGCCATTTCTGTGACTGTGTTTCACAGTTGGGCACAGATGTGAAGTTTCGCTTGTATTCAACTGTAGAAGATTAATTTGTAACTATCCCCCCTCCCTTTGGGGAAAAAAATCAGGAAGGAACTTAAATACAAGGCTTTTCCTCCTATTTTACATTCAAACATGTCTTGCAGGAAATGAACAAATAGTGATTCTCAAATATAACATTGTGCTTCTATGTGGTGCAGTACAAAAAGAGCTTTACTGGAATTTTGTGTGTTCCGGAAGTTGAGATTTTTTAAGGACAAATGTGGGACTTGCATTTTTTCACTTCCTGTAGAATATAAATGCCAGATTCCTTAGCCTAACACTCAAGATCTCCAAAAGCTCATCCCAGCTCACTTCCAGTCTTATCTAGGTCCATCCTGATTCCATGAACCCAGCAACATCTTGTGAGCCATGCTAAAGATTTTTACCTCCAAACTGTTTTTTCCTCTGGATTATCCTTTTATCTTTCCTTCCCTCACCCCTCAATCCCACTGTCAAATTATTTATTCTTCAAGGTACATTTTCAGAGAAAAGGCATCCATAAAGCAACCCATACATCATCTCCAAATTAGAATTTCTTCCTTTCTTGGGTTTTCATAATTTTGCATAACTAAGGATTACAGCTTTTGTAATGAGGAATAAAAACTAAAAACTACTTAACAGCTCATCAAATAAAACTTGAACATAGTTTTTTTTTTTTTCAAAGGGCAAGAAATTCTTTCAGAACCAAAGAGGTACATTCATACCTTTAAATGCTCTCCCTAATAAGCAAAAAGAATAGAAATGCCAACCAACATAGAAAGCAGTAACAAGATAGAGTTGCCCTATGGGTCAAACGTTACTATTTTTAAAAATAATGGAAAGGTGGGGAGAAAGCAATTAAAAAGCTAAAATAAAAAAATTGAATGTGACCTGCAAGAAGAAAGTCAACAACATTTTAATGGGAGATTTAAAAATGATAAATGAATACATGCATACTTCTGCAAAATTTCTTCAGTTAATGTGTGGGTTTAATGCAAATACTAATAAAAATTCCAATGCGATTTTTTTAATTAAAAAAAGGAAGTGAAGTTTATTGGGGGAAAACTAAACAGACATTATTTAAACCATATATTGGAAAAAGAAAGAATAATGCAGTGACATTAGTTCTGCCTGACACCAAAACATATAAAATCTACACTAATTAAAGTAGAATGTTGTTGGAAGATGACTAGAGAGGTAACTGAACAGAACAGAACATATAGCCTAGAAATAAATCTCGTTATATGTAACACTTTAGGAAATGATAAAGAGAAAACAAAGGAATTTTCAATAACTGGTGTTGAAGATTTTAGCTCTTTAAGAATTTTCTCGTTTCACACTTCAGAATAAAATGTGTTCTAAGTAGAATTTTAAAACTAATGATTAAAATAGTAAAATCTTCAGACAAAGTAGAAGAGGTGAATATTTTTTAATGTCTGGAGGAGAGAGTTCTTTAAGGTTAGAAGTAGGAAGAGGAAGCAAAAGAGGAATGAAGTAATATTTGATCACGTAAGTCCCAAAGGTTTGCATATTAAATATAAACAAGTAACTGATTGATGTCTGGTCTGTTGGTGAAGCAGCTTCAGGCTCTGATAAAATGCTCCCTTCCACTGTTAGTGCCTACTTCTATTCCAAACACATAGTAATAATAAATAGGATATGAAAAGGAAAAATCAAAATGATATAATTGAGCTCAAGAAAGGAGACCAAATAATAATAATAAAGAAAGGAGACAAAAGCAAAAATAAACAAGTGGGACCTAATTAAACTTTTTTGCACAGCAAAGGAAGCTGTTAACAAAATAAAAAAGAGGACCTACTGAATGGGAGAAAACATTTGCAAATGATATGACTAATAAGGAGTTAATATCCAAAATAAATAAACAGCTCTTACAACTCAGTATCAAAAAAAACCAAACAACCCAATTTTAAAAATGGGCAGAAAACCTGAGTAGACATTTTTCCAAAGATATAGATTGTTAACAGGCACATGAAAAGATACTCAACATTCCTAATCATCAGAGAAATGCAAATCAAAACCACAATGAGATATACCTCACATTTGTCAGAAAGTTCAGTTCAGTTCAGTCGCTCATGTCTGACTCTAAAGAACATAAATAAAAAATTTGGCAAGGATCTGAAGAAAAAGTAACTCTTGTATATTTCTTGGGGGAATATAATTAGTGCAGCTACTGTGGAAAAGAGTATGGAGGTTCCTTAAAAAAACTAAAAATAGACCTACCATATGACCCAGCAATTCCACTCCTGTGTATATATCTGAACAAACAAAAACACCAATTCAAAAAGGTACAGGCATCCTAGTGTTCATAGAAGCATTATTTACAATTGCCAAGACATGGAAGCAACCTAAGTGTCCACCAACAGATGATTGAATAAAGAAGATGTGGTATATATAAACAATGGAATACTATGCAGCCATAAAGAAGAATGGAATTTTGCCTTTTGCAAAAAGGGATAGGCCTGGAGGGTATTATGCTTAGTGAAATAAGTCAGATAGATAAAAACAAATAGTATATGTCACTACTGATATGCAGAATCTAAATAAAACAAACAAATGTAGCCAAACAACAACTTTCATTTATAAAGAACAAACTATTGGTCACTAGTGGGGAGAGAGAAAAGGTTTTTTTTTTTTTTGGAAAGGGTTTTGTAGTAAGAAAAATGTAGGTGATTAAGGAATATAATTACTATATATAAAATAAGTAAGATACAAAGATATAGTATACAGCATAGGGAGTATTACATAAAAATTTAAATAGAATATAGTCTATAAAAATTTTGAATCACTATATTGTACACCTTTATTTTCCTGGGCTCCAAAATCACTCCAGATTGTGACTGCAGACATGAAATTAAAAGATGCCCATTGGAAGAAAAGCTATGACAAACCTAGGCAGTGTGTTAAAAAGCAGAGACATCACTTTGCTGAAAAAGGTCTGTATAGTCAAATCTGCAGCTTTTTCAGCAGTCAACTACAGATGTGAGAGCTGGACCATAAAGAAGGCTGAGCACCAAAGAACTGATGCTTTCATATTGTGGTGCTGGAGAAGACTCTCGAGAGTCTCTTGGACTGCAAGGAGTTCAAACCAGTCAAACCTAAAGGAAATCAACCCTGAATATTCATTGGAAGGACTGATGCTGAAGCTGAAGCTCCAATACTTTGGCCAAAGGCAGGAGGAGAAGGGAACAACAGAGGATGAGATGGTTGGATGGCATCACCGACTCAATGGTCATGAGTTTGAGCAAACTCTGGGAGATGGTGAAGGACAGGGAAGCCTGGCATGCTGCAGTCCATGGGGTCACAAAGAGTTGGACACAACTTAGCGACTGAACAGTTGTATATTGTAACTATACCTCAATGAACAAATCAAAAAAAACATAAATATAAATACCACCATGGAACTGAAGCAAACAAAATCCACCACGGTTGAAGAGAGCAGAATTTCAGCTGTATACCTTCCAGTCTTCCATTTCCACGTCCAAGGCTCGTATGGATACAGCCTCATACAGAGACCACTGAGGACAAAGATCAGGGCTGAGACTCCCTCTAGTCATATGAAACTGAAAGGAAAGGTTGGCTCACCCATTGCTTAGAGGTGTGGGTTCATAGGAAGCTGCAGATGTTCGGAAGTAGGAATTCAAAGACACAACCTGAGGCATGAAAGAATTTGTGATATCTCCAATGTCTCCTATCCTGATACTAACCAGATTCAACCCTACCTAGCCTCCAGGATAAGAGGAGATCAGGGGCATTCAGAGTGGCAAGGCACGCTGAGGTCTCCAGCTCAGAACTGGGTATGTAGTAGAAGTTTGATGTTCCTGACTTACTTTGATATTGTAGGTTTCAGTCTACGGCCATACCATCTAAAACAAAACCATATGAAATTTGAAAGAAAAAGAAAAAGAGGATGGGAAAGAGTGGTATATGCCAAAAGCAATGTTGTCATATAGGAAGGGGTGAACTTGGAGGGAAAGGGAAAGAGAAGAAATAAATAAAAGACTAAAAACCTTTCTACTAAAAATGAGCCACAGTGTTCTCATGTCAGTAGACCAGGTTGAGGCCTTGACTCAGAGGGTAAGTCAGCTTCAAGGTGACAGCCAGATTCACTTCTGAGCAGGGAGGGGGAAGGGGAGACAGAATGCACTCACATGGAAAACAGGTTATCTTTAAAGTCATATTGTGCCATTGTAGATGAGAGTAACTACAGCCTCCCTTGGGAGGAAATGTGAACGCTGAATGGCTCCAATAATTTAGGACAAGCAGCAAATCAAAGGACCCTAAAAGGATGTTAATTACTGGAAGACTACAGAATCTCAGAACAGACGCCCTTTCTGAAAAGAGAGCAATCCTAGTCCTGAAGGGGTAAATTTAATACTGAGACCACACAGAAAAGTCAGATTGCAAAGGAGAGCTAAATAGCTTTAAATAAGGATTTTCCATAGAAAGCATTCTTCTTCAAAGAAAATATTTTAAAATATTTTGACCTATTTTACAAACACATTCCTAGACATCCCAAAGTTCTCCCTAAAGAGAGGCAGCATCTCCAAGACAAGAAATAGGATTTTGCAAGCTTTTGAAAAAACATGTCTATGAATGGAACATTTGGTTTGTCTCAATGGTTGAAATAGGTTCCAGTTCTACAAAGGTGGATTTGGTCCTCCTACAGAATAAAGCACGTTTTGATTATTACAGTATTTGCCAATGTAGCTACAGTCAGAAAAGAACATGTCTACTTGCTGGATTTATCCTTCTTCTCTCTCTTTCTTCATCTTTCCTGTCTTCCCTGAATTACAAATTCCCACATCCATAAGGGCCAGGCAAGTTGTGTAAATAAACACAAGTTGTGGATGTGAGTGTGGGAAGTCTGGGGCAATGGTGGGCTGGAGAACATGGGCTCCACGGGAATGGGCAAAGTTACTGGCCAGCAAGAGGCAGCAGGCACCTTGCAGGAATGCAGGCCCAGTGCTAAGAGATAGTCCCATTTTTGCAATAAGCCAAAATTATAGGTATTCATATGAAATCCATCAGGTTTTGAAATGGCTGCAATTGATTCAAATATTGTTTAAATTGGGCAGGCCAGCTTTGGCCTTTTTGGCTACTTTGCAGTCTCTGATTTAACCTATTTAAGGCTAACGGTCATATTATCAAGTGTGAAACAGATCGCCAGTCCAGGTTGGATGCATGAGACAAGTGCTCAGGGCTGGTGCACTGGGATGACCCAGAGGGATGGCATAGGGAGGGAGGTGGGAGAGGGGTTCAGGATGGGGAACACATGTAAATCCATGGCTGATTCATGTCAATGTATGGCAAAAACCACTACAATATTGTAAAGTAATTAGCCTTCAACTAACAAAAATAAATGGAAAAAAAAATGGCTAACGGTCTCATCTACCTCACAGGACTATCATATAGATTGATAGATTTCTATTTTTAAATAACAAAAGCTATACTCATTGAACCTTTACTTTTTGCTAGTCAATACTTGAAGTGCTTCACAGGTATTAATTCATTTTTACTGCATGTCAACTTCATGATGAACGGACCTTAGAACCTCATTTTGTAGATGAGAAATAGAGGTACACAAAAAACAGATGAGATGATGCACAATTAGCATGCTAGTAACACTTTATGTGCTACCAGAACACAAGGCAGTATTATAATTATTAATGAAGGATGGGACTTTCCTGGTCATACAGTGTCTAAGACTCCACGCTCCCAAAGCAGGCGTGTGGATTCTAGCCCTGGTCAGGGAACTAGATCCTGCATGCCACAATGAAGATCAAAGATTCTGAGTGCTCCAACTAAGGCCCAGTGCAGCAAAATAAATTTTCAAAAAAATTATAATGGTGGAATAAGGGGACTCTTTTGAAACTGGAAGGAAAAGTTGCACAACAGTCTTCTGAAGAGCTGGGAGTCTAGATGTGTTCTAGTTATCTTGCTGTGTAACAAATCACCTCAAAACTTATCAGGTCAAAACAATGATTTACTGTCTTTTCTCATGGTTTGGGGGTTGATGGGTTCATCTGAGCAGCTCTTATTGGGGCCACTCATGCAGCTGTAGTCAGATGGCTTCTGAGGCTGGGGTCACGTGAAGGCTTCTTCATTCACACGTTAGGCACTTGGGCCAGGATGGCTGGAACCACTGGGTGCTGGCCGGGCATGGGTTTCTTCGCAGGACCTCTCAAAGTGGCTAGCTTTGGCTTCCTTACAGCATGGTGGCCTCAGGGTAATTGAGCTTAAAGGGTGCCTCGGGGCTCCAAGAGCAAACCAGCTAAGGGACAAAACGTGGAAGAGGTCTGTGAGAGCCAGGCACTGAAACTCGCAGCCACTTTCACTTATCCTTGGTCAGAGCAGTCACGGAGCCTACCCGGACTGAAGGGACGGGTCACAGGCTCCACCCCTTAGTGGGAGAAGTGACTGAGAATGGACAGCCGCCTTTAATCTGCCAAAGGATGGCCGACCAAATGGATAGTCTCCATTATCCCAGGTGACAGGCTATCGCCGGAGTGAATCACTGTCAATTTTTGTCCTTGTTTTGCCTGAGTTCTGTCTCCATGACAGCGAGATTGTCCAGGCCAAGGGGACATGCAACAGGGGAGTCGCAGTTCCCCAAAGGAAAATCATGTAGTCCACACTACAGAAAAAAAAAAAGATGAATGGATGCTATAGAGGTAAAAAGCTTCAGGCATTTATTATTTAATTTAAGTCTATTTTTGATCAACATGAGAGTCTTCACACAAACCCTTGCCCCTCCTTCCATGCCCTTCACACCCAAACACTGTCTGTGTCCCTCATTTTATTCAAATAACAAATGTTCACCAGTGGCAATGCTAGGCAGGCCTAGGCTAGGCTCTGTATGGGGGATCAAAGAAGAACCAGCCCTGGAACTTGCCCGCCAGTCGTTCACTCTTGAGTAGGGGGAAAACTCAGGAATAACAGTAACATCAGAGAGGAGAGAGGAGGTGCCATAAAAGGCACAGACAAAGTGCTCTGGAAGTTTAGAGGAAAGGGAGATTTCTCCCAGCTGCACCCTAATCACATACTGCCTCGCATCTCTTGCATTGTTGTCTTGTCTGGTTACTGATTCCCGTGTTGTTGAACAACAGCAAACCAGTCACACTGAATAATTAATTCACAGGGCCGCTCCTTCCTCTGCCTCCAGACCACCAGCTCCTCCGAGACAGGGCTGGAGAACTCTGACAGGCATATTGCAGGGGCTCATGTCCATAGACTGAAGAATGCAGCTCCAACAGAAGAGAACATCAATAAGATGCTATCTGAATGTGCAATATATGATCGTAAATATAGGCCTCTATTAGCTTCCTCATATTTCTTCAATGCACTATATAGGAGATTAAGAGGAGATAAAGCCACCTTGCCTTGCCCTCTCCACCCCCCCACCCCTTCCCCTTCCCCTTCCCCCCCACCCCCCTGGAATGATATATCTTTCTAATGGCGCCTCCTGCTTCCAGTGAGTGACATCTCACTTGGGTGTGTCCTCCACTGCAGCTATGGAGAGATGTCAAATAAAGGTGATTGACTGTCGTAGTAAAACACACCTTGGTGACGGCTCTACAAGGACTTTTACACATAGTGACCTCAGATTTCTTCATGGAAAGTTCTTTTGTGTGTGTCCCATTAGAGGGTCGCCTTTTGGCATCCCTTCCAAGTCTTTCTGAAAAACATACTATGTTTTCTTTTTTGCTTCTTATTTTTAAATGACAGATGGTTAGGAAATATCTCCTTCTCTCGTATAATTATTTTCCTCAGTTTTTCTCCATTAAACTGCAATTACCCTCATGCATAATCTTTCGAAGTAGTTATTTTCTAGCTCCCAAAGAGAATAATCACAGTGAAGGCATTCATCTTACGTACTTCATGGTTTTTCTCAGCAGGAAACTTCTAGTGAATATAATTTGTACCACAGTAACTAACATAGACACTTAGACAAGCTTGGTAGTTAATTTTTTTTTGAGTGGGACCAAGTTTACAGATGAAACATTCATCGGTTTCACGAAGGGTGGTTTTCCTGGATTCTCTCCAAAAATACCTTCAAGGAAAATTAGACATGTGACTACTGTACTTCAGATATTTTCCAAGGGAGAGATGGAGTGAAAAAAAATTGTTTCCTCTGGCTTAAATTACCTCATTTTTGTACTGTGCTAAGCACTTTACAAAAGACGCAAATTGTCTGCTTTATGGAGAAGAAAAATCCCTCCAGGATTTATTTCTTGATGCCAGCAATATTGAAAAACAATTTAATTCACATTATACAAAAAAAAAATCCTTAGATAGACTTAACAATTAAACATATAAATCAAGTCACAGCAAAGTAGTGGAAAGCAGAAATAAGCAGTTATGACATCTTTAGAAGAATTATAAGTTATCCAAGCTCAGAAACAGTAAATTAAATATCAAAGGACAAAAACAAGAGATTTGATGTTTTATAAATTATAACATTAAAGATGATTTTAACAAGCAACATTGTTTTGCCAAAGATCATTCATGATTAGTTTAGAAGAAATTATTGGCTTTTGGCATTCATTGATGGTCACATTCCACAATGTCATTTTTGAGCCAAAATTTGAATTATGTTGAGACCATGGTATGCCTAACAGAGTCCCTCACGTGAAAATATCCTATATGACCCCCCAGCACCTGAATTTCAAGGAGGCCTTGTTCTTTTTACCAGGTTATTGTGACATACTTCTCTCCAGAAACCACATGTTAATATATTAATATTTGTACAAAAGAAAACATTCACTGCAATAGTTTTTCTCAAATGTGGGGATTCAGAAAGGTTTCACTCTGGAGAATGATATCATCGCTGGGAAATTCTATAGAATGGTGATAACAGAAAGATCAGTGGAAAGCTGCTGAATTTCTAGAGATATTAGCTGAATATCAGGACTCAAATTGACTTTAGAAAAATTGCAACTTTGAATGACAGTATACAAGGGAATCAATTAATACGAGGGATCAAATTTTAACAATCACTGATTAAAAAAAGGAAAAAGAAAGAAAAATACACATACACACACACTAAAGATCCTTGTCCCCATCATACGGAACAAGAATCACAAGCGGTTAATGTGATTTCTAACAAGGAGACCTCTTGAATTAAATGATCTCTCCGGGCAGTATTAACAGCACGCCCAGCTGGACAAGTCCCAAGGTTATATACCTCAGGAACAACAGCGGTTCCCAGCCACACCTGCATTCCTGCGTGCTGTTACATCTCCTTCCTGTTTCTCTCTGAGCTGGTCACACTATCATTAACCCACATCTGGACCATGGGCTTCCCAGGTGGCGCTGGTGGTAAAGAATCCGCCTGCCAATCAACACCTGCCAATCAAGACCCCGGTTCCATCCCTGGGTGGCAAGATCCCTCGGAGGAGGAAATGGCAACTCACCTCAGCGTTCTCGCCTGGGAAAGCCCATGGTTAGAGGAGCCTGGGGAGCTATAGTCCATGGAGTCGAAAACGAGTCGGATACAACTGAGTACAAAACACGGAGGCATAACTGGACCGTGGCAAGCCCTCCAATTAGTCCCTCCAGGCTCCAGCCCATTTCATGGTCAATCCATCAGACACATTCCCAAGGGGCTGCTGTAGCCTCGTCCCTCCCAGCTCTAAAATACTTCAGGGAATGGCCCATTGCCTTCAAGAGACTTTCCAATCCTTTCTTTCTTATTCTGGTAAAAAAAAAAAAAAAATGAAGTTTACTACTGTAACCATTTTTAAGTATCCTGTACATTCATGTTAATGAACTATAAGCACACTGTTGTGCTGAACAGATATCTTGAACTTCTTCATCTTGCAGAGCTGAAATTCTATACCCACTGAACAATTCCCCATTTCCCCTCTCCTAGTTCTTGATAATCACTATCCTGCTTCCTGTCTCTCTGAGTTTAAGAACTTTAGATACTTCATGTAAGTGGAATCATAGAGCATCTGTCCTCTTGTGACTGGCTTATTTCACTTGGCACAATATCCTCAAGGTTCATTCACACTGTGGCAGGCAACAGGACTTCCTTTTTAAGACTGAATAATACTAATATTCTACTCTACGTGAAGATCACCACATTTTATTCAGCCATTCATCCATTGATGGACATTTGGGTTGTTGCCATCTCTTGGTTATTGTGAATAATGCAACTTTGAGCAAAAGTGGACAAACACCTCTCTCTTCAAGATGCTGTTTTCAATCCTTTCGGATACACACCAAGAAATGGGATTGTTGGTTTACATGATAATTCTGTTTTTTGAGGAACTTTCATACCATTTTCCATAGTGGCTACACTATTTTACATTCCCACCAACAGTGCACAAGCGTTTGAATTTTTCCATATCTTCACCAGTACTTATTACATTAGTCCCCTCTTATCTGTGGTTTCACTTTCCATGGTTTCAGTTAGCCATGGTTCAAAAATATTACATGGAAAAATTCCGGAAAGAAACAATTCATAAGTTTTAAACTGTGGGCCATTCTGAGTAGCATGATGAAATAGCGAGCCACCCTACTCCAACCCACACAGGACGTGAATCACCCCTTTGTCCAGCGAATCCGCCCTGTAGTCATTTAGCAGCCGTCTTGGTTATCAGCTCAACTGTCATGATATCTCAGTGCTTGTGTTCAAGTAACCCTTATTTTACTTAATAATGGTCCCAAACTGCAAAGGTAGTGATGCTGGAAGAGACTACCATATTGTTATTATTTTACAGTGGTCAGCCCCTTGTGATTAGTAAAAGGAAACATCTTTTCATGTTTGTTGGCCGTTTGTACATCTTTTTTCTTTTTTGGCGACATGTCTAGTGAAGTCCTTTTTTCCTTTTAATCTGGGGTCTTTTTGTTGTTGTTGTTGTTTTGCTTTTCTATTGTTGAGTTGCTGTTCTTAATTCTTAAGCATGGTCTACACCCTTCCTGATCTGCTTTGGACATCAGCCTCATTTCCGTCTTCTTACCTCATATACTTCTCCTTGGCAGGCTCAGTTCTTAGACGTTCTCTACCAGAGGAGCTGGGCTATTGATGTCTCCAAGTGTAGCTCCTGCCAGGGTGCTCCCCTCCCTACTCCAAAAACATCTTGATCCAAAAAAAAAAATCTTGACCGCTGGAGAAAAATTCTACTTCTGTTATAAAGAACAATTACCTTGGGGGGATTACCTCTGAGAGGCCTTCTCCCACCATGTTCTGTAGCCCATCCACTATCTGTTGCAAAGAGAACCAAGTTCACCCTCTTCTGGACCGTCGATTGACCCTATGTTCAGGGTTGATCACGTGGGCCTGTGATTTTTATCAGTATCTGACTCCCCTATGAGATGATACGCTCCTTAAGGTCAGCACCAATCTTGCTTAATATTCAGACTCTGATGCCAAGCATGGAAACTGCCATGGAATCTATATTGTTAATTTTTTTTCTGAAGGCGGGGAGGGGAGAAGGAAGAAAGACTGGTGGGCAAGTGAGCAAGCAGGAGCAAAGGCAAATACATAGCCAGGCTTCTTCTCTGTGCCACCTGGTTCTCTTCACCCAGGACTAGAGAACCCTGAAGACCTGGTCACTAGGGTCCTGCCCGTACCCATGTCTCAACTTCACCAAGTTGAAATGGCTTAGTCCTCACAAGGGTCACTCTCCACGTCCAGCTGCAGGGTTCAAAATGAGAGTTTAGATCCAGGGACTGGAAATGACAGTCTTGGGCAATCTGGCAAATATACTGATCAAGTCTTGGATTGTTGAGAAAACAATCATTTACTCCGTGCCAGCCAACATTCGAAGGCCTTCAGATTTGTTATCACATTGCACACATTCCAATTCTTTTTCAGTCCTTTGGGAACTTTGGTATTATCCCCACTTTTGAGAAGGCTGTGTTCTGTTGATTGTATCATGACAACCAAGGTTGGAGTCCTTTTAGATTTACAATAGATTTGGTCCATTTCTTTCATATTTATTAGGTACTGGGGCTATAGAGTTCACAGAGAGTCTTTTAGGCCTGGTAAATACCTTAGAGAACATCTAGCCCAATCCTTTTAATTTACAAATGAGGAAGCTGACAACTTGTCATGATTTAAAACCATACAGTGAATGTTGTTGTTTAGTCGCTAAGTCATGTCTGACTCTGCGACCCCATGGATATTGTAGCCAGCCAGGCCCCTCTGTCCATGATATTTTTCAGGCAAGAATACTGGAATGGATTGCCATTTCCTTCAGGGCATCTTCCTGACCTGGGGATCAAATTCACATCTCCTTTGTCTCCTGCATCTCCTGCATTGGCAGGTGGATTCTTTATTACTGAGCCACCTGGGATGATACAATCATGCTCTGTAAAGATTTTTTTCCTATTTGATTTTAAGTTTTTTTAAAAAATATGAAACCAATACAAGCTCAGGAAAATTAAAAATTAAATAAAATTAAAAATAATCCATAATCCATATTTCAGTAATCCTAACATATTGATAAACATGGTTTTAGACTTAGTTCATCTGTAACCCATTTTAGGCCTTAGAAAACAGATGAATTTATTCAGTGAATGGTTGTATATTTGTTCATAAGCACATAAGTATGTATAGAATTAGTTTATATTATATTCTTTATAAAATATAGTATTCTTGCTGAATACTATGAATAACTTATTTCATTAAAAATCTTTATAAATATTCTTTAATATGGAAAGGATTTTCACCATAATTGTAAAGATAATACTTTTTCACTGGGGAAATATTTTTTAAAAATATGTAACTCCAAAGTAAAAACTACCTATTATCACCAAGAGAAAACCTCCATTAAGACTTTGGGTTTTTGGTTTTTTTTTTGAGATGAGAATATCTTTTTGCTGTTTAAGAATGTGTATTTAACAGAAACAAATGAAATAGACATTTTCAACCCTTGATATATTTTTGCCAAATTACTTTCCAGAAAATTTGTTTTTATTAAAATGAAGAGCATTGGTGAATGAAACTTTTCATCTCACAGTATCTTTTCTAACTTCAAATATTATCTTTTAAATTTTGGGGTTAATATTATAGTGGGGAAAATGGTTATGAATGTGAACTTTAAAAATACTGATGGTTATGAAAATAATGGTTAAGAAAATAATCCTGGGAGAAGGAGCAAGAGTGAGGTGTAAATGTTTGGACTGTACTTCGTAAACACCAAGACACATGGGAACAAAGGCAAAACATTGGGCTCTATTACAGCCTGTGAATGCAATATAATGCTGTCCTTAGTGTTACTATCTGAAGAGGTGAAATCCCTTCATACAGAATGTATTGTCTGGTCTATGACTGTTATTCATCAGGGATTAATGCTCTCATTGTTCTGGGGCCCTTGTGTTAAAAATGCATGATAATCGTGATAATGGAAGCACAGGACTCAAACTTCCAACATTCAAGGCCTTAATGTTGACCTAAACAACCTTTTAATCTTGATCTCTCTCCTATGCAAAGCCTTGTTCCAGGAAAACTAGTTTCTCAACATTCTCTCCCCACCTCCATGCTGTGTTAGCACCAGTCACTCCATTTGGAACACCCTTCTTACCAACACCGTCTGGCAGTTCTGTCTGTTAATCAAGAATCATCTTCTCAAAGTCACCTCCACAATAGCTCCCTTGTTGACATTTCTCTCCACTCTGAGGAAGGTTCTAGAGACCTTTAGTTTGTTCTCTTCCTTCCTGTTGCAGGAAGTGGCCGCTCAGCGAGTGACTACATTGGTCAGTATTGTACAGCCAAGTGTGCCTGAATGACTTGGTCTTACTAGTTGAATATAAGTGGAAGGGACAGGTGTCACTTCTGGGCTGTGTGTTTTAAGAAATACGTCTGCATGAAAAGATGCTCAACATCGCTAATTATTAGAGAAATGCAAATCAAAGCTACACAGCTACCACCTTACCCTAGTCAGAATGGCCATCGTTAAAAAAATCTACAAATGACAAATGCTAGAGAGAGTGTGGAGGAAAGGGAACCTCCCTAAACTGTTGGTGGGAATGTAAGCTGGTGCAGTCACTATGGGAAACAACATGGTGGGAGGGGCCTAGGAAAATTAAAAATGGAGCCACCGGGTGATTCAGCAATCCCACTCCCGGAGATATGTCTGGACAAAACTATAATCCAAAATGATACATACACCCCTGTGTTCATAGCAGCACTATTCACAATAGTCAAGACAAGGAAATGACGTAAACACCCATGAAATGAAACTGTTCCTTTCACAGATGAATGGATAAAGAAAATGTGGTAGGTACATACAATGAAATACTACTCAGCCATCAAAAGTACAAAATAGTGCTGTTTGCAGCAACATGGATGCAACTAGAGATGATCATACTAGCAAGTATGATAGAAGTAAGTCAGAAAGAGAAAGATAAATACTGTCTGATATCACTTACATGGGGAATCTAAAATACCGCGTAAATGAACCTGTCTATGAAACAGAAACAGAATCACGGGACAGAGAACAGATTGGTAGTTGCCGAGAGGTTGGGGCTAGCAGATGTAAGCTTTTATATACATATTTGTAATGGATAAACAACAAAGTCCTGCTGTATTGCACAAAGAACTGTATTCAGTATCCTATAATAAACCATAATGAGAAAGAATTATTTATTCATTTATAGCGGCGCTGGGTGCTTGTTGCTGCACGTGGGCAGACTCTCTCTAGCTGCGTGGCGCTGGGACTACTCTCTAGTTGCGGTGCAGGGGCCTCTCACTGTGGTGGCTTCTCTTGCAGCGGAGCACACAGCTTCAGGAGATGAGTAGTTCACTGGGCTTGGTTGCGCTCAGGCAAGTGGGATCTTCCCAGACAGGGGATGGAACCTGTCTGTGTCTCCTGCATTGGCAGGCGGATTCTTAACCACTGGGCCACAAGAGAAGTCCCAGTGGAAAATAATTTATTTTTTAAGAATTAAAGAAAAAAAAAAAGAAGTGTGCCTGCCTTCTTCATTCTTCCTCCTCTTAGACAGTTTGAAGCCAAAAATTCTGGAACCCTGAAGCAGAGATCAAATTGCCAACATCTGCTGGATCATCGAAAAAGCAAGAGAGTTCCAGAAAAACATCTATTTCAGCTTTATCACCTATGCCAAAGCCTTTAACTGTGTGGATGACAATAAACTGTGGAACATTCTGAAAGAGATGGGAATACCAGACCACTTGATCTGCCTCTTGAGACATCTATATGCAGGTCAGGAAGCAACAGTTAGAACTGGACATGAAACAACAGACTGGTTCCAAATAGGAAAAGGAGTACATCAAGGCTGTATATTGTCACCCTGCTTATTTAACTTATATGCAGAGTACATCATGAGAAACACTGGACTGGAGGAAGCACAAGCTGGAATCAAGATTGCGGGGAGAAATATCAATAACCTCAGATATGCAGATGACACCACCCTTATGGCAGAAAGTGAAGAAGAACTAAAGAGCCTCTTGATGAAATTGAAAGAGGAGAGTGAAAAAGTTGGCTTAAAGCTCAGCATTCAAACAACTAAGATCATGGCATCTGGTCCCATCACTTCATGGCAAATAGATGGGGAAACAGTGGAAACAGTGGCTGACTTTATTTTTCTGGGCTCCAAAATCACTGCAGATGGTGACTGCAGCCATGAAATTAAAAGATGCTTACTCCTTGGAAGGAAAGTTATGACCAACCTAGACAGCATATTAAAAATCAGAGACATTACAAAGGTCCGACTAGTCAAGGCTATGGTTTTCCCAGTGGTCATGTATGGATGTGAGAGTTGGACTATAAAGAAAGCTGAGTTAGAAGAATTGATGCTTTTGAACTGTGGTGTTGGAGAAGACTCTTGAGAGTTCCTTGAACTGCAAGGAGATCCAACCAGTCCATCCTAAAGGAAATCAGTCCTGGGTATTCATTGGAAAGACTGTGTTGCAGCTGAAACTCCAGTACTTTGGCCACCTGATGGGAAGAACTGACTCATCTGAAAAGACCCTGATGCTGGGAAAGATTGAGGGCAGGAGGAGAAGGGGACGACAGAGGATGAGATGGTTGGATGGCATCACCGACTCAATGGACGTGGGTTTGGGTGGACTCCGGGAGTTGGTGATGGACAGGGAGGCCTGGTGTGCTGCGGTTCATGGGGTCGCAAAGAGTCGGACACGACTGAGCAACTGAACTGAACTGAACTGAAAGCATGGCAGGGACTCAAGAGGTACAGCCCAAACCCCTAGATCATCAGCTGCAAGAAAGTTGCCTGGAACACCATCACTGAGTTATTAAGTGAGGATAACATTAACTTTCAGGGGGTTAAGCCACTGAAACCCAATGTTTTCTTTCTTACATAGCTACAGCCATTCCCTGACTAATACAACTTGGTATATTTGTTTGTGCTTGGCTCATTTCATTCCATATAGCAGGTGCTCAGAAAGTATTTGTTAAGTTGAACTGAAAATTTGGACACAAACACAAAGAGATATATATTAGATTATACTGTTAGAAGATAGTATGAGATATCTGTTCACACCAAAATGCTCTTCCAGCTCTATTTTCTGAAGAAAAAAAAAAATCCCTCACCCCAAGTCTCTTGTTTTACATAATAAGTACTCATACTTTGAGATCAGTTGTCACTTATTCTCAGCAAAGAGAAAATAAGATGTTTTGAGAACTGACAGTCACTCTCATTGGGTCAAAGTGCCAAGTTTTCTTCTGGTTATAAGAACCAGATGGATAATTGTGAACAATAATGGCAAGATGAAAGCTATCCTCTTTGATTGTCAGATACTTGGGTCAGATTTTCAAATAAGACATAATTCGTGGAAAAGGGCACTTGGCTAGTAGCACTTCCATTCACATTCCAATTCAACTTTCATTGTAAAATGATACTATTATTATTGCTGGTATAATTTTTTAGGCTGAGCTAAGTTGGACAAAAAAGAGATCTCTATTAGCTCCAAGTTCAAAATGGCATCTAAACAAGATTGGGTTATCAGTCCTCCAAATCAAGCTTCAGGCTAATGCTTTTCATCTCTTCACCTGAATGTAAGCTCCACGAAGGCAGGAAAGTTGGTCTTTATTTTCTGTTTTTTTCCCATATATTTCATATATTTTCATATTTTCTAATATTTCCATATATTTCATATATTTTCATATTCATCAAATATTTCATATATTTCCATATATTTCATATTTTTCATATATTTCCATATATTTCATATATTTTCATATATTTCATAGTTTTCATACATTTCCATATATTTCATAGTTTTCATATAGTTCATATATTTCATGTATTTTCATATATTTCATAGTTTTCATATAGTTCATATATTTCATATTTGTCATATATTTTCATATTCTTCATAGTTTTCATGTATTTCATATATTTCATATTTGTCATATATTTTCATATTCTTCATAGTTTTCATATATTTCATAATTTTCATATATTTCATATTGTCCATATTTTTCATATATTTTCATATATTTCATAATTTTCATATATTTCATATATTTTCAAATATTTCATATATTTCATATATTTCATATTTTTCATATATTTCATATATTTCACATTGTCCATATTTTTCATATATTTCATATATTTCATAGTTTTCATATATTTCATATTTTTCATACATTTTCATATATTTCATATATTTCATTTATTTCATATATTTCATTTATTTCATATATTTTCATATATTTCATAGTTTTCATATATTTCATATTTTTCATACATTTTCATATATTTCATATAATTTCATATATTTCATATATATCATATATTTTCATATTCTTCATATATTTCATATTTTCCATATATTTCACATTGTCCATATTTTTCATATATTTTCATATATTTCATATATTTCATATATTTTCATATATTTCATATATTTTCATATATTTCATATATTTCATATTTTTCATATTTTTCATATATTTCATATATATCATGTATTTTCATAGTTTTCATATATTTCATATTTTTCATATATTTCATATATATCATGTATTTTCATAGTTTTCATATATTTCATATTTTTCATACATTTTCATATATTTCATATATTTCATTTATTTCATATATTTCATTTATTTCATATATTTTCATATATTTCATATATTTTCATATATTTCATAGTTTTCATATATTTCATATTTTCATATATTTCCATATTCTTCGTATATTTCATATTTTCATATATTTTCATATATTTCATATATTTTCATATTCTTCATATATTTCATATTTTTCATATATTTTTTAGTTTTCATATTTTTCATATATTTTCATATATTTCATATATATCATATATTTTCATATTCTTCATATATTTCATATATTTCATTTATTTCATATATTTTCATATATTTCATATATTTCATAGTTTTCATATATTTCATATTTTCATATATTTCATATTTTTCATATATTTTCATATATTTCATATATTTTCATATTCTTCATATATTTCATATTTTTCATATATTTTCATATTCATATATTTCATATTTTCATATATTTTCATATTCTTCATATATTTCATATTTTCATACATTTTCATATATTTCATATATTTTCATATATTTCATATATTTCATTTATTTCATATACTTTCATATATTTCATATTTTTCATATATTTTAATATATTTCATATATTTCATATTTTTCATATATTTTCATATATTTCATAGTTTTCATATTCTTCATATATTTCATATATTTTCATACATTTCATATTCTTCATACATTTCATATATTTTCATATATTTCATATTCTTCATACATTTCATATATTTTCATATATTTCATTTATTTCATATATTTCATTTATTTCATATATTTTCATATATTTCATAGTTTTCATATATTTCATATTTTTCATATTGTTAAGTTGAACTGAAAATTTGGACACAAACACAAAGAGATATAAATTAGATTATACTGTTAGAAGACAGTATGAGATATTTGTTCACACCAAAATGCTCTTCCAGCCCTATTTTCTGAAGAAAAAAAAAGTCCCTCACCCCAAGTCTCTTGATTTACATGATAAGTACTCATACTTTGAGATCAGTTGTCACTTATTCTCAGCAAAGAGAAAATAAGATGTTTTGAGAACTGACAGTCACTCTCATTGGATCAAAGTGCCAAGTTTTCTTCTGGTTATAAGAACCAGATGGATAATTGTGAACAATAATGGCAAGATGAAAGCTATCCTCTTTGATTGTCAGATACTTGGGTCAGATTTTCAAATAAGACATAATTCGTGGAAAAGGGCACTTGGCTAGTAGCAACTTCCATTCACATTCCAATTCAACTTTCATTGTAAAATGATACTGTTATTATTGCTGGTATAATTTTTTAGGCTGAGCTAAGTTGGACAAAAAAGAGATCTCTATTAGCTCCAAGTTCAAAATGGCATCTAAACAAGATTGGGTTATCAGTCCTCCAAATCAAGCTTCAGGCTAATGCAGTATGATTGAATTATTGCATTAGAACATCAGCATATAAAGTTTGAAGAGTAAGAGGAAGGTGATAAGGTAATCAGAAACTTGGCATAGAGAATCAGAAACTGGCATACATCTATACAGCTCTGCCTGGAATTACTGTTTAATCTTTTCTCAGTGTGCTTCCCCGCCAACCCCCCCACACCCCTGCACCGCACCTGGCTATGTGGCCTGTGGGATGTGATTTCCCAGACCAGGGATCCAGGAACCAAACTTACACCCCCTGTAGTGGAAGCTTGGAGTCTTAACCCCGGGGCCACCAAGGATGACTCCTCAGTGTGCTTCTTCCTTTTAAACCTCCTTCACCCATTTTGGGCTTCCCTGGTGGCTCAGATAGTAAAGAATCTGCCTGCAATGCGGGTTTGATCCTTGGGTTGAGAAGATCCCCTGGAGAAGTAAATGGCAACCCACTCCAGTATTCTTGCCTGGAGAATCCCACAGACAAAGGAGCCTGGCAGGCTACATTCCATGGGGTCTGAGCGACTAACACTTTCACTTTCACATTTTCCACCCATTTTATTTCTCATCTATCTCAATAAACAAGCATCCACATGGAGCCCTAATCCTGCCTCTGTGTTCAGATACATTTTCTTAAAATCTGTCTGTTTTCCTGGGCTTCCCTGGTGGCTCAGCAGTAAAGATTACACCTGCAATGCAGGAGAGGCATGGGGTGGAGGTTTGATCCCTGGGTCGGAAAGATCCCCTAGAGGAGGGCATGGCAACCCACTCTAGTATTCTTGCCTGGAGAACCCCATAGGGTCGCAAAGAGTCGGACATGACTGAGGTGACTTCACATGCATCTATATTCCTAGATTATTTAATTTGCCTGGCTGGCCTATTGTATCATCAGATTATTTTCCATGAAAACATTCATGAACATGTATACATTTGTTTTTGATAATTTTTTTTTTCCAAATCTTTTTTTGCTTTTTCCTAAAACAAAAAGCTGAACCCATACTTTCTGATAGCAAGTGGACTAACTGACTCAGACTCACTTTTGGGGACCCATTGTGCTCAGTTGTGTCTGACTCTTTGTGACCCCATGGACTGTAGCCTGCCAGGTTCCTCTGTCCACAAGATTCTATTGGAGTGGGTTGCCATTTCCTACTCCAGGGAACCCATTTGTGGTTCATAAAAATAAATTTACTGAGTCACAACTGGCATTTCCAAAAATGAAATAGAACAGGAAAAAATATTAGAGGGTGTTATACATCAGTTCAATTCAGTTCAGTTCAGTCGCTCAGTCATGTCCCACTCTTTGTGACCCCATGGACTGCAGCATGCCAGGCCATTCTCTCCATCACCAACTCCAGGAGTTTACTCAAACTCATGTCCATCAAGTCAGTGATGCCATCTAACCATCTCATCCTCTGTCACCCCCTTCTCCTCCCGCCTTCAATCTTTCCCAACATCAGGTGGCCAAAGTATTGGAGTTTCAGCTTCAGCATCAGTCCTTCCAATGAATATTCAGGACTGATTTCCTTTAGGATCGACTGGTTGGATCTCCTTGCAGTCCACAGGACGCTCAAGAGTCTTCTTCAACACCACAGTTAAAAGCATCAATTCTTTCGTGCTCAGCTTTCTTTATAATCCAACTCTCACATCCATACATGACTACTGGAAAAACCATAGCCTTGACTAGATGGATCTTTGTTGGGAAAGTAATGTCTCTGCTTTTCAATATGCTGTCTAGGTTGGTCATAACTTTCCTTCCAAGGAGTAAGTGTCTTTTAATTTCATGGCTGCAGCCACCATCTGCAGTGATTTTGGAGCCCAGAAAAATAAAGTCAGCCACTGTTTCCACTGTTTCCCCATCTATTTGCCATGAAGTGATGGGACCAGATGCCATGATCTTAGTTGTTTGAATGCTGAGCTTTAAGCCAACTTTTTCACTCTCCTCTTTCAATTTCATCAAGAGGCTCTTTAGTTCTTCTTCACTTTCTGCCATAAGGGTGGTGTCATCTGCATATCTGAGGTTATTGATATTTCTCCCCGCAATCTTGATTCCAGCTTGTGCTTCTTCCAGTCCAGTGTTTCTCATGATGTACTCTGCATATAAGTTAAATAAGCAGGGTGACAATATACAGCCTTGATGTACTCCTTTTCCTATTTGGAACCAGTCTGTTGTTTCATGTCCAGTTCTAACTATTGCTTCCTGTCCTGCATACAAGTTTCTCAAGAGGCAGGTCAGGTGGTCTGGTATTCCCATCTCTTGAAGAATTTTCCACAGTTTGTTGTGATCCACACAGTCAAAGGTTTTGACATAGTCAATAAAGCAGAAATAGATGTTTTTCTGGAACTCTCTTGCTTTTTTGATGATCCAGTGGATGCTGGCGTTTTGATCTCTGGTTCCTCTGCCTTTTCTTTCTTTTTTTTTTCCTCTGCCTTTTCTAAAATCAGCTTGAACATCTGGAAGTTCACAGATCACGTATTGTTGAAGCCTGGCTTGGAGAATTTTAAGCATTACTTTATTAGCGTGTGAGATGGGTGCAATTGTACAGTAGTTTGAGCATTCTTTGGCATTGCCTTTCTTTGGGATTAGAATGAAAACTGACCTTTTCCAGTCCTGTGGCCACTACTGAGTTTTCCAGATTTGCTGACATATTGAGTGCAGCACTTTCACAGCATCATCTTTTAGGATTTGAAATAGCTCAACTGGAATTCCATCACTTCCACTAGCTTTGTTTGTAGTGATGTTTCCTAAGGCCCATTTGACTTTGCATTCCAGGATGTCGGCTCTAGGTGAGTGATCACACCATCATGATTATCTGGGTCGTGAAGATCTTTTTTGTATAGCTCTTCTGTGTATTCTTGCCACCTCTTCTTAATATCTTCTGCTTCTGTTAGGTCCATACCATATCTGTCCTTTATGGAGCCCATCTTTGCATGAAATGTTCCCTTGGTATCTCTAATTTTCTTGAAGAGATCTCTAGTCTTTCCCATCCTATTATTTTCCTCTATTTCTTTGCACTGGTCACTGAGGAAGGGTTTCTTATCTCTCCTTGCTATTCTTTGGGGAATATTGATTCATGAAAATTCTATTTAATTTGCTTATATATTAGTATGGGCTTCCCAGGTGGCACTAGCCGTAAAGAACCAGCCTGCCAATGCAGGAAATGTAAGAAATTTGGATTTGATCCCTAGGTCAGGAAGATCTCCTAGAGGAGGGCTTGACAACCCACTCCAGTATTCTTGCCTGGAGAATCCCATGGATAGAGGTGCCTGGCAGGCTACAGTCCACAGGGTCGCAAAGAATGGACATGACTGAAGTGAGTTTAGCAAGCATGCGTATGTTAGCATGTTCTAGGAGGCAAAAAAAAAATATTTCTCAGTGTGAGCTGAAGTAAAAAAGTCTGAAACTCACTGATCTAGCAGATATGTTTCTGCTTATCATTGCCTTAATAATTGGAGTTTCTTAGGGTGGAGGGAAAAGGGGAAAGATCAAGATTTTAATAATTAGTATTGTTCCTTAAGGTAACAATGAAAGAGAGAAAATTCCTTAATGAAGAAACAATACAAACTTCAGCAAGTCTTTTTACAGTGAAAAACTTTGAGGCTTATTTCCTAAAACATCCATAAAATTCATAAGAAAATTATCACCTTGTACTAAAATTATACTAAAACATTAATTTGCTTAATTATTAGCTTTAAAGGCTAACTCACTTTTTAAAAACAGCTTCATTGAGATATAATTCACATACTATAAAATTTATTCAGTTAAAGTGTATAACCTAAAATTTATTCAGTTAAAGTGTATAACCCAGTAGTTTTTAGTGCATTCAAAGAATTGTGCAATCATTACTATGAACTAATTTTAGAATATTTACATCTTCACCCAAAGAAGGCCCACACCCATAGCAATGACCCCCAGTTCCCCACCCTCTGCAGCTCTAATAAGGCACTATTCTATTTTCTGTCTCTATATAGATTTGCCCATTCTGGTCATTTCATATGCAATTGATTCTTGAACAATGTGGGGGTTGGAGGCACCTATGTTCCTTGCAGTAGAACATCTATATAACTTTGCAGTCAGCCCTCCCTTTATCCAATTTTCTTCAATCTTGAGTTCAATCAACTGCTAATTATGTATTACTATAGTATGGATTTATAAAAAAAAAAAATCATGTATAAGTGGACTCACATAGTTTAACTCCCTCTTGTTCAAAGATCAACTATAAATAGTATCATATAATACATATAGTCACATATACACAAATTCTTACTGTCTTTCATGTTTGGCTTCTTTCACCAAGCATGTTTTCAAGGCTCATCCATGTTGTAACATGTATAAATATTGCATTCCTTTTTATGGGTGAATAATATTCCAGTGTAGGATATACACATTTTCCTTATTTATCAGCTGATGGACATTTGAATTGTTTCTACCTTTTGGCCATTATTGATAATGCTACTACAAATATTTGTGTACAAATTTTTGTGTAGATATTATATGCTTTCATTTTTCCTGAGCATATACCTAGGAGTGGAATGATAAATCATATAGAAACTCTATATTTAATATTTTAGGAACTGTCAAACTGTTTTCCAAAGTCCTGCACCATTTTACACTTATGCTTTCATTTTTCTTGAGCATATACCTAGGAGTGGAATGATAAATCATATAGAAACTCTATATTTAATATTTTAGGAACTGTCAAACTGTTTTCCAAAGTCCTGCACCATTTTACATTCCTACAGTAACTTATGAGGAGTCCAGTTTCTCCACATCCTCTCCAACACTTGTTATTGTGTGTATTTCTATTATAGCCATCCTAGTGGGTATGAAGTGGCATCATTTTATGGCTTTGATTTGCAGTTCTATAATGACCAGTTATATTGAGCATAGTTTCTTCTATTTATTGGCCATTTGTAATTCTTTGAATAAACCTTTATTTAAAGACTTTGCATATTTTTAACTGGGGTGTCTTTTTCATTGCTAAATTGTAAGTGCTCTTGATATACTTTGAATACAGTTTTATTATCACAAATGATTTACACATATTTTCTCCTGTGATTGTCTTTTCACTTCTTGATGGTGTCATTAGTACAAACATTTTTAATTTTGATAAAGTCTAATTTTCTATTTTTTTTAAATTACTTGGGCTTTTGATGCTGTATCTAAAAAGCTACTACCTAACCTAAAAAGATGTTTCCCTATGTTTTCTTCTAAAATTTTTATGGTTTTAGCTCCTAAATTTTGGTCTAGGATTTATTTTGAGCTAATTTTTGTATATGCTGTAAGATAAAGATACAACTTCATTCTTTTGCATGTGAATATCCAATGGTTCTGGCACCCTTTGTTGAAAGATGCCAGAACCATTAATTTGGCCATCAAATTATGTTGGCACCGTTGCCAACAGTCTGCTTACCAAAATTACAAGTGTTCATTTCTGGAATTTCAGTTCTATTCAATGGTCTATATGTCTCTCTTCGTGTCAGTACCACAAAGTCTTGATTACTTTAGCTTTGTTGTAAGTTTTGATATTGAGGACTGTGAGTGCTCCAAAACTGTCCTTTTTCAAGGTTGTTTCATCTATTACAGGTATCTTCCATTTCCATTTGAAGTTTAGAATCAGCTTGCCAATTTCTCCAAAAAGTCCAGGTGGGATTTTTGAATCATATTGCATTGAATCTGTAGATCAGTTTGAGGACGACTGTCATTTTAATAATATTTTCTAGGTCCATCTATGTCAGACAGAGTGAAGTCAGAAAGAAAAACAAATATTGTGTTTTAATGCCTATGTGTGGAATTTAGGGACTTCCCTAGTAGCTCAGAGGTAAAGAATTTGCCTGCAAGGCAGAAAATAGTATAGATGATCTTATTTGCAAAGGAGAAGTAGAGACACAGATGCAAAGAACAAATGTATGGATAGCAAGGGGGAAGGTGGGGGTGGGAGGAATTGGGAGATTGGGATCCACACATACACACTACTGATACTATGTATAAAATGGGTAACTAATGAGAACATACTGTATATCACAGGGAACTCTGCTTAATGCTCTGGGTGGTGACCTGAACAGGAAAAAAGTCAAAAGGGAGGGGGCATGTGTATACCTATATGTGTGGCTGATCCATTTTGCTGTGCCATAGAAAGTGACACAACACTGTAAAGCAACTATACTTCAATAAAAATTAATTAAAAAATAATATTGTTTTGTGAGCCTCAAACATGGGATGTCTTTCCATTTAATAAAGTTTCAAGTTTCTTTTTTTTTTTTTTTGGCTGCATCCTGCAGTGTGTGGGATCATAGTTCCCCAACCAGGGATTGAAACCACACCCCCTGCAGTGGAAGCCCAGTCTTAACCACTGGACTGCCAGGGAAGTCCACCAGGGGAGTCCTTGTTTCTTTATTGTTTCCTCACCTTTTTTAGACCATGGGAATTTCTTTCATGCCTGCTTATGCCCTAACTTCAACGTTTGCCTCTTTTTTTAATTTCAGCATTAATGATGTAAAATAATTTTCCTAGAGCTGCTTCAAGAACTTAAAAAAAAAATCTTAAATTTGAAACTTCTATTTAAAAAATTTCTGTTCTATTTGACCACTTCTAAGTCTGTAAAATGCAGACACATGGATTTGGAAGTTAGTGCATCTGCCCTTAGCTACTTCCATAATGTGACTGGCATCAGAATTATTTTTGGTCTCATAAACTGGTTTTTTTTTTCTTTTTTTAATTATAGGTAACTCCAATGCTCTAGAAATTCACATATACAGCAAAACACACACCCACATCCACTTAAAAAAACCTATTTTAGCAAAGAGCTTCTCCCTCCAGCTCATTCTGTTCAGCTTCTCTTTGCTCCTTCTTCAGTTCTGCAAATTCAGGTTTATATTTAGCTCCCTTTTGATTCTCCATATGCTCCTTCTAAAAACATTTCCTATTAAGGACGTTTCAACGCTGATCTCTTGGAGAAATACTGAGTGAATGTGACCCAGAGTAGGTGTGACTGAGGTGTGTCTGCTGGGGGCACCCTGATCAAACCATAGTCAGGAAGCCCCTCCGGGAAAGGTCTGGCCTGCAGCTCTCCCGTTTTTCCAGAACACTTACTGCTGACGACCAGAGAGGGTTAAACATGGTGTGTGCGGGGTTGTGGGGGGGTGGTCACAGTCACCTCTCTTTGCCCATGTGTTTCACTTCACAGGGAGCGGGAGTGGGCAGAAGATGGGAAAGGTGGGGTCCCAGCACCACAGACTAGAGCAAACAATCTCCTGGCAGGAAGAGGCCAGCATGCCTATCTGCCCAGGGTCAGGTCAGGTGGGGGCTTCCCAACCCAGCCAGGTCCCTGACTCCAGATGGTGGTTCTCTGCCGGAGCTGACCCTGGCCCCCTGCTCTCAGACCAACTGCTTATGCTTGGCCTGAAGGACAGGAAGGAAGAGAGGAAGGGTTTCGAAGCCGGTGAGACCAGCCTTGGAGTCCCTCCACTGGCCCTTTAATATCACTCTGGTTTCCTCATCTCTAAAGACTATATATATATAGTGCATTACTCAAATCTGCTTTACTGCGTTGGTCTGAAACTGAACCTATGATATCTCTGAGTTATGTGGGTACTGCAATAAAGCAACTTACGTGAGTTTTTTGGTTTCCTAGTGCATACAAAAGTTTACATGACACTGGAGTCTATTAATGGGCATTAACATTGTTTCTAAAAAAATACATACGTTAATTTTAAAATATTTTATTGCTAAAGATGATAACCATGATCAGCCTTCAGCACATTATAATATTTTTCCTGCGGAAGGTCTTGCCTCATACTGATGGCTGCTGACTGATCAGGGTGGTGGTTGGTAAAGGCTGGGGTGGCTATGGCAATTTCTTAAAATAAGACAATGAGGACAGCTGCCTCATTGATTGACCTCTCCTTTCAGGAACAATTTCTCTGTAGCCTGCAGTGCTGTTTGATGGCATTTTACCCACAGTAGAACTTCTTCCAAAATTTGAATCAATCCTCTCAAGCCCTACCACTGCTTTATCAACCAAGTTCATGTAGTATTCTTTTTTTTTTTGGTTGCCAATTCAACACTCTTCACAGCATCTTCACAAGGAGTTGACTCCATCTCAAGAAATCACTTTCTTTGCTTATCTATCAGAAGCAATGCCTCATCTATTAAAGTTTTATCATGAGATTTTATTGGGTCTTCCTGGTAGCCCAGTTGGTAAAGAATCCACCTGCAATGCAGGAGACCCAGGTTCAATCCCTGCGTGAGGAAGATCCCCTGGAGAAGGAAATGGCAACCCACTCCAGTATTCTTGTCTGGAAAATCTCATGGACCGAGGAGCCTGGCAGGCTACAGTCCATGGGGTCGCAAGGAGTTGGACATGACTTAGCGACTAAACCACCACCATGAGATTCCAGCAATTCAGTCTCATCCTTAGGCTCCATTTTTAATTCTAGTTCTCTTGCTATTTCTACCATATCTGTAGCTACTTCCTCCACTGAAGTCTTGAAACCCTCAAAGTCATCCAGGAGGGCTGGAGTCAACTTCTTCCAAACTCATGTTCATGCTGATATCTTGACCACTTCCTATGAATCACTAATGTCCTTCATGGCATCCAGAATGGTGAATCCTTTCCAGAAGGTTTTCAACTGAGTTTGCTATGATCCTTCAGAGGAATCATTATCTCTGGCAGCTATAGCCTTATGAAATGTATTTCTTAAATAAGACTTGAAAGTTGAAATTACTCCTAGATCCATGGGCTGTGGAATGAATGCTGTGCTAGCTAGCATGAAAACATCAGTAATCCCACTGTACATCTCCATCAGAGCTCTTGGGTGACCAGATACATAGTCAATGCCAGTAATATTTTGAAAGGAATCTTTTTTTTCTGAACAACAGACCTCAACAGTGGTCTTAAAATATTTAGTAAACCATATTGTAAACAGATGTGCTGTAATGCAGGCTTTATTGTTCCACTTATAGAGCATAGGCAGAGTAGATTTAGCATCATTCTTATAGACCCTAGGATTTTAGAAATGGTAAATGAGCATTGGCTTCAACTTCAAGTCATCAGCTGCATTAGTCCCTAATAGAGTGTTGTTATTGTGGAGTTGTTAAGTTGTGTCTTCCTCTTTGTGACCCCACGAACAGTAGCATGCCAGGCTTCCCTGTCCTTCACTATCCCCAGAGTGTGCTCAAACTCATGTCTATTGTATCAATGACGCCACCCAACCATCTCATCCTCTGTCACACCCTTCTCCCTCTGCCTTCAATTTTCTCAGCATCAGGGTCTTTTCTAATGAGGCGGCTCTTCCCATCAGGTGGTCAAAGTATTGGAGCTTTAGCTTCAGCATCAGTCCTTTCACTGAATAGTCAGGGTTGATTTCCTTTAGGATTGACTTGTTGATCTCCTTGCTGTCCAAGCAACTCTCAAGAGTCTTCTCCAGCACCACAGTTCAAAAGCGTCAGTTCTTCAGTGCTCAGCCTTCTTTATGGTCCAACTCTCATATCCATATATGACTACTAGAAAAACCCTAGCTTTGACTCTACCAACATTTGTCGGCAAAGCATGGTCTCTGCTTTTTAATACGCTGTCTAGGTTTATCACAGCTTTTCTTCCAAGGAGCCAGCATCATTTAATTTTGTGGTTATAGTCACCATCCACAGTGATTTTGGAGCCCAAGAAAATAAATGAGTGTTAGCCTGTCGTTCGAAGCTCTGAAGCCAGATACTGACTTCTCTCTAGACATGAAACACCTAGATGGCATCTTCTTCCAACATAGAGCTGTTTCATACACACTAAAAATGCTGTGTACCATAGCCACCTTCATTAGTTATCTGAGTGAGGTTTTTCTGGAGAACTTCAACACCAGCGCTTGCTGCTTCACCTTCCACTTTCACGTTCTGGCAATGGCTTCTTTCTTAAACCTCATGAACCAACCTCTGCTGGCTTCATACTTCTCTTCTGCAGCTTCCTCACTTCTCTCAGCCTTCATAGAATGGAAGGCCAGTTAGGGTCTTGTCCTGGATCAGGCTTTGGTTTCCAGGAATGTGGTGGCTGGTTTGATCCTCGATCCAGATCACTCAAACTCTCTCTACATCAGCAACAAGGCTGTTTTCCTTTCTTACCACCCACGTGCTCACCAAAGTAGCACTTTTCATTTCCTTCAAGAACTTTCCCTTTGCACGCACAACTTGGCTAACTGGTGCAAGATGCCTAGCTTTTTTTGGCCTCTCTTGGCTTTCAACATGCTTTTCTCACCAAGCTTGATGGTTTCTAGCTTTTGATTTAAGGTGACAGATGGTGACTCTTCTTTCACTTGAACACTTAGAGGCCATTGTAGGATTTTTAACTGGTTTAATTTCAATATTGTTGTGTCTCAAGGAATAAGGAGGCTCCAGGAAAGGCAGAGAGACGGGGAAAAAAATTGGTCAGAGGAGCAGTGATAGAATACTCATGAATTAAGTTCACTGCCTTGTATGATCAAGGTTCATGGTGCCCCAAAACAGTTATGATAGTAACAGCAAAGATCACTGATTACAGGTCACCCTAACACATACAACAATAATGGAAAAATATGAAATGTTGAAAGAATTACAAAAAAGTGACACAGAAACAGAAAGTGAGCAAATGCTGTCAGAAAAATGATGCCTATAGGCTTGCTCAAAGCAGGCCTGCCTCAAACCATCAATCTGTAAAAAACACAATTGTCTGTGAAGTGCAGTAAAGTGGAAAGCAGTAAGGCAAGGCACGCCTGGGCTTTGCAGGGCTGTGAATGTGTTCGGCACCTGCTGCCCTCAATAAATACGACGATACTCCCTCAGCTGCTGCCCCTCCATCTCTGCTGGTCTCCGGCCTGTTCTCCTTCTCTCTCTGTCTCTCTCTCTTGCTCCCTTATTTTCCTGAATTTATCCCCCATGTCCTCAGCACATCTTGGATTCCCTTTCAGCTCTTCGTCTTTATTCTTTGGCCTTCATTTTCAGTGCTTTTCATTCTACTCGAATGGATGCCAGCTTGATCCTGTTGATCCCATTCCAGTTGAACCCAGTGGTCAGTGGGTTCGGCTTCTTTCTTTCTAGACTCTTCATTTTCACTGTGGCTGAATGTTACCAGATTTATTTACTGTGAGCTAAAAGCCACTTGAAGAACTCACCACCACCATGGGAGGAGACAGTTTTTACCGGCCTGGCACGTTCTGGAATCCTTTCTCCAGCCGTCCTCAGCCCAGTGCTCCCGGGGGCCAGGCCAGCAAGCAGGGCTCCTTCTCCTTCCTGGGGATCTTCAAGACCATCACTCCAGGCCTCTCTGCCTTTTGACACATTTGGGGAAGGGTAAACTTCTGAGACGAGCCTCAGGTGTGTCCTTTATCCTCCTGGAAGCAGGTCTGTGTACAGAGTCCAGACTCCCTGTATGTGCTGCCCTCACCCAGGGTCACCTGTGACCTGGCCACGTAAATCAGCTTGGTTTTGCCTGCAGATATAACCCACGCCCTCCGGCCTCTTCTCTCTCAGTAAGTGAAAAAGATATTGTTGTTTTCAGCTTTATTCACTGTTTTCTTTCTCCAGCTTCGTTAGAACCCAAAGAAGAAAAAGAGAGATCCTATTTATTGAGGGCCCCTCAAAGACTCCCATGGTGTTGCAGTGGCTAAGGAGAAGTGCTAAGGAATGGAGGGGACTGTGGCAAACGAGAGACAGTGTACCGTCCAGAGAGGAGAGTGCCAGCTCAGCTCTAACTCCCTGCTGCCTTCTGGGCTTTCAGGCTCATTTTAGCCAGATACTTGCAAAAATTTCAAAGAAAGCCAGAGACCTTGATTTTTACCTGAAATTTCCTCTTTTTTTTATAATTTAATTTTTAAATCAAAAACATTTTTTTTTTTGGCCACATGTGGGATTTTAGTTCCCTGAGCAGGGATCAAACCCATGTCTCCTGCATTGGCAGCTCAGAGACTTAACCACTGGACTGCCAGGGAAGTCTCTATCTCCCCACTTCAAAATGTTGACAACAAAATTAAAATTAAATCCATGAGAGCCAAGTTGGTGTGGAACGAACAAAACCTATCTGTAAGTCAAGGCTGTCCAAAGGCTGTCAGTCATGGACAGCTGCCCAAATCCTGTCCTGGATCCTCAGCATCGCATCCTCCCTGCTCACACTTGCACGTAATTCCAATTCCATCATCCCATCTGGCAAACTTCCTTACAGCCCATCAGCAAAACTTGAACTCCAAAGGCCATGTGACACCTGAAGAGGGGCATTGCTGTAAGTGAATGACTTCTTTTGGAATGGCAAGCTAATCATTTTCATCTGATAACATTTGATTCTCCTTTTGATCTGACTTACTTAAAATGTATCCACTTTTATACTAGTTACACATCAAGTAACATGCCCAGTATGAAAAGCAAATGGCTCCACCCCTTTTCTTGGAATCAGGTTGATAAAACACTGCTAACTCTTCAGCACATTATCTCGAAGGTGCCTAATAAGTGGAATTTGAACTTAAAAACTCTTGCAGTGAGGTGGGCAATAGTTTAGTGTGATGGTTCTGAATCATCACATTGACTCAGCAAATATTTACTTGGTGTATGCATGTGTGTGTGTGCTCAGTCATGTCCGACTCTTTGCGACCCCATGGACTGTAGCCCACTGGGCTCCTCTGTCCATGGGATTTCCCAAGCAAGAATACTGGAGTGGGTTGCCATTTCCTTCTCCAGGTGATCTTCCTGACCCAGGGATTGAACCTGAGTCTCTTGCATCTCCTGCCTCAGCAGGTGGATTCATTACCACTGCACCACCTGGGAAGCTGTGTTTACTCAGCAGTTCTCTAAAAACCACGGCTGTGATGGCAAAACCCACCAGAACACAAGCCTGGAAACTTCTCCTGAAGCTGCCTCTTGTGCTATTGAACAAAAACGTCAGGCTCAGCTGCAGCTGCTATGCAGCTATGAACCAGGGTGACCTCACCGGCAACATGAAACGTCCGAATGCGGCTACTGATGTTGCCCATCCCCTTGGGGCAGAGCTCCTGGCAGTCCTCCTTTTCTCTCTCGGTGAGGTCCTCTGGAAACTTTGACATTCAGAAGCTACAGGATAACCTCAGAAAGATGGTAATGAACACGGTCATGCCAGGGCTCTGAATGTGGTTAACTTTCTGTGGCACCAACGTGAGCTTTGTTCCTTAGGCTTCTCGAATATCCTCGAGACTGTCTCTCTCTGGCTGTGTTCACGTCATCCAGGGCAGTCAGCCTCACCCCGGAGCCACCCAGGGCTCTGTGACTCAGCCAGAGGCGCTGGGTGGCGGTGCCCCAGAACCACCTCTCCTGCGGGGTGAAAGCTGGGGAGTCGGGTCCTTCAGTGGTTCAGTGCCAGGTCTGACTGCTCTTCAGGCTCATCTCCTGGTGCCCACCTCGGGCTCATCTCCTGCCGCCCCCTCCTCAAGTTCATCTCCTGGTGCCCCCTCAGACTCATCTACTGCCCCCCCTCGGGCGCATCTCCTGTTGCCCCTCCTCAAGTTCATCTCCTGGTGCCCCCTCAGACTCATCTACTGCCCTCCTCGGGCTCATCTCCTGCCGCCCCTCCTCAAGTTCATCTCCTGGTGCCCCCTCAGACTCATCTACTGCCCGTCTCGGGCTCATCTCCTGCCGCCCCTCCTCAAGTTCATCTCCTGGCGCCCCCTCAGACTCATCTACTGCCCCCCTCGGGCGCATCTCCTGCCACCCCACTTTGGCTCACAGCTGGTCTTCCTTCCCTCTGGGGGCTTTTGTATCTTCTACTCCCTTGCTTGGAAAGCCTCCCAGCCTCTTTAAGTAGTGGTTTCTTTTTAATCTTTAAAAATTTCCATTTAAATATCACCCCCTTAGAGTTCTCTCCTTCCAGTGAGTTCCCTTACATATTAGTGAAGATGGGCCAGGCATTCGTGAATAAGCTCCAAATCTCTGTGGCTTAATAAGATGATTTATTTCGCGTTCCTGTCACAATCCAGCAGCTCAGGGCTCCAGCTCCTCGTCTGTCTGCCTCCGAGGGCATGAGGATGGGCGAGAAAAGGCTCTTCAGGCAGGGATGCTACGGCCCTCACCCTCATGGCCAGACCCAGCACTCGGCCCCACCTTACCTGAAAGGGGGCTGGGAAAGCAGTCTTCCTTTATAGGCATTATTTCAGTTAAACCCCACAGTAGGCCTCTGAGGTAAATGGGAATAGCTTGCTCATTTTCCAGGTACGACACTGAGGCTGAGAGAGGCTACATGACCCGTCACCCATGACCCAAGGCCATGCAGCTAAATGGTGGAGCCGGGATTCGAACCCAGGGCATCAACCTCCTGAGTCCGCTCAGAACCCAAACTCTGTATTGCCTATGTTGCTTCCCTGTTAAAGATAACATGAAAATTGATAACCTATAAATTATATATTTGTATTTGATGTTAGAAACCCAGAGTTTTACAAGAATTCTTGCTACTTCTTCCCTGAATAAACAGTAGTTTAGATAATAAAGACAGTTTTACCATGAAGGACAAGGAACAGTTTGGATAAATGGTTCTCAAAGTGAGACCTGCAGGGTCTGGGCAACCTGGAGACCTTTCAAGGGGACCCACAACATCAAAACTATTTTCACAATAAGACTGAGATGTTATTCACTTTTTTCACTCTCATTCTCTCATGAATAGATTATGGGGCTTTCCAGAGGCTCCCTACGTATGATAATATCATTGCTGTAACAGTGACATATAATGGTGATGTGGCTGTAACTTTAAAATGAATTAACAAATAGTTTGTTTTACTTTCTTAAAAATGTATCCTTTCTAATATAATATTAATAGATCTAACCCACACAAAGGGCTTTCCCAGTGGCTCAGACAGTAAAAAATATGCCAGGCCTGCAATGCAGGAAACCTACGTTCAATCTCTGGGTAAGGAAGATCCCCTGGAGAAGGGAATGGCTACCCACTCCAGTATTCTTGCCTGGAGAATCCCATGGATAGAGGAGCCTGGTGGGCTACAGTCCATGGGGTTGCATAGAGTCGGACATGACTGAATAACTAACATTTTCACTTTCAACCCACACACAAGTTCTTTGACGGGGGGGTCTTCAATAATTTCAGAAAGTGTAAAGGATCTTGAGACCAAAAAGTTTGAGAACTGCTGCTGGGTTAGAAGTTCAGGACAATGTGTTTTCTAATCACAGCTTAAATGCTAGCGTACAGCAATTAAGAGTCTCAGTTTGAAAAATACCTTTTAAAAATGCCCACATTTTGGGGGTTCCCTGGTGGTCCAGTGCTTAAGACTCTGTGCTTCCACTGCAGAAGTCTTGGGTTCAATCCCTGGTTGGGGAACTAAGAGCCTGCATGCTGCAAGGCATGGCCAAAAGGGGGAAAAACAATGCCCACACATCTCAATTTCTGTATCTTTAAAAAGAGGTTATGGTACAACTATAATATATTACCGGAGAAGGCAATGGCACCCCACTCCAGTACTCTTGCCTGGGAAATCCCATGGACGGAGGAGCCTGGTAGGCTGCAGTCCATGGGGTCACTAAGAGTCAGACATGACTAAGCGACTTCACTTTCACTTTTCACTTTCATGCACTGGAGAAGGAAATGGCAACCCACTCCAGTATTCTTGCCTGGAGAATCCCAGGGACGAGGGAGCCTGGTGGGCTGCCGTCTATGGGGTCGCACAGAGTCAGACACGACTGAAGTGACTTAGCAGCAGTAGCAGCAGCATAATATATTACAGGCTTTCCTGGTGGCTCAGATGGTTAAGAATTCACCTAAAATGTGGCAGACATGGGTTCGATCCCTGGGCTGGCAAGATCCCCTGGAGGAGAGCATGGCAACCCACTGCAGTATTTTTGCCTGGAGAATTCCATGGACTGTATATTCACGGGGTTGCAAAGAGTTGGGCATGACTGAGTGACTAAGCACAGCACATAATATATTACAACCATAATTCAGTACAAATAATCTGTATTACAACATTGAATAAAAGAGTAACTTAAAACATTAATCACAGTAGCTTGGATTAGAATTGAGCATTCTAAAAACTAAGAGAGGAATATTACTATATAATAATAAATTCAAAGAAACTTCCCATATTTTCTATACCTTTTTCTCTCAAGTCCATTCCTTTCAAGATTAGTGGGGAAATGTGGCCAATTTGCTCTTACCATAATATTCAATCAGTGAGGCTTCTACTTTCCAGAGATTGATAGTCTAATCAATTTACCTTGGCCCATATTAATGAACAGTCACTACAGGTAAAATTCATAGTAGCAAAACCCATTTTACCTATGTACTGTGTAAACAGAGAGCTCTTGAACTTGGCGGATGGGTTGTTAGGTTGTCCCATGCTGCTGTCATTACGGGAAAGTCCAGTTTAAATAAAATCAAGTAAGCACTGTCTTCCAGTTCACTGCAGTGGCTATACAATGTCACAATGGCTCAATTTTATAATCTGATTTACCTTCCCATAGAGGGTAGGCCATGTGAGTGGAATGTTCACTGCAATGGAATATGGTGTCTGAATTACTTGATATTTATAATCCCTGCTACTTAATAGAAGGTGAACTGTATGAGCATGGAGGAGCCCATTTACAAAACAACAGCTAAGAACTGCACAAGTGCAAATAATGCCTGATTTAAGGTGCAATAACAATTCCTTTAAGATGTTCTAGCTTTTTGAAAAATTAAGATTCTAAATGACAAATTAAAAAGGAGTAAATTAGAATACATGGTTAAATACTACTATTAGGTCAGGGGTTATACATGGTAATTGACATGTTTATCATGCCATGTTTAGCATGTTAAATTGACATGCTCACCACCTCCCAACAGTTCAGTGACATAGGCATTACTATTTTTGTTGTTATTCAGTCGCCAAGTCATGTCCAACTCTTTGCGATCCCATGGACTACAGCACCCCAGACCTGTCCCTCACTATCTCCTGGAGTTTGCTCAAGTTCATGTCCATTGAGTCTGCCATCCAACCATCTCATTACTATTAACCTATTTCTGAAAAAGGGAAGAAGTTTATCTCTTTAGGATTTAAACTCAGATGTTATGATTCAGTGGGCCAAGCTCTCAACCACTGTCCATACTGGTGTCTACTATAAAATTGTGAATTTTAAGCAAATTTGGAGTTTTTTAAAAAGCTATTTTTCATTAAAATTTTGTTCTCACTTGTCCTAGCTGCTTTGTTGTGGATTGAGTTGTGTCCCCATAAAAGAGATGTTAAGCTCAAGCATCTGGCACCTGAGAATGTGACCTTATTTGGAAAGAGGGTCTTTGCTAAGATGTCATTTAGAAGACATGTTACATTAGAATGGGCCCTAAGTCCAATGACTGGTGTCCTTATAAAGAGTGGGAAATCTGGACATACAGGGAGAAGACTCCCATGTGAAGACGGAGGCAGAAATGGGGTTGTGTTGTCACAGACCAGGGAACACTGAGGGCCACCAGAAACCACATGAGGCAGGGAAGGAGTCTTCCCTGGAACCTTTGGAGGGGGTATAGCCCTGCCTGCCTACACCTTGATCTCGGACTCCCAGCCTCCAGCTCTGTGAGGAATTATCAACACATCTCTGTTTTTATAAGCTACCCAGTTTTGTGCTTTGTTATGGCTGCTTCAGGAAATGGATACACTGACTTCATGGGCTGGAGCCTCAGCTGAAATCACGCTCCTGAGAGCGAGGCCTTGACTACTGATGCACTGCTGTACCAGGCACAGAGTAGATGCCCCTGGAGATAATGTCAGCGAGTGAACGGATGATCTGAACAAATTAAGCTAGTAATTCGGTCTGGATTCTGAGACTGTTTTGAAGGTCTAGTTTTGTAGTGAGATCACTAAGAATCTCAAAAAAGTAAACAAGATACTATCCTAAATATCTTTTGGAACAAAGGAGGATAAAAAAAAAACTTAGGTTTTTTAATTTGATGCAATGAATTGATAGGCGATAGGGAGCTACTGAAATGCATGGCTAGAAAGATGGTGTGCAGGCAGAATGGGCTCTTTAGAAGTGGGCTTTGAGAAAGGGACCAGAAGAGTGAAAGTATTAGTTGCTCAGTTATGTCCAACTCTTTGCGACTCCATAGACTGTAGTCCACCAGACTCCTCTGTCCATGGAAATTCCCAGGCAAGAATGCTGGGGCTTCCCTGGTAGTTGCAATGCGGGAGACCTGGGTTCTATCCCTAGGTTGGGCAAATTCCCTTGAGAAGGGAATAACAATCCACTCCAGGACTCTTGCCTGGAGAATCCCATGGACAGAGGAGCCTGGCAGGCTACAGTCCATGGGGTCACAAAGAGTGGAACATGACGGAGCAACTACCACCTCACTTTGAGAACGGGAGGGTGGCAGAGTGACGACCTGGCGGGACACTGACCCATGGGATGCGAGCAGATCAGCCAGCCAGGAGACCACTCTCGAGCAGCCCGCTCTGGCCCCTCACTCTCAGCAGCTTAGGGTCAGCCAAGGCTCCAGCCCATGAAGTCTGTGTAACCATTTCCTAGAGCTGCCATAACAAAGTACACCAACTGGGTGGCTTATAAAAAACTGAAATGTGGTATAGACAATCTATTTTATTTTACAAAGCAGAACTAGAGACACAGAGGTAGAGAACAGACATATGGATACAAAGGAAAGGAGGGCTAAACGGGGGTGGGATGAACTGGGAGATTGGGGTTGACACATACATACTTGCAGCCAACGTTGGAATGTTTCAACCACCAGCAGGGCTTCCCAGAGTGTTCTGATGTTGGTGGCGGACAGGAGACCAGGAGGCCAGTCTACAGACAAAGGGGTTTGTCTCAGAGAAGGGAAGTGTTTAGGAAGAAACAATAAGAGCCTGCTACACATCTAGTTCAGACAAATAAACCGAAGGATGGCAAATCATATAAAGACTTCACGGTGTCCTCAGGTCAGAGGCAGACCCCACACAAGCAGCCTGGGTAGAGGGGGATGTCAGGATGAGACAGGGGAGACAGAAACCACAGGTTTCTTCCCTGGATGTGCACCACCAGGGCCAGTGCCTTGAACACATCTCGGTCACCAAAGCCACTTGGGATCACGTGAGCACCGACATGTGAAGACTGAAGCACGTGGGCACTGAACGGCGGGAAGGTTACAGATCCTGTGAACTAGGGAACAGCTGGGGAAGCAGATACGGGTAATGAAATAAGTAACAGCAGATGTTTAGTAAACACTTCCTGTGTGCAAGGTACTGGTCAGAGCACTGAGCGTGTGGTCATCACCTTCCTCTTCCCATTAAGAGGGGAAGGGTCATGATAAGACGTCCCTTTTGCAGATAAGGAAAATTCACAAAATGCAAATTCACGAGTCAAGGTCCTACAGTTAGGAAAGGACGTGGCCAGCCGTAAGAAAACGGCCTGTTTTCTTAATTTTTCACTCTAAAGATACTCAATACCATGCATTAAGTGTTTAGCGAGCTCTTCCATACAGTATCCCTCTTGGTGCCTGCAGCAATCCTGTGAGGTGGGTATTATCATCAACCCCATTTCATGGGGTTATTGTTATTATTGTTATTATAGGCTCTTATTGTGATTTCTCATGAAATCACCCTCATTTCAGATGAGGAAACTGAAGCTCAAGGCATGGTAGTAACTTGCCCAAGGTCGTGAGATTCGGGACCAGTGGCAGTGGGGCTCGAGTCCACATGCTGCGGTCCCAGCCCCCCACTCTCCACTGCCCGGCCGAGCTGCTGAGCAGAGAGCACTGCTTGTGTGGAAGTGGTGATGTTGAAAACACTGAACCCTGAAATTGCAGTAAAGAGGCTAAGTAGGCAAGAGCGTAGGGAGAAAGGCCAGCATCCTGAGAAGCTGCAGCAGCCTGGAGGACCCTGGTGGCAGAAGGGTGACACCAGAGACTGGTGCCCTGAGGTCCTAGAGGAAAGAACCTCTTTACGTCCAATGCCCAGAGAAGGCTGGAGCCAGGACAGAGCCAAGGCCTGGCGCTGGACAGAGGCGCTCTGAGAGAACAGAATGCCGAGAACAGTAGGCAGGTTATAGGCAGAGGCAAGCCTGCAGCACTCTTAAAATCCTGAATTTTTAGATAACAGGGGACTCTTAGACTTGTTTGAAGGCAAAAAGGAGCAGCCATTGGTGGAAAAAGTTGGGGAGCAATCCTTCCCAGTTCTGGAGAGGAGACAGAAGTCCTAGGGCTATGTGGGGTGGGGGTGGGGGTGGGGCCTTCTCATCCTAGAGTGGACAAGAAAGATGCAACCAGAGATCACACTTCTGTTTCGCCAACATATTTATTAAGGTGGGAGGGGAGGCTTCCCAGGTGGTGCTAGTGGTAAAGAAACTGCATGCCAATGCAGGAGATGTAAGAGACATGGGTTCAATCCCTGGGTCGGGAAAACCCTTGGAGAAGGGCATGGCAACCCACTCCAGTGTTCTTGCCTGAAGAATCCCATGGACAGAGGAGCCTGGAGGACTACAGTCCATAGGGTCACAAAGAGCTGGACACGACTGAAACAACTTAGCATGCAAGTGTGGACTCCAGTTATCTGCTGACAGTGAGTGTAGAGAGGAGACTTTTTGTCTTTCAAACACAAGTCCATCTATTGGGATCATATTTGTTGTTTGGCAAATACAGTAGCAAGTTATTATACATGTCAAAGTTGCTCAGTAGTGTCTGACTCGTTGTGACGCCACGGACTATGCAGTCTATGGAATTCTCCAGGCCGGAATGCCAGAGTGGGTAGCCATTCCCTTCTCCAACCCAGGGATCGAACCCAGGTCTCCCGCATTGCAGGTGGTTTCTTTACCAGCTGAGCCATAAGGGAAGCCCTCTGATATATGATTATAGAATGTTCATTTTCTGTTTACGTTACTTCCTAAAAAAACACATTAGAAATTACATTTCAGAAAATCGGTTTGCTATTTTCTGAAAGTAAGCCTGAGCTTCACTACCAGGTCACACTGGCGTCCTGTAGACCCTGGGAGCCCAGGTGCAGCAGAACCTGGAGGGCGATCTGGAGGCCTGCTTCTCCACATACAGCACACTGGGTGGCCCTGATGGGCATGGCTTTTTCTCCTTTGTTCAGGGAACCAGCCCAGGCTGAAAGTGTCAGGATTGTTTTTCTTCTGCGGGGGACACAAAAGGGAAAAAGCAGCTCAAACTCATTTAAGCTAATTAGGGAATTTAACGGCTCAAATACCCAGACATTTCTGGCCCACTGGATCCAGGTGGTCCCTCGGCCCCGCGGGAGGCACTTCTCCTTCCACTGGCGCCTGTGAGAGCTCCAGTCTCTCCTGGTTCAGCCCTCTTGGGACCAGATGACTAACAGGACTCGGATTTCTTGTCTTCCTCAAACTTCTGGTTCTCCAAGAGTCTCAGCAAGTCTCAGGATTGGCCACAGGAAAGCCCAGCTTTGGTCACATGCCTACTTCTCACCCACCAGGTGGAACGAAATACTCTTTGGCCAGGCTGGGGCCATGTGCCTGGTCCTGGAGTCAAGGCTGAGGTCAGTCCCACCCCAAACATAGCAGAGTAAGAGCAAATGCGACATGAAGTTCACTGTTTGCTGGGCATGGTTTTAAGTACTTTGGACAACTCATTTTAACCTCACCTTGCATGCTAAATAGTTTCAGTCATGTCCAACTCTTTGCGACACTGTGGACCGTAGCCCACCGGCTCCTCTGTCCATGGGGATCTTCCAGGCAAGAATACAGAGTGGGTTGCTGTGCCCTTCTCCAGGGGATCTTGCCAACCTAGGGACTGAATCTGTATCTTTTATGTCTCCTGCATTGGCAGGCAGGTTCTTTACCACTAGCACCACCTGGGAAGACCCTGTTTACTAATTTAATCAGCACATTATCCCCTCTTTATAGCTGGGGAAATTGAGGCACAGGTGAATGCATCTTAGCTAAGGTCTCACAACTAATTGAAACTAAGTTGCAGAGCTGGGATATGACCCAGATTCTCGGCCCCGGGCTCTTGACCATTAGCAAAAGGGGACTGCTACCAACAAAACAAGAAATAAATATTGAATTAATAAAGATAATAACAAGAGATGTTCAGTAGCCACCATGAATTCTCGATCTACAGAGGAATTATCTGCCCAGACTGAGTTGGGTATCCACCTTGGTCCAGGGCAGGATCACACGGTACCAGGGTGGCTGCCTCTGCGGTGACCTTGTACATGGACCAGTTCCAGAAAACAGGAGGGATAAAAGAATAAGCTCCCTCCTACCATTATTCTCTAATGAGGAGTCATAAGATTGGGGAAAGACAGTTTTAGTCACAGGAATAAAAATAAAAAGCTATAAATTAAAAGGTCCTGGGTATACTTTTTTATATTCTACCTTACCCTGAAGTCTACTCTCCACAACGGATGAGTGGGTATGAGGGTTCAATACACTAAAGGTACATGGGGAACCTTGGACCTGGAAGAGATGTCTCAGCATGGTCCCTTTTGTTTGGGTCCAGGAGATGACCAGGGAATGAAGCCCAGCCACATTGCTATAAGCAAAAAGCACAAAGATTTAGAGATTGTTATATGATGAATGAGCTGCACTTTGGAATTATAAATAATCCAGAAAGTGAATCTACCTTTTTGCACATCTCCCACAAGACTGTCCCAAGTAGGAAAATGGTCTTCAAGCCTTAGAATCACCGTTGGATAAAGGCAGTCGGTAGTCTCAGCTGATGCTGACGCTGACATGGGAGAGTAGGAGGTATGTGAGTGCTCAGTCGTGTCCAGCTCTTTGGGACCCCATGGACTGTAGCCCACCAGGCTCCTCTGTCCATGGGATTTCCCAGGCAAGAACACTGGCGTGGGTTGCCATTTCTTCCTCCAGGAGGTTGAACCCGGGTCTCCCGCATGGGCAGGCAGGTTCTTTACTATTGTGCCACCTGGGAAGCCCCATGCAGAGCTCCCAAAAAGGATCACCTTTGCTGAAACTGAGCCACCCACACTATAAACTTCTCCCTGTTCTGAAATTTCCATCTTTTTCACACTTGTGTTCTGGCAGCTTCGGCTGCATTATACTGTAATAACAACACCCAGTCTCAATGGTGAGCTCAATAAAGGTTTATTTCTCACTCGTGGTTCACGTATTACACAGGTTGGCTCCACCGGGGGATGGGGTTAGGAAGCGCCCCCATCTGAGGTCTGCAGGTCTTTAGGAAAGGGAAAAGGAGCAGGGCTCCAGATGGGGCGGTCCCTAACCCCATCCCCAGGTGGAGCAAAGGCAATACAAGGGAGGAAAAAAACTGTCTTTTCAACAAATGGTGCTGGAATAACTAGACATCCACATGGAAAAAATAATTCTAGATACAGTCTTACACCTTTCACAAGAATTAACTTGATATGGATCACAGACTTAAGTTAAAATGCAAAACTATAAAACTCCTAGAAGATAAAATAGGAGAAAGCCTAGGCGACCTTGAGCATAGTGATGATGTTTTAGGTATAATACCAAAGGCACGATCCATGAAAGAAATAACTGATAAGCCTAACTTGCATTAAAACAAAACATTTCTGTTCTGCAAACGAAACTCAAGAGAATAAAAAGCCAAGCCACAGACTGGAAGAATATTTTCAAAAGACACATCTAATAAAGGAGTATTATCCAAAATATACAAAGAACTCTTAAAATCTAACTATAAGAAAACAATCAGATTTTAAAAAGGTCCAAACAACAGGTTTGTGAAAAGGTGCTCAGCATCATTAATCACCACAGAAATACAAATCAAAGCCACAATCAGCTATTTGTTGAATGCCTATTATCAAAAAGGTAAGAGATAACAAGTGTTGGTGAGAATGTGGGGAGAAGAAACCCTTGTGCACTGTGGGTGGGAATGTAAATCGCTACACTCACTATGGAAAACAGTATGGAGGTTCCTCAAAAAATTAAAAGTAGAACAGAATTACCCTAAAATCCACCTATAGGCTTCCCAGGTGGTGCTAGTGGTAAAGAACCTGCCTGCCAATGCAGGAGACATAAGAGATGCAGGTTTGATCCCTGGATCGGGAAGATCTCCTGGAGGAGGGCATGGCAAGCCACTCCAGTATTCTTGCCTGAGAAATTCCATGGACAGAGGAGCCTGGAGGGCTACAGTCCATGGGGTCACAAAGAATCAGACATGACTGGAACGACTTAAGATAGCAGATCTTAAAAGTTCTCACCACAAGGAAAAAAATTGTAACTATGTGGGATTATGGATATTAACTAAACTTACTGTAATAATCATTTCGCAATATTTACATATATCGTGTTATTATGTTGTATACCGTAAACTAGTACGAAGTTATGTCAATTATATCACAATAAAACTGGAGGAAAAAAAGATGCTCCATGTCACATGTAATTAGGGAATTGCATGTTAAAACAGCACTGAGAGGCCACTACAAGCCCATTAGAATGGCCGACATCCAAACACTGACAGCCCCAAACGCTGGTCAGGGTGTGAAGCAACAGGAACTCTCATTCATTTCTGGTGGGATTGCAAAATCGTACAGTCACTTTGGAAAGCAGTTTGGCAGTTTCTTATAAAACAAAACACACTCTTACCATGTGACTCAGCAGTGATGCTCCTTGGTCTCTACCCAAAGGAGGTGGAAACTTATGACCATAGAGAAGCCTGTCCAAGAATGTTTATAGCAGCTTTATTCATGACTGCCAAAACCTGGAAGCAACCAGGCTGTCTCCTAGTCAGTAAATGGACAAACTGTACTACATCCATACAGGGAATGTGCGTCATCCAGCACTTAGAAGAAATAAACTACCAAACAATGAAAAGACATGAAGGAACCTGAAATGCACACTAAGCAAAAGGCTACATACTGTGCGATTCTAACTATACGACGTCCTGGAAAATGCAAAACTTTTTGGAGTTTTTTTTAAAAAATGGAGAGTTTAAAAAAAAAAACCAGTGGTTGCCAAAGGTTATGGATGGATATGTAGAAGACAGAGGATTTTTAGGAAGTGCAACTACTCTATGTGATACTATAACGGTGGGTACATATCTTCACTTGTCCAAATTCATAAAATGCACAACACCAACATGCTATGGAGATCAGTGGAGAAATAACTCCAGAAAGAATGAAGGGATGGAGCCAAAGCAAAAACAACACCCAGTTGTGGATGTGCCTGGTGATGGAAGCAAAGTCTGATGCTGTAAAGAGAAATATTGCACAGGATTCTGAATGCTAGGTCCATGAATCAAGGCAAATTGGAAGTGGTCAAACTGGAGATGGTAAGAGTGAACGTTGACATTTTAGGAATCAGTGAACTAAAAGGGACTGGAATGGGTGAATTTAACCCAGATGACCATTATATCTACTACTGTGGGCAAGAATCCCTTAGAAGAAATGGAGGAGCCATCATGGTCAACAAAAGAGTCTGAAATGCAGTACTTGGATGCAATCTCAAAAACAAAAGAATAAAAAAACAAAAACAAAAACAGAATAATCTCTATTCATTTCCAGGGCAAACCATTCAATATCATGGTAATCCAAGTCTAGGCCCCGATTAGTAATGCTGAAGAAGCTGAAGTTGAACGGTTCTATGAAGACCTATAAGACCTTTTAGAACTAACAGCCAAAAAAGATGTCCTTTTCATTATAGGGGACTGGAATGCAAAAGTAGGAAGTCAAGAAACACCTGGAGTAACAGGCAAATTTGGCCTTGGAGTACAGAATGAAGCAGGGCAAAGGCTAATACAGTTTTGCCAAGAGAACGCACTGGTCATAGCAAACACCCTCTTCCAACAACACAAGAGAAGACTCTGCACATGGACATCACAAGATGGTCAACACCGAAATCAGACTGATTATATTCTTTGCAGCCAAAGATGGAGAAGCTCTATACAGTCAGCAAAAATAAGACCGGGAACTGACTGTGTCTCAGATCATGAACTCCTTATTGCCAAATTCAGACTTAAACTGAAGAAAGTAGGGAAAACCACTAGACCATTCAGGTATGACCTAAATCAAATCCCTTATGATTATACAGCGGAAGTGAGAAATAGATTTAAGGGACTAGATCTGATAGAGTGCCTGATGAACTATGGATGGAAGTTCATGACATTGTACAGGAGACAGGGATCAAGACCATCCCCAAGAAAAAGAAATGCAAAAAAGCAAAATGGCTGTCTGAGGAGGCCTTACAAGTAGCTGTGAAATGAAGAGAAGTGGAAAGCAAAGTAGAAAAGGCAAGATATACCCATTTGAATGCAGAGTTCTAAAGAATAGCAAGGAGAGATAAGAAGGCCTTCCTCAGTGATCAGTGCAAAGAAATAGAAGAAAACAATAGAAGGGAAAGACTAGAGATCTCTTCAAGAAAATTAGAGCTACCAAAGGAACATTTAATACAAAGATAGGCTTAATAAAGGACAGAAATGGTATGGACCTAACAGAAGCAGAAGATATTAAGAAGAGGTGGCAAGAATACACAGAAGAACTATATAGAAAAGATCTTCATGACCCAGATAATCATGATGGTGTGATCACTCACCTAGAGCCAGACATCCTGGAATGTGAAGTCAAGTGGGCCTTAGGAAGCATCATTACAAACAAAGCTAGTGGAGGTGATGGAATTCTAGCTGAGTTATTTCAAATCCTAAAAGATGATGCTGTGAAAGTGATGCACTCAATATGCCAGCAAATTTGGAAAACCCAGTCATAGGACTGGAAAATGTCAGTTTTCATTCTAATCCCAAAGAAAGGCAATGCCAAAGAATGCTCAAACTACCACACAATTGCACCCATCTCACACGCTAGTAAAGTAATGCTCAAAATTCTCCAAGCCAGGCTTCAACAATATGTGAACCGTGACTTACCAGATGTTCAAGCTGGTTTTAGAAAAGGCAGAGGGATCAGAGATCAAATTGCCAACATCTGCTGGATCATTGAAAAAGCAAGAGAGTTCCAGAAAAACATCTATTTCTGCTTTACTGACTATGCCAAAGCCTTGACTGTGTGAATCACAATGAACTGTGGAAAATTCTGAAAGAGATGGGAATACCCGACCACCTGACTTGCCTCTTGAGAAATCTGTATGCAGGTTAGGAAGCAACAGTTAGAACTGGACATGGAACAACACACTGGTTCCAGATAGGGAAAGGAGTACATCAAGGCTGTATATTGTCACCCTGATTATTTAACTTATATGCAGAGTACATCATGAGAAATGCTGGGCTGGATGAAGCACAAGCTGGAATCAAGATTGTCAGGAGAAATATCAATAACCTCAGATATGCAGATGACACCACCCTTATGGCAGAAAGTGAAGAAGAACTAGAGTCTCTTGATGAAAGTGAAAGAGGAGAGTGGAAAAAGTTGGTTTAAAGCTCAACATTCAGAAAACAAAGATCATGGCATCTGGGCCCATCACTTCATGGCAAATAGATGGGGAAACAGTGGCAGACTTTTATTTTTTGGGCTCCGAAATCACTGCAGATGGTGACTGCAGCCATGAAATTAAAAGACGCTTACTCCTTGGAAGGAAAGTGATGACCAACTTAGACAGCATATTGAAAAGTAGAGACATAACTTTGCCAACAAAGGTCCATCTACTTAAGGCTATTGTTTTTCCAGTAGTCAGGTATGCATGTGAGAGTTGGACTATAAAGAAAGCTGAGCGCAGAAGAATTGATGCTTTTGAGCTGTGGTGTTGGAGAAGACTCTTGAGAGTCCCTTGGACTGCAAGGAGATCTAACTAGTCCATCCTAAAGGAGATCAGTCCTGGGTGTTCATTGGAAGGACTGATGCTGAAGCTGAAACTCCAATGCTTTGGCCACCTCATGCGAAGAGTTGACTCATTGGAAAAGACCCTGATGCTGGGAGGGATTGGGGGCAGGAGGAGAAGAGGACAACAGAAGATGAGATGGTTGGATGGCATCACCAAACGAATGGACATGAGTTTGAGTAAACTCCAGGAGTTGGTGATGGACAGGGAGGCCTGGCATGTTGCAGTCCATGGGGTCACAAAGAGTCAGACACGACTGAGCAACAGAACTGAACTGAACTGACAACACCAACGGTGAAGTCTAATGTGTAAACTCTGGGGTGATAATGTGTTAGGGTAGGTTCATCAGTTGTAATGTACCATTCTGGTGGGAGATGATAAATGGGGGAGGCTACTACAGGGCAGGGAGTGTTTGGGGGCAGGGAGTGTTTGGGGAATCCTTGCACTTTCTTGCCAGTTTTGACATAAAACAGCCAGTTTATGCCACTAACATAAAAAAGTTAGTGATGAATAACTGAGCAAAGCAAAGAAAAGAAAGAAAAAAAGAAAAGATTTTCACTGGTGACCTTCAAAGTTCTTCCAGTCACTTTTGCAGCCCAGGGTCCCAGCTTTCTACGGAAATCTGGACAGAGAGCAGAGCACGCCCCCTGCGGGATGCGAGAGGAATAGGAAGCGGGGACGCGGGGGTGGGGGTGGCTGCCGGAATTCCAGGCTGCCTGCTGGAATCACCCGGGAAGCTCCGAAAAATAGGATTGCTCTGGCCTCACCGCTTACCGGCTGAGACTCTGCAGTGGCAGCGTCCAGCCCTGCAGTGTTGAAAAGCGCTCCAGTTTATTCCAAAGTGCAGGCGGAGCTGAAACTCACTGCGAGAGAGCGGCGGTGGGTGGGTTGCGGAGTCTGGGGGTCAAGATCCAAGAGGAAAAAGAAACCTTCCAGGGAGAAGGAGGGTAGCCCTCATCTCGCCATTTTCGCCCCGCTCCCTCCAAGCCCCAGCGCAGTCACATTCCTGGATGCTCACTCCAACCGTGTCCCTCCCAGGGGCCTGCGGCCAGATGCCACACTCTGAGTAGCTTTCACCTCAAGAACGGGGGCCCCCAGGGCAGATGCGCTGACCTTTTGGCCGGGGGAGGAAGGAGACAGGATCCCGGCTGACCGCGCGTCCCGCCGCTAGCAACAACACCGGCCGGGGAGCCACGTGCAGGTCGCGTTTCCCGCTCCGCAGCCACGGAGCGCGCGAATTCACTAATTCGGACTTCACCTTGGTGAGACGGAGGTGAGACGGTGAGGACGGATGGGTGACCACGTATTCTTAGGTGCGAATTTTCTCCTACACCCGCTAACTGATCACCCTTAATACTAAAAACCAGCAAGCGCACAAATTTTAAAACCACTCACACACAAAAGCGCGAGCGCCAGAACTATCAGATAGACTGGCAGGTGGACCCACCGCCTGTCCAGCGACAGGCGGGTTGGCCTCGCGGTCCCCGGCCGCGGTGGCACCCACGCCCTCCGCGCCTCCGCATCTCCAGCGGTGTATATCCAGTAGTGTAGGAGTGTTAGTCACTTAGTCGTGTCCGACTCTCTGTGACCCCATGAACTGTAGCCCGCCCATGGAATTCTCCAGGCAAGAATCCTGGAGTGGGTTGCCATTTCCTTCTCCCATCCTGATGGCAGTGGACACTGGAAACGTTTAGGCATAAACTGAAGTTTTGGCTAGCATAGCTCATCAGTAGAGTGAGACCACCTGTTTGCTGGCTTTCAGCACCGCCCTCAGTGTGGCGATCTGCTCCCGTTTGGTGCTCAGTAGGGACCTGAGTTCGAGGATCTCTTCCATCAGGTCTTCCTTGTCTTTATCGATTATGGGGGCCAGCTCCTGTGCTGCAGCTCTTTGAAGAGACAGTTGCAAGGACCGGTCCACGGCTTTCTGCAGATGTTTGATTTGGTCCCGGATTATGGCATTAAGGTTGTAGATATTCACTGGCTCTTTGCGAATGTCACTTGTATCTAATACTGGAGATGATGGTGGGGCAGTAATAACAGAGGGTTTCGTAAATATCCAGAGGGTATCGTAAAGCGGGAAAATCATACTGTTAATGCCCAGTTTAACTTCAGGGTCGACTCCGCCCAGTTTAAGTTCAGGATCGAGTCTGCGGTGGTCGCTATAGAACGCACCGCTTTAGACAGCGTGGATCCCCCACGAACTCCACTCTCGGCGGCCAGAGAAACTGACTTGGGGGCGCCGATATCTTGCGGACTCACGCAGCGGGAACCCCGCCCCGCCATCTCCGCTCTGGGTCCCCACACTGCACCCGCCGCTCCGCGTCGCTGGCGCAAGTGGATCGCTTGTTCTGGGAAGGCGGGGGACCGGAAACGGGTGTCCCAGCGCCGGCCGCCCGCCCCCGCCCGGCCCGGCCCGGCGGTCTACCGGCTCTCTGCCCCTTTAAAGCCGGTCATTTCCGCCGCCGACCTCGGGGGCGGGGAAAGCGGCGCGCGCGCCACGCGAGGCCGTCTCTGGAGCCGTAAGTACAGGCAAGGCCGTGCCGCGGGCCCCAGTGTGGGGCCCGCCGGGCGCCGGGGCTGCTGGCCGCGCCCTCGGCGGGGAGGTTCCGGGCTCCCGGGGCGGGGTGAGGCCAGGCCGAGCCGGCGGCCCCTCTCCAGGCTCCCGCCCCTACCCCGCCGCTTCCCGTAGCCCCGGGGCCCGCGGTAATGACGTGTGTCCCTGTCCGCCGCCCCTCTTTGGGGTTGGGGGGCGGGCGACTCCGGGGCGGGCGCCCAGCCGCGGCGGGGGGCCGACTCCATGCCGGACCCAGGGTCCTGCTCCCCGCGAGTGATTCAGAATCCCCGAGTGTCTTTCACTTTCCGTCTGCAGGAAATGGATCTGCGTAGACCGTGTATATCCAGCTGGTATCATAAAGCAGGATAATCACAACGTTAACCCCAGGCTGAAGTTAAGTTTCGAGTCCGTGGTGGTCGCCACTGAACGCTCCGAGGGAGAGGGAGCGAGGGGAGACCGACACAAAACAATAGTGCCCCGCCGACCGCGGCGGGTTGCAAGCCGCAGTCCACGCGGGCCCAGGCTTTTAGAAAGCGCCACTTTCTCAGCGCCCTGAGCTGCCACCTCCACTTCGCTCACTCTTAGCGCGCTGCGAATTCACTGAGTGTATAGGGCATCCAGCACCTTTGGCATGAATTCAGAGCGAAATCTCACTTCCCAGGAGGGCCGTGCAAAAGGGATTAGAGACTTCCCCCCAACTCTTCCTTCTTTTGAACTTGTAACAACTGGCTTTGAGCTTTTGGAGCTACTAAAGAGGTCATGCATTTTCTAGCTAGAGCCTCACTCAGGATTCTTTTGCCCCACAGCTTGGAGGGAGCAGAGAGCTGGGCGGGGGCGAGATGGCCCTGGTGCCCTATGTGGAGACCGCGGAGATGGGACTGCAGAGATTCCACAAGCCTCTGGCCACCTTCTCCTTTGCAAACCACACGATCCAGATCCGGCAGGACTGGAAGCAACTGGGAGTCGCAGCGGTGGTTTGGGACGCGGTAAGTGAGCCCCGGAGGCCTCTGAAAATATCAGCAATTGATGATAAAGACTGCTCTTATTTTTGAAAAGTAACAGCTTTATTGGCTTGTAATTCATATACTGTACCTTTCACTTAAGGTTGTTTTTTTTTAAAGTAAATTCACAGTGGTGCAAGTACCACTACGCTCAGTTTTAAAACATTGCATCACCACACCCCATCCCCAGAAAACTTCTACCCATTAGAATCATTTTCCTGCCCCCCCGCCCCCTCAAATAGATTGCATTTTAAGGGTGAGTAAAGAAAGCTGAGAGAAATTGAATGACTTGCCACCTGAGCCCCTAGCTGCTTTGGACACTTGTTTTTAAGTTTAACATTGCACAAAGAAAATGTCACTGACAAAGCCCCAAATGAAGATCATGTGTTTTCTTTTAAGTTTTCCATAGTTGTCATGATCAAAAAACGATATTGTAATTGCTGCTTTTTCCTCTCCCCAGCCCTGTTCTTTCAGCTGCTTGTGGCAGACTTGCCCTCAGTCTCTAGCCACATCTGGGATTCAGTGGGAACTCAGGATTCAGTGAATACTGGATAAATGATTGGCATAGATACAGTTTTACAATCTTAACATTGTATTAGGGGTGTCAGAAACATTCAGGGATACAAAATATTGATATATCTGTAACCCAGTAGTACTGCTTCTAGGAATGTAGTCCAAGGTAACTACAAGAAAAGTTTTCTCAGAAAGAGTAATAAAGATACAGAATAGTGAGGAATGGGTGAATCTCCTTCATTCTCACCAAGAAGAGGAATTGCTCCGTATACTAATAGTATGTGGCCATGTCCCCTTTGGTTGTGGCCTTGCTGATCTGAACTCGGTTTAGGAACTGGACATTCCTTAAGCCAGATCACAGAGACTGTTCACGTCAGCTCTGCCAGAATGGTTTGTAAACCTCGAGTGTCAGAGTGCTGTGACGGAGAAGTTAACCTTCCCAGGTTCAGCAGGACCTGGTCTCAGGTGGACAGAATGACTGACGGCTGCTTGTCCCCCTGAGGGCCTCTGGAGGGGCTGGGGGCAGCTGGGCGGTGAGACTCAGTATCCAGGCTTGCTTTAGGGGACCCTGCTGGCAGCAGCTGAGCTCCCTGGGTGCCCTTAACCTGGGAGTTGAGCGGAGGGGGTGCGTGGTAACTTCCAAAAGCACAGAGTCTGCTGGAAATCCTCCAGCGCTTGTTGACCTTAACTATCACACTGTGTTTTGACTCAGGCTGTCGTTCTTGCCACGTATCTGGAGATGGGCACTGTGGAGCTCCGGGGCTGCTCTGCTGTGGAGCTGGGTGCTGGCACAGGGCTGGTGGGCATAGTGGCTGCCCTGCTGGGTGAGTGAGACGCAGGGCTCCCTCCGTGGGAGTGGAGGGGTCGCCTTTCCATGACACAGACCCATTGTCAGCTTCCTCCCTACTGGGTTACTGTCCTTCTCCTTGTACTTGTTAGGAGTCATGGGCCACAGCTGCTATGCTCACAACTTCGGGAAGGCTCATTCCTTCTCTCTCTCTCATTCCGTCATTTGTATTCTCATTGGAGACTGCTTTGCCCCCTTCAATTCTGTGATGATCTTAAGGAGACTGAGTTCAAAGAGAGTTATCTTATTCATGGATGGAGGTTTTTTTCTTTCTTTTTTTTTTTTTTTTTTTTTTACAGTTTTAGGTACCGACCTCCTGCATTGCAGAGGATGCAGGTTTGATCTCCGGGTTGGGAAGTTCCCCTGGAGAAGGAAATGGCAACCCACTCCAGTATTCTTGCCTGGGAAATCCCATGGACAGAGGAGCCTGGTGGGCTACAGTCCATGGGGTCTCAAGCGCTGGACATGACTTAGCAACTAAACCACTCTCCCTGTCTCTGTGTTCGGATTTACCCCAAGGAAGTAAAGAGAGCGGAAAATCTTTTACCTTTGTTGCTGAGGAATCTTTGGTGGTTTGTTCCTTTTAGGAAGGGCTGGGCACCCTGCAGTTTGAACTGACATCTATTAAACAGTATGTAGTTCTGACTTGATGTCAAAGTTTGTGTGGTTTTTTTTTGCATACAGACATTAATTTAGGCCTAGAGCATTTTTAAGCTTCATTTCTATTTCATAATTCATTGACTCTTTGTTGACAAAGGGTTGACTGCTGACAAATTTTTTGGTTCTTTTCTACAACTTCTGGCTTGTGCAGTTCAAACTATTCGATGATTGGGTAGAACTGCCTCTAAGATACCATATATACTATTTCTCACTTCAGTATTGTCAGCTGGGACTCTCAGGGCTAGAGGCCCACTAGGCGCTGACCTCTTTTTTTTTTTCAGTTTAATTTTACTGAAGTATAGTTGATTCCCAGTGTCATGCCAACTTCTGTACAGCAAAGCGACCCAGACATGTATACACATTTTCCACTATGCTCTGTCACAGCATACTGAATATAGCTCCCTGTGCTACACCGTGGACTTTGCTGCCATCCATCCCACATACAGCAGTTTGCACCTGCTGATCCCAAACTTCCAATACTCCCTCCTGCCCACTCCCTCACCAGCCCCCAGCTGCAAGTAAGCACTCCACCGCTTCTGACTTCTTTTAACTTTTACTAGCTATGTTACTGGAGAAGGCAGTGGCACCCCACTCCAGTACTCTTGCCTGGAAAATCCCATGGACGGAGGAGCCTGGTAGGCTGCAGTCCATGGGGTCTCTTAAGAGTCCACGACTCAGCGACCGACTCAGATACGACTGAGCGACTTCACTTTCACTTTTCACTTTCATGCATTGGAGAAGGAAGTGGCAACCCACTCCAGTGTTCTTGCCTGGAGAATCCCAGGGACGGGGGAGCCTGGTGGGCTGCCGTCTATGGGGTCGCACAGAGTCGGACACGACTGAAGTGACTTAGCAGCAGCAGCAGCAGCAGCTGTGTTACCTTAGGCAAGTTGCTGAATCTCTAAACCTCTGTTTCCCGATAGAATGGGGATAATGACCGTATTCACTGCCCAGAGAGGATCAAATGAGATCGTGCATAGACATCTATAGGTCATTGACTGGCACAGAGTAAATGCTCAGAATGTGTTCATAGCCCCTCTGCATGTTGTTTCCGATCTGGAAGTCTGAGTTTGTGGGCTTGGCAAAGCCAGGATAAGGTTCTTCAAAGACCATCCCAGAGCCAGGGACTAGTTAGTTGTTGCCACGAAGGATGGGGCCTCTGGGAGGGACCAGAACACAGGATGGCAGACGGTGTGCCCGTGGTTGCCCCGGAAGTACCTGCTGCCTCATTTCTGCAGTGCCCCAGGGCTCGGTGTCCGCTCTGCCCCCCAGCCCTGTCACGTCTGACTCTAGGCTGT